>NC_052074.1:51641437-52250604 GCF_015852505.1 Tachyglossus aculeatus | reverse complement strand
AGCTCCTTGTGAGACGGGGACTGTGTCCAACCTGATAAACTTGAATCTACCCCAGCATTTGGAACAGTGCCTGATAAAAGTAAGCGCTTAACATGCCTTAAAACAAGCTGAAATCTCCTGTTCCCCTGAAGTGAAAATGACCAAGGATAAACAAAACATATGTGACAGATGACTTCTAATATTCCAAACTCTTCACACTCTCTAATCAAGGCTTTTCCCCACAGAGAAAATCATTGGAACAAGCAATCCAGGACCTCATTATGGAAGATGGAAGCAAGTTCCAGTGGGCAGGTGCAGGAAGGGAAGAGTAAACTTTTAGACTGTGAGCCCACTGTTGGGTAGGGACTGTCTCTATATGTTGCCAACTTGTACTTCCCAAGCGCTGAGTACAGTGCTCTGCACACAGTAAGCGCTCAATAAATACGATCGATGATGATGATGAGTAAACAGTGAGGTGAAAAAGGAGGCATAAACACCTGGTAAGGGCTCAAACAACAGCCAATAACAAAATGGAGGAACACAGAAGGGCAAATCCCTAGGCAAGACAGGCAAATCTTACCCACCTGGGAGAAGCAGCACAGTGGAAAGGGCACAGGCTTGGGAATCAGGGGACCTGGGTTCTAATCCTGGCTCTGCCACTTGATGGCTGTGTGACCTTGGGCAAGTCACTTCACTTCTCTGTGCCTCAGTTACCTCATCTGGAAAATGGGGATTAAGACTGTGAGCCCTGTGTGGGACAGGGACCGCCCCCCCCCCACCCCACCCCAAGTATCTTGTGTCTAACCCAGCGCTTAGTACTATGTCAGGCACAAAGTAAGCATTTAACAAATACCATAAAAAAGAGTGGAAGAAGGAGAGCTTTTAAGGACCAGCTCAATCTAGCCACCACCATCAAAAACATCTCTTCAGTCCCAGACTCCAGGAGCAGTATTATTTTTCAACACCTGAACAAGTCAGGATGTTCATACTTACAGGGCATTTTTTGCATCAAAAATCACGGTTGCTCTCCACAGAGAGTTGTTAAAAGAGATGAGTTACTTAATTTGCTCATCAATTTCCCTTTCCTCAGTTCTCTCAAAAATGAATTTATTAGATTCGCCCTAGATGGAACATATGATGCCCATGTTACTTCATAGCCTCCAGAAGTCCAAGATTCAAGAAGTACACACAAATACCACCTGAAAACTAGGAGAACATCAATTTCTTTTAAAAGGACTTGAAATACAAGTTGGTTAAATGGATTTTTGATAGAGCACAACTGAACTCTCCATTTTCTGTCAAAAGGTGTTTCTTTCCTTGAGTCATTTTTTCATTCCCTTTAGCCCAGAAATAAATTTGGAAAATAGAGTAGCAGTTACCCTAAGCTGGAAGTGGATTTCCTTGAAGTTTCTTCACCAAAAAAAGGAAAGAAAAATGAGCAAGGTTTTAAATACCTCCCAAAACAATGAATCTCCACTTTTAAAAGTCATTTTCACAGCAAGAACGTATAATCAATTCAAATAGACCATTCACCCTGAATTTTGACAAACTAATGTTGGGCAAGTGGTGAAAATATAGGCTTAAAACATATCAACTGTATGCAAGCTAGAATAATTGTGCCTTTGTTTGTCTATAATAAAATGTCTCTGCCCCTCCAGTCTACCACACTCATTGCCCTACCTCCACGGGTCTTTTCTTTCCTTTCCTGTTCCGCCTTGATTTTTCTTTGCTTTTTTATGTGTTTTCCTCTAATAGAAAATGTTTCCTGAAAATTTATTACTACAATGCAACTGTTCAGCTCTCTTGATTGTGTTATTTTTTTCTTCAACAGTAGCTAAAAAGGCTTTCAGCTTGATGTGTCGACATTAAAAGATTGAGAAGACTATAAGACAAAAATCTGCCTTAATGCTACAAGTTCCTTGTGCATTTCTGTAAAAATGTTATCTATAGTCTCAACCATCATTAGAATACCTGGAGTCGTTTACATATTAATGAAATGAAAATTACAAAGACAGAACTACATTATCTTCATAGAGAAGAAATTCATAAAAATCTAGGGCATCACTGTGGCCTGCTCTGATGATCTCATTTTACAGTCATTAGGAAGATTGATTTCTAAGAAGCTATTTAGTCCTCCTGCCCAATGAAACACTGCTACCTTCCATCATTTTGACTCAGTAAATATAGGTGAGACTACGGTGTCCAAATTAAGACCTTAAAAATTTCAATCGACAGTGTTCATTGAGAACCAACTGTGCAAAAAGTGCTGTGCTGTACATAGGAGAGGATAAAACACAAAATTCTGTTCTCAAGGGGTTTACATTAACCTGTTACTGCATAGCTGAATCAGTGGGACGCAAAATTTCTCCCAATGGAAACAAGGCAGATCAAAGCAGAAATATGAAGCATAAAACAATGAGTAAGATTTTTCCTGTTCTAACGAAGGCTCCATCTGTTTCTCATAGTAAGCTTTGTAAGGCAATGCAGGGCTTTGTCGAAAGAATTGGCTTCATCCATCTTCTTCTAGGTGATTGACAAAATGACTCTCCTCATAAAATACCTGTCCCCTCTCCAAATTTGACATTTCGCTGTATCTGAGTTTCGGTGTGTTTCTAATTTCAGATTCACACAACACAGAGTGTGATGATGAGGAAAAATTCATTCAAACCTTACTTGGAATACTGGTCTATGGTGGAAAATTCCAACACTGTGAGCCCGTTGTTGGGTAGGGACCGTCTCTACATGTTGCCAACTTGTACTTCCCAAGTGCTTAGTACACACAGTAAGTGCTCAATAAATACGATTGAATGAATCATCATCATCATCATCATCAATCATATTTATTGAGCGCTTACTATGTGCAGAGCACTGTACTAAGCGCTTGGGAAGTATAAATTGGCAACATATAGAGACAGTCCCTACCCAACAGTGGGCTCACAGTCTAAAAGGGGGAGACAGAGAACAAAACCAAACATACTAACAAAATAAAATAGAATAGATATGTAGAAATAAATTAAATAAATAAATAAATAGAGTAATAAATATGTACAAAGATATATACATATATACAGGTGCTGTGGGGAAGGGAGGGAAGTAAGATGGGGGGATGGAGAGGGGGACGAGGGGGAGAGGAAGGAAGGGGCTCAGTCTGGGAAGGCCTCCTGGAGGAGGTGAGCTCTCAGCAGGGCCTTGAAGGGAGGATGAATGAATGAATGAATGAATGAATGAATGAATGAATCACTGGGTAGAGTGAGCAGAAGAAATGCTGAGATTCAGCTACAGTGGAGCAACTAGTAGAGTAATACAACAGATCCTTCTGACTATTCATTTATTCATCCATTCGTTCAACTGTATTTATTGAGCATTTACTGTGTACAGAGCACCACAGTAAGCACTTAGGAAAGTACGATACAACCATAAATAGACACATTCCCTGCCCAGTAGTCTGAGGAGGTAGAGAGGAGCCAAGGAGAAGCTGGAAAAGGGAGAAGCTGGCAGAGCTAAGCTTTCGTTATCTTACTGCCTCTCCTTTCCCATCACCCCTGCCTCCGATCTCCTCTTCCTCTCCTCCATCCTTCCCCCCACCCAGCACCCACTGTCATTACCCTCTCCTTGGCATGGTCCTTAGATCAGCGGGAGTTGATTGCTTAAAAGTGGCAGCAGAAGATAGACGTGCTGTTGTGTAGCAGTTAGAGATGGGATGGCTCAATCTGAGCAAATTGGAGTGAAGCGCATGAAGCAAAAAGGCAGACTCATAAAACAAGAAAAAGGCCCGCAAGCAACAGCTATTGCCACTAACCAAAAGACAGATTACACATATACTCAATGAAGGAAGGACTGTAAATCCTGGATTAGTCCCTTCTACCTCATTCCATCATTACTATCAGCAGCAACATCTACAAATACGAGGGGTAATGAGAACCATTTTGCTGTTTACAAGGAAATACAGTCGGATTCAATTTTCATCTTCATGGAGTTTCTCAGGTATGCCAAGCTCAGAATGAACTGTGGTATACGGTTTGTTTTCTCTGCCACCAAAAATACTGGAATGTTGAATATCTTTAAACCACTGAAAATACTTCCGTGAAGTTTCATACAACTTTCCCGGCTCCCTCTGCTGGATAATTGAACACATTAAAATATTTACTGTTTTGGGGGGTTTTTGGGTTGGTTTTTTTTTTTTTTTGTCATTTCCCCAAACTGTTAAGCAGGTGGTGAAGAAGCTTGATTTGGAAAAACAGGTTGTTGAATTAAATCCTATTGAAAATGCAAATTCATCCAACATCTGTTGTGAGTAGGTGAAACAGAGGGAAAAATCCTCACCAACGGTGGAATATTTCATCAACAAAATATATTCCAAAGAAGAACAAACACGTACGGAATGGTATACTTAAAAGACTTGGGGTAGGGATTGCAATCAAAAGTCTTTGCTGACTTATTATACCAATAAAAGCTGCAGCCTTTTGAAAATTCATAAGTAAGATTCCAAATTTAAGTTTCACTCCACTCTTAATGTGAAAAGTGTCTTATATAAGACACATGGCACATTCCATCCTCATATAAAAGCACCGGCTGCTACTGAAGCCATAGAAAAGCTAAAAGGGAAAATCTGACCCAGCCAGTTTCGGTCCCTCCGTATTAGTGTCTTTGAGAGCTTGGTCATTTAGTTGCTAATTCAAGGAAACACCCCTCTCATTTTATTTAATCAATCGGGTCTGTGCTGGGAAAGGTTAATATCCCTCTAGGGATGAACAGATAGATGACTGACTCTTAACTTTTAATAAAAACTGAACAATGAATTCAACCCCTTGAGGCTTTGCTGCCAGAATCTGCAAGTTTGGGGAAAACATGGAAAGAGAAATAAGGTGGTCCCCGTCTAAACAATGGGAGATATAAAAATGATAGTCAAAATGGCTGTAAGTACAAAGACCATATTGATTTTGTCGAAAACAATTATGGTGGAACAATCAATCAATCAATGGTATTTATGGAGCACTCACTATGTGCAGACCATTGTACCAAGTGCTTGGGAGAGTACACTATCTGATATGTGTGCACCGTCTTGGTGACTGGCAAACAAAGATGTGTTTGTAAGGCAATGCAGGGCTTTGTTGAAAGAATTGGCTTCATCCATCTTCTTCTAGGTGACTGGCAAAAAGAGATCTGTTTGGAGGGAAAGTGCGGGGTTGAAGGGCCCCAATATTCTGAACATTTCAGATCCAGAATTTGGCAGGATTAAGCCTGAACAGACAAGGAATATGCTCCAGCCAAGATGAGCAATTTGAAGAATTTTAATTGAGCTGAAATATGGTGGAGCTGGTGGCCTGGGAGTTGACTAGTTTAGCCACGCCAGTCCCAATTTGGAATATTTAAATTTGTAAAATTTGTGGCACATCTGTGATAAATGAAGATGGAAGGGCCCGGCCCCAAGTCTAAGTACACGGCTCCCCTTCTAAATGGGAACCTGGATTTCCTTTGAATAGGGCAATATTTGGAACAGCAATGTACATATATTTTGTTCTATGTTCATGCAAATTTTGTTCAGTAAACACAAACATTTTCAAAACCTATTATCTGACCAACGTAATTTAGCATCACACTAAATACAGCAAGAAAAAAAAAATTTGGAAGAAGTATCATATCATTATCTGAAATATTTGACACAACAAAATCACATCTCTGAGACAATAATCGTTGGAAAAGCTTGAAAATGAATTGTAACACTGGTTTAATTCATCTTCAAAATGAATTTTGGAACTCTTAATATGACTCACAATGTCCCCCCTGAATCCTAAGCCTGTCCCAAGAAAGGTGGATGGAACTTTGGGGGTCTAATATTTATGAAGCAAGAAGATGTACCCCAGACATGGCCCCTAACCCTGATAAGTCAACTAGAGCCCCAGAAATAGCACCCAGACACTACATTTACTTTCCCATCAAGTCCTCCAGGCAGATTGCTCATCACATTTTATGGGTAATTTTAATTGATGATTGTTGGAAACTCTCCCATTCTAAAATGCAGTTCATCCTTTTTTAACAGAGACAGTATTCCATATCAATTTTCTCTTCAAAAGCTTTAACCCGGTTCAGCACTTAAAACTGCATATGAATATGTACTCCTGTAGAGTCATCCTGTAAGCACTTCAGCTTGACTTAGTTCCTAAGAAAATCACCAGCAGTGACATTTATGACAAAAGATTCAACAGTGACAGGGTTAGAAAGTCTCATGTGGAAAGTTAAGGAATAGGAGTTGTTTAGCCTGGGGAAACAGCCTTAAAAAAGGTTTTTGAGTAGAATGTTGGCTCTGTTCTCCATATCCACAAAGGCCTAGGGAGGAAATGGTTTTAAATTATAGCAAAAAATAGTTTGACGCTTAAGGAAGACCCTTACAACTGAAACAGGCTACGGGGGAGGTTATGTGCAGATTGCCTAAAGTCCCAGCCGATTCAATGACTTCATGAATCTATATGCCTTATCCTGGCAAATACTTATTTCTTTAAGGCAATTTGCCTTTTAGGTTCATGACAAAAGTCTCTTCTGACATATGTGTGGCTTCGTGCAGAGGAGCCAGTAGCACTACTGAGAGAATGATGTTCAGCTGAAGCCCAATGTGTTCCAAGGTTAAATCTTTTAAAATCTTTAACGACAGAACATCCAAATTCCAAGTCATTGGCCCAATCCTGTAATCAAAGCTCATAAGTGAACAGAATGGATGAAAAATAGGGATAACAAAAGCCATTTTTATTGTATGATAAAAAGCTGCCATCTGGGGTCCTGTAGATATTTTAAAGAACACGGATTCTGAATACCAAATTTCAAGTCATGTAGAGTCATTAAATTCAGCGTATGCCAAAGATAAACGATTCCAATAGCCTGTTCAGTGGATAAACGTCATTTAGACGGTGAATTTTCTGCTTGCTGTCCGGCCCTCAGCTACTAACCTAAAGGTCAATATGTTAAAATCTGATTCTTTGACCAGAGGAAAGATGACCTACCAAAATGTTGGTAAACATTCACATTTCCCAGATTAAAAGGGCGGATGGGGGCAGGTCAGGGGTGGGCATAGACCAACAATGTAGCAGGTGTCACCATTCTGGAATAATTAATTGGAAGCAACAGTTTCCAATTTACAAAATAATCCATCTTTTAGATCATTTACGGTGAACTCTATTTAGTGGCAGAGAGGATAATTGAGAAATCTCTTATTTCCTGTCCCAGGAAACTGACATCAAGTATCCGCTTCCCTGTGGAAATGACGAGCAGCAGCGCTGCTCTGCCTGAAGGATACTGAGATGCGGGACCAATCTGCTATAGCACCTCAAAGAACTTCCACATTTCGCACATTTGGGAAAAAAAAGTTCCCAAACCTTTCATTATTTCAGGTCGAAGCCTGATCACACTCCAGTTATTGCAGTGTGAACGTGGGTGATCTGGGGAAAGTGTGGCCTAGTGGATAGAGATTTTTCCCTCTTGTTTATCTCCCACCTCCAGTCTATCTCTCTGAGTCCTGCGGGTTATTCCTCTAAACTTTCACCTCAGAAATGGTTCCAGGATGGTTGTTGCAAGAGAGAGAGTTACAGGTGGATCTGTAAAATATTATAGAGGAATAACCCGCAGGACTCAGAGAGACAGACTGGATGTGGGAGATAAACAAGAGGAAGAAATCTAGAATAATACCCACATGGCAAACTTGAGAGTGGTGTTGCCTACAGATGTTCTCTGCTAGCAGACTAGGGCAGGAAAATACCCAGAGCGTTTGAGTGATCTCTCCTTTCCTGCTTGGCTGAATGAAGCTCCCATTCCGTTTCCTGAGGAAACACATTCACTGTCGCGAAGCCTCTGCTGCTCTGTGTTCGAGCTCTTTAAGGTGTGTGTCACGCTTCTACTCTTCAGCCTGTACCCGTTTCCTTTCATCTTCGTTTGTTTGGTTGCAGTAGGAACATTTCAGCAGAGAAGAGGAGGAGTGAGACAGAAAATCAACAGAGAGAAATTAGGAGACGGAAGATCTTTCAGGATGCTTTGTTTCAATGGCATTATATTCTTTCCAAAACAGTCCATCCAGGAAAGAAGGACTTCTCTTAGTCTTCAGAGTGAGAATGAAATTAAAGGCAGGAATTGTTGCAAGCATTCAGATTCACTGGCTAAAATATATTTGGTATAATTTAATACTTGGACATAAACTCTCATAAAGCAGGTATAACTATAAATGTAAAATAAGACCAAGATGGGGGTTTAATAATGTTCTTAAGGTTAGACTGGCTTATTGCTTTGATTGGTTTATATTTACAGTGTCTTTCCAGTTCCAAATATACTGCCCTGAGAATAACACCATCTCATGTTGCCAATGTTAGGTTTCTGGTTTGTTTAGATAAGAACTTATGGGTCTCTAGATGTTTGCAGTACATCAGGTCAATAAACAGGGAAAGGTAGCTTGCTGCCTGTCATCTTCACAGATGAGAAAATACTGTGGTCATTTCACTTTTCAGCAAAGAGGGAACCCCACCACAATCACTGATCAGAGCCCGTGGCACTTCCAACTTCTTATTCCTGCCAGGCACAGCTGAACTAAAACCCCCTGCCACACAAGGTTTCTGACACTTTACATTCGGAATGTGGTACCTGTCAATTTCACTCTCACAGGCAAACTTCATCATCTTCACTTTCAAAGGAGAGGAGAGCCAGAAGGAAAGCAATATTGCGGGCCTGAATTCAAATGATGCTGAATCTTGGGAATTAGACTTGCATCATCTTTTGTGGGACCATGGCCAAGCACATAAGCAAAACAGCTTGTAAGTGGGCCTTGAATAATAAGCCTCGCTTTGAGGGCCAAAGAGATTTCAGTGGAGTCAGCGTCTCGTTGGGGTTTTTACACAGCCCACCCTGACTTTCAGCCACACACTTTTCTGCACAGAAGTTAATTAATAAGCTACTGAGCGGGTTGCAAAAACCACGGAAGCTAAAACTGTTGAACAGGGGTGCTAACGCTTTCTATCAAAATGCAGATCATTGACTTGATTAAAACTGCAACTTAAGCAAGTATTCAAGTTGGCTTTGAAAAACAATCTTTCTGAAAAGTGAGGCGCGCTATAAGCCCGTTCTAAGTGTGTTTCACATTCATTAATTAAAAACATGATGAAAATCCATCTCGGTGCACTTGAAAAAGCAAGCTGTGCAAAAAATCATACCGACCATCTGTTCAAATGCCGAGGGCATCATTACGACAGACTACTAGTCCCCTAAACTGTTCACTGTGGTTATGCTGGGAGACACTACTAAGGCAAGACACTGAAGCCAACTTTTACCATGCTCAGCTGCTCTCCACATACCCTCTTACAATACACTATTTCACTAAGTGGAAGTTTCAAGAGGCTTGTCAAATGGGGAGGTTTTTTGATGCTCTTCCCCTCACACCTGCTCTGGGGCTCCCCTGGCCAGCTGCCTTTTTTTCCAGTTATTATTAACATGAACGGTTATTGAGCAAAAGGCTGATTGATATTTTGAGGGCTAAGAGAAATGTAAGGTGACCAAGGGCGGTAATTGGAAGGACTAAGAGGAATGTAAGGTGACTGAGGGCAGTAATTGGAATTTGCAAATTAAATGTCTACAGATGCTATTACCAAATGGAATCACCTTGAAGAGGCAAGACAAAGACAAATCACCAAAATTTGTATGAAGTGTCACTGACCAATGAAAGGAAATTTGAGGCTAGGAAGCACCTTCCCTTTTATGCATGTACTGGTCGGGTCACTAGATAGCAGGAGAGAACTGAGCCCATTGTAATAACTCAAATGAAGGGTCAGAGAATGATACATGACTACAAGCCACTTTCAAAAGTACATTCTCTCCCTTAGCAATCTGACTTTGGGCAGAGTACTTTGGATGACAGTTCCATGTGGATGATGGGTCACTGATAGGAAGTATCTAATGAAAACCAGGGTTTGATTTCTGGGCCACCCAATTTTAAAATAAGGAAAAGATACAATCAATCAATCACATTTATTGAGTGGTTATTATGGGCAGAGCACGTGACTAAGACCTTGGGAGAGTATGACATAACAGAATTGAGAGACACGTTCCTTGCTCACAACAAGCTTACAGTACAAAAATATTCATTCACTCAATTGTATTTATTGAACGCTTACTGTGTGCACAGCACTATACTAAGCGCTTGGAAAGTAAAATTTGACAACAATTAGAGACAATCCCCAACCAACAACAGGCTGTATGTCAAGTGCTAGCCTGAGCTAGATTTCTGGCACTCCCTTTGAGGTTTCTTCTGATCCCTTAGCCCGGGAACAAAGGTTGATTCAGCTAAGAAGGTAATTTCCAGGATGTATTTAGGGTGGTATATTATTCTATTAACCTTGTGGAATCTCCTGAGAGGAATGACGGACAAGGAACCCAGGCAAAGGAACTGATTATAGTCATAACGGTTCATGCAATGCCATTTGCACTTCTCATCCCTGCCGGTTGTGCTCTTCTGGGGCACAGAGTGTATTAAGTAAGCAGGTAGTCTTAGTACAGTGCTCTGCACACAGTAAGCACTCAATAAATACGATTGACTGAATGGAGCAGACTGTGAAGAGCATGCAAAGATTATTGTTTTCATGTGCAGCACCAATTAGTGCTAAAGTGACTGCAGTGTCACAATGAAGCAGTGGTCATTATCATTATTACTATTATTATTATTATAATGTTAAGTGCATACTATGTGTCAAACACTATTCTAAGCTCTAGGGTAGATACACGTTAATCAGGTCAGAAACGGTCCCTGTCCCACATGGGACTCACGTTCTCAGTGTGACTGTGAGGAAGAATGGTTCTGAATCCCCATTTTACAGGGGAAGAAACTGAGGCACAGAGAAGTTAAGTGTCTTGCCTGAGGTTTTACAACAGGCAGCTGGCAGAGCTGGGATTAGAACCCAGATCCTCTGACTACCAGTTCTGTGCTCTTTCCACTAAGCTACGCCGCTCCTGAAGTCGTTGCCTTGGTATCTGCTGTGGCCTTTGCGGCCCACATCTATCATTTATATTCCAGAATTTCTGAAGAGAATGAGAATGAGAACCAAAGAGAAAAACACCTAAATGTGAGATACTTCAGTTTGATTCTAAGACCAGAAGTGGGAGAACATTCCACAAACCATATTTAGAGCAAGTCTGCTACCACCCAACAGTTATTCTAAAGTCTCTTTTCCAAATCCAAGCCTGAAGCAAAAGGAAATCTCACAGTCTTCATCTTGCAAACAGTTCATCATCCAAAACTACCAGCAGGGTACTTCCTTTTCCTGTGGTTTCCAATATGTCTATTATTTCATTACACATGAATATTTTATTTCTTATTCCATCATTCATATTATCTTTCTTTTGAAAATGAAATAGGCATTTCACAACCCTAATGGCACAGCATCCCCCTATTGGTCTTCACAAACAAAAGAGCTGCCTCACTATTAGCAATGCAAACCTTTTCCCTTCAGATCTGGGCCTCATGGATTATGTCTCCTTTGAACCATCACACCTTCTATGGATTGCTAAATTTTGGGAGTTTCTCATTTTCAAAACATGGCATGGTAGGGCCTAGGTTGAGAAGCTTTGATTATTTTTCCACCTATCGTGCGATAAACGATGAGTAAAGGATGTGACATAGACTAATACAGAGAATCTTACACTACAGTTGATGCAGTCATCTGGCACATCCCTTCACCCTAAGTGGGGAAGCCATCCAAAAGAGATAGATTTGTAGCCTTTTCTTAGATTTCCAGGGATGGAGTTGGTTGCCACAAACTCCAGTAGAAAACCAGTCCATGTTTTATCATATTAAAAGTCAAGGTAACTATGTCCAATCAAAATCTCTCTCTGGCCTAATTTCAGCCCCTTTCCTCATGTTTGGCCCTCAGTGGAAAGGGATACCAACTGCTCAGCACCTTCCTTACAGAAAACTTTCCCTATCCTTAAAGACATATGCTCTTCTTCGTCAGGCTAAGCAACTCCAATCTTTTCATTATCACTTTCAAGTCTTATGTTCCATCCGTTAGTAATTAGCATCATTCTGCCCTTGACCATCTCCAGTTTCCCTACATCCTTTTAAACTTGCGGTGATCAAAACTGGAAACAAAACTATAATGAGGGTTTAACCAGTGAAAAATGTGGCAGAAGGATTCCCAATTCTTGCATTTCTATTGATAAACCCCAACTCATCCAGGTCTGCCTTTAAGTGTATGCTCAATACACATTTTGGCTAGGTCATGATTATTGGAAGTGAAGGAGCATTATTCTATAATGAGTAAAGTGAGTGAGTAAAACAACACAAGTGTTTGTTAACATGAGAACCTGGAGAACTATGATTTTCAGAATGCATTTTAAAATAATGGCTCTCTATACTGAATCCTATTCTGCTCTTATAATTTCCAGGTCTTTTTCTGCTCAACCCATGCCTCTCTGGCTTTTCCCCAACTTGTACTTGTGTGGCTAATTTCTGTCCCAAGTGCAGTTCCTTGCCCTTGTCTCTATTGAATTTCATCGTGCTTACGCAGGATTCCTTTGCCAATTTGTCTAGAACTCTGAGTTTTTTCCTTTGCTCCAAAGTGTTGGCAGCCCCAACCAATTTAGCATCATTGGCAGCTTTGATAAGATGTTTTTCTATTTCTTCATGCAGATCATCAGTAAACATATTTAAAGACCTTGTCTAGGATTGATTCCTGGGGATCACCTTGCAATATACACCCCAAAATGGCAGTTTGAGTGTGCTCCTCTTTGGGGGTGATCTGAGTCACTCGTGCAGACCCAAAATCGAATACTAACAACAATAATGATAGTAGTATTAATTAAGCGCTTAGTATGTGACAAGGACTTTACCAAGTGTTGGGGTAGATACAAGATAATATAGCTCCACATGGGGCTCACAGTCTAAACAGGAGGGAAATTACAGATGAGGTGTTCTCTGTACTACATCTAGGTATTAAAGATGAGGGAATTAGGGAACAGAGAAATTTCATGACATGCCCAGTGTCACACAGCAGTATGTGGCAAAGTCAGGATTAGAACCCAAGTCCTCTGATTTTGAGGTCCATGCCTCACCACTTACTTTCCTAGCTATTTATTGATGAAGTCATAGGAGCCGTAATCAAGATTTACTCATCATGTCTGGGTGCATTAACAAAACAATGGAGTTGCCCTTTATACGTAGAGAAGATACAACTGATGGTGAAATTGATCCATGAGTGTGTGTACGGCTGAAATGGTCAATGTATGACTCAGAATCCTGGCCACATTATGCACACAAAAAAGCTGTATCTTCAATTAATCAATCAATGATATTTATAGAGAGCTTATGGTTTGCGAAGCACTGTACTAACCCTTTGGGAGAGTAAAGTACCATTGAGCTGGTAGACGTGATCCCTCTTACTATATAGCCTTGTTTAATGTTTGCAGTGCTTGACGCTGTTTTCTCCCATTCCTAAACTTTGGCTCCAAAAATGTCACTTCTTTTTATGTTTTTTAAGTGGTATTTCTTAAGTGCTTACTATGTGCCAGGCACCATACTAAATACTGGAGTAGAACCAAGTTAATCAGGTAGGACACAGTCCCTGTCCCACATGGGGCTCACAGTCTTAATCCCTATTTTACAGATGAGAGGTAACTGAGGCAGGGACAAGTCAAGTGACTTGCCCAAGGTCACACAGCAAGCAAGAGGCAGAGTCAGGATTAGAACCCAGGTCCTCTGACTCCCAAGCCTGGGCAATTTCCACTAGGTCAGGCTGCTGCAGTCTTGGTCAGGACTGATAGGGGGTAAGGTCAGCAGGCTCAACTTGGGGAAGCGGGGAGAAGGAAAGAAGGAGCGGGAGGAGGAAGAGGAGTCCCCCCAGGTTCCCCCTGATGAGAGGGGAGTGATCCTCACTCCCACTAACCACGGTTGACTATTTTCTCTGATTTTAAAATATTTGTTGTTTCTCGGATCTTCTCCTGCTTGAACAGTGCCCAGCGCTTAGAACAGTGCTTTGCACATAGTAAGCGCTTAACAAATACCATCATTATTATTATTATATCTAGTGTTACTACCCATGAATAACTCAAGTACCCAAGGATCCAGGCCATTCAACCCCAGAGATTTAAATAGATCATGTTTTTAATATACTTTGTAGCGGTTCCCCTTTGCTAATTCAGGTTTCCAACTTTAATTGAAGTGGGTCTTACCCCAGTGAACTGTTAATATTTAATAAAGACAAAGGGAAAAAAAATCAACTGCTCCCTTATCACCATCTTCTTCCAAGGGCAACTTTTTCCTTATCTTTCTTTTTTTTGTATTGTAATAATGATTTTTTGTTACATTTTCAATCTCATGGTAATTGCATCTTTTCCCGATTTAGCTTTTCTAATCTTGGCACACACAATTGTGCTATTTTATCATATTCTTTGGTGATCTGACCTATTTTCCACTTTTTTTCCTTTAAATCTCTGCAAAAGTTGGGGTTTACCCAGCTTAGCCTCTTGCTACCTAGCAGATGTCCTGATCCTGGCAAAATGTTGCAGAAGATGCTGTTTCATGCTTCTTTCTTTTGGTCTGGCCAGTTCCTGGGGTGTCCCTGCACCAGGTTCAGTGAAAGCCCTAGGCCATTCCAGGCCACTGTTTATCTTTGTACTGCTGATCAGAGCCTTCTTGACTGCAGGGGAAAGTGATCTCATAGCTCGCTGTTCTTCAATCTGCAAAGTGAACATGCTGAACTGATTTGGGGTTTCTTTGAACATATTTTATTCATTAGAATTGACAAGGGAAAACAAGAGAAACTCAAAGAGCCTTATGGCAGTCAAGTGGATGTTGTGAAAAACTAGCTGTTTAAATAGCAAGGCAGCTGGTAGCAACTACACTGAGATCCAGAGGCCTGCTGAAAGCACAATGAATTAAGACTAAGAGACTAGGCTAGGCAAAGCAAAATAGAAAAACTCAGGAAACCAGGCTCATTTAAAACTAGAGATGGACCTCTTCAGTTGCACAGTTGGATTTAGCCACACAGAAGGATGAATTAGGTCTAATACCACTGGGAGTGTATCTTTAGTAGGCACATCAGGTTCATCTCATGTGCATGTGTTTAAAGCCTATCAAAGTCATGGCAGAACCAATTACGTTTGTGATCCCCATTGCCAGCAAGGGCCAACAATTGGTAGTAAAAAAAAAATGCTTATGGTGTTATAACCGTAATAGGGTCAGAGAGGCCCTGAGTTATTCCCAAAGGTATCTATGGGTTCTCTTAAGAAACTAACATAATCATTCACTTAAAGTAGTTCTCTTAAAAATAAGAACTGTTTGTTCCAGGAAGAATAGACCTTTAGAAAAATGTGGAAATGCAGAGCTTTTACAGTTTGATTGTGAGCCACCTATCCAATTGATAAACCCAACAGCACTTATGTATGTATCAGTGATTAATTTATTTTTATTAATGCCTACTTCCCCCTCTAGACTGTAGACACAGGGAATGTGTCTACCAACTGTTGTCCTGTACTCTCCACAGCATTACAGTGCTGTACAGTACAATGCTGTACAGTACATTACAGTGCTCTGCATACAGTAAACACTCAATAAATACCATTGATCGATGGATTGATTGATTCAGTAAATAAAAAATTAACTCTCAAATTGCCCTAGATGAGATAATTTCAGTTACTTTAAACATTAAAAAGATTAAGTGATTCTGTGCCACTGATATCTCACACTTAGATTGTGGATATCCACAACTGAAAATACAAAACACAACGTTATTCTTCCCCTTTTAAAATTGCTTTAGTAGGTTACTGTGCTGTGGCCCAAACTTGGGCAAGGCAAGGTATCTGGAAGAAGGAGCATGGCAAAGGAACCAAACGACTTGCAACTCTCAGAAACAGGTAGTGTGGACCTGGTTTTGAAATGTGCACATCATTTTCTGTTCAGTCAGCACATATAAACTGAAATTCATCAGGAAAAACCAAATGAAAATATCTAAGATACAGTCTGTGTGAGATGAGAGCACAATAGGAACATTACCATCTCTCAAATGGGCTTTCTGAATACAGTACTTGGCCTTCGGAATGATCCTCAAATGCAATTATGACATCAGAATACTATTATCTTAACATTTAATAGCATGATTGAATTGCTTGCCTAATATGCACTTAGAAAGAGGGATGTTGAGGTGGAGACATTTTGTAAAGCTGAAAAACAAACCCCCAAATACCATGGTTATTGATCCCTTAGGCAAGAATAAAGAAAATAAAAAATAATGGAGGAAGAATAGGGAAGAAAGTGAATTGTCTCCTGAAAAGAGAAGTGTACTTTCAAACAAACGGTGACTTTGGGAAAGATGTTTCCTCTCTGGTTTGCATTTCTGGCAAAAAGCTCTCTGCCCTTTTGGGCAGGGAATGTGATGGCTAATTCTGTTGGACTGTACTCTCCCAAGTGCTTAGTACAGTGCTTTGCACATAGTAAGTGCTCAGTAAACACCACTGATTGATTAATCAATGGTTTTGGAAACCGGTGTTTCAACACTGACAACAGGGTATCTGCTAGATTGACTGCCTGGAATACTCATATCCTTCCCCGACCCTGGGTAGGCTCAAGGAAGTTACCAGAATAAAATGGCCTACTGGAAAGAGCACAGGCCTGGGAGTTAGAGGACCCGCTGCCAATTACCTGCTGTGTTCTTGAGTAAGTCACTTTACTTCTCTGTGCCTCAGTCTCCTCATCTGTAAAATGGGAATTCAATACCTGTTTTTCTTCCCATTTAGACTGTGAGCTGAATGTGGGGCAGGACTGTGTCCAATCCGATTAACTTGTATCTACTCTGGGGTTTAAACAGAGTTTAAAACAGTGCTTTAGTAAGTGTTTAACAAATAGCATTAAAAAACAAACAAGCAAAAACAACAAATGGTAATAATCATAATAATGTGATTTGGGGGGTGCCTCAAGGGGAATCTTCTAGAAAGCAGGGCTTTGAGGGGCAGAGATAAACTGGCAGGAAAATAGTGGATTCAGAGAAGGGAATTGAAAGAGAGAAATCTGAAGAAAGAGAGAGAAAAACAGAGAATGTAGAGGAACAAGGGATGTTACACTTATTTGGCTGCTGTCCTCCACCCCCAAGCATTCCAGATCTCATCACAGCCCAAGCAGAAGTGAAGGCAGAGGCTCTGACTTCCATGGTCTGAGCCACAGCTGAACCTGCTCTTCCTGGACCTGTTCTTTGGAATTTCTGCTGTAGGAGAGAGGGATCTTACTGGCTGAGCCAGGAACACTTCAGTGAAGGAACAGAAATCCCAAATCAGGGCCCCTCTGCTTTAGCTGGGGCATCAGCTCAGGTTTTATCAGAGTGGCAAGAAGACAGAAGGTGGGGATAGGGGGAGTATTGTTGAGTATCTTTCAAAGGGTAGACTCCAGAGCTAGTCAGGAAGCAGGACAGAGACAAAAAAACACCCTAAGATCAATTCACCTAAGATCAGAGCACCAATAAGACTCAGATGCTGTCGATGCATTCATTTCAGCCTGCATTTTTTACCTTTCATAAACATATCCATGCTGATAGGAACAGTGCATTTATGGCTACCTTTGGAAATGAAGAAAGAATTACTGATTTAAAAAGTCACTTATTCTACCTAGTCCATTTATTTCACCAGGATGTCTCCTCTCCCACTAATGTATGTAAATAAATTACAATGAAGCCTAGGGAAATCTTTAACTCAAGAAAATATTTAGTTCCAGTAGGATATCACAGATTATCTGATTCCTTTTTTTTAAGGGGGATAAGTTAACGATAAAGCCTTTAAAACTAGGACTTTGAGTTTTATAAGCATCGGGAGTTCTGAAAGTTTTGCGGTTTTACTAAAACTGTTAGTTATGAGGCATTAAGAGGAAATAGTTTTACTATTTTTTCTGTGTTCATTCATTCATTTATTCATTCATCTGATTCCTTTTTTTTAAGGGGGATAAGTTAACAAGAAAGCCTTTAAAACTAGGACTTTGAGTTTTATAAGCATCAGGAGTTCTGAAAGTTCTGCGGCTTTACTAAAACTGTTAGTTACGAGGCATTAATAGGAAATAGTTTTACTATTTTTTCTGTGTTCATTTGCTTGAAGACAATCACTTTCTGAATCATAAAACCACAATAGCTGTAATACATGGGGAAAAATAAATGATAAATAAATAATTTTGGAAATTGAGGCTACTTCCTCACAGACTCATTCACATAATTAATTTCTTTAGACCTATACAGCCCAATTTTCTTTTGCAAATGAAATCTTCCAAAACACTTAAAAACCCTTAGCAAGCCAGCTTGAAAAAATGCAGATAAACCTGGGAAGCAGTAATTCTAGGAAAAAATAAAGGCATTAATGGAAAGAAGATTGGAAAATTTTCCAATTCAATATTGCACTTAAAAAACCTAAATATTAGTACAGGGGAGAAAGGATTAGCTGGCTATTGGTTCTGCAAAAATTTCACCTGAAGTACTATACTCAGCTGCTTAGAACATTTACAAAGAAAGACAAGACAAACTGGATAGTATTTCAAGATGAACAACCTAGACAAAGAGGAGACTGGAAAACTATCTGGAAAGGACAAACTTTATAGTATTAGTAATGCCCAAGTGAGATGAGACCAGCCAACAACTCTTTGGTAATGTAAAAACAAAAAAGAGTTATTTCATGTAGGACCAAGAAGTTACTTTATGAAAAATAATGTAAAACACCAAGAGAGGAAAGTGAAATTAAATATGAATATTTTGCAATGTGCTCTTTAGAAAAGAGTTGAACCTTTGAAACATTTCAAAACAGGAGAGAAAATGAATAATATTGAGTGTCAGTTAAAAAGTGTTTATACAGCTATCGCAGAGTGTATTAATAGCCCTTGTCTCCCCAGAACTTGTACATTCCAGAGTTTTTCCATATAGTTTTGAAACTATTATATCATGTGAATATTATATATTGTAATATATAATATTCGATATTATATCATGTGCCTCAGGTAACTGAGGCACAGAGAAGTTAAGTAACTTGTCCAAGGTCACATAGCAGACAAGTAGTGGAGAAGGAATTAGTACCTAGGTCCTTCTTCTGATTGCCGGGGCCATGCTCTATCCACTGCTGTGTGACCTTGCATGAGGCCCAGAGAAGTGAAGAGACTCACCCGACGTCACACAGCAGATAAGCGGTGGAGCCGACATTAGAACCCAGGTCCTTTCTGATTCTCAGGGTTGGGCCACACCACTCATCAATTGTAGTTTTTGACGAGTGGGGAGATGTGTGTAGAATGTTTTAGGAAATTTGGGGAGCGGAGTAAAGGTTGGGCTGGAGAAGGGAGAGGATAGAGGCAGGAAGGTCAGCGAGGAGGCTGATGCAATAATCAAGGTGAGAGTAGACAAGTGCTTAGAGCAGTGTGATGGCAGGTGGGATGCCCTACTTCATTCCCCTCCCCACAACACTTGTATATATTTGTACAGATTTATTATTCTATTTATTTTACTTGTACATATTTACTACTCTATTTTGTTAATGATGTGCATATAGCTATAATTCTACAGGTTTGCTTCCATTTGTCTGCTGCATAGGGTGAGGGCACAGGCCAGGGAGTCACAAGGTTTGCTGCCATTTGTCTCATCCCCCTGGCCTGGAATGCCCTCCCTCTGCCCATCCACCAAGCTAGCTCTCTTCCTCCCTTCGGGGCCCTACTGAGAGCTCACCTCCTCCAGGAAGCCTTCCCAGACTGAGCCCCCTCCTTCCTCTCCCCCTCGCCCCCCTCTCCATTCCCCTGTTTTGCCTCCTTGCCTTCCCCACAGCATCTGTATATATGTAAATATGTTTGTACATATTTATTACTCTATTTATTTTACTTGTACATATCTATTCTATTTATTTTATTTTGTTAATATGTTTGGTTTTGTCTCTGTCTACCCCTTCTAGACTGTGAGCCCACTGTTGGGTAGGGACGGTCTCTATATGTTGCCAACTTGTACTTCCCAAGCGCTTAGTACAGTGCTCTGCACACAGTAAGTGCTCAATAAATACGATTGATTGTTGATTGCATAGGGTTAGGGCACGGGCCTGGGAGTCACAAGGTTTGCTGCCATTTGTCTGCTGCATAGGGTTAGGGCATGGACCAGGGAGTCACAAGGTTTGCTGCCATTTGTCTCATCCCCCTGGCCAGGGATGCCCTCCCTCTGCCCACCCGCCAAGCTCGCTCTCTTCCTCCCTTCGGGGCCCTACTGAGAGCTCACCTCCTCCAGGAGGCCTTCCCAGACTGAGCCCCCTTCTTCCTCTCCCCCTCGCCCCACCTCCATTCCCCCGTCTTGCCTCCTTCCCTTCCCCACAGCATCTGTATATATGTATATGTTTGTACATATTTATTACTCTTTATTTTACTTGTACATATCTATTCTATTTATTTTATTTTGTTAATATGTTTGGTTTTGTTCTCTGTCTACCCCTTCTAGACTGTGAGCCCACTGTTGGGTAGGGACGGTCTCTATATGTTGCCAACTTGTACTTCCCAAGCGCTTAGCACAGTGCTCTGCACACAGTAAGCGCTCAATAAATACGATTGATTGATTGATTGCATAGGGTTAGGGCACGGGCCTGGGAGTCACAAGGTTTGCTGCCATTTGTCTGCTGCATAGGGTTAGGGCACGGGCCAGGGAGTCACAAGGTTTGCTGCCATTTGTCTCATCCCCCTGGCCTGGAATGCCCTCCCTCTGCCCATCCACCAAGCTAGCTCTCTGCCTCCCTTCAGGGCCCTACTGAGAGCTCACCTCCTCCAGGAGGCCTTCCCAGACTGAGCCCAATCCTCCCTCTCCCCCTCGTCCCCCTCTCCATCCCCCCGTCTTGCCTCCGTCCCTTCCCCACAGCACCTGTATATATGTGTATATGTTTGTACATATTTATTACTCTATTTATTTTACTTGTACATATCTATTCTATTTATTTTATTTTGTTAATATATTTGGTTTTGTTCTCTGTCTACCCCTTGTAGACCCCCGTCTTGCCTCCGTCCCTTCCCCACAGCACCTGTATATATGTGTATATGTTTGTACATATTTATTACTCTATTTATTTTACTTGTACATATCTATTCTATTTATTTTACTTTGTTAATATATTTGGTTTTGTTCTCTGTCTACCCCTTGTAGACTGTGAGCCCACTGTTGCGTAGGGACTGTCTCTATATATTGCCAACTTGTACTTCCCAAGCGCTTAGTACAATGCTCAGCACACAGTAAGCACTCAATAAATACGATTGATTGATTGATTGATTGCATAGGGTTAGGGCACGGGCCTGGGAGTCACAAAGTTTGCTGCCATTTGTCTGCTGCATAGGGTTAGAGCACGGGCCAGGGAGTCACAAGGTTTGCTGCCATTTGCCTCATCCCCCTGGCCTGGAATGCCCTCCTTCTGCCCATCCCCCAAGCTAGCTCTCTTCCTCCCTTCGGGGCCCTACTGAGAGCTCACCTCCTCCGGGAGGCCTTCCCAGACTGAGCCCCCTCCTTCCTCTCCCCCTCGTCCCACTCTCCATCCCCCCGTCTTGCCTCCTTCCCTTCCTCACAGCACCTGTATATATGTATATATGTTTGTACATATTTATTACTCGATTTATTTTACTTGTACATATCTATTCTATTTATTTTATTTTGTTAAAATGTTTGGTTTTGTTCTCTGTCTACCCCTTCTAGACTGTGAGCCCACTGTTGGGTAGGGATTGTCTCTGTATGTTACCAACTTGTACTTCCCAAGCGCTTAGTACAGTGCTCTGCACACAGTAAGCGCTCAATAAATATGATTGATTGATTGATTGGCTGCATAGGGTTAGGGCACGGGCCTGGGAGTCACAAGGTTTGCTGCCATTTGTCTGCTGCATAGGGCTAGGGCACGGGCCAGGGAGTCACAAGGTTTGCTGCCATTTGTCTCATCCCCCGTGCCTGGAATGCCCTCCCTCTGCACATCCACCAAGCTAGCTCTCTTCCTCCCTTCAGTGCCCTACTGAGAGCTCACCTCCTCCAGTAGCCTTCCCAGATTGGGCCCCCTCCTTCCTCTCCCCCTCATCCCCCTCTCCATCCCCCAGTCTTGCCTCCGTCCCTTCCCCACAGCGCCTGTATATACGTGTATATGTTTGTACATATTTATCACTCTATTTTACTTGTACATATCTATTCTATTTATTTTATTTTGTTAATCTGTTTAGTTTTGTTCTCTGTCTACCCCTTCTAGACTGTGAGCCCACTGTTGGGTAGGGACTATCTCTATATGTTACCAACTTGTACTACCCAAGCGCCTTGTACAGTGCTCTGCACACAGTAAGCGCTCAATAAATACGATTGATTGATTGATTGATTGATTCTATTTGCTCTGACGATTTTGACACCTGTGTCCATGTTTTGTTCTGTCGTCTGTCTCCCCCTTCTAGACTGTGAGCCCGTTGTTGGGTAGGGACCGTCTCTAGATGTTGCCAACTTGTACTTCCCAAGCGCTTAGTACAGTGCAGCCCATGTAGAGTATGTAGAGTGCTCTGTCCATAGTAGGTGCTCAATAAATGCTATTGATTGACTAATCACCCTTTTTCCTGCACTAATTTACCAGACGGATTATGTATTCTTCTACACAGTAAGAGCTCAGTAAATATAATTGAATAAATGAATTGTCAACCTCTACCCTTCTTTGAACTTATAGATATGGTGTGGGAACCTCAGTGAAATGCTGATGTCTTGTTTTGTAACACAGTAAATTGGACTGCAAGCTTTTTGAGGGCAAGGATCCTATCTACTCTGTTGTACTCTTTAGAGCACTGAGTACAGTGCTCTGCACAGAGGAAGCACTCAATAAACACTATTGATTGACTGATTGATAAAATAGCTTTTGAATAAATTTTCACCTCTCTCCATTACGTTTAAAAGACAAAGTGATGCAAGCCTAACAGTTGTCATGAGTTAGTAAGCTTTTGTTACCTTATTGCTGTCTGAAAAATACCCGCTTTTTATGATCACCTGGCTACAAGTAGAAGTAGTCAGTCTTGTGGTATAAATGACTGCTATAGTATATAGCTAAGATTTAATGCAATTATAAAATGTCATATTTTTCCCAGATAGGGAATGTATTACATACTTTAGGGATTCACAGTCCATGAAGCGTACAACACACTCCCTGATATTTTTGTCCAGAGTTTCATTAATGCAGAGGTTACGAAAATCTTTGTAAGGCATAATCCTGTTTCGATCGATGAAAAAAATCCCTCAATGACCTGTCACTTTTCAAGAACCGCAAATGCAAATCTTGCCTTCTAAGTTGACACAATAGGCTGAAGGTGTTAGCCCTAAGAATATCATTGTGCATGCATATTTACCTTTTCTTCTCTGTTCTCTTTCATTACGATTTTCTCAAAAGAGTTAGATTAAAATCTCAGAGAACAAGAAATTTTGAATGAAAGGGGACAATTCCAACTTCACATAAATGTACATCTCCTAAATGGTTTCCATTTCTAATTAGATGGACCATTCCCCAGCATTTTGAGTTAAAGGGGCAAATTATGACCATACACCTATTAAACTTTCTCATTTATGATTTTCTCAAAGGGGAAAATTTTTCTATAAGATCACACATCGTTTGTGAAACAATTTGCTATTGTTGTTGCTGATGAGCCTGGAAGACACCATGGGTAACGATCCAGTCCATCATCTTTAGGCAAAATTTCACCGAAACCATGCCACACACGGAAATCCCCAAACTTACAGATTATTGTAGTAGATTCCACATGCTTTCTAGTGATCCCACATCTGATGAAAATTGTTTCCATATTTCTAGCCTATCTCCCTCATGTTAAATCTCATCATCGTTTCTGTTCAGGGAAGCCGAATGACCTAATGGAAAGATCATAAGCCTGGGAATAGGAGGATCTGAGTTCTAATCCTGGCT
Organism: Tachyglossus aculeatus; assembly: GCF_015852505.1. Classification (NCBI taxonomy): domain Eukaryota; kingdom Metazoa; phylum Chordata; class Mammalia; order Monotremata; family Tachyglossidae; genus Tachyglossus; species Tachyglossus aculeatus. Next base: position 52,226,715 of record NC_052074.1, on the reverse strand, counting down.
CCGCCATGTACCAGCTGTACAACTTTGGGCAAGTAAATTAACTTCTCTGTACCTTACTTCTCTCATTTGTAAAATGGGGATTCAATACCAGTTCCTCCTATTTATAGAGTGAGCACAGTGTGGGACCTAATTACTTTCTATCTACCCCAGTGCTTAGTATAAGTACTTGGCACATAGTAGGTGCTTAGCAAACACCATTATTAGTATTATTATTGTTTATTATTTTCTCAGTGAATTATTATTCTATTTATTTTATTAATGACATATATATCTATAATTCCATTTATCTATTTTGATGCTACTGATGCCTGTCTACTTGTTTAGTTTTGTTGTCTGTCTCCCCCTTCTAGACTGTGAGCCCATTGTTGGGTAGGGATTGTCTCTACCTGTTGCCGAACTGTACTTTCCAATTACTGCACATAGCAAGTGCTCAATAAACACAACTGAATGAATGAATTGTGGTAGAGAACAACTCATCAAAATTCTACATTTGGGAATGTACACTTAAAGACCATAAAAGTTTTGTGTTGTGGGGGGGGGGGGGGTATTTATGGTATTTGTCAAGCACTTACTATCTGGCAGGCACAGTACAAAGCGCCTGGGTAGATACAAGTTAATCCGGTTGGATTCAGCCCATGTACCACCTCGGGCTCACAGTCTTAATCTCCTTTTTACATATGAGGTTACTGAAGCACAGAGAAGTTAAGTAACTTACCCAAAGTTACACAGCACACAAGTGGCAGAGCCAGAATTATAATCCAGGTCAGTTAGTTAATCCTATTTCCTGAATTCTTACTGTGTGCAGAGCACTGCACTAAGCCCTTGGGAGAAGCAATCTATCCAATAGGCCATGGTGTTTCTCCCTATTCTCTTTATATTTCTGAAATCATTATTTTCTAAGCATATTTATTATTTAAAAAACAATAATTATTAAATAAATTAATATTAATAATTTATTTCTTCCCTCCTCCCAAACCAGTTTAAAAATACTAGGAAAAATCGAGTTTAATTCTCCTATATTCGGGAGTACTGGTGAGGCAAACGTGATACAAACATCTAGCTATTACCAGGTACCACAGACCTATATGTTCTAGCTAATTTCATTTCCATCTCACTAAATTCTATGTATATGATCTCACACCTCTTTATAAATATGACAAAATTATATTCAGGAAGGGCACATTGAGGGAGCTATTATTAGGAATATTAGCAGCTGGTCATAAGATAGAAACATGTATGGGCATTTACAAAGGAGGCTGGTAATTCCTAAGGAGAAAAGTAATGACTACTTTTCTTAATTAAAAAAATTGCAAGGTGGGAAAAGTCAAAGATTTGGAATTGATATTCTTGTACGATTGCGTGCGTTAATTTCAAATAATGGATATTCCAGGTAATTTTTCCTCTGGGTGCAGTTTCAAAGAATTAATTGGCTTAACTTATTTATGGAAAGTCTTGTTTATTGCTTCCATAGATTTTCACGTTCCTCTCGTGAATCATTTTAATGGAATATTAAAATTAAATTATTTTTTAAAAACCCCAACAAGTCTCTTGAGGAGACCGTAGAAAAACAAGCACAGTATGTTAAAAGACAAGAGGGAAATAGGGTATCTGGCTGGACATCAATAGAAGAGCATGCATTTGAGGCATAAAATCAGAAATATTCCATTATGAGCAGAAAACTGATATTATGCTAAGAGTTGTCACCCCCTGTTTGTTTCACCCAAAGGATCTTTTATTCAGCTGCTGACAAGGAAGCAGTAAGCATTTTGCTGTGAAGTCTGTTCTCCTGTACACCCAAAGGAATTTCCATATTCCATTTTAGCTAGGAATAACACAGCATTGCTTTCCTCTTCACAAGGGACTGTGGTGTCCGCCACTGGATGAGTGTTACCATCCTGATAAAAGTGCTGTACAATTTAAACACAGGAGTGACATTCTGTTGCTACAGAATCAGATTATCTTGAGGGTACGCGCCTTGATTTTTAAGATTATACTGTTGCTGTTTTTATAGAAGATGTTTTGAGCCATCTTCTCTTCCAACACCTTATTTATACTTCATATACAAAAATCATGATTTATATAGCATGTATTTACATCTCTCTTCCAAGGCATTATTTTCTTATGCTGCAGCCATTTTCTTAAACGTTGGCATTTTCCGTCTCATCATGCCCACGGCAAGCAAAAACTCCGCTGGACAACTTCTGTGAACCATGCATTCCTGACATTAGAGCACAACGATGGGCTTTTTCTAGCATACACCGCTAAACAGATATTCATGAGGCTGCAAAAACAATTGCAATCAAAGCTCTAATAAATTGTAGTATTGTAATTGACTGTTTAAACCACTTTAAATGGATTTGCTTCTTGCTTTCTCTATATCATCATTATTTTGGCCACTTCTATTTCCTCATGCTGAAGATTGGGTGGTCTTTTGTCTCGTTTTATAGCAGACTGTTAGGTTTTCTGCTGGTCTAGTAGAGAGACAGCACTAGGCACTTTTATGTTCAGGATTTTTAGCTTATCCCCGCTGAAGTCTGCTGCTCACTGATGGTACCTATGTTCCCCCAGAAGCTGGGTCTGAAGTCAGTGGTGGATGTCAGCGGTCTTCCTGAAGACATGCTCTAGGTTTGGGTAGACTTAAACAAACTTCAGCAAAGTGGTGCATATAACCAATCCAGCCCCAAGCAATAGGGGAACAAAACACTATCTCATTCAAGTAGATGAACTGGATTTTTTTTCCATTCCCAAGTAGTAATATGAGTGTAAGGTAAACATTTCTGCTCTCTTGTGCTAGAGCTATTCAAAACGCTGACTTCTGGTCTCTAAGCAAAACACCCAAGATGAGGTCACCGATTCACCTAAAGGTAGAATTACAATGGGGCAATTTAACAAGATATAAATTCATTCATTCATTCAATCATATTTATTGAGCGCTTACTGTGTGCAGAGCACTGTACTAAGCGCTTGGGAAGCACAAGTCTGGAACATATAGAGACGGTCCCTACCCAACAACGGGATCATCGGGGTAAAGTGGGAGGGAGGGAACTGACTGAGTGTTTTAAAGTCGATGGCAGGGAGTTTGTGTTTGATGAGGAGATAGATGGGAAATCATTGGAGGTTTTTGAGGAGTGGGGAGATAAATGAAGTTAAATAATAATAATAATAATAATAATAATGTGTGCAAAGCACTGTTCTAAGCGCTGGATATTTAAATAAGTGATTATGGTATTCTTTGACTTTCAGGTAGAGAGTTTGTTTAATTACATCATCACCCAGAGAGCAATCCATTCAAAGACTATGAAAGGGACATATTTAAATAAGTTACAGGGTTGATTACAAAGCAACATCTCTATATTCTTTAGGAATTCATACTGGGGTTTACTTTTATTCATTTCTACTGCTAGTTCTCTTTGAACTGGTAGTTTTATGGAAATGTCTTATTCTAATATGAGAAAATAAGAAAAGGAATGGTGCTGCTGAAATGTGCAAATGAAGCACAACAGAATTGCTTTTTACCAAACCCATAAGCCACAGGGCTAATAGACCATGAGCATCTGACAAGCCATGCATCAAATGACAAGCAATCAGAATGTCCTAAAAGACACAAAACATCACATTTTAAAAGTGTACTTTCAAAAAATACAATAAGTTACACCACTGCTCCTGTTACAATAATTTAGCTGATTTAAAAAAATTTGAAGCTATTTTTATCTTTCTTGATTTTTTTATACAGCTTCAGAAGTAAAATGAAATTTATCAGTATCATATTTGTATATTGTTCAATTTATGTAATGTGTTTCATGCAATAACATATTAGTGGTCCATCTATATCCTTGAACAACTTTTGGCTAAAATCTAATTTTCTTTGTCTTACATTTCAGGCAGCTTACATTGCCTGAAAAGCCCAGAGAACAATTTTGTCAAATTTAACAGCAACTAAAAAAAAAAAGCCATATCAACAGAAAAATGTGTATATTGAAGAATGTGTTGAAAGTATCATGAAAAGCTTCCATTCATATTTGATTTGCTAAAATTTATCCCAAATTATCTCTAACTTCTTTAGATTTGGCACCGTCACTTTTATTTCAGAATGACTTATACAAATTGCTGAGTAAAATATCACATCATTCCACTATCAATGTCAAGCTGTTCTGGAAAAAAAATCAGCTATAAATTATTTCAAACATAGGAGTAGATGAATTATATTAAAATTGATCAGACATAAAGGAATGCTTCTTATATGGTTGACCGACATCAAAGAAGTAATAAGACAATAATAGAAGACAACAGAGTCAAATAAAAATAATGAATAATATTCTAGGAATACACTAAGGAATCAACACATTCTCTATTCTCTTGTTCATAATTCTATTTAGATGTAGTTTCAAAGTGGGAATGGAGAGATTTAGAAAGAAGCTATTAGTCATACACTTAGTGATACATACCTTGGCATGCAAATGGTTTTTCTAACCTAGAAAAATGAATATACATATATACATATATAGACATATATACATGTTTTATTGAACATAGTATAAAATACCAGAGATCATATTTTTGCCTGACTCTTATAGGATCGTTTTTTATTTTTTTTAAAAACGAGGTAAAAACTAGGCAAGCTTTTCTTCCTCCATCAATAAACCTAGTTTCTTGCAAGTAGTTTCTTGATAGAAAAGACTGGATGCCAACAGAATAATGACTTTATTTCAATTACTATTCCTTCTTCCTAGCTTCCTCTGATCCATTTGTATACCAAGGTGCTCCAAAAGAATAGGATTGCCTTGGTTTTTGACATTTGGAAAAAAACAAAACAAAACTGCACTAAGGACCTTGCAACCCAGAGTCATCTTCACAAACAATTTATCAAGTGTTACTCCGTAGCTTTTTGTGACTCTATCCAAAGAGAGTCTAAATAGAAATGGTGTCTGTAAGGTCATTTTAACCACAGGGAGAAAAAAAGGACTCTGTTCTAGGCCCATAAACCTTGGGGAGAGGGGAGAGTAGAAGGAAGAGAAATGCATAAGCTTTCATGGACATCACCTTCCTTTGATTTCCAATAGAGCTGCTGTTTCATGCCTACGGACAGTCTTGTCCATCTCTAAAGGCCATCACTGGAATGGGAAACTCATGAATAGCCTCCCTAGTATGTTTGATTCCAAATTAGCATTTAGTAGCCTAAATTCACCCTTAATAATAATAATAATAATATTAATGATGATGGTATTTGTTAAGTACTTACTATTTGCCAGGCACCATACTAAGCACTGTGGTGGATACAAGCAGATCAAGTTGGACACAGTCCCTGTCCCACGTGGGGCTCACCGTCTCAATCCCCATTTTACAGATGAGGTAACTGAGGCCCAGAGAAGTGAAGTGAATTGTCCAAGGTCACACAGCAGACAAGTGGCAGAGACGGTATTAGAACCTGTGACCTTCTGACTCCGAGGCCTGTGCTCTAGCCACTGCTCCATGCTGCTTCGGCATTAATTGGAAACCCTCTGGGCACAGAACTGTATACTAAATGCTTAGGGGAGAACAATAGAGTTAGAAAACCTAATCCCTGCCCTCAAGGAATTTATAATCTACTACACTGTTATCAATTAATCAAGATTTTTTTCTTTCGGGTATTTGTTAAACGCTTATTATGTAGTAAACTCTGGGGTAGAGTCAAAACAAATCAGGTTGGACACTGTCCACGTTCCACATGGGACTCACAATTTTAATCCCCATTTTATAGTTGAAGTAACTGAGGTACAGAGAAGTTAAGTGACTTGGCCAAGGTCCCACAGCAGACAAATGGCAAAGCTGAAATTAGAACCCAGGTCCTTTGACTCTCAGTCCCTTGGTCTTTCCAGTAGAGCATGCTGCTTCTCATATCATTTACAATATTTACAATTTTGTAATTTACAACACTGCCACTGAGTGCCATGAAATAATTACTGCTCCTCATTGATCGCTTCTCTTCAAGTGCTTGGCACATAGTAAGCGCTTAACAAATGCTATGATTATTATTATTCAAAGTGCCTAACTCATTCAGAGGGAATAATTACTGAAAGAATTGTATTTTTAATAGTCCTGGTGTGTGTGTGTGTGTGCGCGCACATGCGTGTGCGTGTGTTTGCGCGCGCACACGTACACACAGCATGGCTCAGTGGAAAGAGCATGGGCTTTGGAGTAGGAGGTCACGGGTTCAAATTCCAGCTCTGCCAGTTGTCAGCTGTATGACTTTGGGCAAGTCACTTAACTTCTCTGTGCCTCAGTTACCTCATCTGTAAAATGGGGATTAAGACTAAGAGCCCCCTGATCACCTTGTAACCTCCCCAGCACTTAGAACATAGTACATAGTAAGTGCTTAATAAATGCCATCATTATTATTATTATTACACAGGCACATGATAGAGAAGTCTACCCCTTACTTCACCCAATAAGTCAATGTAAAGCAGGCACCTAGAGGCTCACTTTAATCATGCTGTTTCCTAAAGATCAAAGGAGCTACACCTTTCCTTTTCTTATTATTTAAAACTTGCCTTGTGCCTCAACCCTTTCCCTTCCATCAACAAAACTAGACTAATCAAATCATTGTCCCGGCCTGAAGACAGAAAGCCAAATCCAGTGTTTTTGGCTCAACTGTTTGGGAAATTTTTCACCCCGTCTCTCCAAATGAGAAAGAGGCAGACAAGCTAGGGGAATTTAAATCCTCAGGGTTCTACAATGCCTGTTCCCCACCTGGTTTCTCAATGTGATGACAACTGAGGGATCTAATTAAGCTGAGAAGAAGCTTTCAATCATCCTCCAGAACAAAAGACACTTGGTTGTGTGCCACTATGAATGACAGGCAAATAGACTTAATAATGAATTTAAAAAGACCAAAAGCGCTAAACCCAGAATGAAAAATGCAGAATGGGGGAGAGAGAGACAGAGAGTGTGCGCAAATACATGTAGACAGATTTATAGAGAGACATACATTGTTTGAAAATACTACTGATTATGAAAGAAAAAGAGAAGGAGATAATCAATGACTTTATACCAAATGGCTTTGAAAGAAGAGGAGAAAATCGTGTGGGTGTGGGAATTTTATATGGCAATCATTTTGAATATACCTACAAGTCCAGTCACTAGCAAGGGGCAAAAACAAAACAGACAAACTACAAAAATCCTCTTCATGAGCAATATTTTTTCAGGTACAGAAGTTCCAACAGTCGCCCCACTCCCAGTGAATCAAGTTTGTTCCAGGCACTGTATTAAGTGCTGAGGTGGATACAAGCTGATGAATGGGGTTGATTAATGATGGCATTTATTAAGCACTTACTATGCGCTAATGGGGTTGTAAACATGGGGCTCATAGACTTAATCCCTATTTTACAGGTGAGGCACAGAGAAGTTAAGTGACATGCCCAAATCACACAGGAAAAAGTGGCAGAGCTGGAATTAGAACCCAGAACCTACTGATTCCCAGGCCCATGCTCTTCCCATTAGGTCACACTGCTTTTGTTCTCCCTCCTACTTGGGCTGTGAGCGCCATCTTATATCTACCCCACCGCTTGACACATAGTAAGTGCTTAACATATAGCATAAAAAATGCTATTTATGTCTCTAACCATTTCACAGATTTATATCTCCCTTCCTGTCCTGGAATCTTAAAGTCCTCTTTAAACATGACTCCTCTTTAATTCATTCTCCCAATATTGTAAACCGAGGCACACAGAAACTACATAGCTTGTGCAAAATAATAAGGTGAAAATGAAATATCCCCCTGTGACTAAATAGAATACTGGGAGAATAATGTCCTCATGTAGTCCTGGCCCTGTTCTACTTTCAATTACCTAGGAGTAACCAGTTTGTGCTGCATTTGTGAAGACTGAATGGGGGAGGAGGTTGAAACCATGGTAATCTGTGAATGGAGCTTAGCTGGGCTTCCATTACCGTGGGTAACTGAAGTCGGCATCAGCGCAGTCAGTAAAATTAGATTTTAACTCTTCTTACTACTTATTCTTCCTTTCACACATAATCAACTTACAAAGTGACAAGGTAATTGGCTGGTTGTGTCAGCCTGGATACTGTTGTGCCAAGAGCCCATGTTTCCCAGCATATACTACAAATGCACTTTGTATTAATGATAAGCCCAGGGAAAGCTCAATTCCCAATGCAAAGTTCAGTACTAATTTATGAGCCTACATCGTTTGAGCTTCCTTCCCCAATCATTTCTGTACTGGTAGGGGGTGGGGGAATAACCAACATCCTTAACAGTCACCCTTGATACAGTAAATTAAACCTGAGGCATATGCAAATTGGCCTCTTACCTTTCTGGGGAGGACTCATCAGAAATCAAGACATTCCAGGGATGGGATGCTTATGATTTCATCAGCTTTTCCCCTCTAGTGTGGATATTTTCCCTCATTATTCTCAGAGGCCTCATACAGCCACGAGGCTATTCTTTGTGTATTCTTGTTATCAACTCAAAAGCAGCTCAGTTTTATATCTGTTTGGTATGGTTGATATTGTATGCGGTTGAACAGCTGATGAATGGGGTTGATTAATGATGGCATTTATTAAGCACTTACTATGTGCAAAGCACTGTTCCAAGCGCTGGGTTGATTGAGTGCTTACTCTGTGCTGAGCACTATACTAAGTATTTGGGAGAGCGCAGTAATACTTACGTATAGATCTGTAATTTCATTTACTTATTTATATTAATGTCTTTCTCCCCGGTAAGCTCGTTGTGGACAGGAAATGTTACTACCATCCCTGATATAGAGTCTACCAACTCCCCGAAGCCGTTAGTACTGTGTTCTGCACACAGTAAGCGCTCAATAAATATGCTTGATTACAGTGTATTAGAGTTGATAGTCACAAACTCTGTCCACAAGGAACTTACAGTCTAAGAACAGGCTGAAGATGAAGGCTGGGCTAGATGTCCATAGAAGGTCATTTTCAGCCATGCCTTTTCCAGAACCTTCAGAATGGTGCTGCTACTTTAAGATCCATGCAATAGGAGTGAAAAAACAGCCATTCTAGAGTGGCCATTGACAAAACTTGCAGATTACAGATATCCCTTTGCTGAGCCAGGAGCTGAGAAGCAGTGTGGCCTGGTGGAAAGAGCATGGGACTGAGAGGCAGGAGACAGGGGTTCTAGTCTCAGCTCTGCCACTGTGTAACCTTGGGCAAGTAATCTGGCCTCAATTTCCCATCTGGAAATTGGGGTTTAAATATCTGTTCTTCCTCCTTAGGCTGTGAGGCCTATGTGGAGCAGAGACTAAGTCTGTTCTAATTATAAATGTATTTAACCCTGGGCTTGGCATGTAATAATAATAATAATAATGATAATAATGGCATTTATTAAGTGCTTACTACATGCAAAGCACTGTTCTAAGCGCTGGGGAGGTTACAAGGTGATCAGGTTGTCCCACGGGGGGCTCACAGTCTTAATCCCCATTTTACAGATGAGGTAACTGAGGCCCAGAGAAGTTAAGTGACTTGCCCGAAGTCACACAGATGACAAGTGGCAGAGCCAGGATTGAAACCCATGACCTCTGACTCCAAAGCCTGTGCTCTTTCCACTGAGCCATGCACGTAAGTACTTAACAAATAGCAGTATTACTATAATTACTAAGTTCCACAAAATTGTAAGATCCTTTAGGGCAGGGACTGTGTCTACTATATTTACGGAGTCAGAGGTCATGGGTTCTAATCCCGGCTCCACCGCTTATCAGCTGTGTGACTTTGGACAAGTCACTTAACTTCTCTGGGCTCCAGTTACCTCATCTGTAAAATGGGGATTAAGACTGTGAGCCCCATGTGAGACAACCTGATTACCTTGTATCAACCTGAGTGCTTAGAACAGTGCTTGGCACATAGTAAGCACTTACCAAATACCATCATTATAATTAGTATTTCTGTACCCTCCCAAGCGCTTCACACAGTTAGCGCTCAATAAATATCACTGATGGATTGACTGATGGAAGTAACCTGAGTTAACAAATGACATCCTGTAGAAGTCTCTGCTGAAGTCCACAGGACCTAGAATCTGTTTCCAGGGAGACTATTAACCTACTCCCTGGAAAAAGCACTATGGGAATTAGTGCTTCTTGGTGAATGATGAATGCGTTTATCAACAGCATAATAAAATAATACCTTTTATTATTATTGTTAATATTATTATTGTTCTAGGACTAGCCCTAAGGAAAAAAGAAAGGTGTGCAGTGTGCTTTGAAATGGTTAGTATGGGTCAGGGTCTCATGTAACCTGCTGCTGCCCTTCTTTCTGGGTACATTTCATCATTTGCGTTGATGCTGACTGTCTTACAATGTTCTTACACTGGTCACTGGTCATCTTGTCTTGCCCTAAAAGCAATATCTAATAACCAGTATTGAGAAGGAAGAAAACAATGGCCAAAGAGAAAGTCCTGTTCATGCTATCTCCTTACTGTTAAAGCAAAGAATATAAAATTCATGGAAAAAGATTCCTAGTATGGGCTAATTCAGTGGCTGACAATCACAGTTATAAGCAAGACTCATTTATTCATTCATTCAATCGTACTTATTGAGCGCTAACTGTGGGCAGAGCACTGTACTAAGCGCTTGTGAAGTACAAGTTGGCAACAAATAGAGATGGTCTCTACCCAACGATGGGCTCACAGTCTAGAAGGGGGAGACAATATCAGCCTAGCTATTGAAAAATGCCCAGTTCCCTGGTATATGAAAATATTTCTTTGGATTATAATTTGAATTTTTTGTCAGAGGATGATTGGGTCATGCTGGTTTTTTTACAGGCTTCCCCCCCCCCCCTTCTAATGAGTTACTGTTTTATATTACGTGTACTGTTTAAATGGAATATTCAATCAAAAAACTTTAAACAGATACTATTTGGTTAAAGGCAATTAGAGTCACAGCTTTGAATCAAAAATCTTCAGGAAATTTGATAGCTCCACATTCTTAAGAATGTACAGTTTTTGTAATTTCAATTTCTCATTTGAATCTATTTGGAATGTTACATCTACAGAGGGGAGATGAAGCTACCAAACTTTTGATGTACATTTTGAAAGACGTATTAATCGGCAGAGTATCCGTTGGTGTTTTGTACACCGAACTGCATTTTGATCTTTCCCTCTTTCAAGTTATAACTGTTACAAATGACCTACAAAAATAAAAATCTAACCATAAAAATCTGCACATAATCATCAGTCAACCAACTTTTCATTCAGCCTTCTTCCAGCCCATGCAGAATTCAATAAAATACAGTAACAGCAACCGGTCACCTCAAACTGTCATTTTCTGCTCAGTACACATTTATCTGGAGACCATGAAGACTGGAGAAACAAAATAGAGAAAGTGAAATCCTTCCGATAAAATGTTGAATTCATAATTGTCTATAGAAGCAAGTTGGGAATTTTGGCCAGGAGTATTAATCCTGTCAGAGTACTGGGTACCTTTGAGTGCTTGGGTATGTATCCATATAATAATAATAATAATGATGGCATTTATTAAGCTCTTACTATGTGCAAAGCACTGTTCTAAGTACTGGGCAGGTTACAAGGTGATCAGGTTGTCCCTTTAACTGATATCGCCCAGTGGTAAAGAACTTTATTTTCAATTCTAAGTTCTCACCAGTACCTTAATATTAAGGAGAAGTCTGATTGCTGATTGGACAAAGTTCTCATTTCAGCCATCCCAACCGCAGACCTTTAAGATGACAGCAGAGCTGATAACCCAGCTTAATTGAAGATGTTGGAAGGCCAGGCAACAACATTCATCAGAGTTTGATTTAGTTCACTTTAAAAACGGAAGCAGAGAATTAAAAAAATTAAAATTTAGGAAGACATATTCTTCAAGCGTGTCAAGTACTAAGCTCCGGATGCCTGTTTCCACTGTTGTCATGAGTAATTTATTAGTCAATATTAATTTTGCATTCACTCACAAGGAAGAAAGAGTTTGTTTTTCTTTACTTGACAATTTATCTATTCACTGGGAGAATTTTTATTTACTAGGAATGGAAGAATATGGGAAGAATGGTCAGAATTGTATTAAAGGATTCTGACATTTCAAATTTCTCAAAACACCATGAATATAGCATAGCAAATAAAATATAATATTGAAAATAAAATATATACTTTGGGAACGATGATAAATAATATAATAATAATAATAGATAATAAATAACTTCAATAAATAAGATTTATTGAGCATTTAAGTGCAGAGCACTCTACTAAGCACTTGGGAAAGTACAATCAAGTTTGTAGACATGATCCCAGCCCTTAAAGAATCTTACAATCTAGTGGAGGAAAAAGACACTAAAATAAAATGAAGGTTGGGAGAAACCAGAGAGTTTAAGATAGCTATATAAATGCTTTGTGTGTTTGTGGGTGGGCAGTAACTAGCTAAATGTGTAGGGGGTGAGGGCTCAAGTGCAGAGTATGGAGAAGTAGGGAGAGAGGCGAGAGATTAGTTAGGAAAGGTCTCCTGGAGGAAATATGATTTTAGAAGGGCTGTGAAGGTGGGGAGGGTAGTAGTAATAATAATATTCATTGAGCACCTATTGTATGCAGAACATCACACTAAGCACTGGGAAAAATACCCAGGTGTGAATTAGACACAGTCACTATCCTTTGGGTTGCTGCTGGATTTGAAGGTGAAGGGAGTTCCTTGAAGGAGGGAGGACTTGAACAAGAGGTCAGCCATGAGAGCGATATGAACAAGGGATAAAAGTTGGTCCAATGAGGTGATGGCCACTGCTTCTTTTAGTAGCAGATGTTAAATAGATGTGACCATAATTTTTTTCTGTCCCTTTATTGGAACAGTCTTGATTGTTCTTCCTTTCATCTATTCGGCTGACCTCTATGTTGTCTGAGCCAACTTAGCTTTATTCCTGATCACTCTAATTATTGTTTTGAATGATCTATCTTTGAAAAGAAAAATGAAGTGGAAAAAGTAGTGACGTTAATGTTCGTCAGGCATATTCAGCCAATTTCTCAAAGGAGGACTTGTGCATTCTTTGGAACAAAGAGCAGTTTTCAGAACAAATGCTTTAGGCAGCTGCTGCTGAATGTGCTACATCTTTCCCTTCCTACCCTTCTGAAGCACAATGCCTCACCTTTTTAGAGTTACTAGGAAACCACATCCTGTAGCCAGCTGATCACCCATAATGAGCCCAATTCTGATCTTGTTCCATATTCCTGCTGTGCAGCCTTCAGAAAGGGGCTCAAGACTCCAATCAGTTCTTAGGAAGACAAGAAATACCATTTCCATCTCTTCTCACCTGAATCAGAAAGGGGCTCAAGACTCCAATCAGTTCTTAGGAAGACAAGAAATACCATTTCCATCTCTTCTCACCTGAATCTAACTGCTTAGTGGCTCACAAGAAATACAGGTGACATGACTGAGAAACAGCATAGCCTAATGGAGAGACCATGGGCCTGGGAGTTAGAAGGGCCTGAGTTCTAATCCCAACTCTGCTATTTGACTTGACTGCTTGACTTGACTGCTGTGTGACTGGGCAAGGCATTCCACTTCTCTGTGCCTCAGTTACCTCATCTGTAAAATAGGGATTAAGACCGTGAACTCCACACGGGTCATGGATTGTGTCCAACCTGATTAGTTTGTATCAACCCCAGTGCTTAGTACAGTGAGTGCCTGACACATAGTAAGTGCTTAAATACCATAAAAAAAGACAGCAGACAAAAAAGTGTTGATGAAGTAAATGTATACTGATGCATTATCTTACTTTCATCTTTTCTCTGAAACAATCCCACGGTGGCCAAAAATTCAGTAAATTCAGTAAATCACCTTTGATCGTGATTCTTTCATCGGTTGACTTGGTTTCTTCAGGGCCAAGTTAAGTTCTAATAAGAATGCTCTGACCTCAGTACTGTAACTCTCAAGAGTTCAATCAATCAATCAATCATATTTATTGAGCGCTTACTGTGTGCAGAGCACTGTACTAAGCACTTGGGAAGTACAAGTTGGCAACACATAGAGACAGTCCCTACCCAAAAGTGGGCACACAGTCTAAAAGGGGGAGACAGAGAACAAAACCAAACATACTAACAAAATAAAATGAATAGAATAAATATGTACAAGTAAAATAAATAGAGTAATAAATACATACAAACATATATACATATATACAAGTGCTGTGGGGAAGGGAAGGAGGTAAGATGGGGGGATGGAGAGGGGGACAAGGGGGAGAGGAAGGAAGGGGCTCAGTCTGGGAAGGCCTCCTGGAAGAGGTGAGCTCTCAGTAGGGCCTTGAAGGGAGGAAGAGAGCGAGCAGCTGAAATACCTGAGGTGATCTGGCTGGTGCTATGATGCTCAGAGAAAGAAGTAGAACTGAGAACATATAGAAATTTTATGAATGAGAGTTGGCTAGTATTACTTTGACAATTTATAATAACGATGGAGTCACAGTGGTCTCTGTAATGATTGCTACAAGTAGGTGGCTTTGCCTAAAACTGTGATTAGCATTATACCCTATAACTGGCCATTTCCTAAGTCTTAGAGTAGATGCTATTTGGCTCACCAGCTGCACTCCTTCCTTCCCATTCTTCTGTCCCCCTGCCACCCTTTCCCCTTTTCCTACATAACCAATTTTTAAGGTGTCAATTGCCGATTCTTAATTTATCTCTTAGATTTCAAAGATCCAACTGGATATTTGACCTGTCTTTGGGTGCAAGTACGATACAAGAAAAATGCTCCCATCTCTGAAGAAAAATCACCTAAATACCTGATTTTATTTCATTTTCTTCCCACTGCAAGATCTCAGATCCCAGAAAAAGGTTTTACATTATGCTCAGAAAGCTGAGGAACATAGAAGGTGAAGTCTCATGATGCAAACGTCCACATTGGGAGTAGAACCTGATGGAATGCAAATGTCATTTTGCATGGCCAAACTAGCATTGTATTGTGGGCGCTGATGTGGGCCCACTTAAAAACCTGGCCCTGATATTTCAGATATAAATGAATTGAACATCAATCGGATTAGGGATTCACACAATTTGAAATGCACAATTTTAGTGAAAAAAAAATATGACTTCCATATTCATGACTCCACTCTTTGAAGATTTATCCTGGAAATGAAATCTAGGAATATTAAACAGTTCAGTGGCACCACAGAACCTGAAAGACTTGTTTCACAACACAGATAAGAGTGTATTACAACACTGTTTCTTAAAACATAAATCACTTCCACCCAAAGAGTACTCTAAGTAGTAACTTCTGCCTTAAAGTCTTTTTCCTTTTAGGTATTTATTATATTTACTATCACCTTAATGGTCACCTCACCCTTTGCTGAACATATGATTTTTTTCCTAAACTACAGTGAAAGGTGTCCAGGAGGAATAATTGATGAAGTCAGAATGGTACAAGATGAAACAATAATTCAAGTCAGGTCCTCTAAAACCTTTGAAGAGTTTGAAAGGAAAAAAATATTGGTTAAAAAATAGTAAAAGGTGGATAAGAGCTTGTGGTGAAGAAATATGCCACCACAATTCAGAACCTGCCAAAAGAATGATGATAACACGTAAAAGAAACATTGGCATATGTAGAAAATGAGAGAAGAAAGTAGGTCACAACTACATAGTAGAACCAGAGGGTCCCAAAAAGAATATTCTTCAGAACACATCTGTTTTTGCCTGGATTATACCACATCAAACATTTCTATTTACGCTTTACAAGTTTGAATTACTGCCAAAGTGCTTAATTTATCCTTAATTGGCAGTTTATAGCCCCAGCACCTCTGGGACCGCTATTTCATTTTTTAAAAATACAAATTTAAAAAATTTGCAAACATCTCAGGTGCTGTAAAGAGTTATAGGGCAAGTCTGCAACCAGAGCAAGGTACTTTAAAATCTCTTTCACAGCAGGGCTGACGGGAGAATTGTGGAGAAAGGGAGAAAGACACCAAAGGAAAGGCGAAACAACAACAACAACAACAACAAGAAAACAATATAAAAAGGCAAGGACAAGAATACAGTTAGTTTCAGGGTCCTCACCACCCAGGTAGGGTTATTCAGAATGCAACTGCCACAACGACCCCAACCCCCAACAGGCAGAAAAATGACTCCCCCCACCCCAACTTCCAAACCTTATTGAAGGCAACATCTCCAAGAAGCCTCCTTCCCTGACTAAACCTCTTTTTCTTTTCTTCCACTTCTTTCTGCGTCACCCTGACTTGGTCCCTTTATTCATTCCCCTGCTCCCCCTAGTCCCACAGCACACATGTATGTATCTGTAATTTATTCATTTATTTATATTAATGCCTGTCTCCCCCTCTAGACTGTAAGCTTGTTGTGGGCAGGGAATGTTTGTTATATTGTTGTACTGTATTCTCTCAAAAACTTAGTACAGTGCTCTGCACGAAGTCAAAAAATATGATTGATTGACAACCCCCATGTTTGAAAATTTCAGAAGGCTCAGGCTGCCTCTTCCCCTTCACTGTGCTGTGGGGGAAGAGAGAAATGGTCATTTCAGGGAGGGTGTTCTGGATGGCAGGGACTGGGACTGGGAATCCCCATACTAGCCAGGAATGCCCCTACTTTTCCAGTTTCATAAACCAGGAGCTGAATCTAATGTAAACATCTAACATTCTATGTAGTGTTGTACTGGTAGGTTGCCCTTTCAAATACACTGACTATGACTGAGTAGACTATAGGATATTCTTTGACAACAATGAAAATAACTGGTGCACACCCCACGTCTTTACAAATTAAAAAATGAAGATAGATGTAACTACTTGACTCCCCCAGACATTTTTTCCAAATGAATTAAGCCCTGGAAAAGAGGACTAAATACTAGCTTGTCTTACTTGATCACCCAATAAGTAGAATCACATCTCTACCAAGAGCTCTTCCCTAAGCCTCCACCTCCCCTGCACACCCTCCCCTCTGCACTCGTCTGTGTACTCCTTTAGCACTTTGATACTCACCTCATCCCCAAGGCACTTTTGTACACATCCCAATACTCTACTATTTCCCTTATTTGTAATTTATCAACCAATCAACTGTATTGATTTTACTGTCTGTCTCACCCTGTAAGCTCCTCTTGGAGGGATCGTATGTACAACTCTACTGAACTGTACATTCCCAAGCACTTATTGTACTTTCTCTGCACACAGTATGTACTCAATAAATATCATTGATTTGGAGCATCTTTTCCCTGTCTTGTATTCTCTTCGATAAAGATGAGAGGAATGATTTCCTAAAATCCCTTCTTGGGGGTCAGAAAGACCACTGTCCCTGGGCTACCAACAAACACAGTCATAGTGGAAACTCTTACCTCCTACTTAGTTGTTTTCATGGAACTTTTAGTTCATTAGCTCTCTCCTTGGAGTTCAAGTCTCTCCCTGGTTTTATGATACTGAAAAAGCAATGTTTCAGGCCATCAGGATACAATTTTAGGCATTTCTGCTATGAGGACTGCAGAGAAAGCCTTAACTATTATGGTAATAATAGATGTGGTATTGGTTAAGCATTTACTATGTGCTAAACACTGTGCTAGGTGCTGGGGTAGATACAAGATAATCACATCCCACATGGGGCTCATGATCTAAGTAGTTTTGCAGGTGAGGGGACTGAGGCACAGAAAAGTTAAGTGACTGTCCCAAGGTCACTCAGCACGGACGTGGTGGAGCCAGGATTGGAACCCAGGTCTCTGACACCCAGGCCCCTCCCTTTCCACTAGGTAATGTGGTTTCCCTGTGGTGAACATAAATTAGTTATAAAGCATAATAGTATTGATTAATCCATTACTTATGTACAAAAGCATTACGCTAAGGGGAGTTGCAAAATAATCAGATCAAACTCAATCCTTGGGCTCATAATCTAAGAGGTAGAGAAATCAGGCATTACCCCCATTTTAAAGATGAGGAAATTGAGGCATAGAGAGGTTAAGTGAGTTGTCCAAAGTTAAACAACAGGCCAAAGGCATAGCTTTGACTGAAATCAAGGACTCCTGACTCCCACATTTTTTCCCACTAGGTTATGTTGCCTATAGTTTTCATTTCATGGGATTTGTTTGTGAAGGTGAATTATAATACAATGATGTAACCAGCACACATACTTTCTTCTTTAAATAAAGGCCCCAAATTGCCAACTCTGTGTCTGAGCTCAGCAGTGATGCGGAAAAGGAATGGGGTTTAGTGTTCTTCTATAATGCTGGTGCTGGAGAGGAGTGTTGGCTCTGCTTGTCTTTTTTGGTGAAAGATGGGGTACCTAGCCTTCATGTTTCTCTGTTGCTATGACAATCGTAGAGAAGAAATTGGAAGAGAAAGAGTAGGTTTGTCACACTTGTGCATCATACCACACTAGGCAATAAAGGAAAACACAAGATTATAAAACAACGCCTCTGCCATCATGGAAATCATAGCCTGGTGAAAGAAAATCAACTTGCAATCCAAAATACCTACAATAACTTCAAGACAGATGTACATGTGATGGCGGGCTGTGGTAAATGATGTAACCTGAAGATTAACGGTACTTAATTGATGAGTTATTGAGCACCCACTGACTGCATCTTTACTGAGCACCCACTGACTTTCTTTACTGAATGGCCTTTCTTTCTTTCTGAATACTTTCTTTCCCACGATAGAGAAAACTAGGTTGTTCCAGCGGGTGCCTCCAAACCAAAAAAATCCCTGCCTAACATTACTTTGTCTTTTCACTACTGACTACTTCTCGAGATTTTTTTTTTAATTTTACATTATTTGTTAAGCACTTACTGTGTGCCAGCATTGTACTCTAATTCCAGCATTAGAGAAGCAGCGTGGCTCAATGGAAAGAGCCCGGGTTTTGGAGTCAGAGGTCATGGGTTCGAATCCCGGCTCCGCCACATGTCTGCTGTGTGACCTTGGGCAAGTCACTTAACTTCTCTGAGCCTCAGTTACCTCATCTGTAAAATGGGGATTAAGACTGTGAGCCCCATGTGGGACAACTTGATCACCTTGTATCCACCCCCAGCGCTTAGAACAGTGCTCTGCACATAGTAAGCGCTTAACAAATGCCATTATTATTATTATTATTATTCTCTGTGCCTCAGTGACCTCATCTGTAAAATGGGGATGAAGACTGTGAGCCCCATGTGGGACAACCTGATTACCCTGTATCTACTGCAGCGCTTAGGACAGTGCTTGGCACATAGTTAGTGCTTAACAAATACCAACATTATTATTATTATTATTATTACTAAGCACTGGGGTAGGGACAAACTAATCAGGTTTGTCGCAGTTCCTGTCCCACACGGGGCTCTCGGTCTTAATCCCCATTTTACAGATGAGGTAACAGGCACAGAGAAGTTAAGTTACTTGCTCAAAGTCCCACAGCAGACAAGTGGTGGAGCCAGGATTAGAACCCAGGTTCTTCTGAGTCCCAGGCCCATGCTCTAATCACAAGGCCACATACCTCTCAAACAACTCTCAACACATATTCCCCATTTACAATTTGCCCTCTGAGCCTCTGTTTCCTCAACGTAATTTCACTTGATCACCAAGAAATCAAAGGAAGCACGGGAATAAAAATTCCAGACTCACACTTTTACTAAAATCAACAGATTATTCTGAATATTAATTAAGGCTATAATTGAGATAGCTGTTTAGATAACCATACTACAAACAGTTAAAATGCTAAGTAATAAGTGTGTGTCATTTTTTAAGTATTTGCTTACTTTAAAAAAGAATTTACTGTGTCCACCCAGCAAAGAAGTGTGAGTTCATTAGAATATATGCCAGCAAATTCTTTGGATTTGAAAACACCAGAAGCAATTAGTCCACATTAGGCTCTAATGGGCTAAACCATTTAAGATTTTTTTTAAATTGAAACAGCACAAAATCATGAAAGCGCATTAAGTTCCTGCAAATTTTCAGCCACTTTTTTCTTTCCTTTTTCCCATTCTATCCCCAAGAAATCCAACAAATCTTTCTGAAATTGTGTTTCACCAAAATTTATCTCATGAGCATCATATGCTTTGCTTTTTCCACCCACAGAATTCCCATTAGCTAAATTTAACATGAAATCAGAGGATAAACCATGGAATGACAGAGACGCTAAACACTAAAATTCAGCCCCAAGTAAATATTTACCCTAGTGTATTCAAACAGACACAACTGAGCCCTCCACAAAACTCCCATGTCTGTTTGAGGTAAAAACGTTATGCTTGCTCAAGTGATACAGCATGCATTTGATACTATTCAAAAGAAGAAGATTGGGGTGGGAAAATGGGCCACGCATAATAATAGGGCTTAGATGCTGGAAAAGGCGAAAGGGAGAGTGCTGGCTAGAAAGACACTACGGGAATTAAATCTCACTCAAAAGAAAAAAACACAACAGAAGCAATAATTGGAAATTATGAGTGGTTTTCAATAGAGTGGTGATTCAGCTGAAATTTTTACCTTAAGGGAACTTCTTTGAATTGAGACATAAGGCTAGTTGAGACTCTTTGCTAATATAATTCACAGCCCCATTATCATAACGTAACCTAGGCTAGCCACATACAGATTTATAGAAATTGTCTCTGGGTAGGAATGCATTATTGGAGGAGTGTGATCCCAAATGAACCCAGAAGGTAATTTCAAACCCTGAATAAAATCTGCAAACACTCAAATATGCATGCGAGCACATGACACCCTGCAGAGCTAAAACAAATGGACCTTGGGTAAGGCTGAGTCTAAAACTCCATTTTGGAAAAACTACCCTTTGTCTTGCACTGGCTTCTGGATGTGTTCACTCTATGGCATTCCCAACACTCACCTTGGGCACTCTTCATTATCATTATCAATGGCATTAAAGGGCCTGGCACATAGTAAGTGCTTAACATATACCATAATTATTTGAGTGCTTACTAAATGCTCTCGGCATGTTACTCCCCTCCTCGAAAATCTCCAGTGGCTACCAATCAACCTATGCATCAGGCAAAAACTCCTCACCCTGGGCTTCAAGGCTGTCCATCACCTCGCCCCCTCCTACCTCACCTCCCTTCTCTCCTTCTATAGCCCAGTCCTCACCCTCCGCTCCTCCACCACTAATCTCCTCACCATGCCTCGTTCTCGCCTGTCCCGCCATCGACCCCCGGCCCACGTCCTCCCTCGGGCCTGGAATGCCCTCCCTCTGCCCATCTGCCAAGCTAGCTTTCTTTCTCCCTTCAAGGCCCTGCTGAGAGCTCACCTCCTCCAGGAGGCCTTCCCAGACTGAGCCCCTTCCTTCCTCACCCCCTCGTCCCCCTCTCCATCCCCCCATCTTACCTCCTTCCCTTCCCCACAGCACCTGTATATATGTTTGTACATATTTATTACTCTATTTATCTATTTTACTTGTACATATCTATTTTATTTATTTTATTTTGTTAGTATGTTTGGTTTTGTTCTCTGTTCCCCCTTTTAGACTGTGAGTCCACTGTTGGGTAGGGACTGTCTCTATATGTTGCCAATTTGTACTTCCCAAGTGCTTAGTACAGTGCTCTGCACATAGTAAGCGCTCAATAAATACGATTGATGATGATGATGATGATGAATGCCCTCCCTCCGCACATCCGCCAAGCTAGCTCTCTTCCTCCAAAGCCCTACTGAGAGCTCACCTCCTCCAGGAGGCCTTCCCAGATTGAGCCCCCTTCCTTCCTTTCCCCCTCCTCCCCTCCCCATCCCCCCCGCCTTACCTCCTTCCCCTCCCCACAGCACCTGTATATATGTTTGTACATATTTATTACTCTTATTTATTTTATTTGTACATATTTATTCTATTTATTTTATTTTGTTAATATGTTTTGCTTTGTTGTCTGTCTCCCCCCTTCTAGACTGTGAGCCCACTGTTGGGTAGGGACCGTCTCTATATGTTGCCTACTTGTACTTCCCAAGCTCTTAGTACAGTGCTGTGCACACAGTAAGCGCTCAATAAATACAATTGAATGAATGAATGAATGAATGAAGTGTCAGGGAAAGTACAATGCGGCAGAGTAGGCACACACGTTCCCTGTCCACAATGAGGGGAGTGACAGACATTAATACAAATAAATAATTTAATATATAAATTAAAGATATATATATGCTCATATGCTCACCACCACCTTCTCCAGACCACTTCAGTCCCTTGCTCCTAACAGTTTATTTTCATATGATTTTCTCAATGGATGGAAACTTTGTGAAGCAAATACTATGACAAACTGCTTCTGCATTTTTTATGGTATTGCTAAGTGCTTACTATGTGTCAGAAACTGTATTGAGTGCTGGGGTAGAAAAAAACTAAGGTTGGGCACAGTCCACATCCCACATGAGGCTCACAGTCTTAATCCCCATTTTTACAGATGAGGTAACTGAGGCACAGAGAAGTTAAGTGATTTGCCCAAGACCACACAGCTGACAAATAGTGAAGCAGGGATTAGACTCTGATTCCTAGGCCTGTGCTCTTTCCACTAGGCCATGCTGCTTCTCTCCATTTGCAAACCATTTCCCTTGAACCAGCTGAATTTTGCAATGGTAAAAGTAAGCTAATTCCCAAAATAGATCATTGTCAAATCAAGAAGTTGACCTAATTCATTGGCCTGGCATCCAACCTCATTTTGTGTGCTTAGCTCAAGATTGTCAAGTGTCTCAAGGATGTCTTGCCTCATACATAAACACACACACACACACACACACAAACGCATACAACATTTTGTAGGCTAGTCTCATTTAGGCATTAAGAAACACACCTTTTGTTCTTTCCCAAAATGATGTCTGTTGCTGGGCGGACCTTGCATAAATCGTGTCACATGTATTTCTATCCAAGAATGACGACTACAATATAATGAAATGGATATTTGGACCCCAAATGACCCAATTAAGGGCAGTCAGATTTCATTAAACTGAAAGCAAGTGCTTAGCTACTTATTTTAATTAATAAGTTGTTCTTAGGATGTCAAATTTAAGGCTACCAGTCTTTACCACACATGGATGAATCTACATTTTGTGGAAGTTTTCTACCACAATGAATCTCAACTATACAGAGATGAACCTAGGCCAAGAGACACACTATTGGTTTCCAAGCTATTTAGCAAATGTAGAGCAGTTTTGCCAGGGTTGATGCTCTAGTATTATAGCTCTGACATAGTTCTAATCATACTAAGACACAGTGGCACTGATCCGATTGAGAGCCAACAAGGCACGTGAAGCATAATAGCACGGAAGTCCTGTAGATCTAACTACCCACCTAATGAAAACTCTTTTGGAAAGCTGTAATAATTGAGGACAAACCAACCATAAAAAAAACAAGTGGTTTTATAGCAGAGAATCATCTTTGAAGCTATATGAAAAGTCAAGAAATGAGAACAGCACCAAATTATGAGTTAGAAGAGAATCATACATTCAGCCCATTCTGTTTCACTGCTGCTGTGTCAATTACCACAGCAGCTCTGTATAAAGTTAAAAGGAAAAATGGACTAAATGGGCAAAAAAGCAACAGGATATCTCTTCCCTGAGAATTTAAAGCACTGAAGACATACCTAATAATCTGGTGTAATTATGGCAGATTTACAACCTCAGGAGAACAGTACACTCACTCGAGGAAAATTAAATGCCAAGTTTGACAAAAGCTGTTCTTCATGAACTACGAATCAACTCCTTAGATTTTCCCCAACTTGCATAACATCTTTCCAACACCTTGAACTGTTACAGAAATCTAAAGGGCAAAAATTGAATTTTTGAAATAAACAAAGGGTCCGGCAGAATTGAGCAAAAAATCCTTAGGAAATGCTGAATCTCCTCAAGATCAGCCCTGTGCAGACAGAGCCCTATAACTTTGTTCAAGTTACAGAGTCTAAAAATTACACATTTTGTTTGCTGATTATGTACATTTCATTCAACCGTATCTGCAATCCAAAAAGAATAAGTGATGAAAATGCTAAGGGTTATGAAATTGACCTATTGTTTTTTTCTCATGCCCATTACTAGCCTTTCTTAAATTAATATAAATGTTTCTCTGAGGAGCTGGTGGGGGAAGTTGCTGCTTCTTTAAACAATTTTAATGAAGGTCTAACCTTTTACGTTAAACATCTGTTCCCTTCATTTACTTTCTGGCAGCAGTTCATACATTTTCAGCAAAGGACACAGCTTAATGAACATACACCAGATTATTTAAATGAATGGTTTTAATGAGTTCTTTGAATAGTTTCTTTAAAAAGCAAGCATGAAATTACTTTCCCAGTTGGGATGCTGTAACATATTTTTAGAAAAATCATGCAGAAGCCCCTAACATTCTGAACAGAATTTAAAGGAGCAACAATCAAATAGATTGTTATACTGCTGCAACATGACTTATAAACACTCATACCACGGAGGACATTGTAGAACCCCGCAGGGTTTTTGCATCATTTTTAATGGATTATAGCACTTAATATTAACATGTAGTTATTTCTCCTGGATGAATGTCTGTAGTCTCGATTCTCAGTCTATTTTTTTGGCTACGAGACAAACACCTAAACTTCACATGACAAGTACACTAATACCCTCTGAGTACAGCAAAACATAAATAATTTAACAGCTTCAGAAATTTTGGCCAAGGCCAATACATATCGCAGATGAAATACTTAAAAGTGGTACAGTCAAAATCAGAGGACATTAGTTTTTATAGGTGTCTTTTGAAACTAGGCCCTCCCATAACAAATTAACCTATTTTGGAAAGGAGTTATGATTTTTATTATTCTATCATCATCACTACAACAAATGCTTCATTATTATCTACAACACAACAACTCAGATAATTCTATTTTATATGCATGTTGCAAAGTATTTCTAGCCACGGAGTTACAAACACATTAAATCTGAAGAAAACTAAGGCAAAGTATCGACACGCGCTTGTGATGGAACTCTCCCAAGCACTTAATACAGTGCTCTGCAAATAGTAAGTGCTCAATAAATATCACTGATGGATTGACTGATTGATTCCCAAACACAACCAAGGCTTAGCGAAGGCTTTCCGAGGCTCCAGGCTAATCACCTTAGTGGCCTCCACTAACGTGGCATGCTCCGTTCTGGACAATACGATGATGTTATGATGTCCGTTTTTTCATCTCTGCAAGTTTGAAAACCGTGACAGGCAGGTCAGATGCCCACCAGGATTGTGTCCCCTTATTCGATCATACTCTCCCAAGTGCTTAATACAATGCCCTGTACAAATTAAGCGTTTGATAAATATCACTGATTGACTCATCTACCCACTCCCCTATCGCTATCAGAAAACGCTTTAAGCTTCATCAGATGAAAAGCAGCAAATTGTCGCTTGCCTGTGGTGGCAACGGGGCCTGAGGCAAGCCAAGGGAGGACCATTATGGATATTTCCTCCATGGTTTCTCGTATTGGCACCATACAGCCCTCCAATTGCTTGCCCCTTTATCCAACCTTTCTGCCAGAATCAGGCAGTTTGCTGCTCCTGCAAGGGACCTTCTCCTTGCTCATCTCAGTACAACAAGATCCTACAATCAGTGATATTTATTGAGACCTTAATGTGTGCAGACCACTGCACTAAGTGCTTGGGAGAGGACAATATAACAGAGTTGGTAGACATATTTCTAACACCCATAGAGTTACGCTGACAGTCTAGAGGATCCTACAGTACAGAATGGAAGGTGATAACTGCTTATCTTGGCGTCATTGAGGTGGCTTGGCTAGTCCTAACACTATCATTGCACTCCCTTCTCCTTCACTCTCCGCCCCAGGCTTGCTGCAAGGAACATTCTCTTCCATGATCTCATGGCTCCCCAACCCTGAGCTACATAAATACCTTTTCACAAAGCGTTCTTCTCTGACAGCTCTGTTTTACGGAAGGGCTGAGGAGGAGGCCAGGCGGTGGGAGAACGGGGAGGCCTGCTGAACTCCATTCTGGATTGAGAAACTTGTCCAGGTCAGCCGAGAAATGGCCAGAAAAGACCGACTGCTGAGGGAGGAGCTGGGCAGGAGACTCAGCCAGAAGCACATCAAGGAGATTGCACCAGCTCTGGCTGCAATTACCTCAGTGGGATGCTGTACTTGATGATGAGAGAGCGGCTCCAATTGTTTCCAGGGCTCACAACTGCCGTTGTGCACGTGTAGTAGTGATGTTAGGTAGCTCTCGGGCAAGTCGCTTAATTTCTCTGGCTCTCAATTTCCTCGTCTGTAAAATGGAGATACAATACCTGTTCTGCCTACTTAGACTGTGAGACCCATGTTGGACAGTGTCTGTGGAAAGGGGACTGAGTCGGACCTGATTAACTCGTATCTACCCCAGCCCTTAAGACAGTGTTCCACACATAAGGCGTTCTTAACAAATACCATATCAATCATATTTATTGAGCACTTTCTGTGTGCATAGCACTGTCCTAAGGGTTTGGAAAAGGACAATATAAGAGTTGGTGGACACGTTCCTGCCCACAATGAGCTTACAGTCCAGAGGGGACCATATTACCATAATTATATGTTAGCCAACTAGAGCTTTTCCAACAGCACCAACTACTTAAGATACTCAAAATCAAGCGGGAACATAGGATCACAAGTCCTGGAATTAAACCGGCTCACTTTCATCCCTTCTTAATGCAGTTTAGTGAGGGATATTTGTGGAGAATTGATGACAGTAGGGAATCCTAACAACTGCTATATGTTGAACCGAAATGGAGAAACCACAAACAAGGAAGCACTTAAACGATTCAGTTAAGAGCAGCTGCAGGCAATGACTTCATTAAAGCTGCATGTTGGGAGAAAACTGCAGTTTATCAGCCTGGTGTTCTGCAAAGAAAGAAGAAAACCTGGCTCTTTCAAACAGAAGATTCAAGAGCATCAGGAGGCTGAGGCGAATGTATCAGCGGTAAATGCTGCAAACAGCAAACGTGCCATCACAACGGGGAAAATCTATACATATGACTGCCAGTCCTGTGGGCCTCTTCAGCTGCATCCACTTGGAAAATTTCAGTCAGTAATCTAAAGACAACCGTATATTCACAACTATAAATTTGTAAGCATTACAGTCTGTCTTTGTGCATGCTTGTTTGCTGGAAGAAAGGGACAAGACTCTGAAAGAGTGGAGCTTAGTTGGGGAAGGCCTCTTGGAGGAGATGTGTCTTCAGTAAGGCTTTGAAGGCGGAGTGAGTAATGGTCTGGTGGATTTGAGGAGGGAGGTTGTTCCAAGCCAGCGGTAGGACATGTTTTGTTTTGTGCTCTGTCTCCCCCTTCAAGACTGTGAGCCCACTGTTGGGTAGGGCCTGTCTCTATATGTTGCCAACTTGTACTTCCCAAGCACTTAGTACAGTACTCTGCACACAGTAAGTGCTCAATAAATACGATTGAATGAATGAATGACATGGACCAGTGGTTGGTGGCGAGACAGGTGAGAGGGAGACACAGTGAGAAGGTTAGCACTGTATCAAATGATGTTGGATGTGGTCAGGACTTCTCAGGTTTTCCACTGTGACTGTACTAGGGACCTTCCCAGTGAAGCTGTACAGTATGTTCAGGAATTAATCAAAGCTTGGAGAAAGATCACTTGTCTCCTGCCTGTCCTTGGGCAAGTAACTTAACTTTCCTGTGCCTCAGTTACCTCATCTGTAAAATGGGGATTGAGACTTTGAGCCCCTTGTGGGTCAGGGACTGTGTCCAAACTGGTTACCTTGTATCTACCCCAGCAGTTAGCACAGTGCCTGGCATACAGTGAACACTTAACGAATACCATTGAAAAGATTAGCAAATATCAAATCAGTCCTGCTGGCAAGCCAGCCGTCAACTTCAGAATTGTTTCAATGATTCGGGATTGGCCGTTAGCAGTATTGCCTAGTGGGCAGAGCATAGGCCTGAGAGGCAGAAGGTCCTAAACTCTAATCCCGGCTCTACCACTTGTCTGCTATGTGATCTTGGGTAAGTCACTTCACTTCTTTGGGCCTCATTTACCTCATCTGTAAAATAGGGATGAAGACTGTGAGCCTTACGTGGGATAGGGACTGTGTCCAGCCTGATTAGCTTGTAATAGCTTACAAGCTATTAAATTAGCTTATAAACTAGCGATTAGCTTATAAGCACCCCAGTGCTTAGTACAATGCCTGGCACAGATTAAGTGCTTAACAAATACCACAATTATTATGATGATGATGATTATTATCTGACTCAGTAAGTTATTCCCCAACCTTGGGTACCACAGCACTACTCCCTTGAGAGTATGAATGACTTTTCCATATGTTAAACCCAGCTGTGGTCAGTGTCCACCAACGTACTTCCTGAGGAACATACGGCAGAATCACTCTGACTCAGTTCCTTCTTAGCATGTCCTAGCCCTAGGTGGGGCAATGCAATTTTCCCCTTCCTCCCTTCCAACCCTATGCCAACTAACCCAGCGATTGGAGAGTGAGAGAAGAAACATCTTGAAACATCTGTATGGACTAAATCTTTCACAGATTGCAGAGAAGGAGTTATCTTTTTTCCCCCTTGAATATGTTCTTCCCTGTCTCCATTTTCCAAACTTACCTTGTTGCCTTATTTCATGGAACTTGGTAACCTGTTTGAGAAATGCCATAATTACTGCAACTTAGAATAGAAACGTTTCATTTAATACTGGGTGAATAGAAGAATACATAAAGCACTATTTGGATGGTCTTGTTTCACCGTATCAAAGAATATTACAAATCCACATTGACTATAAAGTCCCTCTTGACTGCCATACAAAGAAATGCAAGACCTACCTGAACTTCCACTGTATAATAATGTGATTAGCATGATTTAGTAACAGAAAATATTGATATTTTAGATCACATTGGCCTGATCATAAAACTATTTCTAAAGCAGAAATTAAAGCCAAATAGCATCCCGACACATGAGTTAGTCAGCATAAGTTTCTAAATTACTACTTCAGAATCTCCCCCTTGACCCCAGCTAAAGCTGTTTTGCATTTGATGAGATATGTACATAATTAAATATGGTTTGGCACACCGATATTCTGTTCTGAGAAAGAGGCCAAGACCATAGCAATACGTAGATTCAATTAATCCATGCTCCTTGTAAGAGAAAATGAGACACAAGAGATAAATGTCAAATATTTTAATACCATTCAAGGCATTGTTAGAAAGTTTTGTACTCATGTAATATAGACCAGTCTAATATATGTTTTTATATGTTGTGCCTTTCGCTTCACAGCCTTATTAAAAGCACATCTTCTCCAAGCGGCCTCTCCCAACTAAGTTATCATTTACTCCCACTTCCTTCTGCATTTCCCTCACACTTGGAACTGTACCGTTTGGGCACATGTTGTTCACTCCACCCTCAGCCCCAAAACAGCCACGTACATATCGGTAATTTATGTCTTTATAATAATGCCTGACTCCCCTTTTAGATTGTAAGCTGCTTGTGAGCAGGGAACACACCAACCAACTCTGTTATATTGTTCTCCCCCAAGGACTTTGTACAGTGCTGTGCACCCAGTAAGCAATCAGTAAATACCAGTGATTGATTTCACTATTGAAAATGCAAATAATAGGGAGTCTTACATATTGCTTGCATTTCAATATTTTGAAATGCATTTATATTATGCATTTATATTTTGAGCTGGTGATTTCTGAAACATTATGGAAAATTGTTTTCACAGTTTTGAGAAACTTTTTAAAGCAGTTTATACTTCTCTTTGAACTTCTCTCACTCAGTGCTCTAAACATTGAGAAGATGGTCATGTTCAACCGAAGAGTTCACGGAAGAAAATGCTACAGCTGCAATGTGAATTAAATGCAGAGACATTGCTTTGTAACAAATCATCCACAAAACAAATTATCGCGGATTGATTCACTAGTAACATTCAGTAATCAACTTACCAGGAATTGATCAAATCGATTTGCAAACCCCAACCCTAACCCAAGGGAATTGATCTGATATGCTGGCTCTTTTATAGACAAATGAATTTCAATTTATGGCATTGTCAATTTTCTGTATTTGGTGATGACAAACTTTTTCATTACTTGTCTGAAGACATTTAACATATATTGAATCGCAACATAACATGTTCCTTAATCTCCATTTAAGATCCCTTCAGCTGAAATGTTCGTCCGAAATTTTGGAACCGTAGCTAGTGGTCGTGACACACTGCAGCCGCCTTCCCAGACCTGTCCTTACAGAATCAGTGTCTTGTGCTATTACTGAGAAAGATGCAGCGGGGTCTAGTGGAAAGAGCACCGACCTGAGAATCAGAGGACCTGGGTTCTAATGCCAGCTCTGCCATTTATCTGCTGTGTGACCTTGAGCAAGTCATGTAAATTCTCTGTGTCTTATACCTTCTTTATGCCAAATAAGGATTCAATACCTGTTCTCCTTCCTACTTTAGGTGGTGAGTCCCCTATGGGACCTGAATATCTCAGCTCTTAGTACACTTCTTAGCAATATAGTAAGTGCTTAATGAATACCACAGTTGTTATTATTATTATTATTATCATTATTATTATTTCATCAACAATAAAATGGGGACCCAATATCTATTCTCCCTCCTACTTAGACTGTAAGCTCCAAGTGGGCCAGGGGCTGTGCCTGGCCATGGTGTAGTGGAAAGAGTACAGGCCTGGGAAACAGAAGGTTATGGGTTCTAACCCCAGTTCCAACGCTTGTCTGCTGTGTGACCTTGGGCAAGTCACTTTACTTCTCTGTGCCTCAGTTACTTCATCCATAAAATGGGGATTAAGACTCGGAGCTCCATGAGGAACAGGGACTGTGTCCCAAGCGATTTGCTTGTATCCACCTCAGCACTTAGAACAATGCCTGGCATATAGTAAATGCTTAATATCATAGTTATTATTATCATTATCTACCCGAGTGTTTAGAACATTGCTTCACATATAGTATTTAACAAATACCATAATAATAGTAAAGGAGAAAAGGAAATTGACAAGGGCAGCATTTTTCTATTTGATACAAGAGAGAACTTTCTCCAAAGCGGGATACCTCAGGAGGGCTAGGAAGGATACAATGAGATAAGCCCGTTATTGGGGAGGGACCATCTCTATATGTTGCCAACTTGTACTTCCCAAGCTCTTAGAACTGTGCTCACAGTAAGCACTCAATAAATATGATTGAATGAATGAATAATGGGGAAGATGGTGGAAGAAATGGAAAAGTGTTCTGAAGAGTGGACAAAGACTCTTTAAGTAGATAAGGATCTGCAACTTCCTAAAATTTTTCCTCGCCTTGGTCACAACTGGGTATCTGTTGAGAAAATGCCGTAAGTCCATTACAAAAATTTCACATGATCCTTCTTCCCTAATCAGGCAAAATACTGAGAAAAAAATGAAAAATATTCTACTCCTAGAAGGTCCACAATCTTCAGCTTGTGAACAAGGGAAGTTCAGCAAAATTCAAGGAAGCATCTCTAAGAGTGACATTTCTCCATCTCCTTTATAAGCAAATTTTCAAAAGCTCTCTAGAAGAACAATTACTTAGAAATATAGCAGTAAGATAGAAAGGAAAATCTGGAAAATGAGGGAACTAAACTTAGTGAGTTGGACAATATGGAGATGGAATCTTTCTATGTCTACAATGACATACTTTTGGTTAACAGCAATCCTATAATACATATACCCCAGAGATACAGCTGTCCTGTTTTCATACCTTAATCCCAGGTTACAGTGATGCCCACAAAATTCATACCACCCGGGGAAACAGTCACTAGTACTGGACACCTTTACGGAACAGTGCATCATTAAAATGAGGAAACAGATGAATAAACTATCATCTCTCCACCACCAGCTAAGATTTAGAGATTAAGAAGTCTTTCATCCATTTTAAAAATCAATCATTTATTGAACACTTACTGTGTGCAGAGAACTGTACTAAGCATGTGAGAGAGTACAATGCAACAAAGTTGGTAGACCCATTAAAAACAGCAGAATGGCAGATAATAATAATGATGGTATTTGTTAAGCACTTACTACACGCAAAGCACTGTACTAAGAGCTGAAGATGAATCTTTAAAAATGATTTCAGAATGCCCTGTTTGAAAAACTAGTTCAAAAGGGAGAAGAGGTGCTCAGGAGAAGTTGATCAGGTACAACAAGCCTTATGAGGACCAACGAAGGCTGTGGCGTAATCTAAATTGGACAAATTCTTTACTCCAGTTTCAAAACCACCATCACAGGCAGTGGAATAAGATCTACTTTTGCAGCCTCCTGCAAAGATTCACAATCATACTACAACTCCTCATTCAGTTACTGTTGTAATGTTATGCTTTGAATTACTTTAACAAATATTAATCAATTGCTTAGTGAAGCTTAATGAAACATAATATAGCTCAAAGGAATTTTATATCATTTTTAAAGGTTTTGTAATGGATTCTAATTTACAAGATGTAAGTCTATAGGAAAATGTACCCCATGATACAATCATTCACACAGTAGCCTCAATTTCAAGGAACATAATTCCACTGACTCGTAAGGTATGCCAGTATTGGCATGGAGATGAATAGTTCTTCTGCCTCCCCCAACACAGTGTAACATAGGCAGGGAACATGTCTTGGATTTCTATTGCACCTCCCAGGTGCTTAATACGGGGCTGCTCAATAAGTACCACAACTACTATTACTATTATTAGATGGAAAAATTCCACTGTTGATTCAGAACGGGAAAGTTAAAATGTGAGTAGGTTAGTAATAATTAACTTATCATAAATGAACACTGAGCTTCAGAAGAAGTTGATCAGGTACAACATGCCTCATGAGGACAAAAGAAGGTTGTGGCATAATCTAAATTGGATAAATTATTTACTCTAGTTTCAAAACCACCATCACAGGCAGTGGAATAAGCATCTACTTTTGCTAGTAGGATGGGCTACCAAAATAATAAATCCATCGATAGTATTTATTGAATATATTTCATATACACATAACAAAATACACTGGGTGGTACATGTGATGAGAATGAGAAACAGCAGGATACTCAAACCATGGCGGTACAGAGAGCTGAAATTAGGAAACAAAAAGCAAGGACAGAAGAAATGTTTTAAGGACAGGTTACTTCTCAGTTGAAAGCCGAAGGTCAACTGCGAAAGACGGCCGAGTTTAACAGACTGTTATGAAGAAAGAAGCTTTGACAAATCAAATAGGAAAGAAGACAGGGCCTCAAAAGAGAAAACAGCACCAGACATCTCAAACATGAAGCAATGTAATATGACAAGGGACAGTCTTGATTTGTAGCATGTGGTCAGGACTGTAGGTTCTGCATTGGTCTGTTCAGTCACACGCGCACTCATAGGTAAATTTCATCAGCAATATCATCTTCAAACGCAAAGGGCACACACATTTTATCGATGATTACAAAGTAATGCTTACTATTTCCAGGATTACTGCTTTACTGACCACTGTCGTTTGGTAAATAGATTATGCAAGGGTGTTAAATCTGTTTATGGGTTACACACGGTACACTTCCTTTTATTTACTTGCTTCCCAAAGAGAATGCTAAATGGAGCAGTTGTATCTAGTGGAATAAGGCAACAAATTAGTCAGTCCTCAAAAAAGCTAATTAAATTAACTGCATGTTATTTTCACTTGAGTATCTGGAAATTGAGAGCACCAATGGAATACAATTAAGGAAATTCAGAACAACCCCATCATTCTGAAAATCTACTAATCCTAAACTTAATCCTAAAATTCCACACATTCTGGAAAAGTTTTAGGGCTTTGGTGACATTTGGAATGAATTTAGATCAGATAAGTTTGGATGACACATGATGCAATTTTGCTCTGCTCTGCAGTTTTCTCTCTGTCCCTACATTAACACAAAGCAAAGGAAAGCATGTTGTAAGAGGCAATTAAAACCAAACAATTTTTAATAGCTGCTGATGACTTCCTGTATGCTTTATGGCTACTATACTTTTTGCAAGATTATTTTCTTCAGATGCGATAGGTGAAGGTGACAAAATACTGGCAGGGTGTAAGGTTTGGAAAGATGATTTGAGCAGCGCAGCGTAGTGTGGATAGAAGAGAGAAGAGGTTGAAGGCAGATAGCCCAGTGAGAAAGCTGATACAGTAGTCACATCAGACAAGAGGTTAAATCATTGTGGTAGCCATCTGGATTGAAGGGAATGGGCGGAACACAAAATACTGTAGAATTCTGGAAAGGCTGGGTTGATATCAAAATCCACCTTACGGAGGATAAAAGGTTGGAGGAGAAAAAGTAAACCCATTTCTTGTTTGAATTTTCAGTAGAGTGGGCAGGATCGTCACATCCACAGCATGTTGACTGGTGATGAATACATTCTGCAGAAATAATCCCTGCCTACACATTCCCGTAACCACTTGCCTACATCCTGCTCTCCGCTATTTCCAATTTCCCATCCCCTGCTGAGGAAACATTTCACTGCTTTCCTTTTCCCCTGCACTTTCCAAACTAGGCACATACTGTAAGCGCCCTGCTTTCTGAGAAGCAATTAGAGATAATGGGATTAAAAATCTAATCACACTACCACTTTTCGCTTGTTACCGCAGACCTGAATACTAAAGCGCAGCAGTACAAACTTCACAAAATAAATGATCACATCCAGTCAGGGAGGGTCCTGGTCACAACTATTTTTTAGCAGATATTCTCTGGGGGAACCTTTTGATTTTTCCTTCAGGAAAAATCACCTAGACTTAATTCATAAAACACATAAACCTCCTCCTCCTCCTCCCCTGGCCTGTAATAAAATTGTTTGATCTTTATTAATGGATAGAAATGAAACATTAGTTATGACATGAAGCTTGAAGTGGTGAAATGGTTTTATATGCTCCAAGTACGCTTTGTCACTACAGTCCTGACCATCGGGACTCACAATAATCTAACATTTCCAAGTTGAATGGGGAATATGGTTTTGAGAGCTTAAAGTCTTTACCCCTTTTCCCATCTGTTCCCAGTTATGTCCTGTTTACTTTTCTCTGCTCCTCCGCAACCTGCTTTTCTCTCCCATAATTCTCTTCTCCACTGATTAACAGTCAAAAAAATACCACTGATTGATGAATCCACTTATTTTATCCATCAATCAAACATATTTACTGCGCTTACTCTTCCTGTTCCATTAGTATCAGATATGTAGCGAATAATAAACCAACAGTTTAGTAAGCTCTGAAAATAAATTTTATCATTTACCAATACACACTTCACTTCCTCAGTCCGCTGCCCAAAATGTGTATTTTTGATTATCTCAGGAGAGCACAGCTATTAGAAAAAAGCAGCAAAAAGCAACATGGGCTAATGGCAACAGCATAGTCCTGGAAGTGAAGAGACAAGAGATCAAATTCTGGCTCTGCAACTGGCCTACTGACCATGGGCAAATCATTTAACTTTTCAGTGCCTCAGTTTCCTCAAATGTAAAAATGGGAATAAGATATCTGCTGCTCTCCATCCCCCTTAAAATGTAGACCCTATGTGGGGCATGGACTGTGCCTGAGCCACTTAAATTGTAGTTACTCCAACACTGCTTGGCATATAGTAAGCTCCTAAGCAGGGTATGTAACTACCAACTCAGTTGTACTGCACTCTCCCAAGCACTTCGTACAGTGGTCTGAACACACTAAGCGCTCAATAATGAGCCCGTCATTGGGTAGGGACCGTCTCTATATGTTGCCGATCTGTACCTCCCAAGTGCTTAGTACAGTACTCTGCACACAGTAAGCACTGAATGAATGAATGAAATACCACTTGTTGATTGCTTAACAAATATCACCTAGTATTATCATTAAGTTTAAGTGCCTATTGAAACTCTAGATGAGCTAAATTGCTTCTTTAGAATAATTTACTGCTTTACAGAAAAGCCTCAAGTTAGGTTTGTAAGACAAATAGGTCAGCTGTGACATTTGCATTTTATTAAAATTACATTATAAATTTCACGCTTTTACATTTTTAAAGTTGCAAAATGTTCACCATAAGAAAACCATTTCTCTATTTCTCTTCAGTAAGCTGAATGAATATTGTCACACGAATTGAAATATTACATTGTTAATGCCTATTAACAATTTACCATTCACTTTTTATTATACCAATGATTTCATTATCATTTATGAATCATAATTTAAACCAATAAACTTGAAACTCTCTGATAGCCTTTAAGGAAGAATAACTATTTTCACTTACAAATTGTAAATGTACAACAAAGTAAAAATCAGTTTATGAGTTCATTGTTGTAAGCAAACCTGAAACATTATTTTAAGAATTGCCCATTTGTCATACTAATAGTTTTCCAATAAGTAATTCTTCTTTTCTGTCCAGTCAGATCTTTAGCTTGCGCATGTCTCCTACTTTCACATTTTGCCTCCTACGCTTTGATTCCAACTCTCCCCTACCTTGTAATAGGAGCCAGCTGTTGCAAAGACATGTTAGGGAATCACTGACAAAGAAGGAAACCTTGGTTTGACTGAAAGATATTTGGAAACCACGATAGTGAATCAGAAGTCAAAGTAATGGCCTATCAAGCAGTCATTCATTCATTCATTCAATTGTATTTATTGAGCGCTTACTGTGTGCAGAGCACTGCATTAAGCGCTTGGGAAGTACAAGTTGGCAACATATAGAGACGGTCCCTACCCAACAGCGGGCTCACAGTCTAGAAGGGGGAGACAGACAACAAAACATATTAACAAAATAAAATAAATAGAATAAATATGTACAAATAAAATAAATAGAGTAATAAATACGTACAAACATATGTACATATATACAGGTGGTGTGGGGAGGAGAAGGAGGTAAGGCGGGGGAGATGGGATAGTCTTCATCCTTCATCCCACTGAATGATCTTATAGCCCAGATAACATACTGAAGTCCTTTGCTTCTCCCCTGCTTTATTCTGGTCACTGTGAGCAACTCAATCAGAGACTGGGAAGAGGAAGGGGATAGAGGAGAAAGTCAAATAATCATAGAGTTAACAGCTCTGGGGAGGTAAATACAGGTGAAATGGCTCAAAATGGCTAAGCTGTACACTCTCAGCCCCCATAGCCTTGGCAAGTTGGGAGGTACCTTGGAATTCTGTTTTCCGTGGAAAGCATGAGGGAGAAAGAGAATACAGACCATGCAGATGCCTTAGAGAATGATTTCAAAGCGCAAAAGCAACAGAAACAGAAAGAATGGCACCAACAAGCTTTTATTTTAGTACTCAATTTTAATTTAAGAAATTCCATGAAGGGCAGTAATTTAGAGAAAACTGCTTATAGAGGAAAATGTTCTTTTTTTTTCTGGTTCTCAAATCCATTTAAAAAATATTTTAATACAATTTAGATTTCATTCTATAATAATTCCCTGTAATTATGTTGCCTCTTATTAGAATTTTAATAGTTTTGATTTCCTATTACACATTGACCAATTCCCTATTGATAAATGTTAAGCGGGAGCTGTTGAAAGTACAATTCTACCCTCATTTGATATTATGCAAAAGGAAAGTCGCCACTCCCCAGACCTAACTACAATTCAATATACTAATGGGAAAGCCGGATATAATGGGAAGAAAATTAGCTTTTTGCCTCAATGACGAGTACTTGAGATTCTATGAGAACTCTTCCAGCTACAAAAGAACTGAAGGCATTTTAGCTCCTTCGCCAACAATGCTACATGTGGAATTTCTAATCAAGATCATGTTACCTTTAGCATCTGCATTACAACTTTGGTTCAAAGCATTCCACATTGAAAAGCATCTTTGAATTTTATGAAGCTAATAGCCATTTTAAAGCAAACCTGGTTGTACTGAATTGAGTACACTTCGTGCTGATGGCAGTTCTTTGTATAGCCAAATGTGCTGGCTGTTCAGTTTCTCTCCATAATAAGACTGCAAGTTCAAAAGGGTAAAAGAAGACCTGTCCAAAGGTTTAATCATACACATTTTTGAAGTCCACATTGCAACCTGGCAGAAGCAATTTCATGGTTATTAAGTTAACAAAGAAGCTGAAGAAACATAAGCTGTAAGAGAATGTAGCACAAGGTAACAAAGAAGTAGCATGACTAGCTTAAGTTGGAAAAGGCTATTTTGCAGGTGGGATTAAATATTCAGTGACTAACTTGGAGTCTTCTAAACAATTCCTTATCTCTAATTTATTTTATGTTCTGAAGCCAATCAATCAATCATACTTCTGAGCTCTTACCGTTTGCTGAGCACTGTACCTAGCACTATGGA
Organism: Tachyglossus aculeatus; assembly: GCF_015852505.1. Taxonomy (NCBI): domain Eukaryota; kingdom Metazoa; phylum Chordata; class Mammalia; order Monotremata; family Tachyglossidae; genus Tachyglossus; species Tachyglossus aculeatus. The sequence continues at coordinate 52,188,657 of NC_052074.1, read as the reverse complement.
GAGTACAATATAGTGACATAACAGACACATTTCGCCCACAACAAATTTACATTCTAGAGGGGCCTGTGACTGGGAAGGGGCGGGCTTCCTCTTGGGTCTTCTCAATCAATCCACCAATCAATCATTTATTAAGTGCTCACTGTGTGCAGAGCACTGTACTAAGCACTTGGGAGAGTACAATTTAACAGAGTTAGTAGACACGTTCCCTGCCCACAAAGAGCTTACAGTTTAGAGTCTACAGTGTAGTTTCAGTCCAGGTTGAAAGCTCTTGGGCATTGCCATAGACCGGGAATGAGCAAGGCTGGGACTGTTGTTCAAACATTTGTAGAACCAATCACCCTCATAACCAGATTCCGGTTTCTCCTCGCTCTCTCTCTCCCTCCCCCTTCCCTCCACAATCAGGGGTAGGGTAGGGTCCCAGCATCTCCCTCTAATCCCATAGACCACCACTCTCATCATCATCAATCGTATTTATTGAGCGCTTACTATGTGGAGAGCATCTGCACATCTGCACATCTCTCCCCATCTTCTAAGCCTTCTTAAAAGCCTCACAGCTCTCACGCACATAGCCATAATTTATTTATTGACATTAATGTCTGCCTTCCCCTCTAGACCATAAGTTCCTTGTGAGCAGTGTCTACCAACTACGTTCTATTGTACTCTCCCATGCACTTAGGATAGTGGTCTGCACAAGTGCGCACTCAATAAATACGATGGATTGATTAATTGATTGACACCCCCTACGATGTTTCCAGAGACTCTTAGCCCTAAATTCCAGCTGAAATAGCCCCCAGAATCCTTTAAGAAGTGTCCAGAGCCATTTGCTTCTGATAGGCCCTAAAACCCTCCAGTTTTCCCTTCTCAGGTCAGGCAGGATTTGAGGGTGCCTGCCTAGAAAACCCTATTTGTGGCATCCATATAACTGCCACCCCTCATTGTCTATTAATTATTATCATTATTACCTCAAGTCCAAGCCCTGAAGACAAGGGGATCATTTTGAGGCTAACCTACCATCCCTCTCCCGGGGCTGGCTACAGGATGATCACAGAACTCTTCCACCTCAAAAGGCTGAGATCCTCCTGTCGCCCCAACTACTTGGCCTCACTACATCTTTCCCAACCCTTTTCTCTGTTTAACTTGGTTACAAATCCACATCATCCAAGGCATTAGGAGCTGCTTAATTTCTCTCCACGCAGGAAAGGGCACCTGGGAGTCCATCTCCTGGGTTTTTCATTCCCCTTCTGAGCATGGAGCCCATTTGGAGTGACCAACATGCCACCCACCCCCACCCCCCAGAAATGGTACCTTTTTGGACATCTTCAAAAACAAGCCTCATTTTTCAAAAATGTGCCAGGCACTGCATTAAGTACTGGGGTAGATACAAGCTAATCAGGTTGGATACAGTCCATATCCCCATTTTGGGTGAGGTAACTGAGGCACAGTGAAGTTAAGTGACCTGTCCAAGGTCACGCAGCAGAAAAGTGGCCGAGCTGAGATTGGAACCCAGATCCTTCTGACTTCCAAGCCCATGCTCTATCCACTAGGCCATGCTGTTTCAGGGGACTGACCACTGAGAGTGGTGGCACATCAACTCAGTGGAATGAGATAAAGTAGCGCAGATAAATCAGATGCAGCATAAATCATCAGTCTCACTGGATCACGTTCAACTCACTTGCCTGCTCAGTTAACCAGCCGGGAATAGCTTCCCTCCTGCAATCCCCCAACCAATCAATTAATGGTATTTAGTGAGTGCTTACTGTGTACTGAGCACTATACTAAGTGCTTGTAAAGTTTAGTACAACAGAGTTGGTAGACGTGCTACTTGCATGCCAGGAGCCCTCCCCACCTTCTGCAATATCTACCTTCCCAGAGGAACCACTCCATTCTCCCAAAGCTGATCGTATCGTCCAGCCCAGTTACATTTGTGTATGCTTCTACTCGTCTCGTGTGGCTATAAAGATGCATTGAGATATAACAATGTTTTCTTCCTGCATTTTTTTATTATGTAAGATTGTGTTTGTCCCTGTATCCCCCATTTGACTGTCAATCTCTTAAGGGTAAACCCATGTCCTATGCCACCTGGATACCAAAGTAGGTGCCTGGAGTGATGATGCCTTCTGTCACCACATCAGGTCACACATAACAAGAGTGAGAATTAACACAGATAAGTTTTGAAATGGCAGCATCTTGAAGAACCACACCCCTTTAACTAAATTATCACTAGAGTTCTGAATGCTAGAAGGGGAGGTTTTGGGCTATCCATAGATGCAACAACAAGGGAAAAAGCAAGAAAATGAAATGTTGGGCAAGGGAAATTCACTACAGTTATACGTATATATATATATATATATATATATATATATTTTAACCAATATCCTCTTTTCTGTGAAAAGAAAAAAAGCTGGGTGGTCAAAGAGAAAAGGCTGCCAGCATCCGTATTTCATCTCTAATTATTTTGTCATTTCCTTCAATTATTTGCAGGAGGACATTTAAAATGTGTGAATTCCTGCTGGGCCCTGGGGTTTCTAAGCTGCAAATAATCGAGCTGGACTTCAAACAAGCCTCTCTGAAGGGGGAGCCTACAATGCAGAACAAACCTGGCTTGACTGAAAATCCAGCTTGAAGACCAGCTCAATGATCTTGTTAGCCTCTCCCATTAACGACAGCTGGAGAAAAAAAAATCGAGGGGAAAAGATCCCAGTGAAAGTTCCTTCTAACCCATTTGGAATAAAGATTAAACTGAGGTATGCTTAGCTGAGCGGATTAACTGATTAATGGACTGTAAGCGCTTTGAAAATGTAAAAGAGTTATGGAAAGGTTAAGCATTATTATTTAGTGAACGGTGGATCAGTCAACACTAGATTGAAGATTGCATTTTAAATGTTACTTGGGTCTTAGAACTTCTCTAACCGTTTTCATAATGGACCGCTTAAGGTGTGTGTTGGCAAATGGAACTTGCTAATAATAATGTCATAATGATAGTGGTGTTTGTTAGGCACTTACTATGTGCCTGATACTTTACTAAGTTTTGGGATGGATACAAGCAAATTGGGTTGGACACAGGCCCTGTCCCAAATGGGGCTCGCAGCCTCAAACCCCATTTAAAGATGAGGGTACTGAGGTCCAGAGAAGTGGAGTGACTTCCCCAAGGTCACACAGCAGACAAGTAGCAGAGCCAGGATTAGAACGAAGGTCCTTCTGACTCCCAGGCACCAGCCTATCCAGTAGGCTATGCAGGTATCCAACCAAAGGCACAAAATGAAAGGACTCAATAGGTAAAAATGGGCACACTGTCAGTCTGCTCAGTTGCATCTCCTGACCCTGTGCACCTTCTCTCATTTTCTGATTAAAGCAGGTGATTTGCCATATCAGGAAACACTAAGGCAGGGATCATGTACTTATTCTATTATACTCTTCCAAGCACTTAGCACAGGGATTTGCACACAGTAAACACTCAAAACATACCACTGATTGATTGATTGGGCAGAAGTGCTCTGCTCTCAGGCACCAAATACTCACTGAGGGTCACGCTACCAGAGAACAACAGAGTTCGAAGTTCTTATGCGGCTTACCCTAGGCCGGTCCTAGGTTTGGGATTGCCTCGCGGCGCCTTTCCAGCATCCAATTCCTGCTCCATTCCCCCTCCCAGAGTAGCACAGTGTGCTGGCGGAGGCGGGTAGTTTGGCATCCAGTGCCTGAGGAAACAAATTCTCTTCCTTCTTCTACACCTCTTCTCCCTGCATAAGTCCAGGGAGTCTCCAATCAATCAATCAAGCAATGGTATTTATTGGAAACTTACCGTGTGCAGAGCACTGTACTAAATGTTTGGGAGAGTACAATGTAATAGAGTTGGTAAACACGTTCCCCGTCCACAACAAGTTTACAGTCTAGAAGGGGAGACATTAATATAAGTTACAGATACGTAGGCAAGTACTATGGGGCTGAGGAAGAGGGAAAAAAAGGGTGCAAAGGGCAACATAAAAGGGAGTGGGAGAAGAGGAAAGGAGGGCTTAGTTGGGGAAGGCCTGTTGGAGAAGATAAGGTTTTGAAGGTGGGAAGAGTGAGTGTCTACCAAATATGAGGCCAGATCCAGGTATGGGCTGGATTATAGTAGATAAGCTGCGAAGCAAGGTAGGACAGGGCAAGGTGATTAAATGCTTTAAAGATCCACTGCCCTATTCTCCCCTACCCAGGTGGATTAGAGGGCACATTGTATTATGAAGCTTCCAACAGCTGCAGGATACATTTTTTTCTTACTTTTTAATCTGTAGGCTAAAGGGAACTAAAAGAGTCCTCTAGTGAAATATTTCAAAAGGGCAGCAATTACTTTTGCTCAGAGCTGTATATTTGTCCTGAATATAATTAAATGCCAATTAAGCACAAATAGAATTTAATTCTGTTTAGCCGTTTCTTCGAATAACCTTTCATGCTGGTGAATCATGTGTACCCGGCTGCTTTCGGCACTAACTCCAGCAGACATGGTTTCTATTTAATTGGTCAGGTTTCGATGTTGTTGACTATTTAATAACATAGGTCAGTGATGTGATAGACAAAGAACGGTATAGATAATAAGAAAATGCTTAATTGTGCATTTTAAAAATATCTGACATTAGTACGGTAGCACCAAGGAGGACAAATAAAATTCTAAATACTGTATTAGGGGTATTTGTATCAAATGTTAATTTTAAAATCTGTCAGTACAAGTTTATTTTTTGGGTAGACCCACAAAGTTCTAAAGAATAACAGGTTAAATAGAACATCTTCTGTAACAGATCAAGATCAATGGAGGCAGGTAGCTGGCACATAGTCTGTGCTCAGTGAGATACATAGAGGTGCCAGGATCAGCTTCAATGCTCCTTTCTCATTTATTTCTGAACTTTTTCACCTCTGCCAAGAGACCGGGCATCTCATTTCTATTGACTGATTACTTTATATTCATTTCACTAAGAAGACCTTCAATTATTAAAAAAGAATACTATCACCACCTTTAACACCAACGAGCTTCTCATGCTCAACATTAAAAAAAAACCCTGAAACATATTGTAAGAATTCCCAAGAATTTTTGAGTGGTGACCTTCAGGGAGCATATTTAGAAGAAGAAATATTTAAATTATTTAGCATCTGGTCATACCCTGACAACATATTATGCAGCCTGACTGTCTGGAACCAAAAGGTATCGCTCCTTATTTTCCGTGAGTGTAACAGGGAGGGAGGGAAAGAAGGAAAGAGGGATACGTAATTGTGTAGCATTTGTATCAGATGTTAATTTTAAAGTCTGTCAGTACAAGTTCATTTTTTGAGTAGACCCACAAAGTTCTAAAGGATAGCAGGTTAAATAGAACATCTTCTGTAACAGATCAAGATCAATGGAGGCAGGTAGCTGGCACATAGTCTGTGCTCAGTGAGATACATAGAGGTGCCAGGATTAGCTTCAGTGCTCCTTTCTCGTTTATTTCTGAACTTTTTCACCTCTGCCAAGAGACTGGGCATCTCATTTCTATTGACTGATCACTTTATATTCATTTCACTAAGGAAACCATACATAACCTTCAATTATTAAAAAAGAATACTATCACCACCTTTAACACCAACGAATTTCTCATGCTCAACTTTAAAAAAAAACCCTGAAACATATTGTAGGAATTCCCAAGAATTTTTGAGTGGTGACCTTCAGGGAGCATATTTAGTAGAGGAAATATTTAAATTATTTAGCATCTGGTCATAACCTGACAACATATTATGCAGCCTGACCGTCTGGAACCAAAAGGTATCGCTCCTTATTTTCCATGAGTATAACAGGGAGGGAGGGAAAGAATGAAAGAGGGGCATGTAATTTCACAGTGGCTCCTTTTCACATGTTTAAATATGGGAGGAAGGATATTCTATTCCCTTTGAGCCATAGACTGAGACACTGAGTGTATAGTGCACTGTCACTAGCCAGCTTCTGTCCTCCATTGGTTACCCACACCTTTATGGTGTTACCTAGATGTCCCCTATCAACAAAGGACATATTGAGGTTCAGAGGACACAGAAAAGTCCTGGGCACTGTGGGGGTTTGGGTTACATTGGCAGATGCTGACTTGCATTAGGGGTTGCCTCTAGAAATGCTGGAGCTACAGCTTTGCGGCATGCTTAAGAAGGCTGGGATCATTCCCCAGAACTTTCTCAGCCCCCAGGCATGCATTTTCCAAAATAGAAACACCTCTAAAGAAGATGTCCTTGAGAAGACATAAATAGCCCAGTGCAGGGCTTCTGAAACTTTCCTGGGCAATACAGCCACCTGGAGTACCAGGAACAATGGCAGAGGATGTTGGGATGCTGTCTAGTTCAACCAGTTTCAAGGGGACTCTTATTGCCACAATAAGAAAATCAGGCTCAATAACTGCCATTTTCCCAGTTGGAGATCTCACAGTGGCTGCAACTCTCTCTAAGGGTAATTGAGAGGACAGCCATTTCCCTCGTTCCATTCCTGAACAGCACTTGAAGAAGACATCGGCAACCTGAGAATCGCTCCCCAAGGGAAAGTGGCCTATTTCTACTGCTTCCTCTGCTCCTCCTCAACTTTCCTCATTAAGGAAGGGAGAGGAGTAGACATGAACAAGTGGCAGGTCATGAACCTGCCTCTGATCACCCACCCAAAATGATACAGGATTTGATTTTTTTTCAAGGTTGTGAAGAAGGTCTAACCTAGTTTCCATGGAAACCATCCATGGCCATCTGCTCAGTCAGGTAGTTTAGCTTCACTAGGACCACTCACTTTCACAACCACAGGTGACCAGACAAGGCCTGGAGAAAGAGACTACCGTCAGTCATCTTGTAATGCAGGGTTTGTGGTTGTGCAAAACTCCACCGAAGGAATTTTTGCACTCTAGCATTTACCACGTCTGAGCCTGAGTCCATATGCACATCCTTACCATGCATGAGCACAATCATTTCTTCCAACACCATATCATGACATATTCTAACAGGTTCACCTCATTGCCGATTCCCAATCAGCCAAGGCATATGAGGAAAACACACATTATAGTAGAACTAAGTGTACACAGTAAGGATACTTTTATTTAGGGCTAGAGCATAACGTGCGTTTTACTTCTTTCTCCCCCAAATAATAAAGAAACTAAATATCATATTAGGCTCTTATCAATAAATGAATGAGCCAATATTAAGCTAATGTGGACACTGGCTTAACAAAGTCACTTGTCCAGATCGTTTGAGAAATCCCATTAAAACCAACAGTGAATGGGACTTCTCTAATGAGTACTCCAGAAACTAAACAGCTCCATCAATTTTTATATCTCATTTTATTGCTAGTACCTGAAACTCAGTTCTATAATTGTCTATAATGAAACAGCATTATTAAGATGGACTTTCACTTTAGTCCAACCATGCAGATTAGAACGAGCCCATATGCCCAAGGACCGAAGGAAATCAGGCAGTGATCTAAAAATAATTTAAAACCAGCTTCCATTATTCAGGGGCTGATTATCCAACCCCCTGGCTCCCCTTGTTTCTTCATTCTAAAGCTCACCTTTGGGCCATTTCATTTTTCTGATATCGCTCTCGGCAGAGGATATTCAGGAATACAAATCAGAAGGAGAAGCAATGTGGCATGGTGCATAGAGCACGGGACTTAGAAGGTTATGGGTTCTAATCCTGACCCCACCACTTGTCTGCCATGTGACATACGGCAAGTCATTTCACTTCTCTGTGCCTCGGTTTGCTCATCTGTAAAATGGGGATTGAGACCGTGAGCCCCACATGGGACAGGAACTGTGTCCAACTCGCTTTGCTTGTATCCACTATAGCATTTATACACTGCCTGGCAAAATGTAAGCAAGCACTTGACAAATACCGCCATTTTATTATTATTATGTCAGAAGGTATTATTTCTCATTTTTGTCTCTGGTAAATCCACCACTCTGGTTTTAAAGGCCACATCACTTCCTGGCTGGATTACCAGCAGTCTCTCTCCTCTAAGTATTTCCTTTTTAAATGCTGATCAGAATGCATCACTACCAACTCTGTTGTACTGCACTCTCCCAAGCACTTTGTACAGTGGTCTGAATACACTGAGTGTTCAATAAATAACACTGATTGACTGAATTATTAATCACTCCCTTTCTCAAAAGCCTCTGGTGGCTACCCATTTTTATTCACAGTGAATAAAAACTAACAATTTGGTTTCAAGGCAACTGGCTCCCTCATCTATTCTCCTCTCTTGCCACATCAGAGCTTGTACTCTTGATGCCTCCCAAGTTTCTACTTGCTCCTTAATGTTGACTCTCCTGTCTCTGATTCACTGTGCTGTGCTGTTCCCCTAGACTCTAGGGACTACCCAGCAGAGCACACAAGGATGAAACACAAGGGTTGGAAGAGGAAAATCACACAGTTCTTCCCATAAACTGGATATGCAAACATCAAGATTTCAGAAACTGGACCTGCGGGGTATGAAGTTTCAAAGACATCATCCTTAGCTACCTATGCCTACGTATGTATTACAGTCCTCTAGACTGTAAGCTCATGGTGGGCAGGGAACGGGTCTACCAGCACTGTTACACCATACTCTCCCAAGTGCTAGTACAGTGCTCTGCCAGAGTAAGTGTTCAATAAATACAACTGATTGATTGGCCCAGGTGAGGGCCTAATTTCAGGGTTTTCTGGCTCTGAGGCAGGCCTAGTTGACTTGACTCCTGAACACCCAAATGGCAGAGTCTACGTGGGTGTCTCGTCCTGCAAACACCTCATTAAGACAAATCAAAGACTCATCCCATTAAAAAAAAACTACCATCCCACAGCAATTTCACCTTCCCCCTCCAGAGCCCCTTAGCCTCCTCGTCCTCTAACCAAATGCAGAATTTACTGCATAAGGATTGCAGTAGCCAGATGCAGTGAAAGCTTGAGCAGTTATTCTGTTGCTTTGCTCCACCCTGATAATTCAGGCCTGAATTTTGAGCTGAATTTTTGGTTGGGCTTGAATTTTACTTGGCCTGAATAAATAATTTAAACCTATTTTTTTTCCCCCTCAAGTTTCAAGTTGCTGTTTCTGACTTACAGTAGGCATTCTTGGACTGAATTTTCTGGTTGGGCAGTCTACATGGAGCTAATCAACAGGATACTTTTTTGATCCAGGGCACTTGGATAGCGCTGTTCCAGCCAACAAAGACAGACATCATAATCACCCCATTGTTGTTTCCCTACAAATATCAGTACAGAGCCGCATCCAAACCTTCACTGAATCATCTGGAGATAAATTAAAGTTAACCTTATTTTAACCAGCCTACCATGTAAACGATTAGACACCTGGTCATTTACAAGGATGTGTTAATGCATGTCTAAATTTTCCAAACTATTCCCTGGGAATGGTGAATCCATATTACCTTGCCGAAAAAGTATAATTATTTCATTTTTACAAATTTGGATGGGTAGAGATGTAGAGATTTTCTTCTCTCCTGGAAGCTGGGACTAACGCCTCATCTTTCTGACATCCCATAGATAATTCTGCCTTCCTACATAGCATTTTCATTCCAGAAAACACTAGGAATTCCAACAAAGGTTCTTAGTAAATTCTGGATGAAACCACAAAACACTAGCCTTGTAAAGTAATATTGGGAATGTATCAAAATGGCCAGTAATCTTGAAAGGATAGCACAGAAATTACCTTCGCAGTTTGAGACAGCATCCCTGAGGTCAACGGAGAATTGAGAGGTAGGAGGAAGCAGGGTATCTCTAAGTGGTAAAGATTTTTGAGAAGGGCCTTGAGCTATTAATTCTCAAAATAAATAGTAAAGTAGATAACTGCAGCTAAAAAAATCTACTTTGTAAAAATCCTGCGGAAACATTCCAATACAGCAGTCTGATTATGAATCACAAAATTCAGAACAATTGGCTGTTCCAGATAGAAATGGCTGCTGCCTCAACCTCTCTCTTTCTCCATATACATTTATTTGTAATGTGTATGTGATACATCATACACATATATAATACAGTATCTACCCACACAATAGAAGAGCTTCAGGTTGATCTTTAATGTAAAATAAGAATACACCTAGATCTGACAGCCAGAATGAATCAGCTGAGAAGAAATGAGCCGGAAAGATGATGGAATTTTGGGTGTCTATTAAACCACGGTACACTTGAAATTGAAACCCCACAGTAAAACTGAAGGGGTGATTTAAACCTCGTACCCCTTTTTATCGCTAACCTCTCAACATACCTGGATCCTGAAAATCCAATATCTCTGGCAGCGTTACTAGCTATTCAATGAATGCTTAGCATTTCAAAGGTCTAAGGAATTTTGAGAAACAAGAGCATGTAATCCTTGACCTAATACTGTACTAACCTGCTCCGGGAAAATAAACGTTGAACACTTTTTTACTGAATATTGACAGCCCAGACCTCCTCAGACATGACAAAGACCAAATTTGATGTCAGCTGTCAACTGGTAAATCCCTACAGGGCATTTGATGAACATAACTAGCGACTATTATATGTGCTATTAGGTCAGGATACAGTCCATCATTCTTAAAATGGTAAATATCACTGCAGAGAAAATACTGAAAAAAACTGATTTTCCAGCCACCATTAGGAAACAAAATTGCTTGCTCTCATTACCAGATAAAAATGTGTAAATGTTTTCATGTATCTCCTTCAAAAATGAAAGAAATCAACAGTTTGCAGCATAAACATTCCACTGAATCATATGGACGTCGGCACTTTTTCACAGCTCCCTCTCTTGAGATTAAAAACCGGTCAGGTCCCTGAATCTAAAATAGAAAGGTGGCTAAGCTACGTCATTCGGTATATGTGACACTGTGATGTTCGGGTGGTGAGTGCGGGGGTGCAACGCCTCCCTTTGGGTAGGTCAAGTACAATGATGCCCAAATCACCTGGGAGGCCTATTCTCTTTGGAAACTGGTCCTTAACCTGCTCATAATGATGGAGGAGATAATTACTGTCGGAGAACGGTGCTGTGTGAAAACATAATCATCTAAAAAAACAAAGAATTAGGGTGTGCTCTGTAGAAGGGTTGGTCGCTGTGACTAGAATTCTAATTGGGAAAAGAAGGCCATTCTAGAAGGAACTGTAGCAAAATTAAACTGCTGTTCGATTTTTAAGCTATTATATTTAGCATGTGTACATGCAAATCACCTGCCTCCAAAGGGCTGATTGAAAGCCTTCAAAGAATGGCCGTTTCCAGGAAACACAACCAACCATTCAGTATCGAGGAGAATGGAGTGTTCTGTGCCAGGCACACGGGAGAAGGAAATGGGCTAGCAAATGGTTTCCCAGCACTGAATGCAGTGCTTTGTACCCCCTAAGTACTGAATACTCCTACTACTACCTTCAGACTGCTATTACAGAAGGGTAGCAATCCGATACAAGCCCCACCACTCTATAGATAGACCTGATGAGAACACCCCTACTTCCACATTAAAGAGCTTCCTGCGGCGAAGACTCCATTTCCTTGTTTCCCTCATGTGGAAACAATCCTCTAGCTTGTATCTCTAGCTTGAGAAGCAGCGTGGCTCAGTGGAAAGAGCCCGGGCTTTGGAGTCAGAAGTCATGGGTTCCAATCCCCGCTCCGCCACTTGTCAGCTGTGTGACTTTGGGCAAGTCACTTAACTTCTATGCACCTCAGGTACCTCATCTGTAAAATGGGGATTAAGACTGTGAGCTTCCTGTGGGATGACCTGGTCACCTTGTAACTCCCCCAGTGCTTAGAACAGTGCTTTGCATATAGTAAGCACTTAATAAATACTATCATTATTATTATTATTATCCACTTATTCCAGGGAGTTGTGCCTCCACCAAAATACTCTGCAGGACCAAGAATCAACCTAGCTATTCCCCTGCTGAGCTCTAGGCTCATCCTGACAAGATACTACTCCACATTCTCAAACCTCTAGCCCCTCCAGCATCAGTCTCCCACCATCTTTCTTGGGTAGGGACTGTCTCTATGTGTTGCCAATTTGTACTTCCCAAGCGCTTAGTACAGTGCTCTGCACATAGTAAGCGCTCAATAAATACGATTGATTGATTGATTGATTGATCTTTCTGCTCCTCTGGATCCTTATGTGGGAATAAGTCTACTGGGCTTTATAGCTCTTCCACAGTTACTTCCACAGCAATGTTTTAATGGCTCAGTCAATGGTTCTTTGGGCGAAGGACTGTCTGCTTTATGTTGAAGGTTGTCTAGTTTGGAAATGGATCTGCACCTTCTGAGGCAGTGCAAAACTCGTCTGCTGCAGAAGCATTTATCTGTAATGCTCATATTGGGATTGGAATGATTTCTTCAGAAGAATTTATTGTTTTTAATTTCTACTTATTGGGAAATTCTCTTCCAATAGAGAGCGGTGAACGAAGCAGATCTCATTAAAAGTATTCTTCATAAAACTCCAGGGCATTGCTATTCAATATGTCGGGGGGGATTCAATGTTTTAGAGAAAGATTTACAGTAAGTACTTTTTAACCTTACATTTCTTATTCCTTCGTTCTGTATGGAATACATTCTGCTTACACAACAGAAACTATGCTTTGCTTAGCTTTAAAGTCCCTAATATTAACGATATATCAGGAACATAGGATCTGTGTTTCTTAATTATCTGTCACTTCCTGGATTTTCTATCACATAGAGTATTTTCAAAACTTGTAACTTGGACGTTGATGACAATGATGTCACCGATTTGTCTCTTGGGATTCAGAATCGGGAGCAGATAGACTGTAAAAATAAACATCTTGTTTTTCTGTAAGGCCTTAGACTGGCAGTAATAGACTACTTTCCCTATAGCTGTTAGACTTGGACTTGCCACTGACATATCTACTTTTTGATTGGTTCCATCATCTCACAGATTAGCTACACTTACCAAGTTTTTCTTTTTTTGGCAAGGCAGGATCACTAACAACAAGGTCCAGAATTAAGTCAACCGATAAACTTAAACGCCAGGCTTGCTCCACTACTGCCTCCGTGGACTGGATGTATGTGAGGAATGGATGGAGGCTGGCTGTTGAAGCAGTTTCTATATGGTGACCGCCAACAGGGAGGATGGTAGAAACATTAAAAGGGTGCCTGAAACTAAGAATTCAATTAATGAGGCAAAGCTGTGGGATGCCAGGAAAGACTTATAGCTGGCACATTATCATTAACAATAATAATAATAACCACAATAATAGTGAGAACAATGGTGTCTGCTAAGCTCTATAATAATAATAATGATGATGGTATTTGTTAAGCACTAATTACTATGTGCCAAGCACTGTTCTAAGTGCTGGGGAAGACGCAAGGTAGTCAGGTTGTCCCACGTGGGGCTCACAGTCTTCATCGCCATTTTACAGATGAGGTAACTGAGGCCCAGAGAAGTGAAGTGACTTGCCCAAAGTCACACAGCAGACAAGTGGCAGGACCGGGATTAGAACCCACAACCTCTGACCCCAAGCCCGGGCTCTTTCCGCTAAGCCACACTGCTTCTCTTCTGCTAAGCACTGGAATAGATTCATTAGAAACATATCAGAAGCAGTCCATGCATCTCAAAGTCTTAAAGGAAGGGAGAAGAGGTATTCTATCCCCACTTTGCAGATGAGAAAAGTGAAGTTAAGTGAAGTGAAGTGACTTGTTCAGGGTCACTGAGCATCCAGGTGGTAGCTCTGGGGTTAGAACTTAAGTCTCCTGATTCCCAGTCCTATGTTCTTTTCACTAGGCCACACTTTTTCTCCAGGCATAGAAATCTAACAATTGGAAAGGGGTGGATTTATTTGGAGCAGAGGTTTCTGATAATGTTTAGGGTGATGGATCTAAGCCATCAACCGTTGGTTTGTGAATGAGCATTTACAGAGTGTCACAAAAGGTAGGGTCTGCAGGCTTCACACACATGCACGCACATAAAGGTATGAGATGGCATATTCTGAATTATAGAATTATAGAGGGTTTTGCAATGGAAAAATAATATTTGTAAATTATCAAGATTATTAAGAAAATATTTGCTAATGTAAAATGTACTTAGATTTTTGAAATGCTGACCTCATACCATTTCCATGAATTCAAACATTTACTCTTCAGATGTTTTCCTGCATTTTGGAACATGTGGCTTGAATGTTGATATATTACTGTACTTAAATATAATTTATCTCATATCAGTCCTTAGGTGATATATTCCAAGTTAATATACTACTAAATACCATAAATCATCCCTGTTTGGAAGTTTCAATAGGCAAGAAATATTAATGGAGCTTGAATTGGTTGCAGTTGTTTCATGTCTACTGACTTCCCTTTACCATTGCACGTTAAGCACGAAGAAAAGAAAAACTGTGTTCTTTCTAAAGCAGTGTGGCTCAGCATAAGCAGAACAGGCCTGGGAATCAGAGGACCTGCGTTTTTAATTCCAGTTCCACCACTTGGCTGCTGTGTGACTTTAGGCAAGTTCCTTAACTTCCCTGTGCCTAAGTTACATCATCTGTAGAATGGGATTCAATACCTGTTTTTCCTCCTATTTTAATAATAATAATTATTATGGTATTTCTTAAGTGCTTACTCAGTGCTAAACACTGTTCTAAGTGCTGGGGTAGATACAAGGTAATCAGGTTGCCCCACGTGGGGCTCACAGTCTTAATCCCTAATTTAGAGATGAGGTAACTGAGGCACAGAGAAGTGTGTGGCTTGCCTAATGTCACACAGCAGACAAGTGGAGGGGCCAGGATTAGAACCCATGTCCTCTGAGTCCCAGGCCTGTGCTCTTTCCACTAAGCCACGCTGCTACTCAGTGATTTTCACGTGGGACTGTGTCCAATCTGATTACCTCGTCTCTACTCCAGTTCTTCGTACAGTGCTTGGTTCAAAGTAAGCATTTAGCACGTATCACTATTATTATCATACTGACCATTTGTGTGGATCACATTTATACATATAACTACAGTAATAAAAAGAGAAGGCCTTCTTGATCTTGGGTTAGCCAGTGGATTCCAAACTGGTCTGACAAAAAGCAAACAAACCCCACATCCTCTGGGAACACCCATGCCAATCCTAGAGGGAATCTTCAAAAACCTGTGGAAAAATAATAATCAGACTTCTCTCAAGTCAGTGAGTACTGAATGATTCCTGTAAACTAAAATATTGCAGTGTAGACCCTTAATTTAGCTACTTATACTGTAGTGAACTGCATACAATCTTTTAATCTTTGGCATTCACTGAGCGCTTAGAATACGCAAAGCACTGTACTAAGAACTTGGAAAAATATACCATCCAGTTAATAGACCGATCCTTGTCGACAAGGACCTCCCAGCCCCATTTAGTGGCTTCCCACCCACCTGGTGAGTATTATGATTATTATTTTATTGTTATTATTGTAATTACTAAGTGCTTACTATGTGCCAAGCACTGTTCTAAGCACTGGGCTAGATACAAGTTAATCAGGTTGGACACAGTTCTTGTCCCACTTGGAGATCACACTCCTAATCAAAGGGACAGTTCCCAACCAAGCCCTTTGACCTGCTGTGGACTAATTCTTCAAAATTAATGTCTTGGTGGATAGGGCCCCTAATATTTCTGGTGACTGCAGCTCCAGTGGGCAGAGAACAGATGAGATCATGCCAGTTAGTTCTGGGGTGTGAAACCTAGGCTTGATCAGACCCACGCACTATTTGGTGATCTATTTGTGGGCAAAACAACTCCAGAACTCAGAGATTTACAGATGCCCAGATCGGGGGAAAAGACTATAATGAGGAAAATCAGGGGAGAAAGAAGGAAGGGGACGACAAAACAGCAATAACGATAATATTGATAATATTTTTAAGCTCTTACTACATGCCAAACACTGGGATAGATACAAGATAATGAGGTCAGACACAGTCCTGGTCCTTCCTGGGGTTTACAGTCTAAAAGAAGGAGAGCCCGTATTTAATCTCCATTTTACAGATGACAGAGCTGAGGCAAAGATAAGTTAAATGACTTGCCCAAGATCACTTGGCAAGAAAGTGTCAGAGCTGAGAATAGACACCAAGTCTCCTTACTTCCGGGCCTGGGCTCTTTCCACTAGGTCATAGTCCTTCCCTGAGAAAGGGAAAAAGATGAAAGACAAAGGAATATCTTCCATCAATGGAATGCTCATGGAATAGTCCTTCCCTCCTTGATTTGGTTAGAATCACCATAGCACTATGAGCTACCTCTGAATTCACCATGCATGCCCAGGTTTAGGACTTTTTTCATTCATTAATCAATAAATCAGTGGTCTTTATTGAGCACTTACTATGTGTACAGCACTGCATGTGGTGCTTGAGAGAGTAAAATACAACAGTCGGTAGGCACTATCCCTGCCCACAAGGAGCTTAAAGTCTAGAGAAGCTTCCTTCATAGAGAACGCAAAGATGGTGGAACCAAGGACACTGACGAGTTCTCCCCTCATCAACCTGGCTAAAATCACTTTCTTGCCAATTAATTCTTCTCAGGTTTCCCCTTGTGTGAATTTTCCATGCAAGTCAGCCCATTCCTTCCTGCTCCCTTCTGCCTCGCTTTGCAACTTTCCTTCCACATCCTCCCCACAACCTAGCTCACCCCCTTCCACAGAGTAGTCTCCCCCATGCTCTCATTTATGAATTTGCCATGCATGGGAATGACAGTGCCCTATTGATATCAAGAATGCAATGGAATTAAAGTCTGTAGAATCCCAGGCCACACCTGGATATTTTCTACGGTACTCTTGTCAGTGGAGAGCAGAGCCAACAGAATTTACTTCTAAGATCATTGAACACCACTACACAAATATTAAGGGAACTAGTCCCTCTCAGAAGAGGCATAAAGCTTTAATGGGACTTCAGCAGAAAGAGTTGAACAGAATTTTATATTTGGAGAAATCAAACGAGGTTAGGCTATAATTACAACATTTCTCCTTGGTCTACATGAATGATTCCATCAAGAGGCAGAATTTCGTGTTAAATGACGCATCGGATCTTCACCAACATGAAGGCACAATGTGCATGCATGTTTACAGCAATTAGGGCTTCAGCTGCCTAATATTGGGAATCTATTTTAGCTCCACCTAATCTGGCCTCTTCCATTGATTGCCTCTGAAATCGGATAGAACCCAGATTGTCTTTCGACATGACAACTTCCAAAACTTATCTCCTGGAGCTCTAGGGTCTCTCCAGTTCAAGCACTGACCCTAACCATCTCTAAAGCTTGGAAAGCTGTTCAGGCATACCCACTTTCTCCACATGTACTTATTCAGCTCCCTTTGAGATGGCATTATTCTCTCATCATCATCATCATCAATCGTACTTATTGAGCGCTTACTATGTGCAGAGCACTGTACTAAGCGCTTGGGAAGTACAAATTGGCAACATATAGAGCCAGTCCCTACCCAACAGTGGGCTCACAGTCTAATCCACTTCAGATTCACTTTGCCAGACAGTAGGCACCAATGACAGTAGTCTATGCCAGAGCTTGGGAAGAAGTTGCTCTATTACTCAAGCTTATTGCCTCTTTATGTATGACAAGGATTCTTTATGTCTACCAACGCTGCCGTACTCTCCCAAACGCTTAATACAATGCTCTGCACTCAGTAAGTGCTCAATAAGTACAACTGATCAACTTAATCTTTTTTTTTAGGGCTCTTTCTGGCCATATTTCACCCATGGCTATTTTTCTCTCCTCATTCTGACCCAAGTGGGAAGTGGATTCTCGAATGTCACGAAAGATGGTGACGGAACTGCCTCCTACAGTAGACTCATTAAATCCAATCAATCAATCAGTGGTATTTATTGAGCACTTACTGTGTACAGAGCCCCGTACTAAGCATTTGGGAGAGTCTATGGGAGCTATTGTAAATGTAGTTTGGCAGTGGATATCTGGCAAAAGGAGTTGTGTAGCACCATGAGGAGAAAAATTGGTAGACCATATGTGAACAGTCCTGTTCTCCCATGTAAAATGGCAATAAATGCCAAACTGCAAATTGACAGCAGCTTTCTCAGTTGGAGGTGTCAGTATTTCTTAGACATCTTTCTGGGAACACTGACTCTACATTTTTTTAGGAATGTTATATAGCTACATGAAGGGTGTATATCAATGTGACACATAAATGAAATGAAACGGAGGCTCCCCCGGAAAATTTTAAAGGGCATGCAAATATTTTAAATATTTTCAGTTGGGAATTCTGCCATCAGCGCAGAGAGCAATTTTTCCAGCTAAAATAAAATGCTAGACAGGAGGTTGTAAAATAACAAAGTTCTAAAGGTCAAATAGGTTCAGCCAAAAAACACTAAAGTTACTCAAAATTCAAATTAGACCACTGGGAAAACTGTTTAAAACCAGTCAGAATGTTACTGATTAATCCTTTAAAAGTCCTTGGACTTAATTGGTTTTTTTATCTGAACTTCTGACAAATTTTCATTTTGCATTGTCATTTATCTTCTCTCATTTCAAGCACTAAAGGGCAAACACTCTGGCTTTCTGTATGTGATCAAAACGGATCACTTTGGCAATGATGTGATCTTCTGACCTGCCTCCTTGCCTGTCCCCATTTTATGACTGTCGTTCTTTATCTTTTTTGGTTGGAAGCTAAACCAGGCTCTACTATTATTCCTTCTTCATTGCAATCATCCTGCAACAAATAATGGCCATTTTGGAATTTGTTAAGCAATTTCTTTGTGCCGAGCACTGTGGTAGCTACAGGATAAACAGATTGGACAGATTGAACAGTCCCTATTCCAAGTGGCCAAGCCAGGAATAGAACCCAGGTTTCCCGAATCCCGGGCCTGTGCTCTTTCCAGTACACCTTGCTGCTTCTCTAATGTAAACAGTGGTATATATTGTCTACTGTGAGTGCTAGATATTGTGCCCAGTGCAATAAAATGAGCAGATCCAGTCCCTATTCCCCAAGAGCTACAAATTAGCTGGGGAGGCAGGCAAGCATAAATTGTGTACATAGAGTGGGAGTTGGCTTAAAAAAATTCTAGGCTTGATCTTAACTTTTCAAAGGGAGTAGAAAAGTCACCTTAGCACAATTCATTAATCAATCAATCAATCAATCGTATTTATTGAGCGCTTACTGTGTGCAGAGCACTGTACTAAGCGCTTGGGAAGTGCAACTTGGCAACACATAGAGACAGTCCCTATTCAGCCCGTCACTGTCCCACTGAAATAGCTTCAAGGAGTAATTTTCTGTCATAGATATGTAATACACCATATAACAAATATATATATATATATATATACGTATATATATATACACATATATATATATATATATATATATATATATATATATATATATATGTGAGAAGCAGCGTGGCTCAATGGAAAGAGCACGGGCTTTGGAGTCAGAAGTCATGGGTTCAAATCCCAGCTCCGCCAACTGTCAGCTGGGTGACTTTGGGCAAGTCACTTAACTTCTCTGGGCCTCAGTTCCCTCATCTGTAAAATGGGGATGAAGACTGTGAGCCCCCCGTGGGACAACCTGATCACCTTGTCACCTTCCCAGTGCTTAGAACAGTGCTTTGCACATAGTAAGCGCCTAATAAATGCCATAATAATATATATATATATATATATATATATATATATATATATATATATATCCTCGAAGGCAAGGATTTTCAGCTGTACTGTACTCCCTCAATCGCTCAGTACAGTGCTCTGCCCATGGCAAATACTTAGTAAATGTTATCACTGGACTGCTTGATTACTGCGCATATTGTTGCTTGCTTTTGAAGATAGAGCCACAGAGGGTAGGCCCCATCCATGTGGTAAGAAAAATATTCACCAAATCCTATGCAATTAAGTGGATCAGGACATTGGTTACTCATTCCTTTTCCGATGGTGCAACACCATGAGTGTCTGAGAAGACTTATTTAAGGATGCGCTATCCCTTAAAATGGGGCAGGGCTAGAAAAGAGGCTCTTTGGAATAGATTAAATGCCCTTTCTGAAAATTATCTTCACCTTTCCAGGGGAAGAATGTGAAGGCGGAACACAAAGGCAATTCAAGCGCAGTTGTTCTTAACAAGGTGTCTCACGGATTCATCCACTTCCATTATCTAAGCATGGTTTTGGCAGTCGAGGAATGGGGAAAAGCAAGGGTTAAATATCATGACCCTAAGAGGGACAGAGAGTCCAGAGATACCTACTCTGCCCTGGGTGAAGGAAGTCTATCAGTGGTGAGAAAACTGGAATTAGAGGTGGAAACTCCTCTGGGAACCCTATTATTGGCAAATTGGTTCACGCTTATTCACTGATTGCCATTATCCTGGACTTCTAAGTTGCAGGAGAGCATTTCCGTGGGTTCCCACCCACTTCCTAAACATAACTGGGACACTGAAAATCAGCCTTGCTGCAAGGCAGGATCTCACACACACTGGAATAATGAAGCACACCCTCTATGATTATTATCTCACGAAAACCAGTTTCTTTTGTATCTTATATTTTCTCTGTTACTTTCTAAACTCACTGCCCTTCTCTTCCTGCTGAAGCCCATTGTGATGCTCAGCAATATTTTCTAAATGAAGGTTATCATGTACATGAGTTTACTACCCAAACCTACCGTCTTATTAATGACATTCCATCTCAATTTGGTTGCATTAAAAGCATAGTATTGGTTTGTTTTAACCAGAGACAGGACTAAAAACTGGATCTTCAACAGTGAACATGAATCATTATGAAATGAAATGCCCATGCTTTTAAAACATCACATTAAATATGGTCTTCTGGTTGGGCCTCAATCTGTTAATCAGGTTTGAAAAGATTAAATTTCTGTGTTCATTTTACCTTATTTGTTTTTTTCCAGTGCACTGTTACATCAAATTGCCTTGATCTCTGAATATGCTTTTGTAAACCTGCTTTGCCTAATAATTGTTTGTATGCCATCGATTTAAATGGATGTTACATTTTCTCAAAGCTATGTGGTTTTATAATGGATTTTTTTAATCACTTGAAAAAACTACTCAAAATTGTGTTTCACACCATTAATTTGTGATAATGCCCATGTGAATCTTCATCTTTGAATTTTAGTCTGGGTGAGAAGGATAAAAATTTGCAGTTTAAAAACCTGCTCTAAGTCGCTTTCATAGGGTAGGTTTTCAAAATGACGGCAACAGGATGCGTCCGGCTTTGACCATTATATACCAGAAGCAGCATCATTATTTTAAGAATCTCTCATCACTTTATCCTCCTTAACTGCATAAGGATGACTTCTTTTAACAGAGGCTCTAGAGTACAGTGAATTCTAGTAAAGGGTTGATTTAGTGAACTCCCCTTAATGAGCTCACATATTCCAAGAAAATACTACAATGAATATATGTTTTCCCTTGACTATTATCACATAGATTCTAAATACTTTCTGGTGAAAATGCATCTTAAAAGGGATGCTGTATCATAAATGATGATTCATCCTTCCTGGAAATGTTCTGGAAAATGTATTTTAGAAAAAAAATGTATGTCGTGTCAAAATCAACTTTCCAACCAAGGCGCCAACACAAAGTTCACTTCACTTTTCCCTACCATGAACTCTATCTCCTGAAGCTTCATAAGATCTAAAAATACATTTTTGACATCCCAGGGCATTCGTTCTTTCAACAATACAAAAATGTTTTTGCTGTTTTTAATCAGGATAGGCCAAAATGATTTTAAATGATCACTCCTACTCTTAACGGTAAAGTGAAACTGCAACTAAGGATAATTTTTTAAGTCTTGGTGAATCCACAGAAGGAAGATTAGCAGGGTGGGAGGGAAGCACAGGTTAACTGACTTTTCATTACAGTGACTTATGAGGCCATAATGAGACAAATTGCACATGAGCTCCTTTCAAAAGCACATTCAAGAAGCACTGTAGGTTGACAGGGTCAAGTTAAGGTTCCTCCTTCCTTCTCCTCCTACCCCCAACCTGCACACCTTTTTTCATATTTACATGGAACACAACAACCTGAATGTTCTTGCCCCTATTCCCTCTTTCAATAAAAACACTTTAAAATCCAAACCTGTCTATGAGGAATAGTTGCCTGCATAATCCATATTTCACACTGTCACAGCCCTGACACATTATGATAAACTACTTCAGAACACCTGAAACACTGAAGGTAATACTATGCATATAAAACCAAGTTTCATTTTTTAAGCTGTGGAATTGAGGTACTTGCATTCATGGTAACTTTTTCATAATTCTTCCATTTACTGCAGATTAGAAACCACACCGATGTTACGAAGACCCAGAACTATTTCCAAAATTGGCACCGATCATCAGCTGCGTCACCATATTGCCTGATTTATATCTTTAAGTAATACTACTTTAGCCAAAAGAAGATGCCTCATGTTGCCTTATTGCTATGGAAGAGTTTTTCTCTTTGGGCGTTCTTTGTCTGTGTGTCCATTCCTGGAGTGGAGTGGTCAGTCAACAGGCCTAGGAAGCTCAAAAGCACAGAGAATTTGAGCGGTCTCCCATCAGCTCTGCCTCACTACCATCCTGAAATTTAGGGTGTCTTGGAGACTCAGGATAACCTGTCGAGGTTGCCCCAGCTTGTAGTCCAGGGCTATGAGCCCCCTGGCTATAAGCCTCACCAAAAAACCAAGAGACACAATAATTAATCCATAGTGGCAGTCAGCAGGCCTTCATTTAGAGCCTTATCATTTACCCACCTTGATAAAATGCCACCTGATTCCTTCTATTTTGGCTAAGTTAATTCTAGTGACTCGGTTCATAAGAGAAGTCTCTTAGAATGCTCAAATATGTCTGCTAATTTTATCCCCAACATCGAGTCAAAAGCAGGTTTACTAGGGATTACAGCTCCACTGAGGTCAGTGAGAAACCGTTCGTGATGCGATTCCTCGATGTGCGGAAAAGCTGCCTCAGAGGTAGGGAAAGTCCAACAAGTGCGTGGCCTAAAAGATCTTGCTCTGAACAGAGGCTGCCTGCCTGCAGACTACATCCAAGAGTGGATCCTCTCTTACCTTCCTGCTGTAGGCAGCTGATCTGGCTCCACTGCTTGGGGCCTCGAACACACTCTTCAGTTCCTCCAGGGAAATGGAGAACTGTTCGATCCTACAGCGGCCGTCTCTCGGCTCTTCCCTCGGCACTTCCGTCTTGTCGCCTTCGGGTGGGCTTTCCATCCTTTGTCCCACGCCCTGGCCCGGAGCCACGCTGATTTGTGCTCCTAGCAGGTGGGGCAGGCTGCGTGGAGCCGGTGGCCCAGTTGCTGCTTTGCTCACTGCTCCAGTTTCAGCTGGTTTTCCCTCTGGACCTCGAGATCGCCTGCAGTGCCCCCCTGGCAAGCCACATTCACTTTTCTGACCATCACAGGACTCCCACTTCTGCCGCAGCAGGTTCAGGGAGCCCTTTTGCATCGGATACTTGGGCGCCTCCAGGATGGCCTGTAATAGTAAAAGAAGGATCGGTTAAACCATGTGGCCCCATGCCCCTGTCACCATGCCAGAATCACAGCTCCAATCTGTTCTCTGAGCCCCCAGGGGTGTGAGGGTCAGTGATAAAGTCCAGAACGAGCGCCTAATTGCTGATTCCTGGCTCGAGTCCACAAGGCTAGACCAGACACGAACATGCCAAGACTGGCTTGATTTAAAGACAGGGTGAAGTCTCTTCAGAGACCAAGTGTGAATATTATCAGCAGCTTCTTCTGGGTACAAGAAATCTCAGCCTAAAGGAAATAGAAGCAGGAAAAGACCGCTTCCCCCTTCTTTCCTTATTTGAATAGCAACTTGTCAACCAGCTACTACATGGAAAGTTGGAAAGATCTCACTCATTGTTAAATACCATAAAAGGCTGTTGAACAAACCCAACCCCAAGAGACAAACAAGGATCTAATTCCCGTCTGCCACAGTTCCAAAAACCTCCTTAGGAATGGTTACGGGAATCCACATAAGAAATAAAAATAGTTTCATTTTTCAGGCCACAGGGACCCCAATTCGCTCATCAAAAACAATGTTTGAGACATAGCAAATGCTTAGCAAATATCATAGTAATAATAAAATACCGTTTGGTTCACGCTGCTCCTGAATTGAACTTTGAGGAGCACAGAGGAAACAAATTTAACTGGATTAATGAATACATAATAATAATAATGATGGCATTTGTTAAGTGCTTACTATGTGCAAAGCACTCTTCTACGTGCTTGGGGGGAGGTACAAGGTGACCACGTTGCCCCACGTGGGGCTCCCAGTCTTAATCCCCATTTTAAAGATGAGGTAACTGAGGCTCAGAGAAGTTAAGTGACTTGCCCAAGGTCACACAGCCGACATGTGAGGGAGCTGGGATTAGAACCCATGACCTCTGATGCCCAAGCCCGTGCTCTTTCCACTGAGCCAGCTGCTTCTCTGCATACAAGCAGTGTAGATGTTAGGAAACAAAGATTCTACCTATGTAGAACTGCAGAACACAAGCTTTCTGTTCTAACCTAGCGTAGTTTTCTAAGCCAGAAGTGTCAGAGGCCTGGGTTCTATTTCCAGCTCTACCACTTGTCTCCTGTGTTGT
The DNA here is from genome assembly GCF_015852505.1 of Tachyglossus aculeatus. Taxonomy (NCBI): domain Eukaryota; kingdom Metazoa; phylum Chordata; class Mammalia; order Monotremata; family Tachyglossidae; genus Tachyglossus; species Tachyglossus aculeatus. The sequence continues at coordinate 52,164,203 of NC_052074.1, read as the reverse complement.
CTTGGGCAAGTCACTTAACGTTTCTGGGCCTCAGTTTCTTCATCTGTAAAAATGAGGATGTTACCTGTTCTCCTTCCCCTTTAGATCATGAGGCACATTTGGGCTAGGGGTTGTGCCCCATCTACTTACATGGTATCTGCCCCAGTGTCAAGTAAAATATAAGTGCATAGTTAACAATGGACACATACTACAATTATTAGGCCGAGTATTTATACATTTTGTCTTGGGGGATTTGCTATGCAGTTGAGGGGATTAGCAGGATTGGGTCCTAAATCAGTCCCCACAAACAGAAGCTTCTCTTACTTGGGTAGATGAATGTCGGGGGAGCAAGGCTAGAGTTTAAGCTACAAATTTTGGGACTACGTGATGTAATAATAATAATGGTATTTATTAAGCGCTTACTACGCGCCAAGCACTGTTCTAAGTGCTGATATGAGTATATAGTCCAAATGGACTAGCCACCATTCAGTCAATGTGACAATGAAACTGCAGCCCAGAACAGAGCTGGTATATCTGTTTAGGAAATCAATCAACATATGTTTCAGAGTTTATCAACATATGCTTGGAAATTCTGCATATCAGAGATAAAAGGGATCTTATTAACATGGGGCTGGGAGATTCCCTGTCACAGCTGGTGACCTCACCAGGAGTTTAATGAGAAAATTGATGTAGAGCCAATCACACTTAGGGGGATTGAAGGGGAGGGAGATGAGAGCAAAAGGAAGAGAGGAGGGAGAGTACACTGCTCTGCACACAGTAAGCGCTCAATAACTACCACTGATTGACTGAGAAGTGGAGTATCACCTCACCGTGGCTCAGTGGGTAGGAGCAATCAGCACCCTTCCAAATTATTCATTCATTCAATCATATTTATTGAGTGCTTACTGTGTGCTCAACATTGTACTGAGCACCTGGGAGAGTACAATATAACAATAAACAGACCCATTCCCTGCACACAGTGAGCTTACAGTCTAGAGGGGGAGAAGGGACATCATTCCTCACAAGGGTTTTCACCCCTGCTCTTTTGATAAAGGGTAGCTCAAAAAAAAGCACTGTCTCCAGGGTAAAAAATGAAAAAGAAAATCAATTTATCAGAGATTTTTGACAGTTTCTTGACTATCATGCTTATTGAAGGTTATGGTTCCATGAGTGGAAATAGACTTTAAAATGAATGTGTGATGTCCACATTCTTGAACTCCACGTGAAAAGTTTGTGCACGGGAAAGAGGGATAATTACGAAGAGATTTCCAGCAGTCCCATATTAAAAATTTTGAAACTCAAACAGAGGGGATTTACCTTCAACTCAGTGTATAAAATGTCATTTTCTAAGGATGAAGAGGGCAACCATGATATGTCTCTCCAAGTATTTTCCAGGTCACTGGTGGAGAAAGGCTTCTGGGCTGGCAGATTAATCAATTAATCAATATTATTTATAGAGAATTTACTCTACACAGAACACTGTACCAAGCAGTTGGGAGAGTGCAATACAATTAGTGGACCCAATCCCTCTCCTTAAGGATTTATAATCAAGAGGGGCAGAAAAACATTAAATAAAGTACAGGTAGTTTAAAGGCATATAGGTAAGTGCTTCTGGGGGCTGGTGGAGTGGGGTGAATGAGTACCCAAGTGTTTAGGTGATGTGGCAGTAGGAGAGGAAATGGTGGGAAGGGGGAAGAGATGAGAGATTAATCAGGGAAGGCTTCCTGGAGGAGGGGATATGATTTCAGATGGCTTTGAATAATAATGATGGTATTTATTAAGCGCTTACGCGCCACTGTTAACAACCAGGAACATTTACAGTAAACAATTTTTACATGCAGGATGTTGTGTTTCATGCAAAGGATTTGAGGGCTGTTCAGATATTCTCTAACTCACATAGGCCAAGTGCTTTGAGCACCCTGAATGGACTAAGTGAAAAATAAATCCAAGTAAATCTAAATAAACAGTAGAAAAGCCTAGCAAACACAGACTGAGCGTCTGATACAAGTTTACACGATCGAAAAGTGCGGTGACAAGGAAAACATGGAATTCCTGATTCTTTAAATCCCATATCACCAGTAGGTGACCCCCAATGAAGCTTTAAGGTAGTTGGTTCACATCACACAACAGGGGAGGCTCTTCTTTGCCCAGAGGTTATGAACATAAAGAATGAAATTACTACAGTTTTGCAGGCAGAAGGTATAATAGATTAAAGAAGGTTTACATACGTTTCACAGAAAATATTGTAGAAATGGTTATTACAGTGAAAAGTTGGAGATGTTACCAAGCTCAGAAAGGATTTAGAGACATTCACTAATTATATACCCATCGATCACATGCTGTCAAAGGAGAAAACTTAGAGATGATGGATGGTAAATGAAGATAGAGGTCAAGGAGGGCAACCATCACATTCTTACTCTCGTATTCTTAAGAATCGTTGTCGGAGAACGAATGCTCGACTGAATCGATCATTTTGCTGACCTTGTATGAAATTTCTTAGGTTCTACGTGGAAATAAACCGAGTCTGCTCTGCATTTTGATTGTAGCGATGCACTTATAAGATGCTGGAGAGTGGGATTTCATTTGGAGTCATGCAATTTTATAACATTGAATCTACTTGCATGTGATTTAGGTGAAGTTATACAGATTATGACCAAGTATTCTAAACGTGACCAGAGTCAGAAGCAATTTCACCTCAGACACTATCTTCACAAAGCATTTTCCACTTGGTTTCCTATTAAACTCTTGTTACTCGATTATCACTTTAAAATTTTTGTTCCCAATATGTCTACATAAACATTTTACAATTCTATCTTCACTGCTCTGAGAGAACCTGACTTGTCTGGACAGTCTTAGGTGGAGGAAAAGCACATTTTTTAATCCCAGGTTTCACTTGGCTCTGAATAATGACAAGGAACACCTTTGTTTTTATTCCCGTTATCATTCTCTATGCAGTTTATCAAAGGCCCAGATCTACAATTCATGGTGTGCAATTCAAAGCCATACATGAGGTTTTGATCTTAAACTATGACCATCAGATGTAACTGTGTGGCAGTTCCTCTGGGACCTCCTTAAAGGATAATCCACAGTTTTACATACACATACGTGTTCGAAGTAAAGTCTACCTTTCGAGATTTTATTTCTTGATGATGACAGGTGCTGTACAATCTTTCATGAAGCAGTCAGTATCAGGTGTCTGCAGACATAATTTCTAATTAGGTGAGGGCTACTGGTAAAAGCAGTATTCAGTGTATTGAAAGTCTGTCTTGGAAAATTGCAGCGGTATATTTATGCTTTGACATAACTACTATTGTAAGAACAGTTTCAACCAACTCTTATTTCTAATATGACTTGCAATGCACATCTAATTTATTGAGGAGAAGATGCATCAGTGCTTGTGGTGCATTTCAAGAAAGAGTTGCTTAGTTGGATTTATGTGCACTTACATACACATACACAAACACAGCCAATGTTCTCCCGCAATGACCATCACTCAAATTAATTTTAAACATCTTCCACAATAACCACTTCAAAACAAAAATGGTAGCATTACTTAAATGTTTCCAGGTAAACATTCTCATTCCACCTATTTTAATTTGTCTCAGACACACAATGCGTTTTGCTTTCTCATTAAAAGTGGCTGGAGTACACTCATTTAATTACTTTTCCAATTTTGAAATTGGTTTCTAAGATTGCTGTAGCATTTCAGTGAGAGGACTCATAAGTGGGAAAAAACATTACATGGAATGGATATTGTGATCTCTGAATATGACAATTAGATTTTCCTCTTTCAGCTTTTACATATTTAGTTGGGACTAGGTGAGACAGCTGGTTGGGAAGGAAAATTTAGGGGTTAGTCAGTGACTAAATATCCTTGAAAACTCTCTGGGAAATTTAATTTTAATTCCCTCATCCTCAAGTGAGCCAACTAAGTAGAACTGAGAATATGAATACTTCATCAAATTAATCGAGATTTTTCTTCACTCTTACTTGTGTTCATTTCTTTAAATTCTTGACCTTTTGCCTCATGCACCACTACCATCAAAGTCCCATGTATTCATTTACCTCTGAGCTGAGAATGAACTTGCCTGGAAACCTGAGCCTGAGAATCATTTTACCAGTCATCTCAATGTTTTAAGTTACCAGTAAATCCCCATTTGAAAAAACTGAGGTGATCTTTCCCCCTGGTCCTCAAGTACCAATACAAGATTGGTCTGTTTAAATGAATGACCTCAATCAATTTTTAAATGGTGTTCCTTTAGGTGCCAATAATGACATTATTATTGTTTCAGGATACTTAGCAAAAAACTGCAATATTTTTTATATAGTTGAACAAACGGAATAATTTGGTCATTACGGAAGTAAACCCAGGACTGAGTAAATTCCTTGAAAGTGACAGAATTATTAAACACTGTCATTCATCCCAGAATTTGCAAGTCCTGGCCTACAGCCCTTTGCTGTTTTCTGTTTTGTTTTGTTTTTTAACGATATGTTAAGCATTTACTATGTTCCAGGCATTGTACTAAGTGTTGGGGTACATACAAAATAATCAGATTGGACACAATCATTGTCTCACCCAGAGCGCACAGCCTTAATCCCCATTTTATAAAAAAGGGAACTGAGGGAACTGAGGCACAGGTAAACTGACTTGCCCAAGGTCACACCCAGACAAGTGGCAGAGCTGGGATTAGAACTCAGGTTATGACATTATTCTACTGTGAGGGTTTGGACATGCCCAGGATTTTCAATAGCAACCCCTCAGCTTTTAAATACACTTGAGGTTGATCTTACTATGCAAGCCAAAGTTCCACAGGTATGACATGCAACAAAAGTGCAGGATTCTACATTACAATATTTATTTGACACCATCTTCATTTACAAACCAAGTTACCTTTGGGTAGGGACCGTCTCTATATGTTGCCAACTTGTACTTCCCAAGTGCTTAGTACAGTGCTCTGCACACAGTAAGCACTCAATAAATACGACTGAATGAATGATCAAATATCCCTAATCCACTTTCTTCTCCTCTTTTAGTCTCCTTGAGTTATCAGGAGCATCAAGGATTTCTCAATCCATTCTTCCGTTCCAGAGGCAGATCCTACGGGGCAAACGCTTTTGCTTATTTCATAGAGAGGATTGATTTTTTAACTTAGATTAGCAGAGGTAGATCAGTTTCCTTCTCACTTGTTGAATATCTCTGCAAACCCTTGTTTTAATACAAAATAAGCCTTCACACAATCAAAAATTGTTTCCAACCAATTTGACAGGGACAAAAAGATTCAAACTGCAATAAAAAAACGGGGGTCACAAGCCTGAAAGAAAAAATTAAGCTTTTAAGCAGTGGCCCTTTGGAATTGGACCTAATGATCTGGGGATGGATGAGGAAGTTGAACAGGCAAAGCTGGGCAGCTCTCAGGCAGAGACAAGCTACAAGCAGCTTCACACTGGAAAAAAAAAAGTGTGTGGGGGGTGGTGGTGTCGGTGCTGTCACTTAACCAGAAGCAGAGTCAAGAAAATCCAGCCTTGTCACTGTAAACAGTAAGGGAAGGATAGAAGACTAGCATTTGGGACTCACCAGTGCATAATTTCCAGTATTTTCTCCTCTCTACTATCGCTCCAAAATGCCCACTTATTGAGAAACATGCAAGCACATTCCCCAAGCTAGCCATTTCACACCAAAGTAGGACTAATAAGTGGCCCAATGGATGGATTCTTTTCTGGTGTGGAGCTAGGAAGAAAAATAATTTAATGAATCAAGCACACCTTGGTATAAATAATTTATCTGGGGAGACGGCTTAGTTGCTCATTTTCCACCCGAAAATAATTTAAGTAATTAACATACATTGCCAAGAGAGTGCTCTCGATATCAGTAGCAAAATATTTTAAACTTTGGAAACACTACCAGTGTTACCCTGCTTATTGTTAGGAAGGCAAATTCAGGTTCGGTTGAAAATATTTTCGATTAACATTCTCCCCAACCTATTTCTGACTTTAATACATGGTTAAATTTGTTATCCAATGTATAAGACGTAAGCATAATTCAGAGGCATAAAAAGCTAAGAGAAAATGCATTTTTTTCTTTCTTTTATTTCCTCTTCTCAGTTATTACATGACTAGCCTAAAGCATCTCAGGAGATGCTCTATTTTAAAAAATCATTTAAATTACACATTCATAATAGACATCTTACCGCTGTGTTCTTTTCTGCCAAGTCTCTGTCCTGTGACTCTGCTACAACAGATGTGCATCTGTTAAAGGAAAGCCCAAGTTTAACAGTTCTTTAACTCACTGATCTCGCCTAACGAATGAACATAAAGCATGATGGACATATGTCTGAGAGCGGTTACGAGACACCAAATCTCTTATAGCTAGCACTGGGAACTACATTATTTAGTGAGTCATGGGAGAAAAGAAGCACGGTTTGTACCATACCTGTCAATATACTGGATGCTCAGATTACATGATTTAACAGTTAAAGGTCAGACTAGCTATTGTTTCCAAATTCTATGCAACGAAGTTCAATCACCAATAACGAGTCACCAAATTTGCTAAGGCCCTGGCAGAAAGGTCTAAGGGAGAGTTAATTAGGTTTCAAATTAAAATAGCCCCGCAAATGAGGACGAGTTGAGTGATTATGGCTGATCCAAACATATTTTGTACGAAAGTCTACTCTGGTTAGCAAACATTTCATCTTCTCAAAAAAGTCACAGGTTTGACATCTAGTCCCAAAATTGCATAAGACTGGAGAAAGTAAGAGGTGAGTGTATATGACTATCCTTGAATTAAGAGCTGCTCAGTAGTTCTTGACAAGTAATTAGTATTTTGTGGCCAGGATTCCAAATGGAAAATTGAATGGCAGATAGAAAATTTTCACAGATTCTACCCATACATTAATAATACTCTAAGTTTGGATTCTCTAAGCCAGCTAAACTTGAAGGCAGTAAGCTTAGAGCAAACAAAAGGAAATATTTCTGAATACTGCAAATTGTAAATATGTGACATTAATTACTACATGAAGTTGTAGGTTCAGGAGAGATTTGGACAAATGCATGTGCTTAGTACAGTGCTCTGCATATAGAAAGTGCTCAATAAATACCATTGATTGTCTGATTGATTAATTGATTGATTGATACACATAAGTGGCTTCTAACGTTACTACAGGAAAGGTTAGGGATCTAGAGGTGAGGAGTGAGGATTAATGACAATCCTTAATAATAATAAAAATGATGGCATATATTAAGTGCTTACTACATGCAAAGCACTGTTCTAAGCACTGGGGAGGATTACGAGGTGATCAGGTTGTCCCACATGGGGCTCACAGTCTTAATCCCCATTTTACAGACGAGGTAACTGAGGCACAGAAAAGTTAAGTGACTTGCCCAAAGTCACACAGCTGACAAGTGGTGGAGCCGGAATTTGAACCCATAACCTCTGTCTCCAAAGCCCGTGCTCTTTCCACTATGCTATGCACTGAGTTGGATAAAAGATAATGAAATGGAACATGTCCCTTTCCACAGATGGCCTATAATTAGGAAATTAAGGCACAGAAAAGTTAAGTGACTTCCCCAAGGTCACAGAACAGGAAAGTACCAGACTAGGAGAGTTAGATGAGATCGCAGTACAGTGAGTGGGTTGGCGTTGGAGAAGTGAACGTTATGGGCTGGGTTGTAGTAAGAAATTGGTGAAGTAAAATAGGAAGGGGTGAGTTGATTGAGTGTTTTAAAGCCAATGGTAAGGAGTTTTTGCTTGATCCAGAGGTGAATGGGCAACCATTGAAAGTTTCTGAAGAGTGGCGGTTATGAACTGAACTGTTTTTAGGAAAATAACCTGGGCAGCAGAGTGAACTAAGGACTGGAGTGGGAGAGACAGGAGGCAGGGAAGTTAGCAAGAAGGCTGATGCAGTAATCAAGGTGGGATATGCTAAGTGCTTGGATCACTATAGTAGCCGTTTGGATGGAGAGGAAAGGGCAGATTTTATGATGTTTTGAAGGTAGAGATAAGATAATTTGTTAATCAATCAATCAATCATATTTACTGAGCACTTACTGTGTGCAGAGCACTGTACTAAGCGCTTGGGAAGTACAAGCTGGCAGCATATAGAGACAGTCCCTACCCAACAGTGGGCTCACAGTCTAGAAGGGGGAGACAGAGAAAAAAACCAAACATACTAACAAAATCAAATAAATAGAATAGATATTTACAAGTAAAATAAATAGAGTAATAAATATGTACAAATGAATTTAATATGTGGGTTGAATGAGGGAGACAGTTGAAGGTAATGCCATAGTTATGGGTTTGTGAGATAGAAAGGATAATGGTGTCTACATTGATAGGAAAAACAAAGAAAGGACAGGGTTTGGGTGGGAAGATGGAAATGTCAGTGGGTCATCTAAGTAGACACGTCCTGAAGGCCGAAGAAAGTGTGAAACTGCAGAGAAGGACATAGGTTATAAATATTAAATGATAAATCAATGAAATTTATCAAATGAAGATTTAAAAAATTGAATATCTGGGAAGTTTATCCAGTGTGCTAAATAGGAACTTTAACATATTGTTTCATAAAATCAGAAGAATTCAGTATGCTGTGCTTAGGAAGGGAAGGCAAGGAACTCAATCTACAACGTGAAAGATTCAATTAAAGTTTATTTTAATAAAACTGGAAACACTTAAATCTGTAGACCCTGACGATGTACATCCTGGAGTATAGGAACCAAAGCCATCTTAAACACAATGGCAGTTATTTCTGAGAAGTCATGAAGGACTGATGGGTGCCCAAAGAATGGAAAAGACCTAATGCAGTGCCTATCTTTTTATAAAGGAGAATAAAGATAACCCTAGAAATTATAGACCTGCCAGCTTAACTTCCAGACCTGGAAAATGCTGACACATATCATCAAAAAATCAATTTGCAAGCACCTGGAAAATCATGGAGTACTGAGTAAAAAAATCAAGTTGGTTTTGTGAAAAATAAATCCTGTCAGACCAACCTAATTTTCTTCTGTGACAGACTGACAAGCCTAGTAGATCTCGGGGCTGAGATAGACATAATATATCTTGACGTTAGTAAGGCTTTTGATTCTGTTCCATGTGACATATAGTACTTAAAAAGAAATCTGAGAAACTATGGTTAAGATTACATTAATTTTGTTTACCGCACATTTTTACTAATGACCTCTAAGATGGGAATAAACAGCATGCTCGTTATACTTGCCGGGGATAGCAACCTGGCCGGAGTACTATTGCCCTTGGAGAACCAGTTCCAAATACAAAATTAAATCCCCTTGGCAATCAGAGAAGAGGATATTAAAACAGGATGCAGTGTAATAAAAACAAGAAAAAGCTAATTCACTTCAGGAGGGAAAACAAACTTGCCAAATGTAAATGGAGACAAGACTGGTTTTGTGGTTGTAAAGCTGAAAAAGAACAATGATTCAGAGTAAACTCCAAAATAAATGTAAATCAGTCCGGGGCTGCTGTAAGCTTCCACTTTATTATTGGAGTATTCTGGCATTTTGGATGCTGTAACTGAACCATGATATGGAGAACTTGCAAAGATTCCAGAGCAAAGCAATGATTGAAGGTTTGGAAAACTGGACCTATGAGTCCCGTGAGTGTCTAATTACAGACTTCACATATACAAGGGTTTGTTACAGGATTGGAGTCTAGCAGCTGTTCTCTAAGTCCACTGAAGACAGGACGGGCTAATTTCGGCAAGAAGGATATATGTTAAAAAATAACGGAGAAGCAGCATGGCCTAGTAGAAAGAGCAAGGAACCAGGATTCAGATAATAATGATAATAATAACAACAACAATAATAATAATAATGATAGTGGTATTTGTTAAACACAATTTAACAGGCACTGTTTTACTTGTACATACCTATTCTATTTATTTTATTTTGTTAGTATGTTTGGTTTTGTTCTCTGTCTTCCCCTTTTAGACTGTGAGCCCACTGTTGGGTAGGGACTGTCTCTATATGTTGCCAATTTGTACTTCCCAAGCGCTTAGTACAGTGCTCTGCACATAGTAAGCGCTCAATAAATACGATTGATGATGATGATGATGATGATGTACTAAAGCGCTGGGATGGCTACAAGCAAACTGGGTTGGATGCAGTCACTGTCCCAAATGGGGCTCATAATCTTAATCCCCATTTTACAGATGAGTACACTTAGGCACAGAGAAGTGAAGTGACTTGTCCAAGAACCCACAGCAGACAAGTAGCAGAACAGAGATTAGAACCCATGACCTTCTGACTTCCAGGATCATGCTCTATCCCCTACACCATGCTGCTGCTCGTTCTGCTGTGTGACCTTGGACAAGTCACTCAACTTCTCTGTGCCTCACTTACCTTAAATGTAAAATGGGGATTAAGTCCTGCATCCTCCTACTTGGACTGGAAGCCCCTTGTGGGACACAGAGTCTGTACCCGACCTGATTATCTTATATCTATCTCAGTGCTCAATACAGTGCCTAGCACATAGTAAGTGCTTAATAAGTACCATTTTTTAAAAAATGGAGGACTTCCACACCACGGGAGCATTGAAAGACATTAATAAGAGGGATATGGAACCCTGGAGACCTTGTTCCTTCATGAATATTTATTGAGCACTTACTCTGTGCAGGACACACTTGGGAGAGTATAAGAGAGCTACTAGGCAGGATCCTTGCACTCAAGGAACTTGCAAACTAAAGAGGGAGAGAGACACTAAAATAAATCACTGGAAGGGTTAAGCACCTCACTAGACTGTAAAATCCTTTGTCCGCAGGGATTGTGCCTACCAAGTATTATACCTCAAAAGCATTTAGCTCAGTGCTCTCCACACAATCAAAACTCGGTAAATATCTTTGATTGAATGAATAAGCAACAGATTTTAAATATATGTACATAAATGCTTGGCTGAATGGCCAACTGCTCGTTGCGGGCAGGGAACGTGTCTGTTTATCGTACTCTTCGATGCGCTTACTAATGCTCTGGTAATGCTCTGCACGCAGTAAGCGCTCAGTAAATCAATCAATCAATCGATCATATTTATTGAGCACTTACTGTGTGCAGAGCACTGTACTAAGCACTTGGGAAGTACAAGTTGGCAACATATAGAGACAGTCCCTACCCAACAGTGGGCTCACAGACTAGAAGGTGGGCTCACAGTCTAGAAGACGACTAGTAAAGACGCCTAGTAAAGACGACTGAATTAATGGCTTGGATGACATGGAAGAACGGGAGTGGCAGGAGGAGGGGAAATAGAGGAGGATCGACTTTTGAGAAAAGCATAGATAGATACCTGTCTGGGATGATTTGAGTGGCGACTGACCGAGCAGAAAGAGGTACTTACATAGCTTTCAATGTCCTTTCCAGTTACGTGATTCGATTAGTCTTTGAAAATAGAAGGAAGTGGGCAGCTAATTCCCTCCATTTTGAAAACTTGGTAAAGGATTATTTCTGAGGAAATTGTAGAGTTTCAACTCCCCTTGACAGGGGTTTAAAAATGATTCACCACATTTTCTCTCAAAAACTACAACATTCCTGCAAAGTAAGATTTATCCTACTTTGGAGGAATTATCTGAATTTACTGAAATCTCCCCTGTTAGAAGACAGAGGTGCCTTAACAGATGATGCAATAAAGACTGGTCTAATTCCATTGGAATTTGTGAAACTACTTGAAATTTACTCCATTAATGCCAGAACAAAAATAAAATGGCTTGCTCAGCTACATAGCTGCTTGTTTGAGGGAAATAATCCCACTGAGGTTGACTGGAACATAAAATTTGTAGCAATTAAAACAACTTACTCTTCTGCTAGTCGTTCTCTACGTAATGATATGAAAGTTAAGGAAATGAGGTTAAGAGAAGCCAGAGGCAATTCTGAAAGAATGAAAAGATAAAGCAGGTGATTTGGGATATTGTATAAGACATCAAGAATATTTAAGCGACCAAACTGCCTTTCCAGAGTAGATAGATTCTGAAACCTGGACTGCCCGGTAGAAAAACCTGATGAATGGCTTTCCTAATTCAAGTTATTTTTTTGGTTGGTGTTATACAGAGCCCTAAAATTTGGATACATTACAAAGTTCCTCAAAAACATAAAGTTCAAGGAGAGCCTAAAAGACATTAAAATTTGAGCCAAATACGGGCTAAAAACATCTTCATGCTTGACAGGGAGCAGTGGTTTTGAAATGTGTTCAACTCGATTTGCTTGTATCCACCCCAGCACTTATTACAGTGCCTGGCACATAGTAAACACTTAAATACCATCATTATCATTATTTTATTATTTAAGGAAGGGTCTCCCCCACACTCTCATATCTGGCTCCTTTTATATTTGCACGCTTTTGATGGCCTCTGAAACTTGAAAAGGATCCAATTGTCCTCTTTCTTCTAAAAAAAAATAATAGTATTTGTTAAGCACTGTGTGCCAGACACTCTTCTAAGTGCTGGGACCGATGTAAGCAAATCAGGTTGGACACAGTCTCTGATGGGGCTGAGTCTTAACCCCCATTTGACATATGACAAATCTACATCTCTGCCCCTGCCCTCTCTCCCTCCCTCCAGGCTCGTATTTCCTCCTGCCTTCAGGACATCTCCATCTGGATGTCTGCCCATCTAAAACTCAATATGTCCAAGATTGAACTCCTTATCTTCCCTCCCAAACCCTGCCCTCTCCCTGGCTTTCCCATCACTGTTGACGGCACTACCATCCTTCCCGTCTCACAAGCCCACAAACTTGGTGTCATCTTCGACTCCGCTCTCTCGTTCACCCCTCACATCCAATCCAACACCAAAACCTACCGGTCTCACCTCTGCAACATTGCCATGATCCGCCCTTTCCTCTCCATCCAAACCCTGCTCGTTCAATCTCTCATCCTATCCAGACGGGATTACAGCATCAGACTCCTCTTTGATCTCCCATCCTCCTGTCTCTCCCCACTTCAATCTGTACTTCACGCTGCTGCCTGGATCGTCTCTGTGCAGAAACGCTCTGGGTAGGTTACTCCCCTCCTCAAAAATCTCCAGTGGCTACCAATCAACCTACGCATCAGGCAAGAACTTCTCACACTCGGCTTCAAGGCTGTCCATCACCTCACCCCCTCCTACCTCACCTCCCTTCTTTCCTTCTACAGCCCAGCCTGCACCCTCCGCTCCTCTGCCTCTAATCTCCTCACTGTGCCTCGTTCTCACCTGTCCCGTCGTCGACCCCCGGCCCATGTCCTCCCCCTGGCCTGGAATGCTCTCTCTCCGCACATCCACCAAGCTAACTCTCTTCCTCCCTTCAAAGCCCTACTGAGACCTCACCTCCTCCAGGATGCCTTCCCAGACTGAGCCCCCTCCTTCCCCTCCTCCTCCTCCCCCTCCCCATCCCCACCGCCTTACTTTCTTCCCCTCCCCACAGCACCTGAGTATATATATATATATATGTTTGTACATATTTATTACTCTATTTATTTTGCTAGTACATATTTATTCTATTTATTTTCTTTTGTTAATATGTTTTGTTTTGTTGTCTGTCTCCCCCTTCTAGACTGTGAGCCTGCTGTTGAGTAGGGATCGTCTCTATATGTTGCCGACTTGTACTTCCCAAGCACTTAGTACAGTGCTCTGCACACAGGAAGCGCTCAATAAATATGATTGAATGAATGAATGAATGAATATGAGGTAACTGAGGCACAGGAAAGTTGAGTTACTTGCCTAAGGTCACACAGAAGACAAGTGGCAAAGCCAGAATTAGAACCCAATTACTTCTGACTCATAGGCCCGTGCTCTATCCACTAGGCCATGATGCAATCTCCCTCCCTACATCACAGCCAAGTCATTCGGGACACGATAGGGCTCAGATTTGGCAGGATGGGAACAGAGGTGGAAAAAGGCAATGGAGAAAAGGCAGAACATTTGTTGCTTCACAATAGATTGGACGGACGGTCAAAGGTAGGGTGAAGGAGAGAGAGATAGGTCAGAGTGATCGACTGAATGAGGAATGGAAGAAGGATTGGTGGTTAGTGGGAGGATTCCATGAAACAGAATCATGGGAAAGTTTGTGTGGCCTCAGGAAAAATACCAATTCTCTAAAAAGAGAAATGAGAATGAAGTGAGAAAGTTAGCCAACAATAGGTTTAATCTATAAAGAACTCAAAAAGAATAAAAACTAGTGCAGAATTTTCCAGTTTGCTATTGTCTTGCTTGTCACATAACACTTAATTCACAAGTGATTTTTTTCATTTTTATTTGAGATCTGGTTGGAAATCTTATAAATAAATGCAATTATAAAATCACATCCTAGCCTTTACTAAAGAGGGGTTTGTAAGTTCTTCAGAGTTCGTCACTGGTTAACGTGTAAAATGGTCATGGAAAATATTTTATTATACTGATTTAGTAACAGGATATAATAATAATAATAATGGCATTTATTAAGTGCTTACTAAATTCAAAACACCGTTCTAAGCATTTAGTAAGCAAGGTGATCAGGTTGTCCCACGGGGGGCTCACAGTCTTAATCCCCATTTTACAGATGAGATAACTGAGCCACAGAGAAGCGAAGTGACTTGCCCAAAGTCACACAGCTGGCAATTGGTGGATCTGGGATTGGAACCCATGACCTCTGACTCCAAAGCCTGTGCTCTTTCCATTGAGCCATGCTGCTTCTCTAAGCAACATCTCTATCGTAACAGTATTGACAATGCTAATGGTATGTACTACCTACCTACTGAGTTGAGAGGGCTATTTGGGGCACTTGGGAAAATAAGACCAATCAAATATATTTATTGAGGAACTAGTGAGAGACTCATATGATACTAATAGGTTGGGAGAGTACAACAGAAGCCTGATTCAGACTCTGCTTTCAAGTAGCTTACAATTTAATGTGGGTGGTAAACAGACACAAATGATTAATAGCAGGACCAGGAGGAAATAATTCAGAGACTCTCATCTGAATACACCTGCGGGAGATTTTATCTTATAGCGGAATTATTCCACCATTTCTCCAGGTGCCAATTTTATTCTTGAGGTATTTTTTTCAGTTTTTGGATATCTTGGAGATTTCTGAACTCCAATTTCAATGTATTTTACTTTCATTTACATCCATTCCTTTTCACCCTACAAATCAGACCTCAAAGAGTAAAACATAAAAACATAATATTCATTGTCCTCTCAACTGTTAAATAAAAGAGCACTCCCAGGGCCTTTTGAAAAGAGGATCTCAAGAAGATCCAAAGAGTCCATACTATAAGAGCCTCAACTACCACTAGATCGTTATACACCTTAAGGGCAAGGATCATATTTACTAATTCAAATGAACTCTTCCAAGCGCCTAGTACACTTGAGCACTAGGTACTCAATAAGTACACTGACTGATTAGTTAAGTTGTTTGAAAACTGCTGAAAAAACATGGGGTTTACTTTTATTGTAACAGGATGGAGAGACACTTGGATCTTTTTAAGATAATGCACTGCTGATTTGTTCATCAGAGTTACACTGTTACACTTAAAATACCTGATTTAATTTTAATTCCTATTCTCATCTCATATTGTGACATTCTTCAAGTTAGACTTAGAAAGACACATAAGAGAAATCAATCAATCAATCAATCGTATTTATTGAGCGCTTACTATGTGCAGAGCACTGTACTAAGTGCTTGGGAAGTACAAATTGGCAACACATAGAGACAGTCCCTACCCAACAGTGGGCTCACAGTCTAAAAGGGGGAGACAGAGAACAGAACCAAACATACCAACAAAATAAAATAAATAGGATAGAAATGTACAAGTAAAATAAATAAATAAATAAATAAATAAATAAATAGAGAATAAATATGTACAACCATATATACATATATACAGGTGCTGTGGGGAAGGGAAGGAGGTAAGATGGGGGGATGGAGAGGGGGACGAGGGGGAGAGGAAGGAAAGGGCTCAGTCTGGGAAGGCCTCCTGGAGGAGGTGAGCTCTCAGCAGGGCCTTGAAGGGAGGAAGAGAGCTAGCTTGGCGGAGGGGCAGAGGGAGGGCATTCCAGGCCCGGGGGATGACGTGGGCCGGGGGTCGACGGCGGGACAGGCGAGAAGGAGGTACAGTGAGGAGATTAGCGGTGGAGGAGCGGAGGTTGCGGGCTGGGCAGTAGAAGGAGAGAAGGGAGGTGAGGTAGGAGGGGGCGAGGTGATGGAGAGCCTTGAAGCCCAGGGTGAGGAGTTTCTGCCTGATGCGCAGATTGATTGGTAGCCACTGGAGATTTTTGAGGAGGGGAGTAATATGCCCAGAGCGTTTCTGGACAAAGATAATCCGGGCAGCAGCATGAAGTATGGATTGAAGTGGAGAGAGACACGAGGATGGGAGATCAGAGAGAAGGCTGGTGCAGTAGTCCAGACGGGATAGGATGAGAGCTTGAATGAGCAGGATAGCAGTTTGGATGGAGAGGAAAGGGCGGATCTTGGCAATGTTGCGGAGCTGAGACCGGCAGGTTTTGGTGACGGCTTGGATGTGAGGGGTGAATGAGAGAGCGGAGTCGAGGATGACACCAAGGTTGCGGGCTTGTGAGATCGGAAGGATGGTAGTGCCGTCAACAGAGATGGGAAAGTCAGGGAGAGGACAAGGTTTGGGAGGGAAGACAAGGAGCTCAGTCTTCGACATGTTGAGCTTTAGGTGGCGGGCGGACATCCAGATGGAGATGTCCTGAAGGCAGGAGGAGATGTGAGCCTGGAGGGAGGGGGAGAGAGCAGGGGCAGAGATGTAGATCTGGGTGTCATCGGCGTAGAGATGATAGTTGAAGCCGTGGGAGCGAATGAGGTCACCAAGGGAGTGAGTGTGGATTGAGAACAGAAGGGGACCAAGCACTGAACCTTGGGGAACCCCCACAGTAAGGGGATGGGAGGGGGAGGAGGAGCCTGCAAAAGAGACTGAGAAAGAACGACCGGAGAGATAAGAGGAGAACCAGGAGAGGACGGAGTCTGTGAAGCCAAGGTCAGATAGCGTGTTGAGGAGAAGGGGGTGGTCCACAGTGTCAAAGGCAGCTGAGAGGTCGAGGAGGATTAGGACAGAATATGAGCCGTTGGATTTGGCAAGCAGGAGGTCAGAAACAGAAGAGGCTTTTATTATTACTTTTGGAGAAAAGTCAAATTTGTTTTTTGAGATGTGGGCAAAAAGAACCAATAACCCTAATTGGTTTAAAATGACTCTTCTATCTTGAAAGTTAACTGCTTCAAAGTAATACAGCATCCGTTGGGTAAGTAACAAAGACTAAAGGCTACTGGGTCTCATCCTATATAATTGAGCAGGGAATAAATGGCTCTATTTTGGGATATTCCTGAACTTTACCAGGCCAAAAGGTCTTGGTGAAATTGGTATTTTATTCTTAAAGCCAGGCAGGGAGGAACCTTGTCAAAGAAAGGTTGCAAGTTCAGGTAATTTTCAGTTATTGGGTTTTTTTTCTCAAACTCATCCAGGCAGACATGTTTAGAGCAGAACCAAGAGGAGGAACAGGAGGAGGGAAATGATGGTAGCCAACTATAGGCTCTGATACTAACTCCCCACTCTGGAGTTGGTGATGTTGGCCAACCAGCTGTAATTCTCACTCATTGAATGACTACAGTAAGTGCTCAACAAATATGACTGATTGATTAATCCAATATTAGTTTTGGCTGAATCTCCTTCAAATCTTACTTTCCACTTCTAGATCTTGTACTTTTGTTGCTTCTTCTGATTTGGCTTCCTATTTACATCATCTGGCCCATGCATTTGGCCACTTTGGTGACACATGAGTAGCCTAGGTTTTCATAGCCTAGCCTTCCTGAACAAGTCAAATCCCCCCTTCATTTGGGAAATGGGATGGGAAAATCCAAAGATTTAGTTTCCCTTTAAAGGCAAGGTCCTTAAGGTCTGGGACTGTCTTCTTTATATATGTTGTATAGACAAATCACTTTGTATTCAGTTTTTACAGTGATTTTTATGGCTATTGAGGTGATCGTGCAAATCCCTATGCATCATAAACACTTGTAAGCAAAAATTAGTCAGCATAATCTACCCCATTTATTGATCACCTGCAGTGTTCAGAACACTACACTAGACACTTCTGAACAAATATGTTCATATGAGCATATAAACATATGTCAGAGACAGAGACTCTGCCCTTGAGAAGCTTATAACTCTAATGGGCTTAAGTAGGAAATAAGGAACAATGAACTTTGTAAACACGGTCTTATTCCAAGGAAATATGTCTTTTAAGAAGGCAAGAAACACAATCAAAAAAGTCAACATGGCTTTCAAAAACTCCAAAATAGAGAGTGGTGACGTAGGGACAGCAAATTCCATACTAACTTGACAGTCTCTAAGGCTATTTTGGTGTCCAACCTCCATTTTGACTGTGGTCCTGGACCAAATATAGAACTGCACAACCAGCCCCTAGAACTGCCCCATATAGGACAGGGACTGTGTCCAATCTGATAGTTTAAAATGTTTTCACACCAATTCAGCTGTTAAGGCAAAAAAGACCCAAGTTTCATTTTAAGGAATAAAAATAAGAAGAAATCTGAATTCATTAAAGACTCATGCCCCAAGATCGCTAAACCCCTGAGCAAAACCAGTAACCTGAAAACAGCACCGGAGGAAATATTGTCATTTTAGTCTGTGTGACAATGGCAGGAACTAGCATAGCTATCACCAAATTTAGAGACAAAAGTAAACATTCACTTCGGAAGGTACTAAAATGAAAGAGACAGGTGATTTAATTATTTTCATCTGTCCTTTATGCCCTTGTCCTGTCAATTACTTTCTTTGTGGTAAGGTTGTCTCTCATTTTCCCTTCTCCCAGGGTGCTTCTGTATCAAGTTCCAGGCACATTCCTTGGTTGCTATAATAGCAGTTTCTTCGTGGGTAGGGAATACATTTTCAAAACATCCAGTCCATAGCTCTGCATATAGTAGGTGCTGATTAAATGTCACCAATGATGATGACCATAATGCTGCTGCTGCTGCTGAAGAAGTGCTACTTGTGACCTTCTCCAGAACCCTGATTTCATAACAAACTTTTAATGAATTTTAGAAGCCATGACATGTACGTAGAAACAAATTCATAACTCTGAAGAGGTAATAGCCACGTCCCTTTCCTGGGTTTCCTGGGTAACTTATAATAGGAAACTGATTATTTGGCAACACTGCCTCTCCTAAACCTTACTTCAGTTAGAAAACCAATTTCTTTCAATCGACTTATTGAAAGCAAGCAATGAAACAATGCTATGTATTGGTGACTTCCTGTATGCAGAACACCATCCTAAGTGCTTGCGAGAGTGCAATAGAGTTAGTAGGCATGATCCCTGCCCTCCAGGAATCTACAATCTTAATCTTAATAAAATTATCAATGTAATTGTTGTCTTGTGAACGTGGTTAATGTACCAACCCCAATCATGTGCTCCCTTTAGGTGACTTCCAGACTTAACTAGCTCTCTCTGACAGCTGAGACAGTGTTATGCAACCTAGGGAATACTCTGCACCTATTTATTGATGGTGACAACAATGATGACAGTGAGAAATCATTTCTGGACACCCTGGCTCCTTAATAAAAGCTACAGACATTCATTTGACATTCTTTCGGCACTCACAGATACTGAACTTTTCACTTGGTACAGTGCTCTGCACTAAGCGCTTAATAAATATGACTGAATGAACTTAGTCCTTCATTTCTTACACATTTTCCACTTTCAATAAATTCATTTTCTTCCTTCCTCACAGAACTTGTCACCTCTCTGCCGCCTCAGGTCCATTACTGTTTTCTTTCATTCAACTGGAGACGCTGTCCATGTTTTCCTTCTGGTGGTGATTTGTGAATGTTCATAACTCACTGGTGACATAGCACACCATGCAGATCATTATGAGGATTTTTTTAACACCAGACATTTAACACTAAAACCGATTTATTAGAAAACATTAAACTATGAGATTGAGGTGTAATCAAATGTGGACAAACAATATAAGGACTCAGTAGCCAGGAGGACAGCAAAGGATGACCTCATTTTATCTGTGAAAAGTTGGATATCAGGGACTCTGCAAATGAAATTAAGTGATATGCCTCACTGAATCATCCCAAACCTTTCCGAGGAGAGATGTCAGTCCCAGAATGCAGCACAAACGAAGGCAGAAGCTTTGATTTGCTTAGGTTTTGAAATGCCAAACTGGTGGAAAGTGTGCAGAATCATGATATCTTGTTCTCAGTTTGGATGAGAATGGAGAATATGTCCGTGCCAGCAGGTAAGGGATACTCTGTGATTCTGAGGCCTGGCTTGTGGTATGCTCAGTCAAGAAATAGGTGAAGGGTAGGAAAATAGGGGGAAAAGTGGGAGGGGGGGGAAAGGAAAGAGCATCAAGCTGAAGCATTAAGTTGGCTCCTTGCAAATTCAACCCTCAATTGGAGAAATTGTCAAAGCATATGCTTACGCATACACATTTTCTTATCTTATCTTACCTGCAGACACTCAAGTTTTGCTAGGTTAATCCCAGATCTTTGTGAATTGGCCTGACCATTTTGGAAGAATGCACACATGCTTTGGAATCGGGGCTGCCCTCACTCAGCGGATCAACCTCAACCTCACCCCAACTGCTGATTTTAAAAGTTCTTCTATATAAGGTCCTTGTGGGCAGGGAACACCTCTACCAACTCTGTTATAATGTACTCTCCCAAGTGCTTAGTACAGTACTCAGTACAAAGTGAATGCTCAATAAATACGATTGATTGATCTGAGCTCAGATGTTCTAGGCTGCACCCTTTAGGCTACTGGAAGCAGAGAGCTAGGGATGTGTTGATGGTATTTGGAAGCCCCAGCATAGTAATAATAATAATAGTAATGATAATAATAATAATAAGAATAAGAATAATAATAATAGTGGTACTTGTTAAGCACTTACTATGTGCCAAGCACTGTTCTAAGCACTGGGGTAGATCCAAGGTAATCAGGTTGTCCCACGTGGGGCTCACAGTCTTAATCTCCCTTTTACAGATGAGGGAACTCAGACACCTAGAAGTTAAGTGCCCAAAGTCACACAGCTGATATATGGCGGAGACGGGATTAGAACCCACGACCTCTGACTCCCAAACCCGGGCTCTTTCCACTATGCCACGCTGAGAGGGGTACGGAGCAGAGACAAGCGGGATCCTGGGTCTCTCCTACCTAGAATTTCATCCTCTGCTCAGGGTCATTCAGAGAAGTATGTGTTCCTGCCCTCCTGAACCACAGACAAGAGACCAGAGCTCAATATCCTTTCCTCCTTCACTCCAGTCATCCAATGACCTCAATTGTCTAGTCCCCAGTTTGACTTAAGCCTCTTAAACCGCCACGTGGTTTTAGATGCAGCAAAGGAGTCCTCCTTGGCTATTTCAACAGCAAGTGAAATCAAAGCTTGAATGAACATAAATCTTATTAATTTCATCTCATTTCCGGCCAAAGATGCTGGAAAGGCCATAAGAATTTGTTACTTGGGATCGGCAACCTAGCCTCCCCTTTCCCCAGATGGGGATGGACCCTGAGAAAAAGAGGGAAATGAAGGGAGAGTGGTGGGACGGGAGAAGCAGCATGGTGTAGTGGGTAGAGCAAGATCCTGGGAGTCAGGAGGTCATGGGTTCTATTCCCGGCTCCACCACTTGTCTGCTGTGTGACCTTGGGGAAGTCACTTCACTTCTCTGGGCCTCAGTAACCTCATCTGTAAAATGGGGATTAAGACTGTGAGCCCCCCGTGGGACAACCTGATCACCCTGTAACCTCCCCAGCACTTAGAACAGTGCTTTGCACATAGTAAGTGCTTAATAAATGTCATTATTAGTATTATTATTATTATTTGGGCCTCAGTTACCTCATCTGTAAAACAGGGATCGAGACTGTGAGCCCCACACAGGACAGGAACTGTGTCCAGCCCAATCTACTTGTACCCTAAAGAGCGCTTAGTACAGTGCCTGGCACATAGTTAAGCATGTAAAAAACACCATGATTATTATTATTATTTCCACAGGTTGTTTTTTTCCAAAGTGGAAACTGCTCCTTGAAGACTGTCCCTTGATTAGTCTTTTATTTTGCCTTTAAATAACTAGTACTTCTGCTTTGTAATCAAAAGTCTTTTTGGCTTTTTCCTCTTTACCACAGGATACCCAGTAGCTTCAAATAGTCTCATAATCAATTATGCTGCATCTGAAAAAACCCTTTGACCGGACACATTTGATCAGAATACCGAAGCAGCAATGAGTCAATGGTGGGGTTTTCTGAAGATGGGAACGGCAGGATCTTTGAAAGCCCTCTGTCGAAATGCAAAGACTAAACCTGGGCTAGCAGCCCGTGAAACTAATTTTGCATTAATTAGCTGTCAGTGATGTGCTTTGAACTCCAAGGGGAGAGGTAGCACACAGCTACAACATCATATTATTTTGACAACTTGTGAAGTCTTCTTAATAAGTGGGCCAATCATGACTCTAGTATTCTGTAGCAGTCCATAGAAACTATGGAAATATCTGGTGAGGAGGGATGTTAGTTTAGAAAAATTTGTCTTTTCTTGTCAGAACCACTTCATATTGGTTAAAAAGAATGGATGGTATCCCTGTCTTCTAATAGAACCTCCTCATAACCTTAACGTAAACAGTTTTCTGAGCCGTTTTTTGACAAACGGTTCCTGTCAAGAGAAAAAAAAAGGCTTTTCCTCAGTGTTTCCTTTTAAAATGTGAACTTCAGAAAGGGAGACGGTTATCAAATACCAGGACAGAACTGAGGCTCCTTCGTAACTAAAGGGAGAACATTCCTAAGAGGGGGTCTGAAATAGATCATTTTGCTGACATTACTTAAATGAAGAGAACATTTTAATGCTCTGGGATGTGCTAAAAGGTGATCTGAAGTCATGCATCACCTATCTCCATTAAGGCACCATCTGTCCAATATTTGTATGCTGGTGACACTTAACAAATGTCCCAGGGGATGTAGATGAGGACTAACCAGTCCTCCGTGTTCAGCTGTGTCAAGCAGGCCTCAGATTATTGATTTTGCATAATTAATGCATTACGGTCATAACCAATATGGAATTCATTTTTAGAAATCTAATGAGTCTTTTTTCCTATACGGCGAGTACAGTGACATTCTCTCAAAGAAGGATTTCACAGTGTAACCATTCATTCTGGGAACTGTGAATTACAAACACCCAGCCATTAAGCCTCTGTCCCAGAAGGTCTATATTAATTGAAAAGGAAAGCAATATCATTTTGTGAATATACAAATAGAGGATGATCAACAAGATCTAATATTAGATACCTGGGTAAAATTCCCAGGCCTGTCCCAAGACTCACATAGATTGGACATCTCAAAAAACCATTACGTGCAGTTGGAAATATTGCAACTGGCTGATTTATTAATGAGAAGATGTTGTGGTGATGCTAATAATCACTTTAGGACGACACTGTTTCATCTGATTGGTATGGGGAAGTAGCTAGCCAGTAAATATACTTCTGATGGAAGCACACAGACACCTCTGCATTTCCACAGACCAGTGATAACCACAGTTAATCAGCCACACCTCATTATAGAGACAGACATTTCATATAAGGAAATCTCAGACTTCTTGTCCTCCAAGTATAACTAGTGAAATATCACTTGGCATTTTGCAGCATGATGGATTCTGTATATTATTCCTTGACCTAGTATTGTCTAAACCAATGAGGTGGTTCAGAATTCAGGAGAGAGACAAAATAATAGGGGCAACAACATCCCCATTTTTCCCACAGGGCAAAGGCTCCTTGGTTAAAAAGAGAAAAGCAATGGAAATATATGAAACTTCTTAAGTATTTTAAGCAGCTTAACCTATGAAGAATCATATTTACAGAATGTGCAATATAACGACAAGTATACAGGAAGTGACTAAAGGTATTTCCTTTAGAAGGAAAAGATACCCACTTTATTAAAGAAGATATCTTCCCCTTCTGCTCTGACAGAGTAGGTTTGCAATCTTCTCTCCTTTCTTCTATCAAAAAGGTTGGAGTGTAATAGCTCACTTCAGGAGGTTGTACTAGATCAGGGTATTTCTCATGAGAAAAGTTAGGTTTGCCAAGCATTGTGTGCCCAACATAGTTCATTCATTCAATCATATTTATTGAGCGCTTACTGTGTGCAGAGCACTGTACTAAGCACTTGGGAAGTACAAGTTGGCAACATATAGAGAGGTCCCTACGCAACAGCGGGCTCACAGTCTAGAAGGCTCACAGGCAGTTGTGTTCTTTCATGTTCATGAAAAATTATGTTTCTCCAATCATTGTTTCGGTGATAACCAAAAGATTAGGGGGAAAATAATAGTAGTAGTCGTAGAAGTAGCAGTATTACGGTATTTGTTAAGTGCTTACTGTGTGTCAATCACTGTTCTAACCTCTGCTACAGACACAGGATAATCAGATTGGACACAATTCTGGTCTAACATAGTGCTCAGAGTTTGATTTAATCTCCTTATGCACGTGGAAAAAACTGCGCCACAAAGAAGTTGACTTGTCCAAATTCACACAGCAGACATGTGGCAGAGCCAGGATTAGGAGCCAGGTCCTCTGACTCCTGGCCCATGCTCTTTCCACTAGGCCATGCTGCTTCTCTAATAGTAGTAGTAGAAGTATTTCTTGAGCAGACTGTGGTAGTAGTAGCAGTAGCAGTGGTGGTAGTAGTTAATGAATGTACAGTTGGTGAGGTACGGTGTGCTAGGTGCTTGCGAAGTACAGGGTAAAGAAGTGTCCACGAGGAGTTTATACTCGAATGGGTGAGACAAGCATAAAAATATTTGCATGAAAAGGGAAAATAAATAATTGGATGCACAACTGAATTAACAAATATGCAAGAGTGCTGGGAATAAGTAGAAGTAAAGCCTCGTTCTCGCCTGTTACGCCATCGACCCCCGGCCCACGTCCTCCCCGTGGCCTGGAATGCCCTCCCTCTGCACATCCACCAAGCTAGCTCTCTTCCTCCCTTCAAAGCCCTACTGAGAACTCACCTCCTCCAGGAGGCCTTCCCAGACTGAGCCCCATTTTCCTCTCCTCCTCCCCACCCTCCCCCCCCCCGGCTCTACCTCTTTTTCCTCCCCGCAGCACCTGTATATATGTTTGTACAGATTTATTACTCTATTTATTTTACTTGTACATATTTACTATTTTATTTATTTTGTTAATTATGTGCATCTAGCTTTAATTCTATTTATTCTGAGGACTTGACACTTGTCCACATGTTTTGTTGTCTGTCTCCCCCTTCTAGACTGTGCGCCCGTTGTTGAGTAGGGACCGTCTCTATATTTTGCCAACTTGTACTTCCCAAGTGCTTAGTACAGTGCTCTGCACACAGTAAGCACTCAATAAATATGATTGATTGATTGAATGAATGAATAAATTCATAAGTGCTCAAATTGGTTGGTGGGTTTATACAGATTAGGGGGCTGGCAGAGTAATTGGGGAAAGTTTGCCGGCGGAGATTGTAGTCTGTCAGATGGTGATTCGAAAACAAATGAAACAGGACACAAGGAAGGTAGGGACTGCCAGCCACTGCCTTTAAAGCTTGTTTAAACATCTGCATCGTGTTTCTGTCAGAAATACTGTATCAGTTCATTTGCATTTTACAAGAAACTAATTTGTGGAGGCTTCACTATTTCCAGTAAACATAGTAAAGGTGAATTTTAAACACTTTCAATTTGTTCCCCATACAATGTTAATGAACTGATACACTGTTTCTGCTACAGAAAAAAAAGTCCTGCTCAAAGACATTCCTGCATAGAGCCGCACTGCATTACTGCAAATTCTCAGCCATGCTATGACATTGTATTTTATTTTTTATGGTATTTGCGACACATTTACTATGGGCCAGGCACTGTACTAAACTTGGGATTAGGAACAAGATAATTAGGTTGGACACAGTTCATGTCCAAATGGGGCTCACAGTCTTAATCCCCATTTTACAGATTAGGTAACTGAGGAACAGAGAAGATAAGTGACTTGTCCAAGGTCACACAGCAGACAAGTGGTGGAACCAGCCAGGTCCTACTGACGTTTAGGCCCATGCTCTGTTCACTAGGCCATGCTGCTTTAGAGAATATTTCTCTAAATAATAATAATAATAATGGTATTTGCTAAGCACTTACTATGTGCCCAGCACTGTTCTAAGTGCTGGGGTAGTTACAGGGTAATCAGGCTGTCCCATGTGGGGCTCACTGTATTAATTCCCATTTTACGGATGAGGTAGCTGTGGTACAGAGAAGTTAAGTGACTTGCCCAAAGTCACACAGATGACAAGTGGCAGAGCAGGGATTCGAACCCATGACCTCTGCTTCCCAAGCTTGTGCTCTTTCCACTGAGCCACGTGGCTTCTCTATCAGCCCATCACACTACTCAAATCAATCAATCAATCAAGCAATCGTATTTATTGAGCGCTTACTATGTGCAGAGCACTGTACTAAGCGCTTGGGAAGTACAAATTGGCAACACACAGAGACAGTCCCTACCCAACAGTGGGCTCACAGTCTAAAAGCGGGAGACAGAGAACAAAACCAAACATACCAACAAAATAAAATAAATAGGATAGAAATGTACAAGTAAAATAAATAAATAAATAAATAGAGTAATAAATATGTGCAACCATATATACATATATACAGGTGCTGTGGGGAAGGGAAGGAGGTAAGATGGGGGGATGGAGAGGGGGACGAGGGGGAGAGGAAGGAAGGGGCTCAGTCTGGGAAGGCCTCCTGGAGGAGGTGAGCTCTCAGCAGGGCCTCAAACTATGCACAAAAAAGTTGTATTTAGACGGACTGCATACAAACATACACAAATAATACCACTAATTTTTTGCCTCTCCTGCTCTCTACAGAAAGGCAGTCAAGAGGGCTTGCATAATTGTCCCACATTTGGCCAATCACCCAGACTGCACAGGGCTGTCCTACTTACGCTCAGTACATTTTTAATGAGAGACACCATCCCTGACCTCAAGGAAGTTACAGTCTAATAGGCAAGAGAACAAAAATGCATACAAATAGTTACAATCCTTTCAGGGATGACTTGAAATGGGAGTTGTGGGTCACAGAGTACCAAGAGTGAGAGAATGTGTGAGATTATTTGGGAAAAAATACCCTCTAAATGTTCGACTTTATGATTTATTAGGGGAGAGAAGGTGGTTTGATGGACCCAGGGAGGTTTTTCCAGGCACAAGGGACCATTTGGGCATTGGCTCATAGAAGAGCAGAGCAGAGGATTGAGTGTTAGGACCAAAGCAAGAGGTACATGCACAAATACAAATCTTCTAAGCCACATTTGCATGCATAGATAAGAACTCACGTTCAGTAGTTTTAATTCTACCTAGAATATGTCTTCAGTACCCGGAGGAACTCTACTTTCTTTATGCCCAAAGAACATTTTTAATTAATGATATAATAAAGAAGCAAAAAATTCACCTAGGCCAGCTAGAGAAAGGGACTGAGAACGATCAGTAAGAGAGGTAACATGAAAGTCAGTACAGAATAACAAGGTTAGAAAGTACTTCCAGGAGAAGGGGCTAGTCCACAGTGTCAGAGGGGTCGAGGAAGATGAGGCTGGAGTTGAGTTCATTAGATTTTTCCAAAAAGACCACTGGTCACCTTGGAGGGAACAATCTCAGTGGGGTGAAAGAGGTAAAATCACACTGTAGGGGGATGAGGAAGGAGTTCCTCAAGGAGAGGAAATGGAGGCAGCAGGAGTAGACGACGTGTTCGAGGAATTTGGAAATGAACGGGAGGAAAATAGGGAAATAACTGGCTAGCACAGTGAGGTCAAGAAAAGGCTTTTTTAGATAGGGAAGTAGTTCAATACTTCTGGAAAATTATCCCTTCTCTCTTTGGATGCATATATTTTCTCAAATCATCCTCCAAAAAAACTGTTCACATCTTCATTGCTAAAGTTACTGTTCCTACAACTTTGTTCAGTTTTCACTAGTTGAATAAGGGAGAAAATGACTTATTTTCCTAGCTTCCTAGTCACCATCTGGCTGTTTTCTTTTCATTTCTGGACATTTTATTTGCTCATCAAAGCTCTTCTTTGCAATTTTCTTTTGCAGATAAAAGAGGAGTTTGGGGGGGAGATGATGAATCTGAATTTCCACATGATCTGTGCATTGTATAAAATTGTAAAATTTACCTTGCAGAGATACCATTCTAATAGAGTATCGGTGCCTTATCTACGGTTGGCAAAAGTACAAAGTTTTATGGAATAAATTACGTCTTTTTTAAAGCCAAATCCCTGCTGAAATGCCTATGAAATCTGCTCTAGACTGTAAACTCATTATGGGCAGAGAATGTGTCTGATAATTCTGTTGTACTGTACTCTACCAAGCGCTCGGTACAGTGCTCTGCACATAGTAAGCACTCAAAAAACACAATTGATTGATCTTGATATGTGGGATACAGTGGGAGAAGTCCCAAGCCTCAGTTTAAAGGGTTTATATATGAAAATATGTACACTGCAGTTTCTGGAATTTTAAGTTTACCAGTAATTAGGATCTATACAGCTGTTTTCTCCAATGTAGATTTTTTGTGAACAATGTCCTTCATTCTAGTTAAAATGTATCAAGTATTTCCAATATCTGTATTGAGATTTGACAAAAATAGGTTTTCATCTGTGTTTCAACGCACTCAAATGTTCTCTGTGCTTTTCCCACCCTGCTCAACAGAGATTAAAGACTTTTGTTGCTGAGCTGTCAAATTCCAGAAAAAAAGATGTTTCTACAGTTCATGCAATGAAATTTACAAATGAAATAGTGCAGAATGAAAGGTCTTACTTTTGTTTCATATCTTGTAGTCAAGGTACTGTGAATGAGTAAATGAAATTTATCTATAGTTAAAAATATTGGGAGGATATACTGTTGGGATATACTGGAATTTATAAATATTGCAGAAATATGTAATTGACTTCAGTGTATTGAAAGAAAGTATTTAAGATTGGGTGCTGTTTAACCAAGCCTCGAGGAGTAAATTGTGAGTTTAGAATCCATCTAATCCACGTCCAGTTAATCAGGAGGATTGTTCTTAAATTGCCCATGAAGATATTTATCCCACCTATCCCAGTGTTTCAAAATGGACCTCTAAGAGAAGATCTCTAGAGGCAGAGTGGCTTACTGGAAAAGGCATGGGCTTGGGAATCAGAGGATCTGACTGGGTTCTAATCTCTTTTTTTTTTTTTTTTAAAGTGGTATTTGTTAAGTGCTTCCTATGTACCAGACATTGTTCTAAGCACTGGGGTAGGCACAGAGTAATCAGATTGGACTCAGTCCATCTTTCCAATAGGGCTCACAGTCTTAATCCCCATTTTACAGATGAGGTAACTGAGGCACAGAGAAGTTAAGTGATTTACTCAAGGTCACACAGCAGACAAATGGCAGAGCTGGGATTAGAGCCCAGGTCCTTCTGATTCCAAGGCTCTATCCACTAGGCCATGCTGCTTCAATCATGTCTGCTGAGTGACTTTAGGCAAATGATTTCACTTCTCTGTGCCTCAGTTTTCTCATCTGTAAAAGGGGATTAAATCCAACTCCTTTCTACTTTGACTGTGAGACCCAAGTGGGCCAGGGACTGTGTCCAACCTGAGCAGCATGGCGTAGTGGATAGATCACAGGCCAGAGAGTCAGAAGGTCATAGGTCCTAATCCCAGTTCCACCACTCGTCTGCTGTGTGACCTTGGAAAAGTCACTTAACTTCTCTGTGCCTCCGTTACCTCATCTGTAAAATGGGGATTAAGACTGTAAGCCCCTTGCAGGACAGGGACTGTGTCCAACCCGATTTGCTTGTAACCACCCCAGTGCTTAGTACAGTGCCTGGCACTTAGGCAGCGCTTAACAAATACCATCATGATTAGTATCTTGTATCTAAGAACAGTGCTTTGAACTTAATAAATGCCATTATTATTATTATTATTACTCCAGCACGTACGACAGTGCTTGGCACACAGTAAGCACTTCAAAAATACCATAAAAATAGATTGAGTACACACAAAATAGCAGAAATGCTATGATCTATTTCCTCTTTATTTATGATGGGAATTGGAATTTGCAACTGGCAGTGCTACTGAAGTTGTTCAACCCGATTCTGATTCTTAAACCAGGCATTTATCTCCTCCTTGCACTAGGCTTTCACACATGAAAGCAGTGGCAAATGGGAGGGCTGGAATTTGTCACTATTATCCAGATGAGTTGGGCCTTCCTCTCTTTTAAAAAAGGAAAGGAGTTCTTTCTTTCACTAGCAGACCGAGAACACACCATAAAAGGAAATGTTATAATTTTGTTTAAATAGATTCTGCATAGCACCTGCTTGTCTGGAGCTAGTCAGGGTAAAAAAAAAGAAAAAAGAGGACAGAAAAGATTCAAGGACAATCAGATTTCCAAAAATTGTAAAAAATGTTTTGTATGCTACATTTCACAGCTGGATCCTAAATCTGTTTCAGAAAATGGTTTTCTCTCCTGTGGGAGTTCACCGGATAAGCAATTACAACTTCCTCTGATAGATTTTAGTAAGTGTTAGGAACTATTATTTCAGCACTAATTTGTTCCTCCCCATTTCAACATAACTATCAACAACTGGGTACAAAATGTTATTTAAAAAGGAATGCCTTGGAATGCCAACATGTTGTGTTCCTATGGGGCTTTACATATTCCATTATTTTTTTGGAAAACAAAGGTTCCCAAGTGCTGAATACGGTGCATCGCACCCGGCGAGCATAAAATGAATACCACAACTACTATTACTATTCAAGGTGAATGCACAGGTGAAGCCAACTTTTTGCCCTCAAATATCACCTTGCATTTTCCCCATGGACTTCACAGCAGACAGAATGCCATCATTTTCTTTAGTGCTTTATTCCTTCAGCAGATAGAATTTCCTCTGCTAAAGGACACAGTCGGAACTCGCTGTCCGACGCTTTTCAGAAATATAGCTTTAATTTAACATTGGAATATTGAATCCTGCCAACTGTAGAAAAAGAAGCTGTCTATGCAGGGTAAACTTAACAGCTGATTCTGCCTGGGTCTTAACAGTGCAAAATATTTCCGATGTTAGCTAACCTTACAGAGAGTGGATTCTGAATTTTTCCCGAATCAATCAATCATATTTATTGGACACTCACTGTGTGCAGAGTACTGTACTAAGTGCTTGGGAGAGTACAAACACAACAACAAACACTTGTGCCACCCACAACGATCTTACAGTCTAGAGGGGAAGATCGACATCGATATAAATAAATGCACTACGATATGTATTTAAGAGCTGTGGGAACAGGCGACTAAGAAGGGAAAGGGAAAAGAGGAAATAAGGGCTTAATCAGGGAAGGCCTCTGGGAGGAGATGTGCCTTCAATGAGGTTTTGAAGGCTTTCCCCCTCACACTTAAGCACAGAAGAGCAGAAGGGTGACTTCATGGAAACAGGCCATTTTGCCTTAAGAGCCCACTTCTTTGTGAGAAGCAGCATGGCTCAATGGAACGAGTGCGGGCTTTGGAGTCAGAGGTCATGGGTTCAAATCCCGGCTCCGCCAATTGTCAGCTGTGTGACTTTGGGAGTCACTTAACTTCTCTGGGCCTCAGTTACCTCATCTGTAAAATGGGGATTAAGACTGTGAGCCCCCCGTGGGACAACCTGATCACCTTGTAACCTCCCCAGAGCTTAGAACAGTGCTTTGCACATAGTAAGCGCTTAATAAATGCCATCATCATCACTTCTGCATGTGCCTGCTGGTTCTGTCTGTCTGATTAATGTTAAGATGCTGCCTGACCTAAGCTTCCCCGTCATTCTTCTGGGAGAATGGACACTGCCCTGAGGTTTCTCGGCCTGGGTGGGATTGGAACGGATGGGGGGCACTGTGGATCTGAAAGCTTGAAACGATAAGTATCCATCAGGTGGATGTGAGGCTATCCAGACTCCCAGGGTAGCCTTGGAGGAAGAAAGAGTAGGCCGTGGATCTAGAATGATTAATCTTGCCTGTGTGACACAATTCCCATT
This sequence comes from Tachyglossus aculeatus, assembly GCF_015852505.1. Lineage (NCBI taxonomy): Eukaryota > Metazoa > Chordata > Mammalia > Monotremata > Tachyglossidae > Tachyglossus > Tachyglossus aculeatus. The sequence continues at coordinate 52,132,256 of NC_052074.1, read as the reverse complement.
AGCGTTAGGCTGACACCTAAGGTTAGGTTTGCCCTGGACAGATGTGGACCAAAAAGGGATTTTTCTAATGAAAAACATCTTCCAAAAATAGTGGTAGCCCCCTGCAGGCCTGGCCATTGTTATTATATGCTCTGCATGAAACTGCAAATAAGTGGTGAGAGCCTTTTGCTCCTCTTTTTCCGTATTTGAGATTCTTTTCATCTTAAAAGTACTTTTCAAACTCATAAGAGACCTTTTAGGGTGGAAAATATCAGCTTTTGTGTATCCCGGAGAGGGAACGGGTCAGAAAAATCACACGTATCCATGGCTTTAAAGGAAGCTCGAGTGCATGCCAAAATTAGAACAGCATAGTTTCTGGCTCATGTTCCTGCGTTGTGATATATATGACAGGGCACTTGAGATTTTTCTATGGAGGTTCCCTTATTTGAAAGAAGAAAATAGTGAATGTGCTATTATATGTAGACCAACTATTGAGGCTTTTTTTTTTTTTTTTTTTACAAAGACCACTGCTGTACCCCTTCTAGAGTGATTTTTTAATCTACTTGCTGAAAATGTCTTTGCGCAATCTCCTTTCAGTCCTTTATGCAGGAGCTGATTATCCTATCTGAGCACTTTGCTCCTTCCACTGGAGAATGAGAAGAGGAGAGGGAAGAGAAAATAAAGTGCATCTGCTGAAAGTCTGTTCAGGGAAAAAGTTGATGTTTACATGCTAAAATGAAGATTGTTTCTTATTAGTGGATTCAAAGCATTCTTGCTCTCCTTAACATCCATTACCAGAAGCAACTGAGGCTTGACTACATTGTTTTTATATACCTGCTTGTGAGCTACAAGTATTGGGTGTAGCATTAAATATTAGTACAGACTCAGTCCCTAATACACAGAATCTCTGAGTTTACTTTCGTTCTAATCAGTTTATGCAAATAGGAATGTTACAGTTCTTTTGGCTTCCCTGGACATTTCACTTTGGGAGGCTGGGGAAAAAACTCACAAAATCAAATTCCTGGTATTTAAAGTAGGATAGATATGGTGCATTCTGATCCTCTTCATAAAGCATCTGCATAGGTAGTTCTGATGCTCCCTTGGTGTCAACCAGAAGAAATTAAAGTATCTTAAGAAACCACCATACAAATGTGTTCTCTGAATTTTTTTTTTCTGTGTTATTCCTCCCAGCTACAGAATCCTTAAAGAGTTATCACTGAACATCAGGACCCGCAGAAAATTCATTTGAAACATCCTCTATTCTGCGAATGGAGGCTGACCCTTCGTTCATTCACTCACTCATTCAATAGTTTTTCTTAAGCATTGCACTAAGCACCTGGGAGAAACTACACCAAAGAGAATCACATACGGAGCCCTCCAAGGGGCTCACTATCTAAGAATATAGGAAAAGGGTTGTTAGTGGACTGGTGAAACACAAAAGTGACAAAAAATAACATCAGTGATTAACACAGAGCACTAGAGCACTCATCCCATTCATCCCTCCTGATAAATGCCTGGATTAATGTGGTATCAATTTGGATGAAGACGAAAGGGTGGATTTTAGTGGTTTGGGGAAGGTTAACTAGACAGGATTTGGTGACACTGAATATGTGGGTTGAATGAGAGAATAATGAATATGTTGATAATGATGATGTTGATGATATGATGATGATATCATAATGATGAGGATGATAATTATAATGATGATAATGCCCAGGTTACAGGCTTGTGCGACATGGAGGATGGGGTTGTCTACAGTAATGGGAAAGTCAAGGAGAGGATGAGGTTTGGATGGGAAGATAAGGAGTTCTCTTTTAGACATGGTATGTTTGAGGTGTCCAGGGAGGAAGACAAGAGGAAATGCGAGACTGCAGAGAAGGAGAGAGAACAGAGCTGGAATTGAACATTAAGGAATCATTTGCATAGAGATAGTAGTTGAAGCCATGGAAGCAAATGAGTTCTCCAGCACCTTCCACTGATCTCCTTTTTAAAGACCAAAGATTCTCCTTTCTCTAACCACCAAAAAATGTGTCTTGTAGAACAATCGTCCTAAGGACAATACTTTAGTGGTGGTAGAGTCCTGTAATAATACATATGATCCTTCAGACTAACAAAGCCACAGTATTGTCACGGTGGGAGGGAACGTGTCTACCAACTCTGTTGTATTGTACTTTCCCAAGTCCTTAGAACAGTGATCTGCACACAGTAGGCACTCAAATACAATTGATTGATTGATTATTGTGAAAGGGGGACAATGGGAAACCAAAACAGCAGTAGAAGGATAAGAAAAGTAAATTTGTTGGATAATATTTTTTCAGGGTTAGAGGATTGGTATCGAAATCCTGTATCTTTTATTAGTATCCTTTCCCTAGCATTAGCCCCTCTTTTCAATAGCTGACCTAGTCCCAATGTTGCAAGCATAGGTAGTGCGTGGTTTTAGTGGAAGAAGAAGGCCAAAATGCCACACTATTTTCTCCAGAAAAACAATAGCACGAAGATCAAGTTCTCTACATTCAATTATTGCCTCCAGCAGGAGGTATCCTGAGATGCTCACTAACCTTTCTTCCCAGTGGTTGCCTGTGGTGACCAGGGATTCTTGGCGAGGTCTAACTGCAAGAAAAAGCAATTCAATGAGCAATTTCCATGGAGCTTCTCTGCTGCCTCATGGCAACCAACCCACTCACACTGCCAGGGAGATAATTTTGATAAATGCCAGTGTTCTGAGGATCATGTTTACTTAAAACATCGGAAACATGGTGACAATTCCAAACTCCATTAAGAGACTCAAGATGTGGAGATATTGCGATAGCCCTGCAAATCTCTACCCTGGGGTCAAGAGTTCTATCCCAAAAGTTGTGTAGTTTTTGGCCAGTGAGTCAGCACACAGGATTAAAATGTGGAATGGTCCTTCTCAAAGAGGGGACTAAAGAATTTTGATGATGCTGTGCTTAAGAACTAAATATGTGGACATATGCACTTGCATTGCTCATGTTGTGGAAGAACCAGGTCACCTGGAGACTAGTCTTTTCTGAACTCCCTACAACTTTTATGTCCATCTGCACTTCAGTCTGCAAGATAATAAACATCAAACTACGTAAAGTTGCATCCAGCTGGAAAATCCATTCTTTATGAGGAGGATGACATTATTTAACAGTCCCGAATTCATGTGCTTATTACCCTCATGTGCATAATAAATTTGAACCCTTTGCCATTGCTAGTGTTTCCGTATTATAAAACTCGACTTCTGTCGAAGTGTTTAAACCGTGTCCTTGATTTATTAAGAACCTAATAAGAAAAAAACTCTCCTTATGAACATTGGGTGGAACTTTTCAAAATAATTTCTAAGTAAAAAATTATAGCCCTCAATGACTATTTAAAGAAATCTTGATTAAGTAATTAAAAGCTCATCAACATGGGGCCTGATTTAGCTGTAGGATTAAAAAAGAGAGAGCTTCTTGGCATTAAACATCTATTCTGAATGCCATTCTGAGCTGAGTCAAAGAAGAGATTTTTAGCTGGAGGAAATGCTGCTAAAGGAAAGCAGCCACTAAGGAATGAAAATTTAAAGTCTGCCTCTAATCTATGAAACTTAAAAATTCATTAAAATGGTCATAATAATAAATAGAAACAATTTACATACAAATGCCCTCTAATGTTTCTGCATCTGCACTATGCAGTTCTTTTCCACAGTTTGCTGATCATCTCTTATTAATGCAGTGTGCAGTTCTGAAGGTAAACAGATATCACGATCAGTCTTATTCTTGGATATTCAAAACATTCATAAAGAGAAAGCAAACTCTTTCTTAAAGAGAAATTTGTTCCTTTGAGCAGAAGTGGCAGTTTCAAAGATGAAATTGGTTTTTACTCCTATTCAAGTATATGGAGCCCATATGGAGTGTTTCTGGAGGAATCGTGAGTGATGATGATGACGGTGACGATGAAGATGATGGAAGAAAGGATAAAATAAAATGGATTGAAAACTCCTCCTAACATACTATCTGTCACTATCTTTGAAATTGCAACACATGTTGCAACTAGCAGCCTCATGACAAATAATCATAAATAAGCAATTAAAATGAAACCACCTCAATAATCTCTCAGTCTATCAATCGTATTCACTAAGCACTTAGTGCAAAACACTGTACTAAGCACTTGGGAGAGTACAATATAAGAATTTGGTAGACGTTCTCTGTTCACAAGGAGCTTACAGTCTAGAGAGAGACAGACATTAAAGTAAATTATGGATATGTTCACAAGTGCTGTGGGACTGAGGAGGTGGTGAAAAAAGGGTTCAAATCCAAATGCAAGGGAGATGCAGAAGGGAGTGGGTGTAGGGAAAATGAGAATTAGTCAGGGAAGGCCTCCTGAAGGAGAGGTGATTTCAATAATGCTTTGAAGGTGGGGTGAGTGCTCATTTGTCAGATATGCAACAGGAGGAGGTTCCTGGCCAGAGGCAGGAAGAAATCAAGAAAAAATAAAGAAATCAAATAGTGTAATTGTCCACTGTTCCTGGGAAAAAAAAAGCTAAAAAAATTTGACATTTGCCCCATGACTTTTTGAAAATGTCTTGGCTGGCATTTTTCTAGAGTCCTCAAGCACTTCACTGTTAACCATACCTCTCTTCTCATTCAAAGATTTTAAAAGTCACTTTTTCTATAAAGTAATTTCTGGTTAAGCTCTTACTCCCGTACTAGCCCAATCAAGCCTCTCATTTAACTACCTCAGCTCTAAAGCCTACTTTATACTCTCCCCTATTCTCCCACATAGACTCTGACAATGCACACCCCACCAACAACTGACCCATATACTCAAGGCACAGCTACACAAATATACACTCACTGGCTGAAACACACACACACTAACAGGGACAAACACTTTCCTACCTGGATATACGCTTGGTACATTTGGACCCTGGAGCAACAGTGGCTGCAATTTCTGCCATCCCCACAGGTGACCTGAAATCCTGTGCAGATTCCCAGGGTTTGATGAGGAACTAGGACATTCATTCAATTCACTCCTTTGTATTTACTGAGCACTTACTGTGTGCACAGCACTGTTCTGAGCACTTGGGAGAGTACAATACAACAAAAGACACATTCCCTGCCTACAGTGAGATTACATTCTAAATGGGGGCAGAGTTGTTGCTAATTTTTCCACTTCTACTTCTGCTGCAGCTGTTCTGGTTCATTCGCACTGGTTCACTTGCACTGAAGACATCTGGTTAGATAAGGATATCTCCCTGTTATTATCATCAAATCCTGGTGAATAGATGGGTATCTGTGTGTCTGAGTGAGTGGCATGTATATGATTGTGGTGGCTCCCCATTTTTGGGGAGCAAAGGCTATAGTGGAGTTGGGGCAACTGGTGAGAGGGAGGGAAGTCTTACCCCTCTTCTTATCACCCCAAGCCTTTCAGAGTATCTTTGGCTCTGCCCCTTTGGGAGATGTGAGTGTGGGAATGAGTGTGATTCAGTTTTCCACTGGTTAAATGAGTTAGAGATTAAGCTCTAAAAGTCTATGCAGAGTTTTACAAAATGGTTTTCAAAAAAAAAATCCCCTTCCCTCTAATTATCCTGCCTTGCAATAGGAATCTCCAGTTGCTAAGGATACATCAGTAAAATCTACTTGAGCAGAAACCAAAACAAAATCATCCTGTTACAAGAATTGCTTAATTGTGAAGTATGAGTGAGCAGCTCAGGGAATAAACAAAATGACAAAAGGTCATTATGCATGCTGAATGCCACTTTTCATGTCCTGTTCCTTGATTGCTCACTTACCACTTTATCAAGTTATGGGAATGAGGTATTTTTTGTTTTTATTTTTAAAGAGATTCTTCCACTGTGTTTAAATGTGCATCCTATCTTTAAAATCAGCCAGAAGACTCGATTCTGAGAAATGCCTAAGTTTACCCACTGGGAGGGACACAAAACCTTTCAAATCATTTTTAGTGTCAGTCAATCATATTTATTGAGAGCTTACTATGTGCAGAGCACTGTACTAGGTGCTTGGGCGAGTACAATATAACAATAAGCAGACACATTTCCCGACCACGAGCTCGAAATTAGCAGCTGTGCTTCCCCCAAAGTGTCTGGCAACCTCTCAGGGAGTAACATGAACACTGGGAAAATTGGGCTCAGAAATTCCTAAAGCAAAGTAGGGTGTCCTGTTGAACACCAAAAAGCACATACCTTTAGCTTGAAAAAGAGAGAGAAAGATTTCAAACTTTGCCTTCTTGGTATTCACAGGGGTCTGACAGCTCATTACCAACTATTTAGGAACATTCATGAAATTGTGAGAAAAAGGAAACTTCCGGGGAGAAGTCATAAGAGAATTACATTGAACTACCTGCCTGACTAAAATTTGCATATTCGAAAAGAACTCGACTATTGAACAAGTTTTAGGAGGAAAAATATAGTTGAAGGCACATAAATGTAAAGCTTTAGCCTCTTAGGGTTTTATAATGTAATTAAAGCAATTGTTAGGAAAAACCTTTGGAATATAAATTCAAAATAGAGTCAAGGAATCAAAGTTGAAAAATTAAAAACTGAAGTGGGGCTTGGGATATAAATTCAAAAAAGAGTCATGGAATCAAAATTGAAGAATTAAAAACTGAAGCGGGGAACCCTCCCGAATTAATTTACCTCCAAAAGTCTCCAAATTTCCCAGTCCTATAGAAATACAGTCCTATACAGCTCACTCTCCCTCACGTCATCTGTGACCTTTGGATATTTGATATTCACCCCATCCCACAGCACTTAATGTATATACCTTTAGATTATATATTATAAATTATTCATACTAATGTTTGTCTCCCTCTATAGACTGTAAACTCATTAAGGGCAGGGAAAGTGCCCGCTAATTATGTTATATTGTACTCTTTCAAGCACTCAGTAAAGTGCTCGGCAAATAGCACTGAATAAATACCACTGATTGACTGATTGATTGCAGAACATTGTTCTAGGCTCTTGGGAGAGTTAAAAAAAAAGGGAAGAACAAAGTCCCTGCCCTCGAGAGATTATCACCTTTGGATTCTTGGAATAAATTCAATTTTAAACGGGGTGGAGAATTTGAAATTAAGCAAACTATCAATGATTCAGTGAGTTGGTTATTCAATCTGTGGCTAATCCAAGGGCCTGGCTCCAGAACTCCTTATGGCTTGGCTATTTCAAAGCTCTTTACCAGAACCAAGCAGAGGCAAGGGAGGAGAAACTAAAATTAGTTGATCATATTCCTTATCAGCTCCACTAAAAAGTTCGGGAGAGAAATAGGTTGAAATGAGTCCTTTGAATTATCTCTGCACTTGAATTTCCATGCTCTCTCTGCCCCCATTGCCATGAATAATCGAGAGTTCCCTGTAATGATGAAAATGCTAAACATTATCAAGCCTGAATATTTATACTGCTTTCTCTTTCCATTTAAAACTTTTTTCTTTGAAGTAAAAAAACAAGCAAATCACAAAGAAAAGACCTAGTATCTTTGTATTGAAATTACCCTCTCAAGCATAAATTTGTTCAGCTTAGAAATTTTCAGTAACCCAGGGACAAGGGAGAAAAGAACCTCCAATTATAACAGTTGTATTTGTTAAGAGCTACTAGGCACCAAGCACTGTACTAAGCGCTAGGGGTAGATGATACAAGACAATCAGGTCAGATACACTCCCTGTCCCACATGGGGCTCACAGTCTAATAAATAGGACTGTGAGGGAAATAGGAGGGAAAACAGGTATTGAATTCCCATTTTACAAATGAGGAAACTGAGACCCAAAGAAATTGAGTTATTTGCCCAAGGTCACTCAGCAGGCAGATCATCATCATCATCAATCGTATTTATTGAGCACTTGCTGTGTGCAGAGCACTGTACTAAGCGCTTGGGAAGTACAAGATGGAAGAGCCAGTATTAGAACCCAGGTCCTCTGACTCTGAGGCCTGTGCACTTTCCAGTAATTCACACTGTTTATCTCAGAGGTATGCACAGCGCTTCTAAGTATTAAGAATGACCTTTCTAGGCCTTCTGCACTGGTATTCAGAAGAACAGGAGAAATGTGTGGAAGTCCCTTCTCCCTCCTTTTTCTGGTCCTTTTAGTTCAGTTATTCTTCAGTATTAATGAGCTCCTTACGTGCCATTTTCAGATTCATTCACTATATTCTGAATGGAAAAAAGGTCTGGAAAGGTCAGCCTTGAAAGCGTTCTTTGTTGTTGCTTCTGGATAAGGTGACTCAATGTATCACTCAATGGTTTACACTTGTGAGCACTGGAAATAAGTAAAAGTGCTGGGAAGAATGAGAGTGACAGGAAGGTGGGGAGGGAGAGAGAAAGAAAGTGAGAGAGAAAGCAAGCAAGAGAGAGTGCTTGATATGAATCCCCTTTAGTTCTTTTTAGCCTATGATGGAGCAGGCAGTATTTTATCATCTGGGGGCACCAAATTCTGGATATTAAGAGAGCAGGTCATGAGCATAACCAGTTCTCCACTATGCACTCTAAACAGTCACTTCTCTTGCACCTTCTACCCATTCCCTGAGTGAAGAACTCAGAGAACAAGCAGTTGACGGGAGTTTGGTTCTTGCTGTAGCCGAAAACAGAATACCATGCCAATCATCTCACCCCTAAGACCAAGTGATGGGGACAATGGGCTTTGGAGAGGCCTCAAGTGGAAACCAGTGTCTTGCAAAAGTCCCTTGACCTACCATTAAGGGGAAGAAACCTCCCTTGTCTTTCCTAGCCTTAATGGCCAAAGAGTAGGGAGAAAGAGAGAGAGAGAGAGAGAGAGAGAGAGAGAGAGTGTGTGTGTGTGTGTGTGTGTATCCTTGAGGCACAGAGTGGGATGGGAGAATGGAGAGGAAGGGATTGGCAAGGATGGAAAAGGGAAGCAGGAAAACAGTACAGTCTAGTGTAAAGAGCATTGACCTGGAGGTCAGAGGACCTTGGTTCTAACTCCAGCTCCTAGCCTTGTCTGCTGTGTGACCTTGGGTAACTCATTAACTTTTCTGGGTCTCAATTACCTCATCTCTAAAATGAGTATTAAATCCTCCTCCCTCCAATTTAGAATGTGAGCCCCATGTGGGACAGGGACTATGGCCAACCGGATTATCTTGTACCTACCGCCGCTACTAGTACAATTCCTGAAATATAGTGAGTGTTTAACAGGTATCATTAAAAAAAAAAAGAGCGAGGAGAAAGAAGAGGACAAGGAGAAAGTACTATTTGAAGGTCCCAAGTAAGGTTCAAATAAGAATGCTTACAGACAGAGCTTACCAGCTGCCTCACCCATATCATTAATTAAGACTAATTGTTCTCTACACATAACATAACTGAGTGTCACATGTCCAAAGCCATGTCAAATACTATGTGATCGACCATCAAAGCATGATGTGCAGTGTGGGCCATTAACACAAACACAAATGTTGGCTCCACCTTGCAAATAAGGCAGCCAGGACAAACTAATGTGGATATGTTCTCTTTCTTTCAAGTGATAATAATAATAATGATGTCGCTTACTATGTACCTAACACTGTACTAAGCGCTGGGGGGATACAAGGTAACCAAGGTTGTCCCATGTGGGGCTCACAGTCTTAATCCCCATTTTACTTATGAGGGAACTGAGGCACAGAGAAGTTAAGTGACTTGCCCAAAGTCACACAGCTGACAAGTGGCGGAGCCGGGATTAGAACCCACGACCTCTGACTCCCAAGCCCGGGGACTTTCCACTGAGCCACGAGGCCCATGCCTGCTCAAGTGATTCTTGAGGACTCTAGTAATTTGGTACTCATGCAGATCATTTTAAGAGGAAGCCTGGAAAGAATGAGGAAGGTACAATAGTTTTAGAACCACATACTTTAATATGCTATACCACATTAATAAACTGCTGGCATGCGGTCTCTGCTTCAACATCACAGTTGGATGGTAATGGATAATGGCAGGGAAAAATATTTATGCAACCAAGATATACAGTCAGTGAGGATAACCAGTGTAAAATGTCACTGAGACACATATTGTGAGCTTTTCACTTTAACATTCAGGTGTACTTGGAAATGCTTAGCAAACTTCTGATTTATTCATATTGTCTGCAGTTGATTACGTGAACATTCGCCTACACTCTCTGAATATTTAACTACCCTCTGGGAATTAATGATATAGCTGTATACAAGCTAAATAGAGACAACAGTAAAATATCCTTTGAAACTACCTAGACAGCCGCAACCCAGAAGAAACAATGTCAGAGTGCACTCCTGATGTAGTAGTGCATTCGTCCCTTCCCCAACTGCTTTTCCTTTAATCCCATGCCTGTCATATTCAATAAATTCTCATTTAAAGAAAACAATTACAGATTTCAGAAAGAAGAGAAATAGCATGATCTAGTGGAGAAAGCACAGGCCTAGGAGTCAGAGGATCTGGGTTCTAAATCTGGCTTTGCTAAACATTTCCTGTGTGACCTTGGAAAAGTCGCATGATAATAATAACGGTATTTGTTAAGTGTTGACTATGTGCCAGGCACTGACCTAAGCACTGGGGTAAATACAAGCAAATAGGTTTGGACACAGTCCCAGTCCCATGTGGGCTCGCAGTCTCAATCTCCATTTACAGATGAGGTAACTGAGGCCCAGAGAAGTAAAGTGACTTGCCCAAGGTCACACAGCAGACAAATGGTGGAGCTGGGATTAGAACCCATGATCTTCTGACTTCTAGGCCTGTTCTCTACACACTAAACCACCCTGCTTCTCACCTTCTCTGTGCCTTAACTTAATTTCTCTGTACCTCAGTTCCCCTATTCTCCTTCCTACTTAGACTGTGAATCCCATGCAAGACAGGGACTATGTTCAACCTAATTAACTTCTATCTATCCCAGTGCTTAGAACAGCATTTGCCACAAAGTAAGCATTTAACAAATGCCATAATAATGAAAAGCATTCCGTTTGATTCTCCTGCAATCTTCGGTGGACAAGGAACAGCTTTCCACATTCTGCTCAAACCGAATTTTGACAGATTTTTAAGGGTTACAGCATTTTTCGAAGCTGGCACTAGCCCTAGGTCAATCAATCAATTGTATTTATTGAGCGCTTACTGCGTGTACAGCACCGTACTAAGGGCTTGATGATGGGTACAGAGGAAAGCTTTCTTTCCATTAATGCAGAGTTCCCAAATGAATGAGCAAGAGAGCTTCTGGGCTGTTGCAGGTCTACCGTGTCCTGGGACAGACTCCCTCGGGGAATTTTGAGATATTTGTCTGGCGGCCTGTTAGAGATCGGCATGTTTTACACTTTTCCAGAGATAGACAGCGCCCTTCTCACCCTCTCATGATGTGACCCAAAATTGGACCAATATCTGGAAATACTGCCCATCGACTTTCCAGGAAATCACCTGGCTTCCTGGGGGCAAGTGACATCTTGAAAAGCCTAAGGCTACTGTGGCTTGTTATTTTTGCTTCACACTCTCCCTGGGCACTTGAGACAAACACGAGCTACTCCATCTCTGACTGCTGGTTTCAAAGTTAGTCTGTTGGCCTCCATTTCACAGCCATTTGACACTGCACTTTAGCCTGTCTTTTTATAACATTCCTTCTGCCTGCTCTCTTTATTGTAAATGTGCCCCAGAGTAAGCTTGGCCTGGGATGGTCACGGGGCAAAACGTGAGTCTGCATGATGCTTCTTCATCTGGAGGCTTTATGGGTGCTCTGCTACTGTTCACTCATGGCATTCTTCAGTAATGAAATCAAATCATAGCCTGTAAATGAATATCAAATGGCCAAAGCAATTGCTTCTCAGACTTCACCCATAGTTGTCAGATACCTGTCCCACTCAGTATAGCACTTGACATTTAGTGAACACTTAAATATCACAATTATCACCGTGCAGTCACTGGAATAAATCGTTAAACCATGGGCTTTAAAGTACTCAATCATGTCGTCCCCTCCTACCTTTAAAAGTTGTTGTTTGAAGGGTGTCAGAATGCTCCAGTAAAGATGCACTTGAAGGTTTATGCCTTTTCATCCAGCATGGTTTCTCTTTAGGAATATCAGCTACATGGCTTTGATTGACAGTAAAATGTCTCCAGAAACCAGCAAGGAAGATTTTCTATTTGCTTTTACTTCTGATTATGAGTTTCTGGGTAGCTCGCATGGTGCAGATTGTATGCAAAAAAAAAAAAATAAATGGTCTGGCTGACTAGACTTAGTAGTATGAAGCCATCACTCTCAAAAAAGAACCTTTTCCAAAGGTAGCTGCTCTAATCCCCTCTCCAGTGGCAGAAAGAAATGGTCTGCCTCCATTCAATCAGGGGCACTAATAACAATAATAATTGTGGTATTTGTTAAGCACTTACTGTGTGTCAGGCACTGTACTAAGCGCTTGGGTGGAAACTAGCAAATCTTCTTTCTCTCAAGGATGCTGTGATTTAATAAAAAATAGTATCTAGCAACTTTTCTAGAGAAGAATTAAAATAAATTTATATTCAGCAAATAGTTCTGCTTCTTGCGGTAAACAACAGGAAATATCCCTTCATTGTCTTTAGCAAATAACCTGACAATTTTCTTTAGTGTTGTTCAAGATTACAACAGAACTGTTTTAAAGGCCTGAGTGAACTTTAGAAGATTAGCAATCAGGGCATCAAATTACAAACACACTTGTGGTTCTGAAAAAAATGGTGTGCCTAATTCCTTCTAGATGGCTACATCATGTCCTCCTTTAGACTTAATCTCTCAAGCTCGCAAACTCAATTTCTGGATGAATTATACGACTTTCTCTTCCATGATGAACTTTGAATCATTTGGCAAGGTGTGATCACCGACAGAGAGGCCGAAGGAGCCTTGAGAAATGAAGACCATGGAGAGGACAGCGGATCTGGGACAGCCAAATTCCAAAGCAAGTTAAAAACGGGACAGAAGGCGCTGTGAGAAGTCCCCGAAGCACACTTTAAAGCTATATAATCTTGCCGTCAAAGGCTGGAATGTTATGAAGCAGATGACTAGTCCTCAGGCACCAGCCTGAAATTGAATCTAGGCTGCAGCCGCTTTTTGGCTCCACCGCAGCTCTGCACCCTCTTTAACCTTGAGCCTGTTCCTTCCTCTTGGCTGGAAGGTTTATGGGAGGGAGGGGAAGGGGAGAAGCAATAGCAAGCGCAGAGAAGAGTGAGGATGTGTTATCTGAATGCCTACCATCTGAATAGGTCAGTCTACTAAGAGGTCCAATCCTTTGTTAGGAGAAGCGGCTCAGCCCGAGAAGCAGTGTGGCTCAGTGGACAGAGCACGGGCTCGGGAGTTAGAGGTCGTGGGTTCACATATATGTGTGTGACCTTGGGCAAATCACTTAACTTCTCTGAGCCTCAGTTACCTCATCTGTAAAATGGGGATTAAGACTGTGGGGCAACCTGATCACCTTGTATCCCCCCAGCGCTTAGAACAGTGCTTTGCACAAAGAAAGTGCTTAACAAATGCCATCATCATCACTATTATTATTACTGTTTTGTCAACCAGGGTCTGGAGGCTGTAAGCTCCTTGTGGGCAAGGAATGTGTCTACTATACTGTTCATTCATTCATTCAATCGTATTTATTGAGCACTTACTGTGTGCAGAACACTGTACTACGCGCTTGGGAAGTACAAGTCGGCAACATATAGAGACGGTCCCTACCCAACAACAGTCTAGAAGGGGGACACAGACAACAAAACATGTAGACTCAGACCAAATAGAATTATAGCTATATGCACATATTGTACTCTCCCAATCAATCAATCGTATTTATTGAGCGCTTACTGTGTGCAGAGCACTGTACTAAGCGCTTGGGAAGTCCAAGTTGGCAATATATAGAGACAGTCCCTACCCAGTGGGCTCACAGTCTAAAAAGCTCTTATTATAGCACTTATTACAGCTCTTATTACAGCACACTGCACACAATTAAGCTCTCAATCAATACGACTGACAAACTCTTTATTTATTGTCTCTGTGCCTGTCTGCCCCATGCCAATAAGGTCCTACAATTCTTACTCCCTGAAAGTCATAGCTTCCAGCACTTCTACAGTTTTCTAGCCACCATCCACTCCTAACTCCAGAAATCTTAGTGTAGAAGTATACACTGTTTAATAAATTTTTAATGATGATTGGCCTTAAAGCTAATAGTGGACAATAATTTGTCCTGACGAGTGGACAAACTTTATATGCAATTGGTGCAGAAATAATTAAAGGCAGAGTCCCTGCTCCAAGTCACTTTTAAACATGACTAACATTTAACCCAACCTGTTACTGGCATAGCAAAGGAACCAGGTGTTTTAAATTCAATTAAGTAGGGTACATGCACTTGTCCAGAGCTAAAAGAAGAATGTAAATTGTTTCAGTCAATTCTAATCCCAGCTGTGCACTTGTCCGTTGTGTGACCTTGGGCAAGTCACATAACTGCTTTGTGTCTCAGTTTCCTCATTTGTAAAATCAATCAATCAATCAATCGTATTTATTGAGCACTTACTGTATGCAGAGCACTGTACTAAGCGCTTGGGAAGTACAAGTTGGCAACATATATGAAATGGGGATCCAATGCCTGTTCTCCCTCCTATTTAGACCTCGAGCCCCCAAAGGACAGGGACTGCATCTAACCTGATTAACTTGTATCTACCGCAGCATTTTGAACAGTGCTGGACACATATAGTAAATAACTAACACCATAAAAGAAATGGCATTTATTGAGAGCTTCTTGTTTGAAGAATACTTTTCTTGAAGTCCTTGGGTGAGTATAATACATCAGAGTTGGTTCCCTGCCCACAAAGATCTTACGGTCTAGAGGGGGAGACAAATATTAAAATAAATTATGGATATGTACATCATCATCAATCGTATTTATTGAGCGCTTACTATGTGCAGAGCACTGCACTAAGCGCTTGGGAAGTACAAGTTGGCAACATATAGAGACAGTCCCTACCCAACAGAGGGCTCACAGTCTAAAAGGGGGAGACAGAGAACAAGACCAAACATACTAACAAAATAAAATAAATAGGATAGATATGTACAAGTAGAATAAATAAATAAATAAATAGAGTAATAAATTTGTACAAACATATATACATATATACAGGTGCTGTGGGGAAGGGAAGGATATGGATATGTTACATAAGAGGATGGTGTGAATATCAATTGCTTATAGGGAATAGATCCGAGTGCACTGGGGAGGCAGAAGAGAAAGGGAGCAGGGGAAATAAGGGTTTACGTGAGGAAGGCCTCTTGGAAGAGAATGCTTTTAATAAGGTTTTGAAGGTGGGGAGTTCAGTGGTCTGCTATATCTGAAGTGGGAGAGATTCCAGGCCAGAGGGAGGACATGGGCAAAGGTTGGAAGTGAGCTAGAGATAAAATGTGTGGGCTGGGTTATATCTAAGGACTTGTATCTACTCCAGTGAATAGACCAGTCCTTGTCACCTGGTAAGCGGTTAACAAATACCCTAATAACCATAATGAGGCTGTAGCAGGAAGTCAGTGAGGTAAGGCAGGAGGGGGTGAACCGATTGAGTGCTTATAGCTGATGGTGAGGAGTTTGTTTCACCTTCTTTCCCCAGCCACAGCCAATGGGATAGGGTGCGGCAGTGGGAATATCCTACCTGTGATTCTGTGGTCAGCGGAGCTATCACTGCTCTGGCCTGCTTCTCTGAGTCATGAGAGTCAGGAGAGTCATCTCTTCTATGAGACTAAAGGGGTCATGTCAGGAAAGTGTAAAGCAGGCAGCAGCAGCACAAGGTGATGCCACAACTGCACTCACACCCCATTTTCTGCCCACACTTCAATTATTCACATACACAGGGGATGTGCTGCAAACATCTAGCCCCCTACAAGTCCATTGGTTATTTTTGTTATTGGAAGCATTTTTCCCTAAGGGAAAATATTTTTTTTGCCATTCCAATCTGTCAAATCAATTAAGCATCAACGTTAGAAAAGAAATAGAATGACCTTTTTTTGAAGACTGAGCCTGGATAATTTTAGTTATGGGACAGGAATGAAAAGAGATGTTAATGACAGTGTGAAGAGAATAAATCACTGCTGGACCTGTGAGAAGCCCAGGTTGTCAAAGGATAAATCAATCGATCAATGGTATTTTTTGAGCGCTTACTATATGCTTGAGCACTGTATTAACCGGTTGGGATAAAGACAGTCATTGAATCTCTTTGGCTCTCAAGATGTACGCAGGGCTCAGCAATTTCTTTCAGATCAGGGCTACCACTACGGTAGGTTAAATTGCTTATGGTGAACGGGGAGGATTTGGCTGGCTCCTTGCTCCCCTGTGACACATTAGCATCATTCACACTTACTGCTCCTTTGAAGTCCATCAATTACTCAATCAATAGAATTTAGTGAATGCATAGTGTGTAGAACACTGTACTAAACACTTGGGAGAGTACGAATTCAGAGTTGGTAGACACAATACCACCTCAACTACTCACTACAATTACTGGTTGCCATCATCTTCCCCCTGTCCCAATCCCCTCCCTCTCCCCCCAGCCTCATCTCTCCTTTTCTGAGGGAATTTGATGCCTTTCTCACCTTCTTCCTCCACTACACCAGTGCTCGGGAACTTCAGTAGATACATGGATGATCCTGATGACCCCCAAGCTGCCTGCTTCCTCAAAGAGAGGGAAAGAGAGAGAAACACAGAGGAAAAAAAAAGACAGAAAAACAGAATGAGAGAGCACGTACAACTAGTTTACTCTTTAAATCTTTGTGATTTCTTGGGTAAACTCAGGTAAGCGATTCCTATGACTGATGTAGTACAAGATGCTATAAAGATGGGACATTTAGATGAAATCCATAAACTCCAACTAGTATACGTGGAAGTGTTGAACAAATGACTGCAAGACCTTCATTAGCACAAAGCTATGGATTCTAATCTTAACTCTATTACTTATCTGCTGTGTCACCCTGGGCAACTTCTCTGTGCCTCAGTTACCTCATCTGTAAACGATGGGGATTAATACTCGGACATGGACTGTGTCCAACCTGATTAGCTTGTATTCTACTCCAGTTCTTAGTACAGTACCTGGCACATAGTACGTGCTTAAAAATACCATAAAAAATATTTTTTTAAAAAGCTACAAAGGCATATTCTATTTCCTGCATAGAAAATTTGTATCCTGTCCTCTATTTTCTGCATAGTTTTTCAGGACACCTTGAAGGATTTTGAGCGGGTTGCTTGAACTCTCCATTTTAAATTCTATACTATGAGAAACAGCATTGCCTAGTGGAAACTGCACAGGCCTGGGGGTCAGAGGACCTGGCTTCTACTCATTATTTCATTCATTCATTCAATCGTACTTATTGAGCGCTTACTGTGTGCAGAGCACTGTACTACTCCTGACTCTGCCATGTATCTGCTGTGTGACCTTGGGAAAACCACTTAACTTTTCTGTGCACCAGTTACCTATCAGTAAAATGGGGATTCAATTTTACTCCCTCCTACTTAAACTGTGAGTCCTATATGGATTAGGGACCGTGTCCAACCTGACTTGCATCTACCCCAGTGTCTAGAACAGTGCTTAGCACATAGTAAGTGCTTAAGAAGTACCATCATCATCATCATCATCAATCGTATTTATTGAGCGCTTACTATGTGCAGAGCACTGTACTAAGCTCTTGGGAAGTACAAACTGGCAACATATAGAGACAGTCCCTACCCAACAGTGGGCTCACAGTCTAAAAAAGAAAACAGTCTAAAAAAGAAACCATAGAAAACAGGTCTCTTAAAACTACTTGCTCATATTTTGAGAAGTTCCATTTGGTATGTTGATAGTCTCTGCTCCTATTCTGAAGGGATTTTATACATTACACTCCTAGTATTATGAAGCATCAAAATGTATCCGGAAACTTATAAATACATAGCTTATGAACTCCATTATAGGTATATGTAATCACGCTTCCATTTTTTCTTTCCTCAAGCGGATAACACTGCTTGAGGAAAAGAGTGAACACGTATCATAATACACCAGAAGTTGCATTATGATGGGTGCATTATATAAAGTTAAAATGAAAGAATGAATAATTGTTCAATGCCAATGATTTATAACAGGAGTATTAATTATACAACCAAAGTATGACACCTGCATTTTGTCCCCAGAGACTAGAATGATTGTCAGAGCCTGGAATATTTATCAAACTGACAAGAAGCCAAAATATATGGATTTACTCTTCACCTCCTAAAATTTACAGACTTTGATTAAGTCAGCTGATAATGAATACAGAACATTAGAGCACCAATGTATATCAAAAGGACAAGTGTACAGGCTGGTTCCCTTGGAAATAGAAAATGGGAAGCAGTGTGGCCTAGCGGAAAGAGCACGGGCCTGGGAATCAGGGGACCTGAGTTCTAATCCCAGCTCTGCCACTTGTCTGAAGTGTGACCTTGGGCATCTATAAAATAGGGATTAATACAATGAGCTCCATGTGGGACATGGACTCTGTCCAACCTGATTAGCTTGTACCTACCCCAGTGCTTAGTACAGCGCCCGGCACATAGTAAGTGCTTAACAAATACAAGAAAAAATAGCACCTATAAGTTGCTCCGTTCAAAAATACCTATAGCTTGACAAGAGAGTCATTATGCCAGTTTATGCCCAATGTCTTACGCTTTTTGCCCATTGTCTTCTCCCTTGGTTTACTACTTTTAGACTAGGAAATCATAACTCTCAGTATTCTATTTCATCAGCCACTTCAAGGCAATCTCCCTGTTTTAGAGCCCTTTGTCTTTGCCTCTGTGACTTGGTAGCCATACCTTGGCAGGCACCAGAACTCGCATCTGCAGTAGAGAAGTGAAGCAAGCCAAGAAGAATCCTTAGCCTCACATCCATCTCCTCTGATGTCACTCCATGACTCTGCCCTTCACCTTCTCCAGAAATCTCCACTGCTAAATCTGCATCCATTGGATGATATTGGTTCACTTTCAAGTTAGTCTTCAATCAAAGTTATGGAAACTTAAGTTCACTTGAGCACAACTTCACTGGATGGGATATGTGCAGACATTAAATGGCAGTAACAGATCCAAATGCTGATGGCTGGTGATTGTCATGCCATCATGAGAAGCAGCATGGCTCAGTGGAAAGAGCATGGGCTTTGGAGTCAGAGGTCATGGGTTCAAATCCTGGCTCTGCCACTTGTCAGCTGTGTGACTTTGGGCAAGTCACTTAACTTCTCTGTGCCTCAGTTACCTCACCTGTGAAATGGGGATTAAGACTGTGAGCCCCCCTGATCACCTTGTAACCTCCCCAGAACTTGGGACAGTGCTTTGCACATAGTAAGCACTTAATAAATGCCATTTTTATTATTATTATCATAATTTTTGAGGCTTTACTCTGGTGAAACCTCAAAGCGTCTTTTCCAAAGGAATGTTGGGAGACTACTGTGGCTGAGACCAGCCTAGGATGCTGCTACCAAAAAAGCATGCACTGTTTCTGGGCCAAAGCTTGAAAAAGACTGTTAGATTAAGAGGCAAATGGAAACAATGCCAGCCAGGTTTCCAGGAGTCTTTCAAATGGAGAGTGAGTCCCAGATGAGCAAGCTGCACTCCCATCTTGTACCGATCAGGAAGAGTTTCAGCTCCTCCATTAGACTATAAAGTCCTTGAATAGTAGCAATAGTATTCATTAAGTGTTTATTCTGTGCAGAGCACTGTCAGGGATCACAACTACTAATTCTATTCTATGTGTGGTATGTTAAGTGCTTGTTATGTGCCAACCACTGAACCAAGAATGGGGTAGATTCTAGCTAATCAGGTCAGATTCAGTCCTGGTCCCACGTGGGTCTCCCATTTTAAGTAGGCAGGGAAGACAATAATGAATCCCCACTTTACCGATGAGAAAACAGGGCAGTTAGGTGGGTTTTCCAAGGCCACACAGGAGACAAGTGGTTGTCATGATTAAAACCCAGGTCCTCTGCTTCTCACGACATTCTCTTCCCACAAGGTCACACTCTTTCTCAAGTATGTATTATCCCAGGTGCTTAGTGCAATGCTTTGAACAAAGTAAATGCTCGATAAATACCACTGAATGATTGCTTTGTGTCTGCATCGTGTGCTAAAGACTATTTTTTTCAGTCACATAGCCACCCTGAGATAGACGCCGATGAACAGCCAATTTACACTTTCTATACCTTGAAGCAGACAAGACATTGGGTTATGCCCTTTATTCATCAAGTTTCCAATTTATAGTTTTCTTGTACTATGTCTGGGCATATCATCTTTTGCCCACATAAATATCTTTGAAAGCTTGAGTTACACAATTAGTTTATTAGGAATTGGATCTCTTTTTCTCCTGGAGTGCCAACTTAATCAGGCATCACCTAAGGTTGCAAGTTGTTCTGCAATTAACTGAGTTTTGAGCTTGCAGGTTTTGTTGCAAGCCTAGTGCCCACTATCTTATCATTAATGTTCATCAAAATGTTTTAATGAT
This sequence comes from Tachyglossus aculeatus, assembly GCF_015852505.1. Lineage (NCBI taxonomy): Eukaryota > Metazoa > Chordata > Mammalia > Monotremata > Tachyglossidae > Tachyglossus > Tachyglossus aculeatus. The sequence goes on along the minus strand of NC_052074.1, from coordinate 52,111,878 downwards.
CTATGTTTTAATACTATTTTTATGGAATAAAACATTTACTATGCATCACTCTGAATTTTGTTCTGGGGAAGGTACAAAAATAATCAGAGTAGGCAGGGTCCCTATCCCTCCTGGGGCTTACAGTCTAAGTGGTAAGAATAGGTGTTTCCACTTAACCCAAGAGGAAATCAAAGAACAGAGAGGCTAAGTGACTTTCCAAAAGTCACACAATAGGTCCGGGGCAGAGCTGGGATTAGAACCTTTGTTTCTGTGCCTCCCTCTGTTAAATCAGTCAAAAATGTTTTTTAATGCATGGTGCTGAAAGGGTTAAACAATCTAATTGTCAGATTTGATTTAAATCAATTATTTAATAAAGATTCCAGATGGCTTGCATTTTTCCTAAAAAATAAAGGATAACTTGGTAGTTGGCCAGCTTTACTGCCCTAACATACTAAATGTGCAAAGCTAATCACTGCAAACAGTTTGACATTCCAAAGCTAATGTCCAAATATTACAAAGTACATGTATGTTAAATGTCACAGATGAATTGTGGAATTTCACAGCATCTGTTCTTGCCCTTAAACAAAGGACAAAACTCTCACATTCTCTTAAAATGCAGGGCCCTAAAATAAATGACAAATTCATAACCAGATGCTCTAGGTGTTGATGGAAATGTGCCCTCAAAAACTAATAACTGGCTCATTAAGGAGACATTCACCTTCTGCTCTCCAAATAGTTTTATCATAAACACTCAGAAAAATGTAGCTAGTTCAAAAAGCAGTTAATTGAAAATGGATGAAAATAGTAGAGGGGGAAAAAAAGACATTGGTTAAGCCCTATAGTTACCTCATCTGTGAGACAGATATAAAAAGAAATAAAGTGAGCACTGGTATTTTTAAAAGCTACTGCTCAGTTTTCTTCACATTGAATCCCACAGTCATTCTAATCAGATTTCATCTGACAGAAATTTCCATTCTTTGAAAATCATTTATTTTTATGAAAAATTTTTCTCCTTCCTTGGCTCCCCAAATCCTGTCACCTGCTGATTATTCTTCTGTGAACCACCTTGGCCTCATAACTTCCTCTTGGCTTCTGGAGCCAAAGACATTATCCAGTATTCCAGTCTCAACCCTAATCTTCCCATCAAGAACAAAAAGATTCATCTTTCAATCAATCAATAGTATTTTTGGGGTGCTTACTGTGTGCAGAGCACTGTACTAAGTGCTGGGGAGAATAAAGTATAACAATTTAACAGACAGAATCCCTGCTTTCTCAAGTTATAGCTCCCTGAAACAAAGCATTCTAACACAGTGCTCACTTGATTCCTCTTCCATGCCTCACTGAAGTTCTATTAAAAATTTTAACTTAACAAATAATGACAAAAGGGAAAAAAATCATCAGTGGGGGTGTCAGTGGTGTGGGCTACAATTGCTAGTTTCTTATTAGGAAACAAGGGCTGCTAAAATAAACTGGAGATTAAAGCATTTCTAAATCATTGAAATTACTGGGAAAATCAAATGCTCTTTTCCAGCAAATACAGATATGGCTAGAATACTCTCAGTCATCTTCAGTATTATTAAACCTTATACATTCTTACACATATAGTGAACTGACAGAAAGATGACTTCATGATGTAGCTAAATCTTTTATCTTTGCTGCATTGTTCTCTAATTTCAGCTGTCCCACAATTCAGTACACTCAATTGCTTAAGGAGAACACTTTGCAAAGACTATCTTTCTGCATAGCCTAAAATTCACCTTTATATTCAATAAAATGGCCAAAAAGATTAAAGGATTTTTAAAAAATATTACATCAGTGAGAAACACAGTACATTCCCATTCTAAATATATGGAGACTAATGCACTTCTCAGGAAAAATGAAATGTAAATTTATGATTAGGGTTATAAAATGCATTTGGTGTATCGGGCACTATATTGCTTTTCAAACAATATTCTCCAAAGCACCAAGTATAGTGCCTGCACAGAGTAAGTGTTCAATAAATACTGATTGATTTGAGAATATTAGAAATGAAAGAAAAATATGCTTTCATCCTACTCTTAGAGAAGTTGTCTTTCTTTTACTTTTGTAGACAATAGTGCTGGAACAGATTTTAGAGATTTCTGAAGGCTGAATGGAATATCCGTGTAAAAAAATGATGGTCTTCTGTGTATCAGAGGGTTGTGAAATTTCAGAGCATTAAAAAGAGTTAAACCATTCCTTCCACCATTGAAAACGAGGAATTTGAGGACCAGAAGTCTGGTCAAAGCTTGAAGGTATTGTGAAGGAGGGAGGGAAGAACGAATGTTTGAATGATGTTCAATATTTGAACGGCGGTGAAATGCTCAGATGTGTTCTAGCAGTGGGCCATTGGGAGCAGCTTGGAAGACAACAGCCAGCAGTGGGAAGACGCTCTCTAGAGAGACCTTGGGATGTCAGTCTCGGATCTCTAATACTACAGCATGGGCTAGTGGAAAAAGCATGATCCTGGGAGTCAGAGGACCTGGGCTCTAATCCCTCCTCTGCCATCTGCCTGCTGTGTGACCTTGGGAATGCCACTTAAATGCTCGGTGCCTCATCTGTAAAATGGAGATTCAGTACCAATCCTCCTTTCTTCTAAGACTGTGACTATGTCCAATCTGATTATCTTGTATCTAACCCAGCGCTTAATACAGCGTTTGGCTCATAGTAAGCACTGAGCAAATGTCATTAAAGGACAACGAAGGGCCTGTAAGAGCAGCACCAAAACAAAGAGCCATCTGCATACTTGAAATGTGGAATGGACCGTTGGTCATAATTGTAACGTAGACTGTAAGCACCATCTGAGCAGGGAGTGTATCTACAAACTCTGTCATATTGTACTCTACCAAGCTCTTAGTACAGTGCTCTGAATACAGACACTGTTCAGTAAATACCACTCATTGATTGATTCAGGAAAAAATCCTACTATGTGCCAAGTACTACACTAAGGGCTGTAGGATAGATCAGACCATCATATCCTGGTCCCACATGGGAGTCTCACAGTCTAAGCAGGAGGGCAAACAGGTATTGAATACCCATTTTCCAAAGGAGGAAACTGAGGCACAGAGAAATTCAATGACCTTCCCAAGGTCACACATTGGGAATTGGTGGAGCTGGAATTAGAAGTCAGGTCCTCTCACTCCCAGGCCCATGCTCTTTCCACATTCAAAAATTCAAAAATTTCATCGTTGTTTTCTTGCCCATGATGATGAAGCTTCCCTTCAAAAATGAGATATGACCTTCCATCCCAACATTTGCAGTTTATTATGAGTTGCACAGACAGTCCAAGGTGGGAGGCATGCAGGTAATCAGACCGTGCACATGAGGGCAGGCACTGGTTGTTTTGCGGCGCTTAAATCCATCTTTCATTTAATCATTAAATCACCTATGCTTTCCAGAGGCCCAGTTCATGGTAGTTTGGTACTATGAGTGGTGGATGTGAAAATCCGGGATGAAGCAAAAGCCTCATTTAACAGCAACCACTGAATAACCATGAAGAACTCCTCTCAGTCTCATCTTGCCCTCGAAAAATATCCTCCTTAGATGAAACTAGAAAATTATTTCATCATTTTCCATTTGCAAAACTGTCCATTTCCAGGATCATCCAGTCCCTCGATTGGAAATATCCCCTAGTGGTTCAGTATTCATTCATTCATTCAATTCAATCGCATTTATTGAGCGCTTACTGTGTGCAGAGCACTGTACTAAGCGCTTGGGAAGTACAAGTTGGCAATATATAGAGACGGTCCCTACCCAACAGTGGGCTCACAATCTAGAAGGGGGAGACAGAGAACAAAACAAAACATATTAACAAAATAAAATAAATAGAATAAATATGTACAAATAAAATAAATAGAGTAATAAATACGTACAAACATATATACATATATACAGGTGCTGTGGGAAGGGGAAGGAGGTAAGGTAGGGGGATGGGGAGGGGGAGAATGGGGAGAGGAAAGAGGGGGCTCAGTCTGGGAAGGCCTGAAGTACCTGAAGATAGCACTAAATTACCAGCCACTTAATCATAAGAAAGGGAAGAAAAATGTTTTACCTCAACTGAAATCATGTTTAATGCAAATATGAATCTAACAAGGCGATTAGCATTGTTGGGAAGGAATTAGAAACTAAGGGATATTTCCACTTGAGCTAATGAATAACCTAGTATACCCAAATAAGAAGATCAGGTGATAGAAAAAATAAGCGGTGGATGATTATGATGATAACGAGCAGCAGCTGGGAAACATCTTTCACAGTTTCCACCCTTTTTGGCATGAAAACCATAAATTTTCCATTTTTCATCTTCTCTGATTTTATTCAATAGGCACCCATCCTTAAAAGTAGCACAGCAATCACATTTTATTCTTCCCTGTCAAGTACCTCCAATTAAAGAAAATCTCATTATTGTTAATCCTTATGTTTTCATAAGCTTGAAATTTGACCTCCTTCCCCAATTTTATTAGAAACAATATGGGTCTGCCATCAATAGCTATAGTGATATGTAGCGCTCGGTCGTTCTCTCATACACACATGTATATTATATAGAAATGCCATAGTTCAGGTTTGAAGATGTTATTTATGGTGAGAAGTTTATCGGTGTGTAAATGTGGCTGTTCTGATTAATGTGAGATCGAAATCTTTTACCACACGTTGTGCTGAGTATGTCAAGATTGCCCCTTTGTTCCCCAAAGTACCTTGTTTCTTAGTACAGTGCTCTGCACACAGTAAGCACTCAATAAATACGATTGATTGATTGTTTCTCCACTTTAGGATCTCAATCTTCCTGAAGCCTCTGTTTTAAAACAGTCACCCCGTGGCTAAGGGCTTTATGCAAGGTTTATCTACCTCCTGCTGATATCTCCCAATTGCCCTTTGTTAGTCTTTAAAGTGTTTCTGCAATTCACCTTGTTAATGGTGACTGGACATTTCACTTGCTGTTAAAACCTTCGGCTTGGTCTGAATCTTAATCCCAAACTCTGTTACAGGATTAAGCGCAGTTGGGACACCTCCCAACATACTGAAGGAATTATAATAATAACTGTGGTATTTGTTAAGTGTGTACTATGTGTCAAATGTACTATGCCCTGAGAAAGATACAAGATAATTAGGTCCCACGTGGGTCCTGTACTCTAAGTGGGAGAGAGAACAGCTATTGAACACTCACTTTTTCAGATGAGGGAACTGAGGCACAGAGAAGTTAGTGACTTCCCAAGGTTACACAGCAGACAAGTGGTAGAGCTGGAATTAAGAACCCAGGTCCTTCTGACTCCCAGGACCGTGCACTATCCACTAGGCCATGCTGATTTCACAGGACCAATCCAAGGTTGATTCATACTCCTAACTACAGAAGTAATGCCCAGGCTTTGGAGACAGAGGTCGTGGGTTCAAATCCCGGCTCCGCCGATTGTCAGCTGTGTGACTTTGGGCAAGTCACTTCACTTCTCCGGGCCTCCGTGGCCTCATCTGTAAAATGGGGATGAAACCTGTGAGCCCCCCGTGGGACAACCTGATTACCTTGTACCCCCCCCCAGCACTTAGAACAGTGCTTTGCACATAGTAAACACTTAATAAATGCCATCATTAAAGAAAAGAACCAAGCTGCAGAACCATATTCTTTTCAATATTCCTTCCACATCAATCACTGGATCTCAATGAAAAAGTGTGTTAAATTTTTTTCCAAATGTTAATATCAATGATAATAAGGACACTTATTACTTATGATTTCCAGGATGCCCCTCTTTCTAAAGACTTTCACATATGTTAAATCACTTTTTCCCCCGCTCAAAACATCTCTGGTAGGGACTAGTGCTATAAAACCATTTTACAGGTGTAGGCATTGATATCCAGAGACATTACATGACTTGTACAATGTCAAATTGCTACTGGCAGAGAAAGAAGACTGATCCCTTCAAGGCCCTGCTGAGAGCTCACCTCCTCCAAGAGGCCTTCCCAGACTGAGCCCCTTCCTTCCTCTCCCCCTCGTCCCCCCTCCATCTCCCCATCTTACCTCCTTCCCTTCCCCACAGCACCTGTATATATGTATATATGTTTGTACATATTTATTACTCTATTTATTTATTTATTTTACTTGTACATATCTATTCTATTTCTATTTATTTTATTTTGTTAGTATGTTTGGTTTTGTTCTCTGTCTCCCCCTTTTAGACTGTGAGCCCACTGTTGGGTAGGGACTGTCTCTATATGTTGCCAATTTGTACTTCCCAAGCGCTTAGTACAGTGCTCTGCACATAGTAAGCGCTCAATAAATATGATTGATTGATTGATTGATTGATCTCCAATGTTCTGGAGCCTTGATCTTCTCCTATGACCATGCTACCTCAGGAATGAGGACAGCCAGTCAACCAAACAATCATACTTATTGAGTGCTTACTGTGTATGGACCACTGTACTAAGAGCTTGGGAGAGTACAATATAATAGAATTGATAGACATTCCCTTCCCACAGTGAGCTTACAGTACAGAGGAGAGGGTACAATATAGTACTAATTCACCAAGGAGCCTGAATTTGAACTCCTGACTTCCAAACCTGGACTATACCCATTCCATTGCAATGACTCGCCTTATCTTTTAACCTGCAGCTGAGATATGCCTATTTTAATTCAGCCTAATATGCTTATTTTCTTCAAAGTCACATTTTTAAATGTTAAATTTATGGGAAGGAGAACTGTGCCAAATTGTCATTTAAGATGTGTCAATCCCACACTTTGAAGCCCAGGGAATGATGTTTGTAAACAGTAAAACTGAACTTCATTTTTTTTAAATCATGATTTGGTTTACAAACTGCTTAAAATACATATCAAAAGCATTAAAATGAAATTACAATCCAGACAGAATTTTCAAACTAGTATTTTAGGAGTATTTTTACAGCGATTTACTCATTTTGAGATGTAGTGCATGAGCCCAAAATGGGGACGTTTAAAAATCTGAATATCAAATCAGACTTTTACTTTTCCAGGTACTTAGTACAGTGCTTAGTACAGAGGAAGCACTCAATACACAAAGTACTTATTGACTTGTTTTCAGGAAAGCAGGGTCACTTGCATTTTTCCTAGCAGCTACATAAATTGGGCTTGGGGGAAAAAAGTAGAATTACTTATATTGTTATTACAGAAAATCAGTCTACAGAGACTAGATTGTTCCATGTATGGACCCAAAATAGGGTTCTTATTATGGAAAGTACAAAAATGCTCCAGTTTTAATGGGAGGATTCTTTATTGGAAGGTGTATGAACACTCCTTTCTTTTTAAAAATGAGATATGTGTGTTCAGAACTAGATATAGAACAAACTTTTGAAAGGAGTCACCAGCAACACCTTTCTTTACATTTGCATTTATAAGCTTTTTTCAAATCACAAAATGGTGCTAAAATTGGAGACTGGTGCCTCAAAAAAATCACCACTTCAAAACTCACTGAATAAACAGGCTTGTTGTTCTAGGTTCAGATTTGTGGAACCAGCAGTTACTTGAAACAAAAATCAGAATTCATAAAAAATGCATGTAGTGCCAGGAGCTATTAAATTTGTGAGTTCCTGAGACACAAATAATATATTTTCTGTATTTATTTTCTTTTCTTCACTTTCCCCTGCAATACATTTGGACTACTTATTCCGGCCCTAATTCCTTTTAAGTATTTAGTACATTACTGACAAGACTTCATAAACTCTTGTTGAATAAGGATTGGGGGAAGAGAATCCTTTTCACTTTGTTACAAAAACCAGTGGAAAAACCAAACTGAGAAAGACACAATGGGAAAAAATCTCTGTCTCTTTTTCGTAGTCATAATTCCCTGCTAAGAGGAAATGAGCAAACTCACCTTTACCTGGTCAGTTAGAAATTTGAGAAATGCTGTGGAAACTGGTATTTGAATATTGACAGTCTCTCTAGCCCTCTACGAGGACCCTAGTGAGTTCTCAAACTGCTTGTGGTAACTCAAATTTCCCATATCCCTTAATATTTCCTATTTGCAAAGGGTGGATATACTAGCCCACAAAAGAGTGTAAGTTCAGGTGTGTGTTTGTTGTTTTTAAAGTAAAAGAGTACGAGGAGGTTCATATGGAAACCATAAAATTTTGAGGCTGTTTCCACCATTCTGAATGCAAGATTCTGTAGTTTTTCCTTAAAAACAATTTTGCATGTTATTTTTGAACTAAAGGTAACTCTGTGCCTGGCAGCCTGGTGAGCACTCTGCAAAAATATTTCAACATGACCATGGTAGAGGAAGATTATTCTTAAAGATTCTTCAGCATTCAGTCATGGTCTTTATCAGGGGTTTGTTGGCTAATGAAAAAATCCAATCTTGAAAATTCCAGGTAATAATCTATCCCCCCCTCCCAGGGCCTAGTTGTGCATTTAATTAGCAGGCTTTGTATTCTAATCACCTTTTGATGAAATGTTGAAAAGAGTATTTTGGCTACTGCCCAGGGATTTCTCCTTTCCTCCCCATGAGTTGCTAACAACTGTAGCAAGTAGTGCTGTGATAATCCCTTCCAAATCCTTAAATACTTTGGAATTACAACCCTGGGAGGTATGTCATCAGATCCTGATTTTTTAAATCATTCAATGTGTTCGCCGCTGCAATTAGCACAGACCAGCAAGTAGATGCAGTCCTTGGCCTCAAAGAGCTATGATAATTGGATACATTCTATTTGGAGCCAGTGTTACCTCAAGAACACCTTGGCCTTCCTCAGCACTGTAGTTTTCAAGACCTCGGCTGCTCCTGACAGTTATCCTTCCCACCAGGAAGGACAGAAGGAGATTGCTCCTAATCCACATCCCCAAAAAGGAGTCAAGGGAAGATTTTTACAGCTATACAGAAAAATCACCTTTTCCCAGACTCTCGGCACCACCGATTCATTCACTCAATGGTATTTACGGAGTGCTTACTGTGTGCAAGGCACTGTACTAACTGCTTGGGAGAGTACAGTATAATAACAAGCAGACACACTCCTGCCCACAATTAGTGTATAAAGGGGGAGACAGACATTAATATAAATAGATAAATAATTAAATATTGACTGCCTATCCACATACCCCCAAGAAAGTTGATGATGCCACAGCTCCAAAAGGGCCTGCTCCACCACCAGTGCTGGTCCAGAACTGAGGATGAAGATTTATACAAACTTTATTGAGTAATAATAATGATGGCACTTGTTAAGTTTGTTATACAACCTTTATTGAGTAATCACCCTCTCCATCCCCCATCTTACCTCCTTCCCTTCCCCACAGCACCTGTATATATGTATATATGGTTGTACATATTTATTACTCTATTTATTTATTTATTTATTTTACTTGTACATTTCTATCCTATTTATTTTATTTTGTTGGTATGTTTGGTTCTGTTCTCTGTCTCCCCCTTTTAGACTGTGAGCCCACTGTTGGGTAGGGACTGTCTCTATGTGTTGCCAATTTGTACTTCCCAAGCGCTTAGTACAGTGCTCTGCACATAGTAAGCGCTCAATAAATACGATTGATTGATTGATTGATTAATAATAATGATTGCATTTGTTAAGTGCTTACTGTGTGCCAAGAACTGTTCTAAGCACAGGGGGGATACAAGGTAATCAGGTTGTCCCACCTGGGGCTCCCAGTCATCATCCCCATTTTACAGATGAGGTAACTGAGGCACAGAGAAGTGAAGTGATTTGCCTAAAGTCACACAGCAGACAAGTGGCAGAGCCGGGAGTAGAACCCATGACCTTTGACTCCCAAGCCCGGGCTCTTTCCACTAGAACTGTTCCCTGCCCAAAATGATTCACTGCTCTCCAATCTCTCAAAATGTTGTGTGTGTGTGTGCGTGTGTGTGTGTGTGTGTGTGTGTGTTTGTGTTTTGGGGTGTTGGGCGGGGGGAATAGAGAGGGAATGAAAATATTTGTCTCTCCTTAGAACTTTGTGATATCATTGATTAGGGAGAATAAGGATTGGGTGACTGAGCTTTCACACTGAAAACTGCCACCCAATCCTTCATAGCCAGATTCCTCTTCAGGTATGGCAGGGTCAGTTTGTGGATCTGTCTCAGTCCCTTCATCCTGTGGAGTGAATTATGTGTTCTTAAAAAAAGACTGTAAGACATGCAGAAAATATCAGTAGGGTCAAGAGAAATTTAGATAAATTAATGCATGAGAAGTCCTTAGAGGGAAAGTGAGCAACACACTAAGAAAAGTTAGATATATGTTTAGGTAGATATATGGATAATTTGTCTGTGGTGGCTTGTAGAGGCAAAGTTTAGGGATATTAGATGGTATATCCAGAAATAAAAGGATATATTTAAAGAGGGAAATCATGATGCATTTGCTGCTCTAGAAGATAATAATTACTTAGTTGGCTATCCAGTAATGGTATTTCTTAGTTTCTTGGGGAGTCCGCACTTGGAAAATTTTGAGGAGGGTGGATACATGCTTCCAAAAGAAAATAAGTACGAAAGACTGAATGAAGATACAGGAGGGTCCACAATTTGGCAGGAAAATTTTAGCTTAGCAGTGTGGCCTAGTTGATAGAGAGCAGGCCTGGGTTCTAATCCCAACTCTGCCACTTGTCTAATGGGTAACCACAGGGAAGTTACTTAAATTCTCTGTGCCTCAGTTACCTCATCTATAAAATGAGGATTAAGACTGAGAGCCCCATGCAGAACATGGATTGTGCCCAATCTGATTAGTTTGTGCCTACCCCGGACCTTAGTATAGTACCTGGCACATAGAAAACACTTCACACAATAAAATAAATAAATAAATAAAAGTTTAGATATGTTTTGCAAACGAAGCTTTAAAATTCTACCTTCTCTAGGAGACATTCCCCAATTAACACCAGTAATAGTATTAATAGTACATGTTGTGGACAGCATTGTACTAAGGACTAAAAAAAGTACACAACATTCTAGGCGGGAGGAATGGAAAATAAAAAAAGGTGGCAAAGCAGATATAAGGAATATATGACAGGAGAGACTGGATCTGCACACAGTAAGTGCTCAATAAATATGATTGAATGAATGAATGACCAGGGGGATTACTTACTTTTCAAACATTCTTTTCTTCTTTCTAGCTTGGTTTTCCATCCTTCCACTATAGGTGCTATTCTCTCATTATCTGATTACAGTTGAACTTTTTTAGAGGTACTGAGGTTAAAAAAAAAACCGTAAAAGCTACAGCCTCCTTGCAATCATCTGTCAGCTTTTCCTTTCTAAAAAGGGAGCAACATTTTCTTCTGCCCTTCTCTTTTGTCTTAAATAAATACTATTTTCCTGTTACTTCTTACAAGACCTGCAAACTGCATCTTTTGCTTTAGATCTTCCACAGTTTTCTTTTTTCTTTATCCTTTATCCTGCCCCAATTTACACTTTTTACACAGTTGTTCAGTTCTGGGTTGAACCAACTTGCATCTTACTACCCTTCCTATCCTTCCTCTACCTTGCGATGGTTCCACACAAGGGTTGTCTTAAAGAACATCCTGGTCCTTTGGACTACTCTGAGATAATAATAATAGTACAGGGAAGCAGTGTGGCTTAGTGGAAAGAGCATGGGCTTGGGAGTCAGAGGTCATGGGTTCCAATTCAAGCTCTGCCACTGATCAGCTTTGTGACTTTGGACAAGCATTTAACTTCTCTGTGCCTCAGTTACCTCATCTGTAAAATGGGGATTAAGACTGTGAGCCCCACGTGGGGAAACCTGATTATCTTGTATCTACCCCAGTGCTTAGAACAGTGCTTGGCACATAGTAAGCACTTAACAAATACCATTATCCAGCGCTTAGAGGAGTGCTTGGCACATAGCAAACACTTAAATACCATCATTATTATTAATATTATATATTATATAATTATTCTATTGATATTATATATTATTATAATAATGTTATTTGTTAAGCACTTACTATGTGCCAAGCACTCTTCTAAGCACTAGGGTAGATAACAAGGTTATCAGGCTGTCCCATATGGGGCTTACAGTCTTAATCCCCTTTTTACAGATGAGGTAACTCGGGCACAGAGAAGTGAAGTGGCTTTCCCAAGGTCACACAGCAGGGTCTTTATGATCTATTTCAAGATAATCTTTCTGGTTCCACCACTTGTCTGCTGTGTGACCTTGAGCAAATCACTTAACTTCTCCGTGCCTCAGTTACCTCAATTGTAAAATGGGGATTAAGACTGTGAGTTCCATTTGGGACAGGGACTGTGTCCAACCTGATTAGCTCACATCTACCCTGCACTTAATAATAATAATGACATTTATGAAGCGCTTACTATGTGCAAAGCACAGTACCTGGCACATGATAAGCGCTTAAATGCCATTAAACAAATTAACAAGACCAACAGAAAAAGATGTTTTTCTTTATCTCCCTCCTTTCCTTCCGAAGGGCCTTGATTATTACAATAACATGGCTGCTTCCACCAAGTCTTCCTCATTTCATTGTAAGTTCTTTATGAATCCAGAATGTATTGCATGCTTCTGTTGAATTTCCCAACAGTGCATTTGCACGTACTAATATATTAATATGCTCAATTAAGATCATTATTACTGCTATTGGTACCACTACTTCCATCTACGTGTCAAACCAAATTAAGGGCTGCTACTATAATTGATTTCTCCATCTTCTAGACAAAAAAATTGGCCCATATACACTCCAAGAATTTGCTTGGCAGTTTGCTACCTGCTCTTTTGTTTTTAATCAAAGAACTGATTACTGCTTTTCTTGGTAATAAAGTCTTCTCAGAATGTTTAAGATATTATATTTGCAAAACTTGCCTTGGTTCACGTCGTTTGCATCTATTTCCCTATTCATATCACACAACAAGTAAGGATTCTTGGAAAGTTATCAAAAAGGTTCATTAAATACATTTCCTATCCCAAAACTAAACCAATCAAAAAATAGTTGGCAATCATTCCCTTCAGCAGGCTGTCGTAACACAAAAATTAAAGCAAATAAGTCCCTGAGAAAAATCTTTTTGATTCCGTTCAACAGACCACATTTAAACACAAGGTCTTGTTGTCCACAACTATAAATAAGGGTAAAACATTTTTGAATCTACTAAGCAATGAGAATTTTAAGCATCAGTAAACTCCTTGGTCTGTGCCTTTAGTTTAATTTTTAAACCAGGTATGTAAAGAGTACAGTGTTTAAAAGGAACCAATCTTTGCCACCTTAAAACTCTTAAATATGTCACCATTCAAGCCTGCAGCATATGTTATGTAGAGAATTCTTTTTTTCCTCCTTCCTCATCCCTGTTCCTCTCAACACCTACCTTTCCTATTTCCCAAAGTGCTATGATTCATTCTACTCATTTATTCAGAGTACAGATAAAACACTTTAAACCCTTTAGAGAAAAGTGTGAGGTGAATGTAAGTACAAATACACAGATGCATTGTTTGTGCAAAGTGTCATACAACTTGACATGCCAGAGCTAACGACATCGCAAACCAAACTTTATCAGCTTTCAGCAAGAAAGTCAGAATATAAATGACAGTGCCCATTAGTACAAGATGAATAATGAAATATTTAAATAGAATACATTACAGTGGTGCATGTACCTTAATTGATCTGGCTCTAAAAAATCCTAGAAATAGAATACAGAAACAAGTGCAAGCACTTTCAAATGATATAGATTACCAGTGTGGATGGCATATAACAGGTAACTTCAAGTGCTGGCTTCATTTTAGGGTAATTTCTATTCAAACTGAGGAACTGAGGATTCAGGTCCTGTCAGTAACGGCATCACTTTTATTTAAAGTTGTTCCTTTTATTTATCCCCCTCATCAAATTGAAACATTAAAAAAATAGAGTTATCTCCTTTTAGTTTTGAAATGGCTAAAGGCTTTCCAGTGGCACCTAAATGTTTATTCATTAAGTCCTTAAATAACTGTATTTATTTACTGGCCTACAACATAATTTTTCAATATAACTTTGAGGGTAAGGATGGTTAAAAAAAAGTTTCCAGAAATCCAAGATATACTCCTCTTTCTAGTCCTGAAATACATATACATAAATTGTTCTCAGAAAACAGGTTTTGGTAATGTAGTCACTTTTATGAATAATTTAACATTTTCACTTTTCTGCCCTCTTTGTAAATTTTTTTTTCTTTTCATAGGCCCACTGATGACCTTGATTTGCTGTTCATGAATGCCCAACAAAACTCAGGGGTTTGTTTTTATCCCACCTGCCTCATGTTGGACCCCCACAGTCCCGTATGTAGTTCTGTAAATCCGACAAAGTGTTATCTGAAAACAAGCCCAACATGTCACCTCCTGTGCTTCACTTCATTTCCACAGTTTTGCTACAAATGGCCAGAATCAAATAGTCGCAGAATTGGATTCTAACCCAAATAATGAGCCTGTGCCATCTGATAACTCACAAGATTCCTGCAGCTGAAGGGAAGAAACACCACATAGTATGGGTTCTTTTCCAGAAAGGGCTACCGAAATATTACTTTAAAGTAAGTATGCCAGGACCGAACTGCTTGAGAGAAAATAGCTCTCACAGGTTTGTTTTCAGTGATAAATTACAACCCAAATCTATAAACTATCCATGACTGCTTAAAAGATCATGATTTGTAAACATTTTCCTAGCTATAGAAGAGGCTTCAGTCTCACTGTAGCAGTCACTTCACTCGTATGTATTCTGATTATAAAAAAAAATGCTATAAAAATGTGAATTAAATTTGACTTCATTGGTCTAGTTTGTAAGTAGTTTCTAACATATTTATACTTCCTAGTATTCATTATTCTGTTGAAATACCTTTGGGATATCTTGGGCTAGCGAGTTTTGGTGGAGGGCCAGTGTGTCTTGCTTATTATATTCTTTTATTTTAGAAATTACTTGGGGTTGCCCTCTTTTTCTTTACTGAAGAATGTTTGACTGTGATATTGCAGAGACCTCATCTTGAAATGGTAATAGATGAAAGGGTTGTTTCATTGTAGACACTAGTTGAATCACAAAACAGGATCAGAGGAGCCTACTGGAACTTGAGAAGTCTGGAAAAGCCATCAAGCCTACACTCTTGTTCTAATGAGGTTCAACATCGTAACTTAAGTAGAAAGATGAGCTGGCATGGAAAAGGAAGATTGGAGGATAATGGGTATAAGGTGGAACATGGAGGAAAGAGTAATTCACATATACTTTAAGCCCTGTCAAATAAAGGGGAAGCTAGGCTATGACAGTCCCCATCAAAAGGAGCCTCTAATTTAGAGTTCTTTAGCATCTGTGGGCCTTCCAAGCAAAGGAAAAGAGCACAATTTCACACTTTTGGCAAGGGCACCCAAAGGTGTGCACTTCTGTATGCACAGCTTCCACCCTGGATTTACCAAAGAGGTAAATTTAACAAGGGAAGGAAGGAACAGAGAGAAGAATGAGACAGGTACAGCCTTCCTCCATTACCCAGGGAAAATCCCAGGGGGCAGGAAACCTGATTGATGATGGTCTGGAGACACTACAGGCGGGGGAAGCTGGGCCCATTCGAACCCAGCCCAAGTCCATCCAGGTTTGTTTTGTGCCAATTTAAGTCCCCTGAGGCTCTCCAACCAGTCTTAACCCTTGGGGCTTTGTAGAGAGTGCAATGGGATTGGGGTCAGAGTACTAGGGATTGCCTGGTAACGGCTGTATACCTCAAATACAGAAGTGGTGTGGAGACTTTCTGAGCCATTATTTCAGGGTGAGTCGGTATTCAGAGGGCAAGGGAATTCATTCATTTATTCAATCGTATTTATTGAGCACTTACTGCATGTAGAGCACTGTACTAAGCACTTGGGAAGTACAAATAGGCAACATATAGAAACGGTCCCGACCCAACAACGGGCTCACGGTCTAGAAGATCAATCCAGAGGTACACAGGTTTCTAGAAGGATCCAGTGAAGACTAATTTGCTACTGAAAAGAGACGAGGCTCAGTTCCATCATTGTCTGACTTGGGGCAAGTCACTCGATCTTTCAGCGCTTTGTTTTTTTTCATACCTGTAAAATAGCAATGGTGTGATCTGTCCTTCCTTAACTGACAAAATGTTGGAAAGATGCAATGAGATAAATACACAATCATCTTGCACTTTTCAAAGGCTACTGCTCCAAGGTGTGGTATTTCTACTACCACTGCAATCACCACTGCTACTATTTATCCAAGTGTGCTCTGAACAGCTCCAGGAATTGTGGTCTTACAGTTTAGAGCTCCAAGGGGAAGAGCAGGCTCCTTGCCCTCCTTTATTCTCCAAAACTGAAACAGGTGCACACACACACTTCCATATAAATGCAGAGAGTCAGCTCCCACAGATTATCTCTTTACTAGCAGGGATTGAGGGGCAGGCGGTGGGGGGGAGAGATAATGTACCCATAAAGCTCTACAGTGTGTAACATACTGTGCTAATGGACTGGCATACTTATGGTGAAGTGTGAATAATGCCTAAATGTAAGATCCTGAAATGTATTTCCATAGTAGTCTCATGGCTGTGATTCCTCTGCCTCCAAAAAACAGTATTTCCCAAGTAGAACTTTCCCTTGGTATATAAACCTTACTGATGGGTATTTTGAAAGCTACTCCATCTGTATGTTAATACTACTTTACAACACACCAGAGACGATTCTCCGTATCACAGGACCAGTTTTCGATCTTTTTTTTTATATCAGAAGATCACCTCCTGCTCATTGTGAAGAATCTGGCATTGACAGAAGGTCTAGTAAGTTCTTGAGTGATTGGGTCCCAGGTGCATCCTAGCCTCACTACCAATTTTAGGTACAGGAGTTCTGTTTTGGAATTTCAGAATGATCAAAAAGAAAAAGAAAAACAGAGGCTGTAGTGCTAACCAAATTAGCAGGACACTGTGGCTTGAGATTGAATGGCAGACAAATAACCAGGGGAGACAACGGAGAGGTCAGATCAGCCTGATGATGTCTCAGAGGAGAGTGGTAAAATATCCATCATCTTCCTTAATTCTGTTTGCATCTCCAAAGAATAAGGAGACTGAGATCGAGTCAATCAGTGAGCTCACTGTGGGCAGAGAATTGACACTGTTCATTGCTGTATTGTACTTTCCCAAGCGCTTAGTTCAGTGCTCTGCACACAATAAGCGCTCAATAAATATGATCGAATTAATGAATGAATTTAGCCCATGGGAGTCACTCGACCTCCTGTAAAATAGGAACAGTGTTTTCTGCCCTTCCTTAACTGTTGGCCCCAACAGAAGGGAGAACACTAGGGTCACCCTGAGTTCTAATAATTACACCTTTTTATGGTATTCGTTAAGCGCTTACTATGTGCCAGGTACTGTTTTAAGTGTTGGGTCAGATGCAAGCTAATCAGGTTGGACATAGTCCTTGCCCACCTTGGGGCTCACAGTCTTAATCCCCATTTTACAGATGAGGTAACCGAGGCATGGAAAAGTGGAGTGACTTGCCCAAGGTCACACAGCAGACATGTGGTGGAGCCGGGATTAGAACCTAGGGCCTTCTGGGTTCTAAGTACATAATTACATAAAATAATTTTCTCTAAGCTCTAGGGCTAGGCAGTTTTCTTCAGGAAAATTAGCACGATATGAAAAATTGTACAAGAATATTATAGTATGGTAAACCTCTCAGAGAAAACTGCCCAAACTCCCACATCCGTTACCATCCAGGAATATTTATGGGGTCCCCTCATAAGCATAGTGTACCCCATAAGCATAGATTCTATCCCTTACCAACCTTATCCAAGGTGGACTTCTTTCAATACGTTCCCAACCAATTCCTGGCTCAGCATAACTACACAGTTTGATTGCTGGCCAACGGCTGTATTCGGTTCCAAAAAAGTATCTCCCACTGGTTTCCAAACAACAGCCATCCAATGTAGCGAAAATAAAAAAATGGCCCAATTGTGTCAGCTTGCACGGTGCTCATTTGCATCTCTAAACCATTTGTCAAAAATGGCACTGGGGAAACTCAGATTCTTGTCTGGATCAGCTAATGTCCTTTGAGGAAGAAAACCATGGCTCTGGTGCCATTGGTCAAATGGAGTACTAGATTGATTCTTCTACAAAAGGATTGGTAGCTATGCAGGTCTCTCTCCTACTTTGGGGATCTGTGACAGTTAATGAGGGTCAGGCTTAATTCTATTTATGGAAAGGGATTAAATTATAATTGCTCAATTTTGCTACATAGTAGGAGTCCTGGAAAGACAGTGAGGCAGGAACTGAAAATGCTGGTTAGGATGAGACTGTAGAAAGACACATGGCTTGAACTAAACTCAGAGTGGATTACTGAGGATTGGTTGGGTGTCACGCCAAGGTAACCAAACATTATCGATAGGCTGATGGGAAAGGCCTGGTGGCAAGATGATATCAGAGGTTTGGCGGTCAGGGTGGAAAAGGAAGGGCAAATGGAGGTGGTGATGGTTGGGCCATTTGGCTCCCATCCAAGCCCGATGGACCAACACTCTATATCTCCGATGGACGTCGGGCCCTGCTGGAAAGTTGGGCAAAACCATGTGGCATCCCCACGCACAACAAACAGTGGCTCTGATGTCTGTCTAATGGGATACTACAGCATCAAGAAAGGAGGGAGTGTTTCCCACTAGATCCCTTTTGCTGGAGGCATCAGTGCTCTTTCCTCAGATTCCAAACTACAAATACGTTGGCAGGTTCTTGACATGTGTCCAGAGAAAACAAAAACAGTAATAATTGTTATTATTATAGTGCTTGTTAAGCACTTACTATGTGCCAAGCATTGTTCTAAGCACTGGGGTAGATACAAGTTAATCAGGTTGGACATAGTTCCTGTCCCATATGGGACTCACAGTCATAATCCCCACTTTACAGATGAGGTAACTAAGGCCCAGATAACCTAAGTAAATCACCCAAGGTCACACAGCAGACATGTGATGGAGCTGGGATTAGAACCCAGGTCCTTCAGACTCCCAGGCCCATGGTCTAGCCATTAAGCCACATTGCTTCTGGTGTCTCCAGAGACATCTGGGACTGGGACACAGAAAGACAACAGATGGGGAAAAGAGGGAATAGGCAAATGGAGAGAGGACAGGGACGAAGAGTAGAGCTACATGGGCTAGGGAAGAGAAGAATGCTCATCTCTTTCATTCAACCCACATATTCTATACGACTCCATTGCTGTATCAGCCTCCTTGTTCACCTCCCTGCATCCTGTCTCTCTCCATTCCAGTCCACACTTCACTATTCTGCCTGGATCATTTTTCTACAAAATCATTCACTCCATATTTCTCTATGCCTTATGAACCTCAAGAACCACCGATCTCTCGTCCACATTCTGCCTCAGGCCTGGAATGCCCTCCCTCTTCATATCCACTAGATGATTACTCTCTCTACATTTAAAGCTTTATTAAAAGCACAACCCTTTCAAGAGGCCTTCCCCTACTAAGCCCTCATTTCCTCTTCTCCCAATCCCTCCTGCATCACCTTTGCACTTGGATCCTTCCCTCAGCCCCACATCACTTATGTACATATCCAGAATTTATTTACATTAATCTCCCCCTCTAGACTTAATGCTCACTGAGGGCAGGGAATTCAATCATTCATTCATTCAATCATATTTACTGAGCGCTCACTGTGTGCAGAGCACTGTATTAAGTGCTTGGGA
This sequence comes from Tachyglossus aculeatus, assembly GCF_015852505.1. Taxonomy (NCBI): domain Eukaryota; kingdom Metazoa; phylum Chordata; class Mammalia; order Monotremata; family Tachyglossidae; genus Tachyglossus; species Tachyglossus aculeatus. The sequence goes on along the minus strand of NC_052074.1, from coordinate 52,092,315 downwards.
AGTACAAGTTGGCAACATATAGAGACGGTCCCTACCCAACAACGGGCTCACAGTCTAGAAGGGAATGTGTCTACCAATGCTATTATATTGTACTCTCCCAAGCACTTAGTGCAATGTTCTGCACATTGTAAACACTCAGATGTGACTGATTGATATATTGATTGATAGAGAGGAACGAATAAATAAGAGAAAGAAGAAGGGGGCAGAAAGTAGAAGAGAAAAAGGGAAAAGAAGTCTAATATCCAGGAGTGAAAAAGAAGAAAATATTAGAGAGGGAGATGAGAAAAAAATAATCAGGGAGCTATAACCGTGAATCCCTAATAAATGCTTAAACTGCGCCAACTAGAGATTTCTGGGCAAAGAATGTGCATTTTTTTCTAGAAAAGTATTAATTCTTGAAAGTCTCTCCCACACCAATTTGTTTTTATCACTTTTAGGTTTGAATAACACAGCTGTTCTGGAACTAGCAATAGAGTGATTAAGGGATAGGTATTCTGTAAGTCTGTTTTATTCGGTGTGCATTTCTCTGGATAGAATACTATACTGAATACCCAGTTTATACGAATTCTTCATTCTCTCTTGGCACTGCATTTTTATTCTCCCTTTATCCCCCTTCTCTTCCTTCCCACCTCTGACTCCCCTCACCCTTACAGCATCCCTGCCCATTTGATGGAGAAGACAACAAAACATGCAACTTTTCAAATTGTGAAGTTCTTCAATAGGAATGAAAGGTTACACATGAATTCCAAGAAGAGAAAATTGGTCTTAAATTCCTTATTAGCCAGGTAAAACAGGAAATGTATTATTCCTGAAGACAAATGCATAATAGCTTAGGTTGTCATCATATGTCATGTTCTGGGCATTCTTCCACAGAGTATCGGGAAAGAAATGTCTTGCTCATATTTATTCCACAGTTAACCAAAAACTACTACACTACTGGAGCATTTTTAACTTGCAATTTAGGCTTAAACTATTTATGTTGGTGGAATTTTTCTATTCTTCAAGAATGGGTCATATATTTTGAAGGAGCTTTTTTACAACGGCAAAACAAAAGAAGAAGAAGCTATTCTGAGAAAATTAAATGGCGCGACCAGGTGCTGTTGAATGAGCTAGGGGAGCTGCTGGCCATACATCACTCACCCTCCGATGCCAGCGGAACCTATTTGCTGGGCAGGAGCTGGGCAGGGAAGGGCTCCAGTAAAAAAAAACAAATGTCAGCTCCTGCAAAATGTCTGTCCTGCAGCCCAGTCTGGCTCGAGACAAATCTGAAGGACCTTGTCAAAAAGTTGGTAGCCTTGGGGTTTGGGTGCTGGTCAAAAAAAGCCATGGAGACAATTTAGCTGTAATTCTCCATCCTTGTCTTGGCTCATTTAATCAAAATAAATGAAGGGGTCGCACGAGGTGGCATTCATTTCAGGGAGAAAGAATGTGTGCTGATAGCCACTTAATCACAAGGCAGCATGGGGCCATCAGTGCAGTAGGCCCTGCAAGCCACTAACGATGTTCCATTAACCCTATGGATGGGGAGAATTTGGCCATACCCACGCAACAGTGAAGGTGATATATGCTCCAAAGGAAGACGGTGCGCATTTAACAATGGCTACAAGAAACTTCAGACCTCAAGGCCTTTCAGCCTAGTGGAGATAAATTGGAAAACAATGTCCACATACAACAACCACCTTAGGCTTGGAGTTTAAGCATGGCCTAATTACAATAAGTCTTTACCATGTATTCAAATTCTGCTACCCTAAAGCATCATCACCAACTCAATATCTTTTTTTGAGAAATGTGTAAGTCAATTTTATCTCCTTTAAATCTATGACTCAATCAACCAATCATATTTATTGAGTGCTTACTGTGTACAGAAGAGCTTGGGACAGTACAATATATCAGTCAGTCAATGGTATTTATTAAGCACTTACTGCATGCACAGCACTAAGTGATTGGGGGAGTCCAATACAACAGTGTTGGTACACACAGTCCCTGCCCATCAGAGTTGGTAAACATATCCCTTGTTCACATGGAGCTTAGAGTCTATAGGCTCAAGATTCTGTATAGTCAACATAGCAAAGAGAAGTAGTTTATGCAAAAATTAAGATGATGGGGAAATTTGAGCAACTAAGGGGATGGAAGAGTATACAGGATAGTTGTCCTTTATGTAGTGGAGGAAGCAGCGAAGGGGTAAGAAGTAAGCATCCTTTTCTTTCACCTGAGAGCAGTCCCTGTATTCTCTCTGGGTCTCTTCTCCTTCCCTTGGTAGGCCACCAAAGTTTAGAGAGGCAAAGGGGGACATCCTCTAGGTCCACAGCCCACGCCGCACATGGGAAAGAGTCATGCTCAAGAAGTAAGGAGGCAAAATCAACACCCCTTATCCCTGGTGGAGAAAACAAGTTCCCCATCTCTGGGTATCAGGATCCAAATTTCCTAATTGTACATGAAATTAATCATAATTTCATAAATAGATGTAATAAATCATAACTATCAAAAGCTATTAGCGAGTTCTTCTGACACTGTGTTCCATGCATGCCCTCTGGTAATTCAACACATTAAATACCGCAATTATTATCATTGCTAGCTTATACGACATAAAACCGACTAAAATGCATATGGATGTACTTTCAGAAAACATACTTTGCACCAAATATAAAACACCAGTAAGGAGCCAAGCAATAGGAATATGTATTTATATTGTAAAGAGTTTAAGAGAAGAATTTGGACCACTTGCTTGTCATCGTGATCACCAAAAGTAGGTTAGCTTTCCTTGAAAAAAGCACAAAAGAAGATATGCTGTCCCTTATCTAAAGAGCTTACCATTAAATGAGAAGAAAAAGACAAAGAGAAATATACGAATACCTAAATAGTTAAAAAGGATAAGTGTCATGGCATACACCTGTGAATTACCAGAAAAAGTATCAAGAGATTTAGAGATGTACGGTACCTAGATTGAAGGGAGTGACCAGGATTGACATAGTGAAGAAAGGCTTCTTGGAGGAGGTGGACTTTAAAAGAGGGCAGGAATGTGGTTTGGCAAAGCAGAAGGAGAGCGTTCTAATTGTAGGCAATGGCATTTACAATCCTTGCAGGAAAGATGCTTACAGATTGCTTGGATGAAACTCACAGTCTGAACCAAAATGTAGTGAGAAAAGAGGGCACTTAGGTAAAGAAGGGAAAATTCGTGAAGAGCCTTGAAAATCCAGGACAAAAATTTGATACAAGTCACAGTAGGAATTACTTACTGAAAGAGGGGTGGGGGGAGACAGGATGAAAGAAACACATGTGAAACATGAAATGTCCCGCTGCATGTAAGGTGCATGCCATTGACAGCATGGATGTTTGCATGCTTTCCAATCATCCCTTCCCACCCGCTCCAATCTCAAAAGCTGGAGAGTAACCAGTTTTATTCTGCCTATTTGATAGGGAGAGTGAGACTGGATAATGGCTGGAGGTGGGGTGTGTGTGTGTGTGTCGGGGGGCGTTGTGTTGTGTTGTGTGTGTATGAAAGAGAGAGCTACCCAGTTGGAGAGAAGGTAAAGAGAGACCACATACGACATGCTGAGAAGAAAGGATCAGGCGCAGTTACTATGAAGGACAAATGGCACACAGTGGGAGAAGAATTCAGTCGAAAGGATCTCACGGTAGCCACGGTATCAGTGGATTTTGGAGTTTGCAGTCTACCAGGTACAACACACAAACCAGATTCACCTTGCCACAGTGCAGTTCTGGAAGTCACCTACCAGTTAGTCTTTTGCTGATTCTGCAGCACCAGGGGTCAGAGGCAGGGTGGGAGTGCTCCCAACAAATGAATCTCGTTTCAGGGCCCAGGGAGAAACCAAAAAAACTGTGGAATGGTGCCAGGCTGCAGCTCTCCAAACAATTCTTTCAGATTCCAAGGGGAAAAATAAAACATAATTTCATGAAATCTGTTGTATTGAATGGCTTCAGGAAAAGAACATATAAGGTCTGGCTTTAGAAGCAATAAACCAGAAAAAGGGTCTATAGATTAAAATGAAAATTACCAATATACAGAGCAAATTCCTGTCACCTGTAATTGAGCAGGTTAGGAAAACAAGTCCAGACATCTGCAAACTCCCTGCTTTTATCAATATGGTGATAACTGTCTCTCTTCCCATCTTCCAGATCTCCTAAGGTCAAGTACTGCTTTGTTACTTTAAGATCTCTGGCTATTTTCCATGACTTAACAATTAGTCGCTTGGCAACCATGGCAGGATCTTAACAAAAATGACTTGGTAATTTTTTTCTAATAAACTGGAAGATCAATATTCTTACTGCAAAGAAGGCTCTGAAATCTTGAGGGAAAAGAAGGAGACCCCCCCCTTCATGCCACTTGTGCATTGGTTAATGTTGCCCCAGAATAAAATTTGATAATTTTCCTCTTGGCCTAGAGGAAGGAAGGATTTGGACACAGATGCATAAAATCACTGCTGAGCTGTTTCCTTTAGGGACCTTATTTGAAGCTAGGAAAAAGGTTGATTGAAGGTTGAAAATGGAATTACTGCCTTGATGTGGTCAATGCTACAGAGAACGATAAGCCTGCACTGCCTCCGATGTGTTTACTGGAGCATTCTGCTTCTCCCCCAGACACCCTCCCACTGTTTCTGTCCCGGCAATGAGTCTCCAGGACGTCTTTTCTCCTACAGCTGTGCTCTTTATTAGTTTCTGCAATCGCTTGACTTTTATGCTGTGGGGTTATTTATTTTCTTTAATTGCATCTTTGGAGGTGCCTTACGGCTCCCTGAGTAATTTAGGTAAAACATGCCCACTAGGTCAACCAGCTCCCTTTCCATCAATTGTTTTCCAAAAGGCTCCAAAAGTTCCAGAGGAATAGGACCCACCGTGAACACCATCACTGGAGTATTTACCTCAGTGATTTCCTCCTACAACCCAATCTGAAAACTGCTCCTTTAATGACGACCTACTCTCTGTAACTCGATTTCATCTATCTTGCCGCCAACCCCTTGCTTACATCACCCCTCTGGCCTGGAGCTCCCTCCCACTTCATCTATGACAGACCACCCCTCTACCCCTTCAAAGTCTTACTAAAAATCACCTCTCCTCCAAACGGCCTTCCCCAATCAATCGTATTTATTGAGCGCTTACTGTGTGCAGAGCACTGTACGAAGCGCTTGGGAAGTACAAGTTGGCAACATATAGAGACAGTCGCTACCCAACAGTGGGCTCACAGTCTGGGAGGGGGAGACAGAGAACAAAACCAAACATATTAACAAAATAAAATAAATAGAATAGATATGTACAAGTAAAATAAATAGAGTAATAAATATGTACAAACATATATACATATATACAGGTGCTGTGGGGAAGGGAAGGAGGTAAGATGGGGGGGACGAAGATGGGACGAGGGGGAGAGGAAGGAGGGGGCTCAGACTGGGAAGGCCCCAATCAAACCTTCATTCCACTACTCAGCGTGGCTCAGTGGAAAGTGCACGGGCTTTGGAGTCAGAGGTCATGGGTTCAAATCCCGGCTCCGCCACTTCTCAGCTGTGTGACTTTGGGCAAGTCACTTAACTTCTCTGTGCCTCAGTTACCTCATCTGTAAAATGGGGATTGACTGTGAGCCCCCCGTGGGTGCCTTGTAATCTCCCTAGTGCTTAGAACAGTACTTTGCACATAGTAAGCGCTTAATAAATGCCATTATTATTATTACTCCTTTTCCCTTCTGCCACTGCCCTTTTATCTGGATTTGTACCTTTTATTCACCGTACCCTCAGCCCCTCAGAACTTATATACATAGCTGTAATTTATTTTAATGTCCGAATCCCCCTTTGGACTGTAAGCTCCTTCAGGGCAGGGAATGTGTCTACCAACTGTGCTCTGCACACAATAAGCACTCAATAAATACCGCTGATTAATTGCATGCCTACTTGGGCAAAGCAGTGAACTAGGTCCTAGGATTGTTATCCACAAGGAGCTAAGAATCACTGGAGGAGAGAGATACACGCAAAAGTCCTTACCCAATTAGTCTATACCCAAAAGTGCAAAAGAAATTCCAGAATTCTAATCATAAGTCTCTAGAGTTGAGAGCTAGTTGGCATAAGAATGGAGGTGAGAAGGGGTGGGGGTGATAAGAAGGCTTCTTTCCATCGTCAGGGTTTTAAAAGAACAGTTAAGGAAAGCAGAGATGGAGAAGGCAGGGAACAGTGCTCTGCACACAGTAAGCACTCAATAAATACAATTGAATGAATGAATGAATAATTTGGAGGTAGGATTTTCTCTAGAACCCAGGCTGGTAATAGCCAACTTTAGACCCTCAAAACATTTCCCCGAGACAGAGTTGAGGTTTCTTCCACCAATAATTCCCAGAATCTCTTGGGCAACGCTACATCTTTCATTAGTAACTTTCATGAAAAGCTGCTGTTTTAAAAGACAAATGGCTTGTTCTCATCAATCACTGAGCTATTTCTCATTTTACTTTCTCTACCGTTCTCCAATGCACACCATCCAGTCCTGGTGATTTACTGCACTTAAGTGTCTTGATGACTTCCCCCTTAGAGATTGCAAACTCTGAAAGGTGGCCCGCTGATTTTTCCTGCAAAAAGTACTTGGGAACTAATCTGTCTAGTATAAAACTGAAACAAAAACCTAATTTTACTTCTCCTATCTGTCACTACCCCCTCTTATTGTCTCACTTATTGTCCTCGGAGGGGCTGAGGGAGCTCCATGCTAAGCTTCCCTGCTTCTAAAGAAATTCGGCAATTTCACAACTTTTACTTTATTCCTCCACCACTTGCCCTAATGTGCACAGCGGCTCTTCTATCGGACACTCAATTTGACAACAAAAGGTTGCCAAATATAGTTCTGTTCAATATCTGAAGTTCACAAGTGGAGTATCTGATCACAGGGGTTCATGCCCCCAATTCAAGACTAGACAGCACAGCTTTCTGTCCCCAGTCAGTACTGACTCAGCACTGAATGCCTTTGTCCCCATTATCTTTATTTTTAAACTCCCAGAAACTATGTTAATTCTATACATCTCCCCCAGAAGAACCTTTTCTGGGGGTCTCCTTATGACACTCTCATTACTTAAATGCGAGTTTCGTTACAGCTGTTGCTTGCCCCATGATGAACATGAGACCGGTTTTCTTCTTATCAGTTACAAAATGAAACAAAAAATTACTAATGATAGCAGAAATGGTCATAATATACACAAGTGGCTCCAGCAAACAATAGGCATAATGGATTTTAATGTCACAATTTAAGTAGTTATTATTCATGTAGTTAAATAAATGGTGGGGTCGATGGTAAGACTCAAGGGGTTAGCTTGGCAAAGGGGTCTTTGGGGATTCTTTATTCACTGAGCACCTGCTATGTGCAAAACACCGTGCTAGCAATTGGGAGAGGGCAATGAGGTCAAAGACAAGGTCTCCTCCCTTGCTGTTGACCCCTAGTTTTTTGCCACCTGCCACTCAGCCAAGAGATGGATAACAAAGGACCAAATATAAACAGTAAGGGGGGATGAAATGGGAGGGGGTAGGAAGGAGGAGAAGGGGGACAGGGGGACAATAACTGGGCTACTCCCTCTGGCAACACCCTAGGGTCAGTACAGATGGTACTAATTTATGATTGAGCATTTAATAAAGCAAAGGTAATTCTCTATTTAACCAGTCTTGCCCATTTCTTTTAGAGGGAGAAAGAGAAAGGCCTAGTGAAAACAGCATGGGCTGGGAGTCATAGGATCTGGGTTCTAATCCCAGCTCCACTTCATACTTGCTGAACAGGTCACTTACTTTAGCCGTGCCTCAGTTCTTTCTTCTGCAACAAGGAGACTCAATACCTGTTCTCCCTCCAACTCTGAATGTGAGCCTCATATGGGACCTGATTTTCTTGCATCTACTCCAGTACTTGGTAGTGTTTGGCACACAGTGACTGCTTGACAAATACCGCAACTATAAGTATTCAGAGGGCATGGAGGAAAGGGTGGAGATCTAGCTTTGTGGAAAGAGGTGTTTCTAGACTGTGAGCCCACTGTTGGGTAGGGACCGTCTCTATATGTCGCCAACTTGTATAGCCGGGATAGAAAGAACGTCGACTCCCCCTACCCCCCCCATCCCGCCTTACCTCCTTCCCCTCCCCACACCACCTGTATATATGTTTGTATGTGTTTATTACTCTATTTATTTTATTTGTGCATATTTATTCTATTTATTTTATTTTGTTAATATGTCTTGCTTTGTTGTCTGTCTCCCCCTTTTAGACTGTGAGCCCGCTGTTGGGTAGGGACCATCTCTATATGTTACCAACTTGTACTTCCCAAGAGCTTAGTACAGTCCTCTGCACACAGTAAGCGCTCAATAAATACGATTGAATGAATGAATTAAAGACTGTGAGCCCCACGTGGGACGACCCAATTACCTTGTATCTCCCTCAGCGCTTAGAACAGTGCTTGGCACATAGTAAGCCCTTAGCCAATACCATCATTATTATTAAATGAGAGGGCTAGGACACACTCATTTTTGCCACTCGCAGACACTGACCTGATGTCAATTTCATGTAACAATAAGTATCATATAGGCTAATACTGAAGTATTTCCTGAAAATAATTTCTTCCTATTATTTTTATGGTATTTATTACACACTTACTATGCATCAAACCATCTTCTGAGCGCTGGGGTAAATGCAAGATAATCAGGTCGGAGACAGTAGCTGTCCCACCAGGGCTGGTGCGAAGGAGGGATGGAGGGGCCGCTCGGCCTTCTGTCCCCCAGGATCAGCTCCGCTAGTGCTTTGGGGTGGTGGCCGCGCCGCTCGCCATGGCCTACCCAGGATTTATCCTTATTATTATCATTATTATTAACTGCCGTCGAGTCACTTCCGATTCCCAGCGACTCCAGGGATATACTTTCTCCAGAGCGATAATCCGCAACCTTTCTAACAGTTCTCCCATTACCGTTGTGATGGTCTCTAACCATCTAGCTGCCGGGCTGCCTCTTCCACCTTTCTCTGGCCTTTTCCCAGCATTAATGTCTTCCCCAGAGACTCGGTCCTCCCGATGATGTGTCCAAAATATGCTCATCTAAGTCGAGTCATTCGGCCTTCCAATGACCGCTTCCGTTTAATTTGCTCTAAAATCCATCCGTTTGTCTTTCAATTAATCAATCGTATTTATTGAGCGCTTACTGTGTGCAGAGCACTGTACTAAGCGCTTGGGAAGTACAAGTTGGCAACATTTCGGCCGGTCCGATGTGTCGGCCAAAGCCTTCTCCACCACCACATTTCAAAAGAGTGGACGTTCTTTCTATCCCGGCTCCGCCACTTGTCTGCTGGGTGACCTTGGGAAAATCACTTCACTTCTCTGGGCCTCATCTGTAAAATCATCAGCATCATCAATCGTATTTATTGAGCGCTTACTGTGTGCAGAGCACTGTACTAAGCGCTTGGGAAGTACAAGTTGGCAATATATAGAGACAGTCCCGACCCAACAGTGGGCTCACATTCTAAAAGGGGGAGACAGAGAACAAAACCAAACATACTAACAAAATAAAATAAATAGAATAGATATGTACAAGTAAAATAAATAAAAATAGAGTAATAAATATGTACAAACATATATACATATATACAGGTGCTCTGGGGAAGGGAAGGAGGTAAGATGGGGGGATGGAGAGGGGGATGAGGGGGAGAGGAGGGACGGGGCTCAGTCTGGGAAGGCCTCCTGGAGGAGGTGAGCTCTCAGTAGGGCCTTGAAGGTAGGAAGAGAGCTAGCTTGGCGGATGGGCAGAGGGAGGGCATTCCAGGCCCGGGGGATGACTGTGGGCCGGGGGTCGATGGCAGGCACAGGCGAGAACGAGGTACAGGTGAGGAGATTAGCAGGCAGGAGGAGCAGAGGGTGCGGGCTGGGCAGTAGAAGGAGAGAAGGGAGGTGAGGTAGGAGGGGGCGAGGTGATGGAGGGCCTTGAAGCCCAGGGTGAGGAGTTTCTGCCTGAAGCGCAGATTGATCGGTAACCACTGGAGATTTTTGAGGAGGGGAGTGACATGCCCAGAGCGTTTCTGGACAAAGACAATCTGGGCAGCACAATGAAGTATGGATTGAAATGGGGAGAGACACGAGGATGGGAGATCAGAGAGAAGGCTGATGCAGTAGTCCAGACGGGATAGGATGAGAGCTTGAACGAGCAGGGTAGCGGTATGGATGGAGAGGAAAGGGCGGATCATGGCAATGGGGATTGCAAAATGGGGATTGGCGACTGTGAGCCCCACATGGGACAGGGACTGTGTCCGACCCCATCTGCTTGTATCCACCCCGGCGCTTAGTACAGCGGCTGGCACGAAGTTAAGCGGCTTAACGAGTACCGTTATTATTATTCAGTGCTTCAAACAGTGCTTTGCACATAGTGATTGCTTAACAAATGCTATTATTATTATTATTATTATGATGATGATGATGATGATGTTCATGGTTTTTACTATCCAGCTTTCCCCACAAGGGGCAGCGCCATCGCCTCAGGCCCCGCCCCTTTTACCTCAGCCGCCCCCCCCCCCCCCCCCACCGGGAGAGGCCACGTGCCGCGAGGGGGGGATCGCCTCGCGCTGCCTCGCGCCGCCCTCAGGGGCCTTTTCCCGCGCTCCGGGCCGCTCCTCAGGCCCCGCCCCTTTTTACTTGGGGGGAGGCCACGTGACTCGGGGGTGGGGGGTCGCCTCGCGCTGCCTCGCGCCGGCCTCAGGGGCCTTTTTCCCGCGCTCTGGGCTCCTCCTCAGGCCCCGCCGCCGCCATGGCCTCCCCCACCAACCCCGGGAAACGGGGTTTCTTAAAATGGACCCCTTCCCTCTCCAGAGAAGAAAGGGAAAAAGAGCCTCTCCGACTAGATCAATCAATCAATCATATTTATTGAGCGCTTACTATGTGCAGAGCACTGTACTAAGCGCTTGGGAAGTACAAATTGGCAACATATAGAGACACTCTCTACCCAACAGTGCGCTCACAGTCTAGAAGGGGGAGACAGAGGACAAAACCAAACATACTAACAAAATAAAATAAATAGAATAAATATGTACAAGTAAAATAAATAGAGTAATAAATATGTACAAACATATATACATATATACAGGTGCTGTGGGGAAGGGAAGGAGGTAAAATGGAGGGGATGGAGAGGGGGACGAGGGGGAGAGGAAGGAAGGGGCTCAGTCTGGGAAGGCCTCCTGGAGGAGGTGAGCTCTCAGCAGGGCCTGGAAGGGAAGAAGAGAGCTAGCTTGGCGGAGGGGCGGAGGGAAGGCATTCCAGTTGTCCCACGTGGGGCTCACCGTCTTCATCCCCATTTTACAGATGAGGTAACCGAGGCACAGAGAAGTGCTTGCCCAAGGTTACACAGCTGCCAAGTGGCAGAGATGGAATTTGAACCCATGACCCCTGTCAACCAAGCCCCGGCTCTTGCCACTGAGCCACGCTGCTTCTTTGAATAATAACAGTGATGGTGTTAAGCGCTTAGTACAGTGCTTGATAGCAGCGTGGCTCGGTGGAAAGAGCACGGGCTTTGGAGTCAGAGGTCATGGGTTCAAATCCCACCTCTGCCAATTAGCTGTGTGACTTTGGGCAAGCCACTTCACTTCTCTGGGCCTCAGTTACCTCATCTGAAAAATGGAGATTAAGACTGTGAGCCCCCTGTGGGACCACCTGAGCACCTTGTAACCTCCCCAGCGCTTCGAACAGTGCCTTGCACATAGTAAGCACTTAATAAATGCCATCATTATTATATTATTAAATCCCGCCTCTGCCAGTTGTCAGCTGTGTGACTTTGGGCAAGTCACTTCACTTCTCTGTGCCTCAGTTACCTCATCTGAAAAATGGGGATTAAGACTGTGAGCCCCCTGTGCGACAACCTGATCAATTTGTAATCTCCCCAGCACTTAGAACAGTACCTTGCACATAGTAAGCACTTAATAAATGCCATCATTATTATATTATTAAATCCCGGCTCTGCCAGTTGTCAGCTGTGTGACTTTGGGCAAATCACTTCACTTCTCTGGGCCTGTTACCTCATCTGTCAAATGGGGATTAAAACTGTGAGTCCCCCCTGGGACAACCTGATCACCTTGTAACCTCCCCAGTGCTTAGAACAGTGCTTTGCACATAGTAAGTGCTTAATAAATGCCATCATTATTCTTATTCTTATTAACAAATACCACCATTAAGCCGCATGGCTCAGTGGAAAAAGCACGGGCTTGGGAGTCAGAGGGCTTGGGTTCTAATCCCGACTCAGCCACTTATCAGCTGACTTTGGACAAGTCAATTAACTCTATGCCTCGGTTCCCTCATCTGGAAAATGGGGATTAAGACTGTGAGTCCCATGTGGGACAATCTGATTATCTCCCCCAGTGCTTAGAACAGTGTTTGGCACATAGTAAGCACTTAACAAGTACCAGAATTATTATTATTGTTATATGCCAAGCATTGTTCTAAGAGCTGGGGGAGATACAAGGTTACCAGGTTGTCCAACGTGGGGCTCACAATCTTAATCCCCATTAGACAGATGAGATACCTGAGGCACAGAGAAGTGATGTGACTTGCCCAAAGTCACACAGCTGACAAGTGGCGGAGCAGGGATTAGAACCCACATCCTCTGACTCCCAAGCCCAGTCTCTTTCCATTAAGTCCCGCTACTTTTCAATGAGTGAATGATGGGAGGAATGAGTCCTTTCACCCTCTCTCACTATGTGCATATCTATAATTATATTTATTTATATTGATGCCTGTTTACTTGTTTTAACATCTGTCTTCCCCCTTCTAGACTGTAAACCCGGTGTGAGCCAGGGTTGTCTCTATTACTGAATGGTACTTTCCAAGCGCTTAGTACAGTGCTTTGCACACAGTAAGTCAATAAATACGATTGAATGGATGAATGAGCGAATATTTTGGCGCATTTGCCCGCCGGCCCCTCTGCCGACAATCTTTTCCGCCCCAAACCGCAATTTTATTTTTGTGGTTAAATGCAAATTTGCATTCGCAATCATACTTGATTGACTGAAACTGTCAGCCCATTGCGGGAAGGGATTGTCTCTCTTTATTGCTGTATTGTACTTTCCAAGGGCTTAGTACAGTTCTCTGCAAACAGGAAGTGCTCAATAAATACGATTGAATGAATGTATTAGAATCCCATTTCACCATCTCCCACTCTGCTTTTCCTAATTCACTATCTCCCCATGTGCCTGGGGCAGTCACTTTTTCTCCTTGCTACAGTTCCTCACTTGTCGAGATAACTCAAACCCTAGGGAGCACCCACTCTCAGAGAATGCAGGAAATGAAATCAGGAGTCACCTCTTTTTTTGTGCTAGACACCCAAACAAACCACCGTGATTTATGGTAATTTAGAATTTAAAGTAATATAGTAATTTAGAATTAACTACTTCTGCAAACCAGGGCCTGATTTGCAATCCAAATAGTGTTTGCTAGAAAAGACATCACGTTTTCTGATGGCGAGGTAGCTGAAGCTTTTTTTTTGTCATTTACCTCTTCAAAATGCACATTTAAATGACAAATTGCTTTATTGCGAAAAGACGCTGGACATAATCGTGATTATGAAAAATAAAGATCAGAGTAGAAGCTTTTTAGTAATGTCAGAAGTCTTGCTTCCACCTCACTAGGGGGAATTTGTCACAGAGAAGGGATGAAAAGCACTAACAGGTATGCGAATATGTACCACTGATTGGCTTGGATGCCTATCTGACTGATGCCAGAGAACAAAGTCTTCTTTGGCTTGGCTCTCACAAGTAAGGATTGCTAAGGATTTGTAAGAATCCGTGATTTAATTGATTCACCAGGGCCTCCTGAAAGCAGGGAAAGTGATCAGAACTTGAGGGAGGTCTTATTTAAAAATAAACAAAAGCTTACAATGCAACCTTGTTCCTTCATATTTGTACCTTTATTCACCCCACCCTCAGCACTTAGCACTTATGGACATATCTGTAATTATATTAATGTCCATCTCCCCTGCCCTAGACTGCAAGCTCACTGTGGGCAAGGAATGTGTCTTCCAACTGTTGTAATATGCTCTCCCAATGGCTTAGTAGAGTGTTTTCTGCACACAGTAAGTGCTCAATAAATACAATTGATTGATAAGAGGAAACTGCAGCAACTTTCTATTCTCCTATTAATCCATCAATGGCACTCTGAGCACTTGCTGTGTGCAGAGCACTCTACTAAGTGGGGGAGTACAATAAAGTACTTGGACTTTATCGCTGCCCACCAGAAGCTTACAAACTAGAGAGGAGCTTACAGTGTAAATGCTCAGTAAATACACTTGAATGAATCCCATCCCTATGGCTCCTTCTGCCACATCCTCCTATTGGGCCTGATTTCTGTCAATCTACACACCCCAGGACAATGCGTGGTACACAGTAAACACTTAACACATACTATAAAAAAAAAAAACCAACCAAAAAACACTTGGCTCAGAACTTGAATTAATTCAGGCTTACATGCATGTGGCAAAGCACTTTACAATCAAGTAAGCCAAACATCTCTTCTCTCGAAATCAAATTGATTAGAAGAGTCACAATAATATACAAGGCAGGAAAATGATCCAAAGAGCATCACCAAGATCACCATGGCAGAACTGTTGTCCTCTAAATTTCCCCAGGAGCCTGTCCTAGACCAATCCTTTAAAACCCAATGGCACTTCTCTGTTAGAGAGTTGGTAGATACGTTCCCTGCCCATAAAGAACAACTATTATCACATTCCACTCCATGGTAGCCAATCCTTATTCACATGAGGGACTACAGCCAGTAAAGTACAAGGAGCTCCACTGTATCTTGCTTTTTTATAGCTATTACCAAGATGGTTACATCAGAAAAAACATTAGATAATCACAGTAAAACAGATCTATGGGGATTAACAACCAAGGGTCCTGGAGACCTCCTCAGAATATTTACATCCCAGAGAGAGAACAGAATCACTCTTCAAAGGAGACCAAAGCATATCAAATAATTTAGCCCACTTAGAAACAGAATGGACATAGAGAACAAAATTAATCAGGCCAGGAATAAATGAGGTTTGGGTTTGTTTTTTTTTAACTCTGCCTTTCCTTTTCATTCCCTTTTAGTTCTGGAAATTGTCACAGGTTGAAGAAAGCTTTCCTATGCCTGAGGACTTATGGGTATCTAATCTTCATAGCTGCTTTATTTTCTGGATAATAATAATAATGATGGCATTTATTAAGTGCTTACTATGTGCAAAGCACTGCTCTAAGCGCTGGGGAGGTTACAAGGTGATCAGGTTGTCCCACGGGGGGCTCACAGTCTTAATCCCTATTTTACAGATGAGGTAACTGAGGCCCAGAGAAGTGAAGTGACTTGCCCACAGTCACACAGTTGACAAGTGGCGGAGCCGGAATTTGAACCCATCACCTCTGACTCCAAAGCCCGGGCTCTTTCCACTGAGCCACGCTGCTTCTCTGGGATCGCAGGATCTCTTGATAACATAGCGTAAGGATAGTTGCAAAAGTTTGAAATCCCTCCTTTCAGGGAATGGGGCTAGAATGCAATATTGCAGATCTACCAAAACAAACACTTAAGTGTATTGGAGGGTGGGAGAAACTGGAGCATCCCAAGGGATTTTCGTTCATTCGTTTGAGGACTTTGTGTGTTTGTTGTTGCATTTGCCTGTGTGGCAAAGATACAGCAAGACTAATATCCCCACAGGGTCTCCAAAACCAAGATGTGTTTCTCAAGATAATATTCCTCTGGGCCTCACTTGGAAATACACTACTCTTGGCATACAGAATTTGAGTAGACTGGGTTCTCTTTCAAGTGAAGCCATCATAGAATAATGTATAATACCTGTCTTTCCTCAGGAACTTTCTGTCTGCGAAGGCCTTCTGTGTCTTTACTCCTGTTTCTGGAGCATAATATGCCCCTGGCTGGAACATGCAAATGAATTCCAAATAACTAGAATAAAAATCATTTTACGTGGTCCTTTCTACATACGGCAAAATACAGCAATACAGAAACAGCATTGCCTAGTGGAAAGATCCTCTGGGAGTCGGAGGATCTGGGTTCTAATCCCACCTCCACCACTTGCCTGTTGTGTGATCTTGGGTAAGCCACTTAACTTCTCCGTACCTCAGCTACCTCGGCTGTAAAATGGGGATTAAGACTGTGAACCCTAAGTGGGACGGGGACTGTGTCCAACCCGATTTGCTTGTATCCACCTCAGCGCTTAGTACAGTGCCGGGCACACAGTAAGTGCTTTACAAGTACCATAATTATTATTATTACTAATTACTATAATTACTAATTCTATTCACATTTATTTGAATGCCCATATTATACTGGCATAGCACACAAAATTACAGGTGTCAAAAATACTTTTCGGAGGAAAACACCCAACAGCTTGCTAATGTTTGTCTTGGACAAAAACACAAATATTTAACAAGTATTCATAGCTTCACGCTTTCAGCACTCTCAAGCCTCTCTCAGCCCTCGAGCAAAGATGCCCTTCCACACCTTAACTGGGATGCATTCCTCAGGACCCCTGGACATCCAGCCTTTGGAGCATGTCTGAAATCAACCACCCTCACGAGAATAAGCCTGACTCGGTTGCCCAACTCTGGTCTGTCTACCTGTCAGCTTAGTTATCCCTGCTGGCTCCTATCTCCGGTCGGTCTATGTGTGGGAAGAACAGCTGTGTATTATTTTTAGCCTTTGCTATTCTTTGGTATTTGCAAGAAACTGAAAGAAACTCCTCCAAACTCTCACCTACACTAGACACTGTGTTTCACCAATCAGAGTACTGATATAATGATGGCTTACAAAATGGGTGAGGGCATAGTGGTGTCTGCCGTGGTTGGGATCTCAGAAATATCCCATGGTGGCCCCAGGCTGCACCCGTTCTTTCTTCCAGCCACCTTACAATGCAGGCCATGGGATACAGGGGCTGACGAGAGAGGGGAACTGGCACAAACCATCAGCACAACTGTATTCATTCATTCAATTGGATTTATTGAGCTCTTACTGTGTGCAGAGCACTGTACTAAGTGCTTGGAAAGTACAATTTGGCAACAGAGAGAATCCCTACCCAACAATGGGCTCACAGTCTAGAACAACTCAGCCCATAACTTGATGGTAGTTGGACAGACCTTTCCCTCCAGCCATTTGTTTCTGAGTAATTCCCATCCAAATGTCCAAGGCCCAGTAGAGGTGCCCAACTGTATTTTCATGGGCCACAGTGTGCAATGGAGTCTCTCTCAAAGACTCTCACACCCGCAGATGTTGGCTGTACTAAGTGCATTGTGCTGTACTTTGCACACAGTAAGCATTAAAATGCCATTAGTTCAGTGACTGATAAATAGTAGAATGCTCGTGGAAGTCCTCTCTTGGGAAAAGTCCCTCTCCTTTCTGACTCAAACTGCTCTACTGGTGTCTAAATAGCACTTTTAGCTCATTATGGGCAGGAACGTGTCTGCTAATTCAGTTGTTCTGTAATCTCAGTGCTTAGTATAGGGCTCTGCACATACTAGTTGCTCAATAAATACCACCGATTGATTGACACCACACAGGTCTTAGAAAGCCGAGGTAAGCTCATTGTGGGCAGGAAACTCTGTCTTTCAACTTTGTTGCACTGTACTCCCCCAGTGCTTAGTACAGTGCTCTGCACACAGAAGGCACTCAATTAATACTATTGATGATGACAATGAGGCTCAATATGGCAAAGCAGTAAACTAATAACTTTGTGTTTGTTTGTGAAACACTTTGTGTTTCCTCTACAGTTTAATGGTTCAAACTGAAACCAGTTTGGGGGCAGTTTACACTTCCACTTTGGAACAAATAACACAGTCCCTTTGTTTATCTGATCGCCTAAGCAGAGATGTGTATGATTTCACCTGGGCAACATTGAATCACACAAAAATTCCCAGAAACCTGACTTGTTGCCTCCTTGGGCTTCACTGCTGATAGCTTATTAACTATTCTTTCAACCACTTCTGAATTTTAAATAGGGAATAACATTCATTTATTCAGTCGTATTTATTGAGTGCTTACTGCGCTTGGGAAGTACAAGTTTGCAACATATAGAGACGGTCCCTAACCAACAGCGGGCTCACAGTCTAGAATTACAGAAAAATAGCTTCCTAAAGTAACCGATATATAATATTCACAGAGAAGAAGTTCAACTTGTATAATGCTTCCCCTTCAGAAGAGAATCCACTCTACCAACAACTAGACCCCCATCTTGGGACCTAATCAATCAAAGGTGTTTACTGAACATGTGCTTTGTGCAGAACACTGTGTTAAGCATTTTCTTGAAAGAGTACCAATATGGCAGAATTGGTATATATGATCCTTGTTCACAAAGAGCTTACAGACTAGAAAGGAAGACAGACATCAATATAGAAATAAATTATGGATAGGCCTATAGCTGTAAGACTTTTTTTAATAGCATTTATTAAGCACTTACTATGCGCAAAGCACTGTTCTAAGTGCTGGGGTGGTTACAAAGTGATCAGGTTGTCCCACGGGGGGCTCCCAGTCTTAATCCCCATTTTACAGATGAGGTAACTGAGGCCCAGAGAAGTTAAGTGACTTGCCCAAAGTCACACAGCTGACAATTGGCAGAGGTGGGATTTGAACCCACGACCTCTGACTCCAAAGCCCGGGCTCTTTCCACTGAGCCACGCTCAAGTGCTTAAAGGGTACAGATCTAAGTGCATGGGCAACGCAGAAGGGAGAAAGAGTAGCAGAAATTCGGTTTTATTTAGGGAAGGCCTCTTGAGGAGATGTTATTTTAATAAGGCTTTGAAGGTGGACAATCAATCAATCGTATTTATTGAGCGCTTACTGTGTGCAGAGCACTATACTAAGCGCTTGGGAAGTACAAGTTGGCAACATATAGATACAGTCCCTACCCAACAGTGGGCTCACAGTCTAGAAGGGGGAGACAGAGAACAAAACCAAGCATACTAACAAAATAAAATAAATAGAATAGAGTGTGAGTTTGTCCTGTATGAAGGGGGAGCGAGTTCCAGGACGGGGGAGGACTGGACAATGTAATAGCCATCTAGCATCCCAACCTGACTGGACCTAAAGCCCATATTTCTGCCTAATTCACGCAAATATTAGATTCCACCTCTTTTCCAACCTTTCTTTCTCAGGTGGGGAAAAAATACTATTTTATTGGTTATCTATGGCAGACCTGAATTTCTACGGCTTTACTGCCCTCTGCTGGTATACATGAGAAGGTTCAGCTTCAGCACGCGAAGAGAAACTGCTTTCTGACCTCAAGGGACAGACATCAGGATTTAACTTTTCTTAAAATAAATAAATAAATAAATAAATAAATTGATTAATTAAGCCCATTCTTTCTTGTCACAGAGCCCACTTGTCGTGAGAGGGGAGGCAGCAAAACGCTTTATGATACAGAAAAGAATAGGGCCTGTTGAAATGGAACAGCATTTAGAAGATATGAATTTCTAATAACAGAAAAATGCATCCCTACTGGCATTCTTATCAAAGCACTCAGTGGAAAGAGCACGAGCTTTGGAGTCAGAGGTCATGGGTTCAAATCCCGGCTCTGCCACTTGTCAGTTTTGTGACTTTGGGCAAGTCACTTCACTTCTCTGGGCCTCAGTTCCCTCAACTGGAAAATGGGGAGCCCCCCATGGGACAACCTGATCACCCTGTAACCTCTCCAGCGCTTAGAACAGTGCTTTGCACATAGTAAGCACTTAATAAATGCCATTATTATTATTATTATTATTATTATTATCTTCCTCTTTTTTAAAGTAGAGAGAGGTAACCCCTCCAGGTTGCCAACAAAATCCTGCCAGATGAAAATAATTTTGCTTAAACCTGGAATTATTTCCATACTTTCATTCAATCGTATTTATTGCACACTTACTGTGTGCAGAGCACGGTACTAAGCGCTTTCCTTACATCCACAATCTCAAAGAGGAATGTGACCATGCAGTTATTGTAAGTCACATCCTTTCATAAATTGCCCTGTTGGCTAAATTGGTCAAAAGTTGCCATAAGAAGCCATGGCAGTTCACCTGCAGCAAACTGACAAGCAGCATGGCCCTTGTGGACAGAGCGTGGGCTTGGGACTCAGAGGTACCTGGGTTCTAATCCCATCTCCACCACTTGTCTGCTGTGTGACCTTGGGTGAATCACTTCACTTCTCTATCCCTCAGTTACCCCTCAACTGTAAAATGAAATTATTACTAGCTCTGCCAACTGTCAGCTGTGTGACTTTGGGCAAGTCACTTAACTTTTCTGGGCCTCAGTTCCCTCATCTGTAAAATGGGGATGAAGACTGTGAGCCCCACGTGGGGCAACCTGATCACCTTGTAACCTCCCCAGCACTTAGAACAGTGCTTTGCACATAGTAAGTGCTTAATAAATGTCATTATTATTATTGTGAGCCCACGTGGCACATGGACTGTGTCCAAGCGATTAGCTTGTATTTACCCAATTGCTTAGAAAAAACCAACATTAAAAAAAGTCTACCCAGCCAACTACAGAACTTTCCATTTACAGAGGCATATGCATGTGCTCATGAAATTACCTGGCCCCAGAGATAAATATTTTGCTGGTGCATTTTTAATGTAGTCTGAGTTAAGGATTACAGTATGGCAGGAGAGTGAGTCCCTTAAGTGATCAGGATGTACTTGGGGCTTCTGGGGTTCCATATTATCGGTTTTCATGTTCCACTGAGGAGAAGACCATGAAACTCTCAGAATGGACTGATCCTGAAACAAGAAGAAGGAGACTCACTGAACGAGGAAAGGAACCCATAAGTCTCCAGAATGAACAGCAACACTTGGCAAATAATTGTTTATTTCCTCCATCATCCAAAAAGAAAAAAAAAAAAGAATCCCTTTGAAAACTCTTAAAGAGCTTGGAATTCATTTCTTAAGTCAGAAACCTGATGAATTTCCAATTGATCACACCCCAAACCACACATCAGTAACAGGAAGTGGGGCTATGGACTATTTCTATTTCTTGTAGCGGTGGGCAAAAAAATAACCCTTTTGAACAATTATTAAAAATTGAATGTGTTTGCTTTATATAGAACCAGAGATTTTACAACTTCTCATTAATTCTAGTTCAAGCCAGACTCACCACTGAATAAAGCATGACTTATTTTATTATTGCTTGAATCTGGAAGAATGAAAAATGTATAAGTCTAGGCCAAATATTTGGAGGTAAATAGGTTCCTTACAGTAAAATGGGAAACTGTTATACAGTAAGGAAAAGTTGATGGCTCCAGGAGGCCTTCCCAGACTGAGCTCCCTTTTTCCTCTCCTCCTTCCTCCCCTCAGCATCTGATTTATTACTCTATTCTACTTGTACATATTTACTATCCTACTTATTTTGTTAATGATGTGCATCTAGCTTTACTTTTATTTATTCTGGTGACTTGACCCCTGTCCACATGTTTTGTTTTGTTGTCCGTCTCCCCCTTCTAGACTGTGAGCCTGTTGTTGGGTAGGGACCGTCTCTATATGTTACCAACTTGTACTTCCCAAGCGCTTAGTACAGTGCTCTGCACACAGTAAGCACTCGATAAATACAATTGAATGAATGAATGAATGATGTTCAAGCATTTTTTCCTCTTCCTGTCAGGCGCATACATTAATTATAAAGACAGATACAGGTTACAGCACCAAGAAGTCTGATTCCTTGGTCTCTATTACTACTTGCATGATGAAAGAATTAGATTTGTTCTTGTACAAATGAGTCAATGTAAAAGATCAGAGGAGGAGGAGGTTTACCTGGCGGGGCTTCTAAGAATGTTTTTGTCTGAAAATATGATGAAGGCAAAATGTTCTTCCCTTCGCAGCTTGTCACTGAGGCCGTCTGGTCAGCTAAGCACATGAGGCTTGTTCTCCTCGCTCTGCTAAGCCTGAGAAGGAACTGATCTGCATTGTAGCTGATCAAGATTCTCTGCTTCACCTCCCTTTTGTCAGCATACAAAAGCTGATGTCAGGAAAGCTTTCAGAGGTAATCAATCCAGAAAAAAATGGATCAGCAAGAGGAGGAGCATCGTGACCAAATACTGGATTCGCCTACTTAAATTCACTGTTTTAACCATTGCCACAGTATTCTGGCTACATTTCTCTCCCAAGCTATATTAATCGATTTTTAATTACAGTAGGGGCACTTTGGGCTCAATCTCTAACCCAAATTATCGGTTGAGTGTCAAGTCCCTCCACTGTCTAGCCTGCTCATTATCAACTTCCATGATCTGCAATTATCCAGAGGTTTTCCATTGTCCTCTATAGATTTCAGATTACCAGAACAATATAGTATGGATTCATTTATTTCTAGACATGAAGCTTTTTCTTTACCATACTCCATGACTGGCTGGGAGGACAAAACAGGGGAAACTAGTCTGAAATTCAAGCAAGGGAAATTTCAGTTGGGCAGATTTAATCTATCAAGAGTATTTATTGAGCATCTGTGTGCAGATCAGTGTTCTAAACTCTGCAGAGAGAACAATCAAGGTACCGGAGCTTCTTGATGACCAGAAATTGGTTACCAGGTTAGTTGTGAAGCCTCCATAACAATGATGACAATAATAATAATATTTGTTAAGCACTCATTACGTGTCAAGCACTAAGTGCTGGGGTGGATGAAAGATAATTAGGCTGGATCCAGTCCCTGTCCCACATGGAGCGCACTCTAAATAGGAGGGAGTAGGAATTAATTCCCATTTTACAGATTAGGAAACAGGCACAGAGAAGTTCAGTTGTTTACCCAAGGTCACACAGCAGATTAGTGGTGGAGCTGGGATTAGAACCCACGTCCTATGACTCTCCAGCCTGGACTCTTTCCACTAGGCTACACTGCTTACCTTCATATTACTTCCCTGTCCCTCACCTTTAGGCCAGGTTGGTTTAGTTATTTACTTGCCCAGAGGCAGGGAGAGGCCTAGATGATCCTTCAAGTTCCCTTCCAGTGAGTTTCAATTCCAAGATTCTAGGACGGTGATGCCAAAGGGTGGTTTTTGGAAAACAACACGGTGACGATGACTTGCACTGCAGAAGTGTGACTTGAAAAGATATGAGGTTCTACGGCCAGAAGGCTTTGCTTTCAACAAGAACATTGTGGATTGATTACCTAGCAGATTCTACACCCATTTCTACCTTTACGTACATTTTCTCTAGACATCTTGGATAGAACGCTTGAGAAATTAGAGGACATCCCTTCCAGCAAGACAGACCTGCTTGGATATGGTGTATTGCAGTACCAGAAGAAATTGAGTGTAAATGGACAGCATTCTACACACTGAGGGCAACAATGTGAGAATGCAATTCCCACATTCTAGGAAAACTGTGTACATTTATTATATTCATTCATTCAATCGTATTTATTGAGTGCTTACTGTGTGCAGAGCACTGTACTAAGCGCTTGGGAAGTACAAGTTGGCAACATATAGAGACGGTCCCTACCCAACAGCGGGCTCACAGTCTAGAAGGGGGAGACAGACAACAAAACAAAACATATTAACAAAATAAAATAAATAGAATAAATATGTACAAATAAAATAGAGTAATAAATACGTACAAACATATATACAGGTGGTTGTGAAACTTGAATCTACTCTAGAAGACACATACAGCTTCTAGAGCAATTTCATCAGCATCGTATATTGGGCAGAAACAGCAACAAAAGCCCAGATAAATCCAGAAGCAGCAAGGCCTAGTGGAAAGAGTACAAGCTTGAGAGTCAGAGGATCTGTGTTCTAAGCCTGATTCCTCCAACTGCTTGCTAGGTGACCTTAGGCAAGTCACAACTTCTCTGCACCTGAATTTCCCCAGCTGTAAAATGGGGCATTAAACATCTGTTTTTCCTTCTATGAGAGTCTCATGTGGGATAAGGAGTCTCCGACCTGATTAACTGATATCTACCCCAGTGCTTAGAACAGTGCTTGACATACAGTAAGCACTTAGCAATATAATAATAATAATTAGCAGCAACAAGGTCCTGGAATGCAGTTGGCTCACCTACAATGTGGCGATGCTCACAGGCTACCCAAGCAGGAGGATGGATGACTGGAGGATAACTAAGTAGCTGCTGTTTGGAAACTGAAAGGGGGCACACGCAAGCTGGAAGACCACCACAGCAGGGAGACCAGTCTAGAGGGTAGCCATCAGTTCTCTTTGAGCAGAGTCTTCTCAAGGATCAAGAGACAGTGAGACGGGACAAGCACTTTAGTGCAGCAAAAAATTACCTTTATGTACACACACAGTGTGTAACAAAACATCCGTCACCATTATCCATCTTTTTTTCTCAGCCACATCCACGGAAAGAAACACACAGCTGCAACACCTTCCAAAGGAAATACACACACTCACACACTTTCTGCATTTTAAGGGGACAACCTGTTGTGTAATATGCAGGTGTAAGAGCAAAACTGACACTCTGTCCTTAGCTGGGTGTTGGCTGACAGTTTAGGGGACAGTCTTCCACTACTCTGAAGGAAAATGAAGAGAGCCGAAAGGCATAGATTTTTCTATTACAGTTCAAATGTATCAATTTGAAACCTTGGTCATGATATTGAGTGATTTAATCCCTAAGGATTTGAATTTGGATTCAAAAAGAAAGGGTCTTAAAAAAATCGATGTGTGTCACAGAATGCGGGTAAATTAGTGATACATGGAGTGAAAATTGTGGGGAAGTTAAGACAAAAATGTCCTGCAAGATGAAGGGGGCATCCGATAAACACACAGAATTATAATCAACAGAATTGACTAGAAGTATAGAGCAGAGTTCCATATTCTTAATGCTCCTGCTGGAAGTAAGTTTTCCAGTCTTTAATAGTCTTGGACCTTAACAAAGGCAGGAACTTGGGAGGAGATGAAGTATAAAGTGACATTCTTGCCCTTGGCAAGCATGCAGTAATAGCTAAATCAATCAATTGTATTTAATGAGTGCTTACTGAGTGCAGAGCACTGAACTAAGCACTTGAGAGCGTTCTGTTTTGGACATGCTATGTTTGAGGTGTCAGCAGGCCACCAAAGTAGAGATGTCCCGAAGGCAGGAGGAAATGCAAATCTGCAGTGAAGAAGAGAGATCAGATCTGGAATTGAGATTTGGGAATCATCTGCACAGAGATGGTAGTTGAAGCCATGGGAGTGAAGCGAATGGGTGTGGATAAGAAAAGAAGGGGACCCAAAACTGAACCTTGAGAGACCCCCACAATTAGGATGTGGTAGGAAGGAGGAGTCCACGTAAGATTGACAATGAGCTGCCGGAGAGATAGGCGGAGAACCAGTTAAAAGAATCTGAGAGAAGATGTAACTAATAAACACATTTTTAGAATTAAAAATCAAACTGTGGAATCTACTAGGTCGACTCACTGGTGTTCTGACACTTGTCCAACCTCGGTAAAAGTTAGCTTAGAGAGACAGCAATTGCCATCAGCCAGAAGGTGGATGCAGGCCGCGGTGAGACCAGCTGGCTTGATACCAAGCACATTAGATGAAAGAAGTACAGCAAAACAGCAAAAAAACAACCCTTCTATTGATGTCCTTTATTGATGTGCGCAAGGTACTTGATACCATCAATAGGCCTGGACTCAATCAGAAGGACAGAAAAGCCTGTTTGATTTTGGCTTTAAACCTAACTTTTTCTTCTTTGAGAAAATTACAATATTAGAACTGCAGCCTAATTGGAAAGTCTGCTACTAGCTTGAGCTCTCTGCTTGGTAATAAGGCCTGGGGCTCTCTCAAACCACACTGATGGTGCTGAGGGGGTGACAGAGTGAGACTGCTATTTTTCTCTCTACTAATCTTCCTCTTCACTCAGACACTTTTGTACACAGAGAGCCTCAAATGAAATGACAGCTTGGGTGTTGTCCACAGGGCATTATCAGTGACAAAGTGCCTGGAAATACTGGCAAAAGAAAGGCGAAACCTTCATTTTCAACTGAAAAAACCCCACATCCAGTGAGGTGAGGTAAAGAGCTCAGACTAGAGTTGGTGTAAGAGGAAATATGATGAATCATCCACCTTTGCTTCCCCAGTGAATACAAAGATGAAATAGACTTTATTGTTGTAGGACTATAATTGTGGTGATATGTACAAGGATTGTAATTTATTTTTTATTAAAGTCTGAGATGATAAAGGTGGCTACAAATGGAACAGGCAAAAGAAATTAAAAAAACCCTGAAAAATATATCATCTGTAAAGACCTGTAGCTGATGGCTATGAGGAACATATATTATTTAGTAAACAGAAGGTATGAATTAAAACAGAAACCCAGGAGCTAATACTCTCTAAATTCTTTTTAAGGTCAAAATTCAGATAAAACAAACATGAGAGGAAGCAGCAGGGCCTAGAGGAAAGAGCATGGGCCTGAGTCAGAAGACCTGGGTTCTAATCCCCACTCTAATTGCTTCGTGACCTTGGGCAATTCACTTAAATTCCCTGTGCCTCAGTTAACCTCATCTGTAAAAAGACTGTGAACCTCATGAGGGACATGGACTGTGTCCAAACTGATTATCTTTCCCAGCACAGTGCCTGGCACGTACATAGTAAACACTTAAGAAATACCACACGCACAAAAAAAAAAAAAAAATGAATGCTAGGAAAGAAGAAATGTAACGGTGTGGCCCACTTGTCCATGTACCCGAATCAGGACAGATGTTTTAGGTCTCATGCCCTAGTGCTTTCAGAGATCCCATACTGGAGGTGAATCGTGCTCTAAAAGTGCTGAGGGCCATGAAAATCTCATATAGCCCTTCTTTCTCCCCCTTCTCCTCTCTCCATCTCACCCTGCAAATCCCACTCCCCAAGGAGGGCTCCAACAGGGAGCGCCTAGTCTAAGCTTTGAGCTTCCATCTCAAGGACATAAGGCAGGAGATATGTTGAGACCCCTCTCCCTTTACCAGCCCCGATGATAATAAGAATAAACAATAACATTGGAATTTATTAAGCACTTATTTTGTGCCGAGCACTATACTAAGAGCTAGGGTAGGCAAAGGATAGAAAGTTGCACAAAGTCCCTGTCCCACATGGGGCTTTCAGTTTAAGTAGATAGGAGACAAGGGATTGAATCCCCATTTTATGGATGACAAACTGAGACACAGAGAAGTTAAGTCCCTTGCAGGCAAGGGGTGAAGCCATGATTAGAACCCTCTGACAGACAGTGAACCCTATGTGGGACAGTGACTGTGTCCAATATAGTTTTGTTGTTTCTACCCCAGAACTTAGTACAGTACCTGACACACAGTGAGCAATTAACTACCACAAAAATAAGTAAATAAAAGGGACCCTGTCTCCCAGGCCGGTGCTTTTTCCACTAGACCAAAATGCTTGTCTGGCCAAATTACCCTCTTTCTGAACACGGAAAGTAGCAATGTGGTGGCGACCCCTGGACTTAGGGAGCCAACCCATGGAGGGAATCAGTGACCGGTGCTCATTCCTGGTCCCTAGGTTGGAATTCTTCATCACATGTCGCCGAAATAGTCATCAACAGCAATACTCAGGCCTGCTGCACTCTGCATTTGAGAACAGGCAACAGTAGAGAGTATGCAGTAGAGAGCAGCCCCTCCCCAATATGCCTGTTTTGGCTAATTAAATGACTCACAATTGAATTAAAAGGTCACATATGGGATTCTACATGTCATTTTGTTTTGGCATCGCCCAGACAAATTGCCATGGGAGACAAGCATTTTTTACAGAGAAATTTTTCCCTCTCACCTTTTTTTCCTACATAGGGTTCAGCTGCACTCTAACAAAAACAGTTCAAAAACTTTGTGGTTGACCTCTCATTCATTCAATCGTATTTATTGTGTGTTTACTGCATGCAAAGCACTCTACTAAGCGCTTTGGAGAGTACATTAAAACAATAAACAGTCACATTCCCTGCACACCTGAGCTTACACTCAATAGATGGCACATAACAGCAATTCCCCCATTAGGCAGAATTTCAGATTTCCTTCTACACCATCACCTCATTCCTGTCTTCTCATTCCTTAATTGCCCCAGGAAACAATCCTATGGACATGCGCTCTGTCTCCACAAAAATTAATACCCATGTATCACAGAAACCATGCAATCAAAAATACCCCAAATAAATTCAGCCCCACACCCCTTTGAGTTGAAAATGAGACAACCTTTAAGGGATAGGACTATCAATTCATTTCTGTACAGTTCTCCTTAAGGTAGAAACGCATGATAGTACAATAAATACAAATGAAAGTAGAAGAAAGCTGGAACAACTTTCAAGAATTTCCATCATGATACCTCATTAAAATAAATCCATTTGTAGAGGTCTGTTCGCTCTCAAAATATAGTCTGTGATTAATACCATAAGCTTTTAAAGTCCTTTAGAAACCCAAGTGATTGGTGTTAGAACAAGACAGGTGCTTTCCTATTTCTTTATTAATTTGTTACCTAATCGATCAGCATCTCTGTGAATAGTCACATGACACTGCTTCTTTGACTTCTTCCACAATTTACCCTCTTCATTTTTTGCAATGAAAAAGGTTCCATAGCAAGGGGTGAAACTCATGGTTTTGTGAATAATGCAATGATAGGAATTTTTTGTAAAATCTTAAAGTCATTTAATAAAATATTAAAGCCATTTACTCCATTAAGAATCAAATTCAACTAGTGTATTTTCAGTAAAATCTTTCCAGTTTCCCTCTTACTGGGTCCAGTAAAGTTAGGTTTGAAAACACACTATAGAGATTCCTAAACCTAGAATTGCCTAGGGTCACTTCAAACTTCAAGTTGATTAAGAAGGAGTACATCACAGAAACACAGAGCTTGGATGTAGTATTTTAGGGCTCAAAAATACATTTTGTTCATTTTCTGATGACTAGAATATCATTGTATTTTTTTGTGCTGGCTACAGTTTGTTTTTTTTTTAAAATCACATAAACAAGCTCAAAGGGAGTGCCCATACTGATGATAGAGTGCCTTCTTCTATATTATTCTTAGTAACATATTAATTGCCTGGGCCACACTAATTGCTCACCTTTGGCCAAGTATTATTCTAGAAATGTAAACTTAGACTTGCATTCTCCTGCCCTTTTAGAGACCTAAAAAGGCTTTCATTATTTGCCAATGCAGAACAACTCGAGATTATTCTCACTAGAGCCCACCATGGAAGCAGCCCAGGCCAGTAGATAAAGCACATGCCAGAATGCCAGAGGACCTGAGTTCAATTTCTGGATCTGCCACTTATTGCTGTGAGACCTTTGGCAAGTCACTTAACTTCTCATTCCCTAAGTGTCCTCATCTTTAAAATGGGGATTCAAAACCTGTTATCCTTCTTACTTGGACTGTGAGCCCCATGTGGGATAAGGGACTGTGTCTGGCCTGATTAACTTGAATCTACTTCATCGCTGAGAACAGGGTTTGTCACATAGTAACCACTTAAATACCATACCCAAAATACCCAAACACATATTTATCCCCAATTTCAAGCCTCACTTGGCATATAATATATACGCGGTTATACAAGGCAGCCAACTAGAAAGAAGGTGAAAAGTGCAATTGGATCTCTTGCCTGCCATATAACCTGCCCTTGTATCTCTTTCACCTCCAGTTTCTAATTCTCCTGTTAAAAGACACTGACTATGGTGTTTAGTGACTCTAGTCACAAGGGCTGATCTGTCACATTTCAGAGTTTCAACAAAGGATTTCCAAACAATTTTAGGCCTCAAAAAACTTCTGGAAAGCGAATTTGGAAGTAGTGGTCATTGGTATCAAAAGGTCAAAGAAGGAAGAGATTAATACACTCCGAAATCCTAACCACCTCCTACTTGACACTTGACACTGTGGTACATAGTGTCAAGGAATACCACACTGACAACTGGAAAGAGGAGCTTTTCATGAAATATAGCCATTCAGGATGATCCTGTCATCAGTTCATTCACTTGGACATTGAGAAATATTGAGTTTTAAACACAAGTGGGCAGATAGCTGAAGGATTAAAAGGGATTGTGATTTGCCACAGGAAATAAGAGGAATCAAGCACAAGAAGGATAGATTTGCAAAAAGAGAAGTCATGATAAAATGCGGAGGTAACATCTATTAAATTACCCTAAGGGCAAAATTTTAAAAATCTTGCAGGTTATCTTGAAAATTTTATTAAAGGGAAAGTTTCTAACAGAGAAAGCTTTCATTTTTACTACAGGATACTACTATGGCATCAGATGGAAATCAGTGTTGAAGGGGAGAGAAATGTTTGAAGTGAAACATGAAACTCTCCATGGTTTTAAGTTCACAGATGAAACTGAAGCCAGTTGGGTTTTGTTTGGATGTAAGTCAAGCTTCTAAGCTTTTCATCGAACTGGAGAAACTTTTGTTACCATCTAAAATAAAGTGGCTGCCTGGAGGCTGAGTTGTCCTGGCTTACTTGAGGTTTGCTTGGATAAAGGCATATTAAGAAGAAACAGTCCAGCCCCTGTAGGGCCCAGTATTTCCAAAATCAGAGGCAGGTAGCTCAGCTTCATCACGGTTTTAGAAAATGAAGCACAATCACAAGCCAGATTCAGCTGGGAAGAGGGGTATGAAAATGTAAGAAAGGGAAGGATGTGTTTTGGGAAGCCTGCAGTGAGGTGGTCCTATGGATGAAGGAGGGCAAGAGTGGTGGAATCCAGGCCCAATCAGTGCAATGTATAAACAGCCATGTCCATGGGTGTCTGTACATTTTCAATTGTACATGATTCCAGAGACTTTTAGGTTAGGTTTTACTTGATTTTATCAATAGCATTTATTGAGCACTTGCTATTCATTCATTCAATTGTATTTATTTAGCGCTTACTGTGTGCAGAGCACTGTACTAAGCACTTGGAAAGTACAATTCAGCAACCGGTGGAGACAATCCCTACCCAACAATGGGCTCACAGTCTAGACTAATAATACTAATATTGGCATTTGTTAAATGCTTTCTATGTTCCAGGCACTATTCTAAGTGCTGGGATAGATACAAAATGATTGGGTTGAACAAGTTCCTCTCCCACATAGATCTCACAGTCTTAATCCTATTTTACAGATGAGGGAACTGAGGCACAGAGAAGTTAAGTGACTTGCCTAGAGTCACCCATCCGGGTTTCCTGGCTCCCAGTCTCAAACTTTTTCCACTAGGCCAGGCTACTTCTCATCCTTGAAAATGAAAGGAGTTACAGCTAAATATGTTAAATATGTCCTTTAGTCAAATGCAAATGACAGGCCTCTCACAGTAATATTTAGGAATGGACTCTCTCCCCGCTCCCGTCAGCGCATCCCTGACCCTCCACTCCAGCCAGAAAAAGTCAAGCATCTCTCTTAGTGATGCTTGTATACACCCAGGAAAACTTGAGGACACAATTACTACAGGCAAGACAAATTACCTATGCTAATTGTCCACAAGTATAATGCTTTAAAAGCATTAATAAATATCTTCCAAAGACACGCCCAGTCTATGCTTCTATTTCAAAATTTCACAACTTTAATAACAGCTAGTTCAAAAGGGCTACCAATCTAAGACATTTCACCGTACCAAGGACTGTCAGGGTTAATTAAAATGACCTCTATTGGTTCTGTTGAGTTGGGATTTTGACAAGCAAAAACAAATTAATGCTGGTTCTCTACAAAGGACCTCTTTGCAAAGGAACTAGTTGTTATAATTTTTTCCAACAAATCTATATCATTAAAATTGCAACCTACTTGGCAAATTCAATCATCATGTTATATTTAAAGTAAAAATCAAACGTATGGTTGGGTCAGCTATTTTTTTCATGGTATTTTTAAAGTGCTATGTGCCAAACACTGTTGTAAGTGCTGGGTAGACACAAAGCAATCAGGTTGGAAAACAGTCCATGTCCCACATGGGGCTCCCAGTGTTAATCTCCATTTTACACATGAGATAACTGAGGCACAGAGAAATTAAGTGACTTGCCTAAGGTCACACAGCAGACAAGTGGAAGAGTGCAGATTATTTCCAGCAGGAGGCTGTCAAAAACTAACTGCTGATTTTATTTTTCTGTTTTGAAGAATTTTATCCATAGAGAGGCTTCTCAACAAGGAAAACATTTAAACAGACCCCCAAGTCCTGTCCCTGAAATGTATATCCAAAAGTACCACAGATAAATAGCAGTAGAATCCTTAACAGTTTAATGTTACCAAAAGGAATCACCAGACTTTTCAGATAAATGAAGTATTGTGTTGAGAGCCAATTTTTCCAAACATGAACAAACAGTTCTGAAATCAATGTACTTCAGAATAAATTATTCAGAATATAGATCAAGTACTTAAAAATATCCAAAGACTACATTTAAATTCCAGGTCAAGAACAATTTAAAAGATTTATAAGAATATTTCATTAATAATTTAATCAGCCAGAGTATGTCAAATCTATTTCTTTATTAATTCCTTCTAAACTTGCATTTTAAAAATAGAGGCATCATCAATAGAAGTTACAAATTACATGACTAAAAATGAACTGGAAGGGCTTTTATCTGACTACTGGAATGAAACACAAGTGGCTGCTTGTGGCACGATTAAACCCCAACTAGATGTTTTAAAACTCAAACAATGTGAAAAATCTTACTTTGGTTTAAGGAACTAGGGAAATTATTGTCTGCTACAATCACCCAAAAGCTTAATACAGTGTGCTGCACACAGTAGCTTTCAAAACCATCAGTACCATTGAGGAAAAAACGAATACATTTTTATTCCCCCATATCAAGACAGATTTTGGAAAAGGAAGAATGCACCCCTGAGATTTTAGGGGTATTAAAATTCATTATGGGCAGGAAGGTATGTTTCCTAGTTCTGGTATCCTATTTTGTCCAAAACATGTTTTGGCAAAGCTCGTTGGACATAAAATACACGTTAAAAATCAACAAAATTATTTTAAAATGTTTGGGCTATAATTCCAAGCCACATGATGACAATTCCTCTGCATTTGGCATCTTGAAGAAGCTGTCAGTGTTGTTTGTGAGAAGAAACCTGAGAAAATTCTGTGGCACTTCCAAACACTCAGAAACTAGATCCAGAAATCAAGGGAAAAACAAATGGGATAGCTAAATCAGAACCCAATGCCTATGTAATCCAAGACATACAGATTAATATTTCCACAAGCCATTATATTATCAAAGGTATTAGGTGCTTACTATGTGCACAGCACTGCACTAAGTGCTTGAGAGAACCAGGCTCTTCCAACATTGATAATATCACTTTCAGCTTTTTTTTATACTGTTACTAAGATGGAGGCAATTTTTTCATATGTAATAATAATAATAATAATTATGGAATTTGTTAAGAGCTTACTATGTGCCAAGCATTGTTCTAAGCACTAGGGTAGATACAAAGTAATGGAGTTTGTCCCACGTGGGGCTCACAGTCTTAATCCCCATTTTACAGATGAAGTCACTGAGGCACAGAGAAGTGAAGTGGCTTGCCCAAGATCACACAGCAGACAAGTGGTGGCGCTGGGATTAGAACCCATGTCCCCTGACTCCCAACCCTGTGCTCTTTCCACAAAGCGACATGGCTTCTGCAGCACGTAGTGTAGGTACAAAGGGATTTTTAACTGTTTAAGCCCTTCTTTATGAGGAAAGCCAGGAGGACATTTCAGCATCTCAATTTACAGAAAGCTCAGTAGTCGTTTACATCATCATCATCTTCAACAGCACTCAGAGAAAACAAATATTTTCCTTGACGAGCTTAACATAAAAGGGGAGGTTAGTGATCAAGCCCGGTTATAAGGTATCTTCCCCAGCACTTAGTACAGTGCCTGGTAATAATAATAATGATAATAATGATGGCATTTGTTAAGCGCTTACTATTCATTCAATCGTATTTATTGAGCACTTGTGTGCAGAGCACTGTACTAAGCACTGGGGGGGGGGATACAAGGTGATCTGGTTGTCCCACGTGGGGCTCACAGTCTTAATCCCCATTTTACAGATGAGGTAAC
The DNA here is from genome assembly GCF_015852505.1 of Tachyglossus aculeatus. Classification (NCBI taxonomy): domain Eukaryota; kingdom Metazoa; phylum Chordata; class Mammalia; order Monotremata; family Tachyglossidae; genus Tachyglossus; species Tachyglossus aculeatus. The sequence continues at coordinate 52,058,432 of NC_052074.1, read as the reverse complement.
TGAGGCTCAGAGAAGCTAAGTGACTTGCCCAAGGTCACACAGCAGACATGTGGCAGAGCTGGGATTTGAACCCATGACCTCTGACTCCAAAGCCCGTGCTTTTTCCACTGAGCCACGCTGCAAAATGCTATAAAAAACTGGAGTGTTAATGGGCCCCACTTTAGGCCTTTTGGTTGGTGGGAGAGAAGCCCACATAGCACAATCATTCCTTCTTATCCGAGGCTTTTGATCACCACTCGTTGATTGCCCTTGGTGGTTAATTGTTGCAACTTCACATATCTCTGGACCTTCTTCTATGAATCTTAGTATGTAACAATAACCCTATTAACTTGAGTTTTCTCTGCCTCCGTTTGCATCCTTGAGGTTGTTTACTAACTCAGGCATAGTCTAAAAATCTAACAGAAGGTCCCTTACCACTGCATGTTTGCATTATCACTGGGGAGGAAGAATCGCCATCACCATTCCCTCTTTGCAGAAGCTAATCATTTAAATAATCATCTTGGTCTGAACCGGACTAAATTCCTCCAGGGCCTAGCTTGAGGAAGCAGCCGGAGGGAATTGGATGTTAAGCACAAAGAACAATAGGGTTTGACTGAATTTTTTAGGTTCTGAAAAAGAAATGCGATTTTTTCCAGGTCTTAAATTTCACATAAAACTCCTTGATCTCATCCCCTAAATACTTGTTTAATTTGAAATCTCAGATTTGCCTCTACCTCTTTGCCTGCTCTAAATTAGCGTGCTAGAGTGTGAGTCCATTTTGGACTCCCCAAAATTCCCCATCTTCCATAGGATAGGGAAAAGAAACTCCTGTAGCCTCATTTTCATGAAAGATCCATTTTATTTAATTACTGAGCATGGGATTGAGTACCAAACTGTACCATATATAATTGCGGTATTTTGTTAAGCACTATGTGTTTTTTGTGCGTTTTCAATGCTGCCATCTAATGGCATCAGAGCAAAAAACTTAGACAATAATTAGACAAGCAACGATTTATCTTGACTGACTGGGCAGAAATAAGAATATCTGTGTGCTCCCAAGGGGCGACCCTTCTTGGGCACATGGAATGGACTGTTGAGGTGAGTTGTGTGGAAAGGCCCGCAATCCTACCAGTCCAGGCCGTCCTTATGAAAAGTAAGAAGGCTGGGCCAGTTCAGTTCTGTTGAAAGTATCTCACTGGATTCATATTTTGAAAAGATTCATCATCAACACCTCCTTTTACAGCTCTGAAGCCTAAGAGAGGTATGACTAAACCCGAGCTCTGGGTGCATCTAAAAAAATTTAGGCTGTCATAAAGTTACCAAAATCCTAAAATTGCTAATGTGGTAGCTGGGTCAGAAATGGAGGTTCCTGTTAATCAGTGGTATTCATTTAGTGCTTTCTGTGCACAGAGCTCTGTACTAAGCACTTGAAGATTGTAATACAGTAGAGTTAGTAGACACATTCCCCGTTCACAAGAAACTTACAGTCTAGAGAGGACATCTTTCTTCTTTATCGCCAGAGTAAATCAGGTCTGGACAACAGGTCCAGACTTATTCAACAAATCAAAAAACCTAATGTGTCCTTTTGGGAAATTCAAAGGCATAATTTGGCATCAGTGTGACATTAAGATGAAGACCAAATCGAAAGAATATAGGTAAATGTAGTGTCCAACCTTCTTTGATCAGTAAGTGATATTAATTTTTAATGGTATTTATTAAGCACTTACTAAGTGCCAGGTACTGTACTAAGAACTGGGGTAGATAGAAGCTAATCAGGTTGGACACAGTGCATGTCCTACATGGGGCTCACAGTCTTAATCTCCATTTTACAGATGAGGTAACAGCCACAAAGAAGGTAAGTGAGTTGCCCAAAGTCACACAGCAGACAAGTGATGGAGCTGGGCTTAGAAGGCTTAGAACCCAGGTTCTTCTTACTCACAGGCCAGGGCTCTATCCACTAGGCCATGCTTCTTTTCATTCAGTCCTTACTGTTTGTAGAGCACTGTACTATGAGCTTGGGAGAGTGCAATAGAATAGAAGTGGTAGACTTGATCCTTGCCCTTACGGAGCTTACAGTCTAGTGGGAGAGACAAACATTTAGTGGGAGAGAGATAGGGGAAGTGGCAGAGTAAAAGAATATGTTCATAAATATTGCAGGGCATGGGATGGGGATGAAATTGCTCTAATTCCCACCTGTGCATTCTCATCCACGACTTAGAACACACCCTGCACTCAGTAAGCGCTTAATAAATACTATTACCACTGCTACTACTCTCTTTGGGCAGGGATCGGGTCTGCCAACCCGATTATATTACACTCTCCAAAATATTTAATACAATGCTCTGCACATAGTAGGGGTTCAAATACCACTGATTAATTGAGTACTAGTAGAGACTGTGGCTATTCATTCATTCATTCATTTGATCATATTTATTGAGCACTTACTGTGCACAGAACACTATACGAAGCGCTTGGAAAGTACAATTCAGCAACAAATAGAGACAATCCCTTCCCACAGCGGGTTCACAGTCTAGAAGGGGAGAGACAGGCATCGATAGCATCAATATAAATAAATAGAATTATAGGTATATACATATCATTAATATAAATAGAATTATAAATATGTACATATATACACAAGTGCTGGGGGGTGGTGGTAGGTAAAGCAAATGGAGTGAATCAGGATGATGGGGATGGGAGGGGGAACCAGAGGAAAAGGGGGCTTATTCTGGATAGTGGAAGCTCACTGTCTGGAGCCCCAGCCACCAACACTCCATGGAGGCAATGGCCCCCTCGAGCTCTCTGAGCTAGATCCCTAGATTTGCTTATCCCAGATCCATCACAGGAACTGAGAGTTTCCAATCAGTGCTGAAAAGTTTATCTTTGCCTTCCCCCTTAATTCCATCACTGCTCGTGAAGTTGGAGGTAAAAATGCAGGACAACAGAAGGGAAAAAGTAGAGATGACAAAACTTCATGAAAAGAATCGCCTCCCAGATGGCTTTTGATATACAAAATTCCAGTCAAGAATATAAGTAACATATGATCCATCCCAGTCAAATAAGTGTATAAAAAGTTTTACATGTATTTGAAAAGCTGGAAGTCCATAATTGCAATATATAGTAAAACTAAATTTGAGCATAGTGATTTTAATGAAGTTAGTTGCTTTTGGCACGCTTGAGTAACTCTACTCAAATTCAGGATTAAATGTACTCTCAAGATCTGATCAAACATACCCTATTTCTTCTTGACTTCAGAGATTATTTTATTTTAATTCAAGAACTAGCAACTGAAACTTAGGCAAATCCCGCAACTTCAAGAAACCTCAAGCAATCTTGTAGCTCAAAAAACCTCATGACAAGCTCTGATTTCTAATTCATGACAATCGCCATGCATTTACTGAGATTTAATCAATCAATCAATCAATCAATCGTATTTATTGAGCGCTTACTATGTGCAGAGCAATGTACTAAGCGCTTGGGAAGTACAAATTGGCATCAAGGTATATAATCATTTAATCATCAAGGTATATACCTGGAGGCATCCCTTGAGACATCTGGAAAAATGGAAAGAGGGTTTCTGAAGGGATGAGGGCTCAACAGAATGCCATCATTAAAATGCAGTGCCTTAGCCTTTCAATTGCTTTTTATTTTTTTCTTAGCATCTGAGAGAGAAGGGAAGCATGTCGATGAGATGCTTAAAGGAGGCTCAACACTCATGATGCCAAGTACTGGCTGTTAACCAGAGCAGAAGAGACCCTTCCCTCAGGGAACTAACCCCCTTCCCAGGAGAGCTCCAGAAGCCGGCATTGACTCCAGCATTGGCACCGGAGGCCAGCTGGTCCACGGTGGGTCATGTCCAGGCATCTCAAGAACAGCCTACTGCCACCTTTGAAAAGATGTCTTACCAAACTTGTTCAGTAAAATTTTTCAACTAATAATATCACAAAGACACTGGCCTACATTTGTTGAAAAAAGTAGTAGTCCCATTTATTGAATACCCACTTGGGTCAGTGCACTGTACTAGGTCCTGAGAAACATTCCCTGCCTGCAAGAAGCTTACACTTCAATGAGAGAGAGGAATATAAGAGTATTTATAACCATTCATTCATTCAGTCAGTCATATTTATTGAGCCCTTACTGTGTGCAGAGCACTGTACTAAGCGCTTGGGAAGTACAAGTTGGCAACATATAGAGACAGTCCCTACCCAACAGCAGGCTCACAACCAGACTGGTCAAAGTAAATAACTGAATGTACAAATAAACATGAGTGCTGAGGAAGGTATAAATAAGTATTAGAGTTGGCCTGGCCCAGGGTGCTGGGAGATTAATTGGGGAAAGCTTATTGGAGAAGGCTTTTTTTGTTTCTTCATTGTATTTAAGTGCTTACTATGCACCAGGCACTATACTAAGCATTAGGGTAGATTATTATTATTATTATTATTATATTAAAGTATAATAATTAATAATAATAACAATTTGTTTAATGCTTATTCTGCCAAACATGGTCTAACTGCTGGGGAAGATTTAAGCTAATCAGGCTGGACACAGTCCATATCCCAAAATGGGGCTCAAGGTACTAATCCACATTTTACAGATGAGGTAATTGAGACACAGAGAAGTAAAGTGACTTGCCTAAGGTCACACAGCAGTTAAATGGTAGAGCAGAGATTACAATCCATGTCCTTCTGACTCCTAGGCCCATGGCTCAATACTAGGTACTATGTAAAAATGAATCCAAAGGATATTCTCTCTGCTGACACAGAAAATGTGATTCTTAAATGAGATCATATAGATTTATGACGTTTCCCCCACAGAAACACAATAGGTAAGCAGTATCAGTAGTAGCATCTTAGAAACCAAGAAATAGCTACATAGTATATAACGTAAAAACAAATTTTCCTGAAAGCCAGTCTCTTGCATTTTTCTTGTTTAAGTTTACTGCTGCAGATCCAATAAAATTAGCTTTACCTCAACATGAATCCATTGCGCTCTGTACCACTCTCCAGATCCTGATAAACTGAATCTCTTCCCTGTTGATTCAGGTTCTCTTATCAGCTGCCCCCAATTTTCTAGTTAATCCTGTAAATTGAAGGTATTTGAACTATGATCCCTAAATGTCTTGCTTGAATTTTTTCCTTTAGTGTTGCACTTCAAATTGAGTGAAACTGACTCCTCTCTACAGCACTTCTGGGTTTTTTAATTCCAGTGCAGACATACCCAAGTGGCAGGATTTTCCAAGAGTTGCTGAAATACAGTTCAAAACAAAATGATGAGTTAGAAGAAAACTGATATTTTCAGGTTATTTTATCCCTTTCCCTCCTCCTCCTCCTCATCATCATCTTAGGAATTAAGGCCTTCAGACATCTTGTACCATATGGGTAAGTCTTTTTCCAGGCTTTTAGGTTTCTTGATCAAAGCTCAAATTAGAAAAACCTGAGCTTCTCCTGTGATACAACCCCATCTTGGGCATATGGGGGAAGAGGAAAGATCATGAAAGTCGAGGGGAAGGCTGAAAGAGGAAAGACAATAGTTTTCTAGCATTGGATTTCAGCCTGCCTCACTGGGATCCCTTCTCTCACCTACCATTTCCTATCCTATCATCTGCTAGGGCATCCAATTCATTTTCTTCCACTCTTTTCCACTTTCCTCAACCTGCATGATCATTCACCAGTAACCACTGCATGGCTTTTATTCTGCCACCCTTCACAGGGATGTCTGAGAGGAACTGGGAAAGAGCTGTGGTTCTAATGAAAAAATGGAGAGCTAAGTGGGCAAGGTGGTGGTTTCCCTATCACCCTGTAGATTGAAAGCTGATTGAGGACAGGGAACTCTGTTTTACTGTAGTCTTCCAGGTGCTGTATATACAGTTACTACTCAAAAACCATTGATTTAATAGTTGTGGTTTCTGTTAAGCACTTATTATGTGTCAAACACTATGTACTAAACCCTGGGGTAGACACAAGACAATCTGGGCCCCTGTGGGATTCACAATCTAAATAGGAGGGAGAACAGGTATTGACCCCTCAATTTGCAGAGGAAGGAAATGTGGCACAGAGAAGCTAAGTGACTTTCCCAAGGTCACACAGTAGATGAGTGGTGGAGACAGGATTAGAACCCAGGACCTCTAATTCCCAGGCCCTTGCTCTCTCCACTAGGCCATGCTGCTTGATTGATAAAGGATACTATCTATTATGACATCACTGATTAAGTGGGGGAAGGAGGGAATGTGATAGCTCAGTAAAATAGTGTGCAGAAAATGAGTCTAATAATAATAATATTTAACGTATTTGAAAAGGGCTTACTATGTGCCAGGCACTGAACTAAGCACTGGGGTGGATTCAAGCAAATTGGGTTGGACACAGTCCCTGTCCCACGTGGGGCTCACAGTTTCAATCCCCATTTTACAGATGAGGTCACTGATGCCCAGTGAAGTGACTTGCCCAAGGTCACACAGCAGACAAGCGGCAGAGCTGGGATTAGAACCCACAACCTTCAGATTCCCAGGCCCATGTTCTTCTCATGGGAAAAGTCTAATCTAGTTGGGAAAATTATTCATTGGACAGAAACCACAACTACTCTTCTTAGGTTTCTGGGTTTATTTTTAAATACGAATAAGCACTCCAGTTTGAAGTAAGTGAAAGCAGTGTTTGGTATCAACATAAACTACCCAGCAAGCTCTTCCTTGTCCTCAGCATAATTCAATCCGAAGTGATGTACTCGGTATGATTTATTATATTTCTTATCTAGGACTCGGAAGAAAATTGCTTCTTCTCTGAGTTCTGAATTAAGCTGAAAACTTGCAACTTCCAGATTTTGAAGTCGTCTTATTGTCTGAATATTACTGCACCCAGCTCTTCAGTGACTAAGTTTTTATTTTATTCCTCAATCTTTACTTCATTCAATCAATGGTATTCATTAAGTGTTTGCTGTATGCAGAGCATTGTACTAAGTGCTTGGGAGAGTACGATACAATATAATTGCTAGATATGATCCTTGCCCTCAAGGTGTTAATTCAGTTAATTCCCAGGACTGATCAGCAGAATTTTAATTTCCCAGTCAGAAATAATCCATTACCTCTTCCATCTCCCCACATTTTCTTTTTCTCACTTTCACTATGGAGAGAATGGGAAAATGTGTAACCATCTCCCCAGTAGATCTAACAACTTCACAAGGGATTAAGTTTCCCTTCACGCAGTGAAGCACAGAATTAAATCAACTACCTGCATACTGTCTTGAGGCAGAATTCCCAGTTTTGAGATAAAACAAACACATGGTCTTGTGGGGGCATTGAATGATCTCTGTCACTGTCTCAGGTCACCAGGTTTCTGTTGCTGAGGAGATTTGGCTGGGCAGTCATATTTATTTCCTTGTTCCCTACCTCTGTTCCCTGATCCCTCAACATTTGCAGGGGATCACTCAAAAAAACCCTAGTGAAAACCACCTGCATTTAAAGTATGACCCTATTCTTAACTGCTCTTGCAAGTGGTCTATTCCAAATTAATTCATACATGGCTATTTGCAAACATCCCATTGAGAGGAAATACCAGCAATGCTAAACATACATAGCACAACCTTTTAAAATTACATAGCTCAAAATGAGTCTCTTGATTTCTAGAGAAATGAGATGAAGAAAATCAAAGAGTGAGAAGAAAATGCAACACATTTCTTTCCTTATTCGGTGTAATAGGTTTTTGAACAAATTCTAAAGGCTTTAAGAATAAATTCTCAAAATGTCTGGATTATTATTATTTTTTAGTTGCCCTCTTCTATAACCAGCCTTGCCCTTCACAAGTAGTCAAGGTTCAATTTTAAATCAAACCTCCTTATTTCCCATATGCGAGACATAAAGAAGACATCTCTTTCAACTCACATATTTCATCTATTACTAAATCCTGTCAGTTCTACCTGCACATTTCTACAATCCTCCCTTTCCTCTCCATCCAAACTGCTACCACGCCTACTCAAGCACTTGACTACTGCATCAGCCTGTCTTTCCCCACTCCAGTCCAGGCTTCACTCTGTTGCCCAAATCAGCCCATGTTTCCCCACTACTCAAGAACCTCCAAGAGTTGCCTATCCTCCACGACAGCAAACAGAAACTCCTTACCATCCAGCTTTAAAATCCTCAGATCAGCTTGCCCCATCTTACCTTACCTCGCTGGTTTCCTACTACAGTCCAGCCCATACACTTGACTCCTCTAATGTCAATCTGCTTACTATCTTGATTTCTTCTATTTCATCACCAACACCTTGTCCTCATCTTCCATCTGCCAGTAACTCTCTCCCCCTTCATACCTGACAGACTGCCACTTTCCCCACCTCCAAAGCCCCCCTAAAATCACAGTCTGTCCAAAAAGCCTTCCCTAAGCTCTCATTTCCCCTACTCATCTTCCCTTCTTCATCACCTATGCACATAGTAAGCGCTTAAATACCATTATTATTATTGTGATTATTACCCATGCACTTGAATCTGTATTCCAAATCACTTGATATTCACCTCACTTATTGCAGCACTTGATATTCACTCCACCCTCAGCCCCACAGTACTTATATATTCTTACGCTCTGTCATTTCACCCATCTTTGTTAATTTCAATGTCTATCTACCCATCAGGACTAAAAGTTCTACCAACTCTGTTTTGTTGGTACATGTCTACTAACTCTATATTGCACTGCCCCAAATGCTTAGTACAGTGCTCTGAACACAGTAAGCTCTCCATAATTACCATTGATTTGGTATAATTGATATAGTTAAAAAGTCAAGTAATAGTTGCTTCTCTAACTTTCTAAAACCTGGAATGGAAGTAGCTAAAGCATCCCACTGTGCCTTTGGCATCAAATGACAAAAATAGAACAAGGTCTTGCTTTGTCAATCTTTCCCTGTCCCCATCATTGAAAAAATTCCTGGCACAACCCAGCTTCACTAGATTATACCCATGAGGAAAAACAGATGATCACAAAATACCCATATTTTAAACTAAAATGAGGGGAATTGTAGACAAGGAAAAGAGGACAATTAAAGATTCCACGAAGCATCAAATATGAAGCTTGCCTCAAACAACATGGCAGTGCTATCAACAGCTGGAAAGTGGTGGTCTAAAGGTGCATCTAGGTAGCAATGCTCAGGATTAAGTGGCCTAGAGTGCAGACTTCCGGAAGAATAGAAAAGCAAAATTTGACTAAGTGCCAGGCAGAGCAGATGGTTAAGGTGTAAACAGAACAAACTAAGACCTCAAATATGTCCTTTACATATTCAATCATACTGTGCACTTATTATGTGGAAATCATTGTACTAAGCACTTGGGAAAGTACAATACAACAGTAAATATTTGCCTCATTAGCATAAATTGATAAAATCTCTTCTCCCACAAGCATTGTGGTATAATCTTGACCCCAACAAGTGAGTACGGTTGTTCCGATAGCGTTTCAGCATTAGGTTGCATGAAAGTGGATTTGCTCAGAGCTGCAATTTCAGTTCTTCAAATGGATGACCCATTTGCAGGAAATGCCACTTCTCTAGACAATTGCTGTTCTCTACAGTCTCAATTTCCCAGGGCTCTATGTAACCGTGCATATTTTCTTGGTTTTATGTAGGCTTCCATGTGTTTGTTCACCACAGATTAAAATCTGGTGATCCAAGCTAGTGGGAAGTAGACAGTACTTTAGAGCTCTTTTCTATAGTGCCTCTGTCAATCAGGGTGAGAGAAGCTGGGTCCTGAGCATAGCTGCCCAGACCTCCAAGAGGCAGCCACACAGGGCTGGTGTGGTCCAGTGATCAAGCAACAAATATTTATCAGACCTTCCAAAATTTCAGTGGTCATGATGAATATGTCAAATTCTCCAGCCTTTCAGCACATGTTCCCAATAATAATAATTGTAGTACCTGCACTTTCAATGTGTCAAGAACTGTGTTAAGCACTGGGGTAGATACAAGATAACTGGGGTGGACCCAGTCCCTGCCCTATATGGGGCTCACAGTATAAGTAGGAGAGAGGACAGGTACCAAATTTGCATTTTACAGCAGAGGAAACTGAGGCGCTGAAAAATGAAATACCTTGTCTAAAGTCACATAGCAGAGTTGGGACTAGAACCCAGGTTTTCTGGCTCCCAGGCTCATCCTCTTTCCACTAAATCAGACAGCTTCTCATTACTCTTCATAAATAGCATTTCAAAATGGGCATTAGGGATAGGTTGTGGGGCTCCCAGTAAATGAGTAGGAATAGAGGAGACACCTACCAGGGTTTCCTCAGCCTCCTCTGTCATGGTGAAGTAGAACAGTCATGTCTTCCATGCAAACTAAAGGGTCTTTGATATCCAAAAAGCATGTAAGTAAAAGAAATGTGAGGCACATATGTAAACCTATGAATGATATTTTAGTGGGCATCTTAGAGTAAAAGCATCTCAAACTCCACCTCTAAACCCAGTAAATTAACAGTCTAGTGTCACTCTATCTTCAGGTCACCTTTGAAAAACACACTACCTCTCCAAAATCTGTGATGCAATTATGTTTTCATTTTCTCATCTGTGTAACAAGCTACTGATAGATTTCCATGGGTGATGCATTAAGAAGCTTTCAATTAAGTGAAAGCTCCAACACCTCCAAGGGTTTTCTTGATGGCTCATGCAACCTTGCTACTGTTGGAATGATCTTCTCCGCAGCTCTTGTCACCTGAAGCAACTTTCCGATCACTCCCCATCTCCTATTCAGCTCAATCTGTAAATGCTATTTTTAGTTTATATCTCTTAATCCTCTCTCCCCCTCAGCTACTGGAAACCAATTTATTCACCTTATGCTATCTTCTATGCTGAGTGACTTTATGTATTACTCAAGACTGCTTTCTAAAGAGAGTTTATGAAAAATTGCCACAAAATGTTGAATTGTACTTCAAAAGTAATCTCTCATTTAGCATTTATTACAGGCTTCTTTAGTGACCTATTTTTACAGCACTGACAAAAGATAATCACACAGTGCCAGCAGTGTTCATTTAGACAGAAGACTGTCATTGATTAATGCTATTGAAATTTTATAAACTACTTGAATTGAGTCAGAATTGTGATTTCCTTGATTACATTGTACTACCCAACTCAATTAAAATTGATTTATCATTTTCCTAAGGCACAGGAATATCTGTTTGCCACATTTTTCTATCTACCACATTTTCCCCATTTTGCAATTGTGCTAAATGACTGTGGGTGTATTGTGGCCATGAGAATTTACAGATATTAAGGAATCGAACCAATTTTTTTACTTGGTCTGTTGCTTTATAGGTCTTCTAGCTATGGGGAAAATATAGTTCAAGCACATGTATTAATTCCATTCTCACAGACATAGTACCATATTCAGAATCATCTGCTAAGAAACAAACAGCCTAAAAATTTAATCTAATCACTTCTGTGCCCATTCTTTTCTCCACAGTGTTAACATGACAATGGAAAGGTGTCATTAAATTGGGTTTAGGGGTTTATAATAATAATAATGGCACTTATTAAGCTTACTATGTGCCAAGCACTGTTCTAAGCATTGGGAAGTTACAAGGTGACCAGGTTGTCCCGCAGGGGGCTCACAGTCTTAATCCCCATTTTTCAGATGAGGTAACTAAGGCACAGAGAAGTTAAGTGACTTGCCCAAGGTTACACAGCTGGCAATTAGTGGAGTTGGGATTTGAACCCATGACCTCTGACTCCAAAGCCCGTGCTCTTTCCACTGAGTCACGCTGGTTTATGTGAATGGATCTGCTTGTAACACCCATTTGCTCCTTGGGGAACAGTGTCAATTTAACAATGTCACCTTAATATCAACATAAAGTGTTTTATTGCTGTCTCAGTGGGAAAAGTGAAGAGAAAACAGTCATAACAATAGTAATAATAATTGTGATATTTGTCATGCACTTACTATGTGCCAAGCACTTTACTCCAACCTAGAGTAGATAGATACAGGATAATCAAATTGGACGGTCCCTAATCCCTTTAAGGCTCACAGTTTGGGAGGAAGTGGGGTTTACCTCAGTACCTCAACTGTAAAATGGGGATTAAGTCTCTGTCCTCTCTCATTCATTCATTTATTCATTCATTCATTCAATCGTATTTATTGAGCACTTACTGTGTGCAGAGCACTGTACTAAGTGCTTGGGAAGTACAGGTTGGCAACATATAGAGATGGTCCCTACCCAACAGTGGGCTCACAGTCTAGAAGGGGGAGACAGAGAACAAAACAAAACATATTAACAAAATAAAATAAATAGAATATGTACAAGTAAAATAAATAAAGAGTAATAAATATGTACAAACATATATACATATATACAGGTGCTGTGGGGAAGGGAAGGAGGTAAGGTCGTGGGTTCTAATCCCAGCTCCGCCACTGATCAGCTGTGTGACTCTGGAAAGAGCATAGGCTTGTGAATCAGAGGTCGTGGGTTCAAATTCTGTCTCTGCCAATTGTCAGCTGTGTGACCTTGGGCAAGTCACTTAACTTCTCTGTGCCTGTTACCGCATCTGTAAAATGGAGATTAAGACTGTGAGCCCCACATGCGACAACCTGATCAGCACTTAGAACAGTGGCTTGCACATAGTAAGTGCTTAACAAATGCCATCATCAATATAATAATTATTAATACCCATTTTACAGATGAGGAAGCTGAGACACAGAATATGACAATAATAGTATGTGTTAGGTGTTTACTATAGTCCAAGCACTGCGGGACAAGCTAATCAGATCAAATGCAGTCCTTGTCCCCAAGAGGATCACAGTTTGTAGATGAGGAAAGTGATTGGTAAGTAGTATAGCCTGGATTAGAATCCAACTCCTTTGACCCCTACCTGCTCTTGATTTAGGTATTAGGGGTATTTTTTGCAAAGTACCTTACAAAGTGCTGAGGTAGATTTAACAATCAAGTTGGACACAATCCCTGTCCCAAAGAAGGCTCAAAGCCTAGAGGTGGAACGGGTATGTAATTGATGCTATCTTTAACCGATATGCCTTGTTCACCTGTGGGGAACTAGTCATAGGTTGCTAATTGGTGATAGATGAAATATCTCTTTGAAATAAAAAAATCAATTAAAATAAAAGAAACATTCCCATTTCACCCTTATCATCTGCTACAGCCACCTTTTAAAATTAGAATACAAGTACATAGCCATTCAATCACATCTTATCTACCCTTTTGAATCCTAATGGAAATTTTTCTTCATTCCTCTCAGCTCCTTTGATAGGGCTTTAGTGATTGTTTCAGTTCGATGCACCAGTTGCTTAAATCTTCCAGCATGCAGCTCTCTATTTCATTTCACTATTTAAAAGGAAGAGCATATAAGGGTGATACTTCTTTTCACCTGCTTATTGTTCAGATGGAAAACAATGTAATTTATGGCTAATTATTCTAGTAGATTCTGCATTTTAATTTACTCTTCGATTAATATGAGAAAGTCTTGTTTTATGCCACAACACACCACTTGCAGCTAAAAATAGCAAAATGTCAATTTGTCCAACTTGCTGTGTGCTGATGATACTTCTCTTACAGGTTTCAAGAAAAAAAATACATTTAAAAATGGTGGTTTGTGACATGTGACAGTTTTAGAGAAAAAGACATAAAATGGTTTCTTCCAGTCTTCAAGGAATATTATGAATTGAGAATGAAATGCAATTATCCTTTCCCTCTCACCTCTGTTTAGGGTACAGTAGATGGATGAGCAAAACAACTATCTCATATTGGCTGTCTTTTTTTTAAAAAAAATTCAGGTTCCAAATGATTGGGGCAAATTATATATTATAACAGCATGGCTTAGTGGAAAAAGCATGGCCCTGGGTGTCAGAGGACCTAGGTTCTAAATCCAGCTCCCCATTTGTCTGCTGTGTGACCTTGGGCAAGTTTCTTAACTTTTCTGTGCTTCAATTTCTTCATCTGTAAATTGGGAGGTCAATCTTATTCACTCCTGTGTAGAAACTTTGAGCCCCATGAGGGACAGGGATTGTGTCCAACCTAATTATCTTATATCATCCCCAGCGCTTAGTACAATGCATGGCACACAAGTATTATTGTTATTGTTGCAATATTTTTATCAATATTTCATTTTTAAAAGCCCTTCTCAGTGAGGAAAATCTAACTATCCTCAGAAATCTGTTTCTGTTTGAGCCATAGTACATTCTAGCCCTTCTCTTCTAAATCTGTGGCTTTGGAGATCATTCCTTCAAGCAAAATGCAGTTTAGTGATTTTTTTTTTCCAGAAGCAACATTTATGTCATTTATGGGGCTATTAGTGGTGTTGAAACCTCTACTGAGAGCACCACCAGACTCCTGCTTGAAATGTAAGGTCTGTCATGAGCACATCCTGTAAGTATTCTTAAACAGTAATACAACAGTCTGGTTCTACACCAAACCTACAGGAAATATTCTGCTCTTCATTCTAAGGGAAGTACAGCTGTGCTCAGGTTACCAAAAAAAAAAAAAGAGAACACTCCACATGTACTTCACGCATTTCCTGCATGCTGGCTTTGATTTCTCTAGCTCCATTTGATCTCTACCCTGGGTTTGGGCTCTGCCTTCCTTGCAGCATGGCTCAGTGGAAAGAGCACGGGCTTGGGAGTCAGAGGTCATGGGTTTGAATCCCGGCTCGGCCACTTGTCAGCTGTGTGACCTTGGGCAAGCCACTTCTCTGTGCCTCAGTTACCTCATCTGTAAAAAGGAGATTAAGACTGTGAACCCCAAGTGGGACAACCTGATCACCTTGTATCCCCTCCAAGCGCTTAGAACAGTGCTTTGCGCATAGTAAGCACTTAACAAATACCACCATTATTATTACTATTATTATTATTTTCTTGCTCCATAATTCTGAAAGGAGGCCCCAGGGGTGTGGTGCATTTTTTTCTATAAGGGATTGGAAAAAGTGTTATATCTTCTAGACTGTGAGCCTGTTGTTGGGCAGGGACCATCTCTATATGTTGCCGACTTGTACTTCTCAAGCGCTTAGTACAGTGCTCTGCACACAGTAAGCAATAAATACGACTGACTGAATGAATGAATATTTATACCCAATTGCCAAGGGTAGATGGAAATGTAATCATCTCCCTTCTCTTTGCTGTCCATATTAAACATGGAAGACTGAGCACTATAGATGCAGTGATAAACACGGGAATAACATTCCATAAACTTGAAGAGTTACCAGTAGAAAAATACTGCAGGTAAGACATTTTTTAAAAATGCTTATTATAGGGAGTTCTTGCGTATTCAAATATAACCACTACTGACTACTAATGGTTAAGTATCGAGAAACCCAGATGTCATCAACTTGCCAACAAGCAATTAGAAATACCTATTGATTTTGGTGGGTTTCTTTTTTTTATTATCAATTTGACTTTTTTTATGGCAAACATCAAAATCGATAAAGCCATTTCCTTGAAAATGATGTGTTACCAGGTGACCAAACTAGGGTATGATGTCTCCATTTGGGCCTCTTAGCTGCCCATTTTCTCATCAAGAACTTTTGAGGCTTGGACAAGGGAAAACCTTTGGGCTGTTATTTTCCTCCTTCTTTGTTAGCTTAAGAAATAAAAGCTGCATTTTTCCCTTCCGGTGACAAATTCCCTTTCCTGAAGTGGGTTCATTCAATTCTTGCTGGATTACAGAGAAATTGTTAGATGGGAGATGAGCCAGAAGAAATGCCTTAAAATTATGCAGCTCTGCAAAGATGACTGCCACTCCACTGCTTTTGGTGAGGTTGCAGAATAACCATCCATCAATCACATTTACTGGAAGTTTACTGTGTGCAGAGCACTGTATTAAGTGCTTGGGAGAGTACAATATGATACAGTATAGCAATGTAACATATTCCCTGCTCACAATGAATTTATGGTCTAGAGGGGAGTTGACAGTCTAGAGGGGAACAACTCTCTGGAACCTTGTCTTTCTCCTATTTGAAATTAGATTTAATGATGTCTCTATTCAGTGTGGGCACTATATTACCATACCTGTTCTTAATCATGATTTCCCCTCACACTATACAAATGATTTAATAGTAGCAGTCAGGGCTCCCAGTGTCAAATACTGTTATTCCCGTCAGTGGGCAAACTTGTCTGCTGTGGGTGAGGTCAAACTGGTCTGCCATGGATGAGGCTAGATTAAATCTCTAGTGAATTGACAACCACGAGAGCCCCTCTCATTTAATCAGGTTAAATTTCTGCTCCTTCTGCCCTATTTGGAATACAGGCAGCTGCCCCCTGCTTCTGTGGGCACTCCCCTCCTTAAACACGTGGGCAGGAAAGGTCACTGTTTACTGTTGTATTCTACTTTCCCAAGCGCTTAGTACAATGCCTGCACACAGTAAGTGCTTAATAAATACGATTGAATGAATGAATCACCAGACTATTTTTAGCCGTGAGTGGGTGGGTAAGGGGGTGTCACAGCAGAGATAACAAGAGCAATGATGATGGACAGCTTCTACCATCCACCTGGCTTGGAACTCTCTTTGCCCTCAGATCCACTAAGACCACATCCCTCCCCAACTTCGAAGCCTTCAGAGCAGGTCTTGAACTCAAAAAGGCATTCACTGAGTAATCATCATCATCAATCATATTTATTGAGCACTTACTGTGTGCAGAGCACTGTACTAAGCGCTTGGGAAGTACAAGTTGGCAACATATAGAGATGGTCCCTACCCGACAGTAGGCTCACAGTCTAGAAGGGGGAGACAGAGAACAAAACAAAACATATTAACAAAATAAAATAAGTAGAATAAATATGTACAAGTAAAATAACACCTGGAGCCCGCATACTTGCTCGTTTTATTCTGTACCCCAGTGGGAACATAAAGAACAGGGATAAGAGTATGTGTTTGGTGCTGCTTAAACTACTAGCACCAAAATGAATTCCTTTGCAAAGGATCTTGGGCTTGATGTCTCAGGACAAGGCTCAGGAGTTGTTACTGGCAGAAGACTCCATATCACGACTCATGCATATCATTTAATTCTACTTAACCTTTCACATTTTATTTTTTCCCATTGAATTTGTGTTTTTTAGTTTGTTGGCAGTATGAATAGGGCCTGTGCCCCCTTGTTCCCTTTATTATAATGTCAATTCCTCAAGTATGGGGAGCTCTCTTCCCATTTTTATTGGGTGCTCCTTGGCAGCATGGCTCAGTGGAAAGAACAGGGGCTTTGGAGTCAGAGGTCATGGGTTCAAATTCTGGCTCCACCAGTTGTCAGCTATGTGACTTTGGGCAAGTCACTTAACTTCTCTATGCCTCAGTTACCTCAGCTGTAAAATGGGGATTAAGACTGTGAGCCCAACGTTGGACAACCTGATCACCTTGTAACCTCCCCAATGCTTAGAACAGTGCTTTGCACATAGTAAGCACTTAATAAATGCCATTATTATTATTTATTAGTGTTCTGCTTTGCACATAGTTCACACTCAATTAATACTGATGATTTTGTCCTGTAGGACAGCCATAATGAACCTGAGACAATTGCCACTTTGGTCTGTTATGGAATATAATCCTGATTATAATGCCTTTATATAATCCTGATTGTAAGGCCTTTCAATGCAAACTTAGAAGGCACTGAATGCATTCTTTACAAGTGGTATATAATATCTAAGCTATGCTGGGTATATAGTATATCTCAAGTTTTGCATTCAGATCCGGGGAGTTTTAAGGGTTTCTTATTCTCCCTTTTTCCTTCATAAATTAAACTCCAGAAGGGGATGTTAGGGTCAACCATCCTTTCAAATTGTAGAGCCTTAATAATGTCAGGATAGTCCAGCAAAACGAATGCTGCACCATGTATTAAAATGTGGATGTCTCATTCTTTTCACTTAAGACTACAAGGAAAATAGGAAATGACACCATGTTCACTTAGTCTCATGAAAATTTAGGAAATAAGAATAACAAGTGGTATAAATTCATCTAATTTTTATTAAGGATCTTCATAGCTAAATTTTCTTTAGGTCATGTGCTCTAGTGCTCCAAAGACAGCGTTCATGACCACAAGGAAAGGGAGATACACACCACCAAATTACACTTCAAGGACACTTATAGTGCCTTTTTACTTCCACTTCCCCTCCACAGAGAAATGCAGTGTGTCTTTCTGCATCATGTGAGGATGAACCTTAATATGTTAAAATGTCATAAGCAAACTACTATGCCTTTAATATATAGGCTCAATAACCAGAATGGATCTTGAAATCCCTAGGAAACAGAAGCATCATTAACACTGTAGGGATCCATTTTTGAATTAAAAGTGAAGGAAACTACACATCAGAAATAGCTGAAGATATTTCAAATTCACTGAAGGACATGTGTCAGCAAAATGTGAGCTTCCTCACTGAGAAGAAAATGAAAGTGTTCTCAATGACTGCTCCTCTTAACTAAGTAAAAAGCTCAGCATAACTATTCCATCTCCCCTTATCTCTGGTTCGTATTAATGTAACAGGGCCTAAAGCCATCACAACTCATGGCTTCTGAATTTACAATAAGATATAAGATTGCAGCACATTTGATTCTAAATTGTACTTTTTTTCCTGAGGATTTATGTTACCCTTTCATCTCCGACACTATTGTCTCATCCCCTCAGGTGTCTGTCTCATTGCTTTGAGACACATCACCAAACAGTCTCCATGTTTTGGACAGTTTCCTCACACACACACCCTGTCACTCTTTACTGTTCCTTAATGTTTTTCAGAAATATGCCCGGTCATATACATTCACTCACTAGCGTTATCATTTCCAGACAGTGCTTGTCACTTCTATAAAATGGAGTCTCCCATCGAATGATGGGCTAGCCTCTGGCCTGAGACTTCAGGACCAAAAAACAGAACGAAGGAATTGATTTATGATGGTGCTGGTGGTTGGCACAAATCAAATCCTCTTATTGCTGCCAGCCATGTTCCTGCTGGGGCATGGAGTGCAACAAACAAGTAGTCAGGCAGAGGTGCTGCACTTTGCAAAGGACATTTAGAAACCTTGGGGTTCTCAGGACCCATTTTCAGTCAAAGTGACTCAGCATAGTGTTAATGTTATGTCTTTATTACTGCAGACAGTTGGCTTGAAAGCAAGTATGGCATTCACTGTCCATGGAACAAAGTATTTCCAGGATACTTCCTGGGTCTGACCTTGTGAAGCACCCTGGAGGGTTCTAACACCTAGTGGCTTCTTTAGACAGAAACCTTCATCACTGATGGTATAGCCTCAGCAGACAATACCATACTGCAGAATTAGGACTAAAACCCAAGTCTTCTGATTCCTGGACCTGTGCTCTTTCCACTTAACATATAGCAGGGCTATACTTCTCTATTGTAAGACTTTGATGGCTATAGTAGTATAGCCTTTCATTTTTGCCACCACCTTCAGATTTGCCCACTCCTTTGAAGTGTTTTTTAGAACCCTTGAAAGTCAAAATACTGTAAATGATATGCAGTTATCCAAGGAATGATATTAATTTATAAATTTCAGAATTTCATAACCAACCATGAATTATAGTTTCCATGTCTCTCTGCTAGAGTAAAGCATGCTTCCTCCAGAGTTTAGGGCAAGGAAGAGAATGTACATATTTTCCTGATATTATTTCACTTGCATAAGTTCTGGAAAAGTTGGCAGAATGGACAGGGAATATATCTGTGGGTCACCCTGCCCTGAACTAGAACAGACCTGAATTCAGGTCAATACCCTAACAGAGTGAGTTGCCTCAGAAATGCAAGATAAGAGTATTGCATTTCTGTATTGTTTCCCTATATTAGGGAAACAGACAAGAAACCATTAACCTTCTCCCCCATTTTTATATTTTAAACAAGAAGGGTAAGGTCCAAACAGTCCCTTGAAACAGCTCTTTTTAAACAGCTATTCCTTCCATATAGTGGAATAGAATAGATTTATGGCTCAATGACATCCTTAGTTAAATACCTCTTGCTCTAACTGGCTGCTTACTGACACTATAGTGAGAGTTATCTGGTTGTAGGGGATGACTTAAGTTGCTTTTTTCCCCTCTGGTTTGTATCTAAAATTTATGTCGGGGGATTCTGAAGCTGACCTAAACTATTAAGCCAGTCAGAATGGAAGTTTTAGGGCTTTAATACATCTCTTAATTCTTGGCTGCTCTTTTCCTATGTCATCTCGATTGAACACCCTTTTGATCAGTAATGTAAAAAGATGACACACCTAACCTATGATCAAAAAAGCAAACAACCAGCTATTTCCTGCCCCAATCAGTGTCACTTCATAAGCTAACTGCTAGAACACCCCTGAGAGGGATGAGATTTTTACAAAAGTGCAGCCTGCCGTAGCAATACATTGTCAGAATCACACATGTATTGTCTTTACTAGATTTCAGTTTTCTGGGGCGCTTAATCATTTTTTGCCAGCTATTTTGAGTTTCACTTGAAACAAGATGATGTCTTCAGGAGATGTTAAGTTTGGTCATGCCCTCAAATCTAGAAATAATGACTTTTTTTTCTCATTTGTTCATTCATTCTTTCATTCGTATTTGTTGAGGGCTTACTGTGTGCAGAGCACTGTACTTAGCGCTTGGGAAGTACAAGTTGGCAACATATAGAAACAGTCCCTACCCAACAACAGGCTCACAGTCTAGAAGTCACAGTCTCATTTACCACAGGAACAGTGCCACAGATTCAATGAGCCTAACACAGTGCCCTATACTCTAAGAATGTGCACTGCCTATTTCACTGATGTTAAGGAGGACCATAGTGTGTTAGTGGCCTGGGAGAAACTTTTACAGTTTGTGAAAGTGCTCAAATTTATTCTAGGGAGAGCCTTCTTCCTGAGAATCTGGTTCAAATCAGTAGGGTGATGATGCCAGCAATTTTATAAATGAGGAAAGTATAAAACTTATCGGTTATTACAGAAACTAACAAAAAACAAGTCATTTCCTGCAATAAAGTAGGATAAACTCATTTTGTTTTTAAACCAAACATTTAAGTTCATGGCAAGTGAAGCATAAAATGGGAGCAGCAATTCATAAAGTCTCAGCTGCAGTTCAATTTATTTTTAGAAATAGTACAGGAAGAGAAGGGCTTGGGGAAATTGTACTTTTGGAGCCTATATCTAAACAAAATTCTGATAAAAATTAACTCCCAGAATGGAACTGCAAGCTCAAGCTGTACCAGGGCTCGCTGAAGAAGGGCAAAGGCATCAATCAATCAATCAATCAATCGTATTTATTGAGTGCTTACTGTGTGCAGAGCACTGTACTAAGAGCTTGGGAAGTACCAGTTGGCAACATATAGTGACGGTCCCTACCCAGCAGTGGGCTCACAGTCTAGAAGGCATCAACCAATTGGGAGAGTTTAGGGGAAAGAAATGGGGTTCTGTGATTCATAACAAAGAGACTACCACCTGTGAGATGCCTTTGAAGAACACTGCTGACATCTGGGACCTTGACTGATTGAATCCCAAGAATAGTCACAAAGTTGTGCAACCCCAATACTATTCTAGGATTTTGGTTTGTCATCTGTGCTCCTTGGGACTGTTCGTTGGAAGGTAGCTTTAAGCCACTTATCTCTGAGCAATTTAGAACTGAAATTAACTGTCATGTTCCCTAACCAGGACCACGTTGTCAGTTTTGTTTCTCTACCATCCGTCTCCACTTGAAGCATAGTGGAAACGTCTCTGTTGACTTCTGAGATGGCCCTAAGTCATGTTATATTTCCTTGCAGTATACCATTTGGCTAGTAGCACAACAAATCAGAATTCAGAATCACATTTCTTTTTCAAATTCATCTGTACCTGAGTTTTGTGCCTCTTGACTGAATCCTTTCCCATCGCATCTCAGGAATACCATTTAGTTAATAGATTTTAGGCTTTGCCAAGTATATTATTAAAATTCTAAGTCTCAAAGTAATGACACTGATCCTTGCGACAGTTTGGGAAGAGAAGGTCAGATCTTTCTAATGGGGAAAAGATTCATGTTGAGCCAGTTATTTTCAAGAAACACAGAAAGTTTGATGGAATTCAAAAAGGGCTTTTTGCAATATTTCTTCTGAGTTGACTCTTGGTTAAGGAAGCTGTTTACAAACCACACATGACTGCAGTTAGCTGAAAGCAGAGAAAAAGGTTAGAGGTTGAAGGGCCCTGACTAAACTCAAGTTTCAGGCCTCCTCCAACTAGGGAGGCAGTACCTCCCAGCATGGCAGGCTACTGGAACAATCTGCGATGATGGGTAAATGGGCCAGGTGAGAGAGCCCCCAACCCTAACAAGAATAACTGCATATTTGCGTCCTTCTGGGAATGGAAAGTGTCACTTGCTTATTCTCTACTTCTCAAGTACCAAGTACAGTGTGCTGAACTATGCAGGTACTCAATAAATGCTACGACAGAGGTGAGGCTGGAGCCCATCATCATCATCATCATCATCATCCATCGTATTTATTGAGCGCTTACTATGTGCAGAGCACTGTACTTAGCGCTTGGGAAGTACAAATTGGCAACATATAGAGACAGTCCCTACCCTACAGTGGGCTCACAGTCTAAAAGGGGGAGACAGAGAACAAAACCAAACATACTAACAAAATAAAATAAATAGAATAGATATGTACAAGTAAAATAAATAAATAAATGAATAAATAGAGTAATAAATATGTACAAACATATATACATATATACAGGTGCTGTGGGGAAGGGAAGGAGGTAAGATTGGGGGGATGGAGGGGGAACGAGGGGGAGAGGAAGGAAGGGGGGCTGGCCTCAAATAAGCAGCATTGCATAGTAGATGGAGCAGGGTCCTGGAAGTCAGAAGGTCATGGGTTCTCATTCCAGCTCCACCAACTGTCTGCTGTGTGACCTTGGGCAAGTCACTTAACTTCTCTGGCCTCAGTTACCTTCTCTGTAAAATGGGGATTGAGGCTGTAAGCCCTATATAGGGCAGGTACTGTGTCTAACCCAATTTGCTTGTACCCACCACAGTGCTCTGTACAGTGCCTGGCACATAGTAAGTGCTTAACAAATGCCATAATTTTACTATTATTATGGCATCAGAGGTGAGTCCACACTCCTCACACAAGGCTCAAGCTGGCCTGAACGTCAGGATATGAATCTTTAATTCTATTTGTTCTGACGATTTTGACACCTGTCTACATGTTTTGTTTTGTTGTCTGGCTCCCCCTTCTAATGATGGCATTTATTAAGCACTTACTATGTGCAAAGCACTGTTCTAAGCGTTAGACTGTGAGCCCGTTGTTGGGTAGGGACCATCTCGATATGTTGCTGACTTGTACTTACCAAGCACTTAGTACAGTGCTCTACACACAGTAAGTGCTCAATAAATACGATTGAATGAATAACTGAAAGACTCCGTGTGGAGGCTTTTTTACTTGGATAAGCCATTATTAATGGTATGAGCAAAGTACTAAATGCTGTAAAACAGGTCAGACATACTCATCCCTGTGGGTGTTCTGTAAGCAGAATTGTTATACGTTTGAGGGTCACACTTTAAGAAAAGCCAGATATTGCTAATAAATTCTCTGTAAAAATATTAGCAACTTGGCATAGTATCATTACATGGAACAAAAGGAAGTGCAAGAACTCTATTATTTTCTTGGATGTACAGTGTGGGAGGGTGGGGTTTCATGGAGGAAAACAGAATAGTTCATGATGAGGAGGAGAAGACAGTAAAGAGAGAGAGATGAGGCAGAGATTGAATGAGAAAGAAAAAGAGGTCACACGTGACAGGGACATAAAGAGTTGGATGCCGACACACAGAAAGAAACATTCCCAAAGCACTCACATGTATACATACTCTCCCCTAAATGGTTTTACTTTATTCAGCAATGACAGAAGGAGTAGGATAATAAAATGGAGAACACCCCTCCACTACTATTGCCAAGCAACCCTGTTTCGTTCTTCAGGCCAGAGGACTGTTGCTGCTCTCCTGGATGCAGAGTGACCCTAGAACTCTGGAAATCACGCTGCAGCAGCATCCTGAATCTGGAGTAGGAGCCTGGAGTCAGGCTGCCAGTGGCAGGTCCTAAACTTGTCTTCCTCCCCACACTGTCTCATGATGGGCCACAAGGATCACCCTTACAAGAACCTGAAGAAGAATGGGTTGGCTGTAAATGGAGGCTGCACTAAAGAAAATGCGCAGAGTTGAAGGTAGTAATAAGCCACTGTGCATAGTAACTCTGCCTTTAATTCTACCTAGTGCCATGGTATAATACATGAATAACAACAGGGAGAGAAAAAGAGAAAATATACAAGGGTATACATGAACCACAATGGACTACCATCTTCTGCTTGTTCCCTACAGTCCGATTAAGAAGCCATCTCAATTTTACGAAGTTGATTAAGAAAGTTAAGTAGGATAAAGTCAATTCGTTGCATTGAGAATTGAGAGTGAGTATACATTTGGGCACCTAAGCAATTAGAGTGTAGCGTTAAGAGTTCTGTGGACTGTTTCTCCTGGATTTCTTCAAACATTGTAAAAATAGCCCTTAATGAAGGACTGCCTCAAGTTTCTTTAGTACTCACAGGCTGCTCCTGCCTTTCCTTTTCTTTTTTCTAAGGTACAATCCACTGACATCATTTATCTTTGGTTGGTTTCTTTCTACCTGTTTTAACCAAATCTTATTCGTACCAGGCTGCAAATGCAGATGTGTTTCCAAAGGAAAAGTGATTGAGGTTACATAGGAAACTCTATATGTACTTTACCTCTATCCAACCTTTTTCATCAATCAATCAATGGTATTTAATTAGCGCTTACTGTGTGCAGAGCACTGTACTAAGCTCTAGGGATAGTACAGTACAACAGAGTTGGTAGACATGTTCCCTGCCCAAAGCAAGCTTAATGTAATTCTAGGGTGTTGTGACATTTTTTGAGTTTCAACAATCAATTTAGCTTAATTGGATGTAAAACAGTGTAACTTTTCTGACAGTCTCCTTTTAGCTACTTAACATATCAGTGTAATCTTGTATTTTGAACAATTCTGTCAGTTATATATTCACAAAAGGGAGCACATAATATTGCATATTATATAGAGTTATGACCATTTAGGTGTAGTGTGCATATAACTTTAGATTGGTGATACCTTTTTATAATAATTTGTAGTATTTGTTAAGTGCTTACTGTGGACTTACTAAGGACAGTGCTAAGTGCTGGGATAGATTCAGTAAGATCAGACACAGTCCCATCTCCTCATGGAGCTCACAGTCTAAGGGGGAAGAGAAAACAGGTAGTTAATACTCACTTCACAAATTAGGAAACAGAGACACATGAAAGACAAACGACTTTCCCGAGGTCATACAGCAGGCAAGTGGCAGAGTGGGAATTAGAACCCAGGACTTCTGACTTTTTAAAAAATGGTATTTGTTAAGCACTTACTATGTGCCAGGCACTATATTAAGTGCAGGGGTGGATACAAGTTAAACAGGTTGGACGTGGTCCCTGTCTCACATAGGGCTCCAAGTCTTAATCTACATTTTGCAGATGAGGTAACTGAGACACAGAGAAGCTAGGTGATTGCCAAAGGTCATACAGCAGACAAATACCAGAATGGCCTGTGTTCTTTCCACTGGGCCATGTTGTTTCTTTGAAACAGCCAATACCCAAGAAACTCTATATCCAATCAAACCTTTTCACTGGTAACACAGAATTCAGGCTGTCCCTGAATGCATGGATAGATGAATATGTGGAAAACAGATCACAAGAGACTAGTATGACTTTCGGAATGTTACAAACAGAAGTTGGTGACTGGGACCGTCAAGGTTCATATTGAATTGAAGATCTATAAAATGTATGCACCTTCAGTAAGACTGTTGTGTTGTTTGACCTTGTACATAGTAGTGAGGCCAGGGCCTACTACAGAAGCTAGCCAGGGTCTTGCTGTTTGCGAATTTCAAAAGCACCACCATGCTACATATCAAATGGCAGGACAATATTACTAACTTCCATCAATGAAGACATACCAAAAACATAAGTTTCCCTGGAAACATAGAATATCTGTGATGTGGACATGTGACTGCTGCTCTGACTTTTGTGGAAGTATCATTTGCAGTCAAAGCCATGAAAAACGGGAAAGCATCCAGATCAGATAGATGGCATTCCTGCAGAAATCAACAAGCAGAGAGGGGATCCATTTAGCAGACATCCTCATGAGATTTTCTTCCATATTTGGAACACTAAAGCAATTATATCCACCATCTTTGGGAAGAAAGGGGAAAAAGCTAATTGTGGAAACTATTAGGAAATAGCTTTGATTCCCATTACTGATAAGATTCTAGCCCAAATCTTTCTGAGCAAACTACTGCAGAACAAAGACAACTGGGTACTAACTGAAACATGGTGTGGCTTCAGATCAAAATATAGCACAGAGAATATGATCTTTCCAAGACAAAAGATTCATTAAAAGAGGCAGATTAAGTGCCAGGTAAAAAATTGAAAATAAAACCCTTAAAATCTAGGGAGCTTTTGAGTGGACTTGACCATTGAGTCAAAGTTATGAATGATTGTTTGTGATAAGAACCCAGATTTCAAATGAAGAAACTAAGTTCTTTCTTATTTAGGAAAAATACAAAGGTGGGATAGGACAAGCATTTAAGACTCCTCACTGGTAGGTATCTGAAATGTGGTCTAGAGGAACACTGTCCAAGGGTAAGAGTAGTGGAGCTAAACCCATTCATTTATTCATTCATTCAATCATATTTATGGAGCGCTTACTGTGTGCTGAGCACTGTACTAAGCGCTTCAACCCCTTGATCATACTGCAGTAATTATAATGATCAGATCTGTGATCCCTTTGATTCATTCCACAAAGACTGTAGGACACTTCTGCTTATTATATTCTTTTACTTCCCAGGTTGGAGTCAAGGCTTAGGGGATCATAGGTTTGGTGTACATTAACAATTCCCTGACCTGACCCACCTAATTCTACGTTTGCTCTTTCCTCTCTTGGTTATTGGTACCATTCTTCTCTCACTTTATGATTTTGGGCGTCCTTTTAGCTCTGTAATAGCTTCTCCCTGAAGCTATCATCCAAATGACTCAAACTGACATCAGTTCCAGATGAATTCTGAGGTAAAAATTGGATAAA
The DNA here is from genome assembly GCF_015852505.1 of Tachyglossus aculeatus. NCBI lineage: Eukaryota > Metazoa > Chordata > Mammalia > Monotremata > Tachyglossidae > Tachyglossus > Tachyglossus aculeatus. The sequence goes on along the minus strand of NC_052074.1, from coordinate 52,031,434 downwards.
ATAAAAGAAATGATCCCAAATGCTCATGAATCTAGTAGATTGTCCATTTTATTATAAAACCATAATATGCAGCCCTTGCCATATCATTTGCATTGATAATTTTGGTGGATTTATATACTTCACCATTCATTCCATACATTTCCTTTGGCACTAATTACCTCCATTTGTGATTTTCATACTACGATTTATCCTAAGGGGAGGCCATAAAGTTCTACATTTATTCAGTTCTTGCCTTTTTTTCCTATATAATAAACTTTATCTTCTGGTGAATGTCACAGGAATCTTTCCGCTCACAGTCTAACATTTTCAGTTCAGTATACACGTTCTTTGACCCACTCAATACACACTAGGGAGCCCTTGACTACAATTGCTTATTCTTTTAAAGGCATGCTCTGCTATGAATCTTCTCTATGATGGGTGTTCCTTGTAATTTGTATTTGGAAACACAGACATTCATTGGTATTTTTCTCAGCAGTGCACAGCCAATACAGATTTGAAAGAGCAAACTGAGTTGTAGTCAGCCTCATGAATCATCTGCAAAATTGTCAACTAAATTCCAACTCAAGATTTTTATTTTTAGTAGCCGGATGAAGGTAGAGAGAAAAAAGCTTGATTTGTAGTCAGGGTGATAATTTATTTTGTTGCCCATTAGAAAATATGACTTACCCTTCCACACTGAGCAAATTGAATATGGAAGTCTTCGATGAAGAATAAATGTGAAAAATATCACTTAGCAGACTTTTTCAAACCACAGGCACATTTTATTGTTTCTTTTAAAGGCAACTGCACTTTTCTTGTACTAGTGGATGCAAATTTTAACATGTTTTGAAAATGAGTAAGGTTTATTCATAAATGTAAGCTAAAACAGACATGAAATATCATGTGATTGTAAGAACTTTATACCTTTTTTTAATGATTTACCTTCCTCAGTGAAAGTCCTATTGTTATTCTTTTGATTCTCTGAGGCTGAGAATAACTCTTTATTAGGTTGCCCCTGAGCCTGGAAACCAAGTCCTAACTAAAATGAACCAGAATAATTTGAAAGAGACCACATGCCCAAGAAAAAGAGTTCAAACAGTGGAAATGGTCCTTAAAAATGTGTCTCACAACATCAGGCTTTCAACTATTTCACTCCAATGAAACTATTCTTTCTATGGTCACCATGAGCTCTCTCTACCCAAATCCAAAGGTCCATATAAACACCATCCTGGTCGCTCGACCTCTTGCCTGCCTTTAATCGATTTAAGTGCTTACTAAGTGCCAAGCACTGAACTAAGTGCTGGGGTAGATACAAGGTAATCAGGTCAGGTCCAGTCCCTGTCCCACATGGGGCTTACAGTCTAAGGAGACTGTGGACAACTTCCTCTTCCTCCAAACACTCTCTGGTGTTGGATATGCTGAAGCACAACTAACCCAATTCTCCTACTCCTAATCTGACTTCTCCATCATAGTTTCACTCACAGGTTCTACTTCTGTTTCATCCTTTATTGTGGACATTCTGCAAGGCTCTGTTCTCAAGTATTAATATTACTACTACTACTACTACTACTACTACTAGTAGTAGTAGTAGTAGTAGCAGTCTAAATATTTATTAAGCACTTACTATGTGTCAAGCACTGTTCTAAGTACTGGGGTAGATAGGTTTATCAGGCAGGACAAAGTCCCTGCCCCTCATGGAGTTCACAGTCTATATAGGAGTGGGAAAAATGTCCCCGTTTTTCAGATGAGGCACAGAGAAGTTAAGTTTCTTATCCCAGGTCACACAAGAGGTAACTGGCAGTGCTGGGATTGGAGCCCAGTTGGCCCACACTTCTCTCACTCTGTATTCCCTCCCTTGGGAAGCTCATCCGCTCACACATTTTTTCAGCAATCACCTCTATAGAGATGACTCCCAAATCTATCTCTCTAACTCTGACCTGCCACCTGTAATGCAATTCTTATCTCCTTTTCCCTCCAGGATCTCTTCACTAGGATGTCTCACCAAAACCATAAACTCAGTATGTCTAAAACAGAACTATCCATCTTTCCCTCTCTACCTCTTCCTAATTTTCCTATCTCAGTTGATAACACCACCATCCTCCCTTTCCCAAGGAGTTGTCCTTAATAATTATTATTATCTAATAATGGTGGTATGGTATTTGTTAAGTGCTTACTATATATGCCATACACTGTACTAACCACTGGAGTAGTAGTAATAGTATTTATTAAGTGCTTACTCTTGCACAAGATATTCAGATCAGGCACTGTCACTGTCCCTCATGGGGCTCACAGTCTAAATAGGAGGGAGAAGATAGTGAATCCCCATTTTACAGATGAGGAAACTGAGGTACAGAAAAGTGAAATGACTTGCCCAAGGTTACACAACAGGCAAGTGGGAGATCCAGGATTAGAACCCAGGTCTTCTGGCTCCCAGGTCTGTGTTCTGTCATACAAGGCCATGCTGCTACTTCAATTCCCACACTGTCAACTGCCACATCCTGTTGGTTCTTCCTACAGAACATCTTCCTGTTCTACCTCTTCCTCTCAGACAATATTTCAATGGTATTTATTGAGCACTTACTGTGTACAGAGCACTAGACTAAACATTTAGGAGAGCACAGTACAGCAAGAGTTGGTAGACACATTCCCTGCCCATAATGAATTTACACTCAAACAGTTACCACCCGATACCAGCTCTGATCGCTAGATTATTCTTCACTGCTCTCCCTGCCTCAAGCCTCTCCCCTTCTCCAATCTTTACTAAATACTACTGCATAAATCATCTTCTTGAAGCATCGATTGGCACATAACTTTCCACTCTTAAAAATCCTTCACTGCCTTTCTGTGTACCTCCACATCAAGAAAAAGTGCCTTGTAATCAGGTTCAAAGCTCTCCACTAAATCACCCATTTTAACATAACTGCTCTCTTAACTCACTACTCCCCAATGTAATCTCTTCATTCCTTCCAAGCCAACTCCTAACTATATTGCGCACTCATCTTTCCTACCTCTACCCCTTTCATGTTTTCCCCTGGCTTGGAACTTTCTCCTTTCAAATATTTGATGGACTTTACCACTACCTACAAGTCTTTCCTGACTAATTTCCAGCATCCCATGTTGAACAAACCCATCCACCTCTTCTAGCATTTATATGCTTATTTATTCTCATCCTCAGAATTTATGTATATATGTTTCATCAGTTGTACGCTGAATTATTTATTTTGATTCCTGAATTTGTATATATTTTTAATGTGTTTTCTCTGGCAGCGTGCGAGCTCCTTATGGGCAGGAAACATGTCATTTCTTTGTGTTGTACTTCCGAAGCACTTAATACAGTGCATTGCACCCAGAGGGCACTCAATACATTCCATTACTAATATTATGAGAGGGAAATACTTTCAGTCTGATAGATGTCTAAAATTATCTGGGAGATGCCAGTATGACCTATGGAAGGGCAAAAAACTGGGTTCAGGTGAACCAGATCCTAGTCTCAGCTGTTCCACTTGCCTGCTGTGAACTTTGGCACCTCATTTAATTTCTCAGTGCCTCAGTTTACTCATGTGGAAAATGGGAGTAAGATATCTACCTGCTTTTCCTCCCTCTCTCTTAGACAGTGAGCCCCACGTGATACAAGGACTGCATCTGATCTGATTCTCTTAACTCTACCTCAGCACTTCACTTGGCATATGCATTTATTAATAATAATATCATTAATAATGATGAGACATATGAGTCATTTTTGTTAGCAATGACTGAGACTCTGCCATCTTTTATAATGAGAGACTTCATCACCAATAACAGGGGAGAAAATAAAGTTACAGTACTTGATACCTCCTTCCCTTCCCCACAGCACCTGTGCATATGTACATATGTTCGTACATATTTATTATTCTATTTATTTATTTATTTATTTTACTTGTACATATCTATTCTATTTATTTTATTTTGTTAGTATGTTTGGTTTTGTTCTCTGCCTCCCCCTTTTAGACTGTGAGCCCACTGTTGGGTAGGGACTGTCTCTATATGTTGCCAACTTGTACTTCCCAAGCACGTAGTACAGTGCTCTGCACACAGTAAGCGCTCAATAAATACGATTGATTGATAAGGGGATTAATATTGGCTAATTCAGATCACAAGAGGGCAGCCAGTTGAGAATTTGATTCCTTGGCTTGGAGTTGGAATTAATGAGCTGTCAGTTATTGAACAGGGAAGGTTAGTGAACCATTTCTTTGGGGCCTTATTCTGCTTTGGACATAAAGTTGTGTGACCCAAGTGTATTGAACATATTCTTATTAAGAAACCTTCTACTTCATTTCAACCCCCAGAGCTGAGAGGTGGTAGTTCAATTTCTCTGAAGATTTCAGTCACTTACTTGGGAAGAGAATAGGATAGTTAGTCCCCTGACATTAGCCCACCAGTCTACTTCTCTTTCATTCCACAAGATTCTATTTTGCTTGCTTTTCCAGGCACAGATGTCAAAAATTTGTCTCCTTTATTAGAGCACTTTTCTCTGTTCCTCCCGACATACTGTTGTGGATGAGCCGGGAAAGTATTGACTGAAACCTGGCATAGTAGAAAACAATCTAGAAAACCTGAGAATAATAAACTTGACCCAGGTTACCAATGTGGGGAGAATGCAAGAAAGGAGAACTGCATTTTGGGAGGCATCAGTGGAAGTATTATGAGAGAAGAAAATTACCCTTTCTATTTGCCACTGGTGAAACCTTAGCTGGAGACCTGTACAAAAGTGCACTTGGTAAAGGATGTACATAATATGGATAAGAGATAGAGGAAATTTGCATTCATTCATTCATATTTATTGAGTTCTTACTGTGTGCAGAACACTGTACTAAGTGCTTTGACGAGTACAATACAACACTTAACAGATGCATTCCCTGCCCACAGTAAGCTCACAGTCTGGGCGGGGAAGACAGAAATTTAATAGCATGAACTAGAAAAAATCCTGGAGTGGAGTGGTGACTGAGTAGGTCATGGTAATAGGGGGGCATGTACAATTTAGGAGATCCACAAGATTGTATACTCCTCCATTAAATTGTTTGATAAATGATCCAAGATTGGGAGACTATGATCTGCAGGAAGATGTTTCCACAAGCCTCTGTTACAGAGCCCTGCATACCTTAGGTGCAAAATGAATATGGTTAATGATGATAGTGAGGATGGGGGCTGGAAAATTTGCTGCAGGTCTGGAGAAAGAGGCTGCTGGAGTGAGCTGGTAATTTGGAGGAGAAGAAACTAGAGGGTTAAGAATCCAGCTGGCGATAAATTGGCCCACCTCACCGGGAAAGCAAGGATGAAGATGCATTTTCAAGAAGAGTTTCTGCTTATTAATTTAGCATGGATGTTGGCTTGATAAATGATCAGAAGTTTAGAGAATATGATCTGTAGGAAGAGACTGAAAGTGATTGGTTTATTCAAGCTAAAGGGAAAGTATAAGCGTGGGTTTGAAATACTATTATGGTTAAGAATCAAGGCACATATGGGCTGTGGCCATTAAGGAAGGAGAAAAACATTGAAGACATACTGAAAGATATTTGGTTAATCCATTGGGGGGTGGGAGTGGGGAATTGGCAATCAGTTTGATTAGGTGATGTGAAATAAGGTACTCAGGGAGGCAGTGGAATCACCCCTGTAAGAGCCTTTTAAGATTATTACAGGAGATGATTATTTTAAGGGGAATGGATTAAGGGCTGTGACTCCATGTTTCTAATAAAGTACATCATCTAGATATAGCCTGCATTTGCATCCCCACTTTCTAGTTAGGTGTTTTAAAAACAGATTCACTGCTCTCTGTATTGGTTTCAGGTTGGAAAATGAATGTTCCTTGACAAGCTGTCTTTCAACCTGCTTTTCTAGTTAGGCTTCTCTATCTACTTGGGTTGGAAATGTTTTAAATAGAACCCGTCATCATCATCATCATCAATCGTATTTATTGAGCGCTTACTGTGTGCAGAGCACTGTACTAAGCGCTTGGGAAGTACAAGTTGGCAACATATAAAGACAGTCCCTACCCAGCAGTGGGCTCACAGTCTAAAAGGGGGAGATGTCACATTTTTCCATATAGAAATAGCTAAAATGCTAAATACTGTTGTTTTGTTTTGGTAGAAAATGAACTTTAGTCAAACTCTGGTACTTTTCTCTTTTGCAAATGGAATTTCTATTATTTTATTTTCAAGTTCTATATATACTTAAAGGATTTGGGACTCTCAGCAATGTTTTCTCCATATTAATAGGAATTTTATTTTTCCTTTCAACAACTATAACAAAAATTGGAGGACTGATCAAGGAGGCTACTTTCATTTTCACGTCTGGAATTCTAGACCAATCTGGTAACAGCAGACACTTCTCCATCAGGCATTCCATATTCTGTTTTACAGGTGTCTGGTGACATCACACCAGTTTCTAGTAACTAGTTCTGCCATCGCAAAGGGCACCAGTAGGAAATCCACGGGAGAAGCTGTGTGGCCAAGTGGATAGAGCACGAACCCGAGGGTCGGAAGGACCTGGGTTCTAATCCTGGTTCCTCCACTAGCCTGCTGTGAGACCTTGGGCAAATCATTTAACTTCTCTTTGCCTCAGTTACCTCATCTGTAAAATGGGGATTAAGACTGGAAGCCCCATTTGGGACGTGGACTGTGTCCAACCTGATTAGCTTGTGTTTACCCCGGCACTTAGTTCAGTGCTTGGTACATAGTAAATGCTTAACAAATACCATAAAAAATAATATTTTGAAGGACAGACCTAAGCGAGATAGGACTGACTTATGTCCCATCTCTTAACAGATATCCTTAAATGAGATCTGCTTAGTCTACAAAAAGTAGAGGATTCATCTGAATGAGTTGGATAATTGTATAACTACTCTGTTTTATTTCAATTGTGGAAGCACAGCTTATTACAGCTATAACAAGATACTTGAATAACTTCCAGCTGTAGTAGGAATTGAAAATAGGCATTAAACCAAACTTGTTTTTGTCAATGAGAAAAAAAATGTGTTTTCCAGCTCTTTTCATTTCCTCTTCCATTTGCTGCTGTGCTGAATACTTTGAGTCATTTGATTTTCATCACACCTACTCATTTTGCTCAGTTTGTTTCTTTCAACTAAGCTAAGAATATTTAATATATATGGATTGTTCTTAAACTAGGAACCTATATGGCACTGTAAAGGAGAGCTAGGCTGGCATCCAACAATGAATAGGGAAAACTCACTCTGAGTTTTCCCCCAAAGTGACTTTCTAGTATTCCTCAGTCTTGTTAAGCGGTGAGTTGTCATCTATATGGAATTATTTCTTCCTGGACAGATACCTTTTTTTTCCATAAATGAGTTGCTAAAGAAGCAGCATTCCCAGTCTGATGGATACAGTACTGCATAGGAAGCATAGGAGTCCTATTGTGTTACTTCACTTATGCCACTAACTGGTGGAGAGGTTCTGGGTAAATGATTTAACTTTTCATTGAAACTTAAGAGCAATTTTTAGGGACTCACAAGAAAGTTAAATAATTTTTAGTTCCCTTCAAAGGGGTTAAACAAGTTTTACAATAATGAGAGTATTAGTTAAATGCTTACTCCATACAAACATTAAACTATGTGCTGGGGTGGATTCAAGCTAATCTGGTGGGGCACAGTCACTGTCCCACACGGGGCTCACAAGTCAAAGTGGGAGGGGGAACAGGTATTGAAGCCCCCTTTTTTTTGGTTGGTTTTAAGTTTTTATCTTGTCCACAATTGAGAGTAATGTGTCTGCTCTTCCTTTAGTATTCTATATAAAGGGAGGAAGAGCTAATAATTCAGGGCCATCCCTAGGAGAGAATCATCATCAATCGTATTTATTGAGCGCTTACTGTGTGCAGAGCACTGTACTAAGCGCTTGGGAAGTACAAGTTGGCAACATATAGAGACAGTCCCTACCCAACAGTGGGCTCACAGTCTAAAAGGGGAGACAGAGAACAAAACCAAACATACTAACAAAATAAAATAAATAGAATAGATATGTACAAGTAAAATAAAATTTTTTTAAAAATAAAATGAAATGAGGCAATTACATGCAGCCCTGTACCTTAGGAGGACCCCTTAAGGAGAGCAGTGTGGCTTAGTGGATAGAACACAGACATGGGAGTCAGAAAGACCTGGCTTCTAATCCTGGCTTTGCCACTTGTATGCTGTGTGACCTTGGGCAAACCACTTAACTTCTCTTTGCCTCAGTTACCTCATCTGTAAAATGGGGATTAAGACTGTGGACCCCATGTGAGATAGGGACTGTGTCCAGACTGATTAACTTGTATCTACTCCAGTGCTTAGAACAGTGCTTGACATATAGTAAGCACTTAAAAAGTACCATCATCATTATTATTATTAATTCTTATTATCACTACCCTGATGAAGTGGCAGAGATCAGCTGGAATCAAACCGGTTCCCAGAACCATGAGATTGTAGGCTCAGATCACAGTCAGAGCAGTTTTAAACAGTGGCCCTTCTGCATTGGGATGTAGTTCCACTCATCTTTAGCCCTGCAAATCCTCGCCCAAGCCTGGAAACGTGGGCTCCACACTGACCATGGCCCTGGCCGCAGTAATTCCCATAAAAGGAAAAGAGAGAAAAAAGTCTTTGTGAAACCACCATTAAATACAACCACCACAGCTTGATGTGTCATTTATTTATTACTTTCATACCTACTCTTCACAATCCCCTAAAAATTAATGGCCCATAAGTGAGGTGGCAGGATAAGGAGCTGAAAGACAATTATGCTAGAAGCTCTTGACTATTTTGCACCATTTGAAAGCACAGCAGACAGCCCGTACCTTTTCAAAGCAAATTCAAGTCTGGATGAAGATTTTTAAAAATAATAATAATATTAAACCACACCTGCCATGGTCAGGTCAGTCAGGAAATAGGGATTAGCTTCAATCTTATTGAAAAATAACTTTGAATTCATTTGCCATTCTATTTACATAAGTCATTCAAAGTTTTATCTCTTGTGAATTAAGCTGATAACCTTTGGTTTGGTGAAAATTGCATTTTTATAACGGTCTTTCGAATGTTTTAGGGGGTCACATAATTGCAGTATTATAATGCCACCCATACCCAGGCATTAATAACATAAATGTTCAGTTTTCCCAAAAGCAGAATAGAAATTCCAAGCTTTCTGAGCAACAAGAAATAATATCTGGTGTTACAGAAATGAACAGATGAGAAGAATACTAAGTGTTCTGTTCTGGTGATATGAGTGTAAATCATAGACGCTGTTATCTCCATACGTTCTGAGCTTCTCATTTAACTATAGCTCATCCCATACTAGTAAATCAACAAGTGAAATTGGATAAGCAAAGACATGAATTGGATTTTATTTATAAATAGAGATGACATGTTTCTCACCCTTTTTTTGTATAGCCCCAGAGGTAGTCTATCAACAAACACCTTAGCCACTTAACATCTTTGGCACACACAGTCCTAGCAACAAGGTCTCAGGATTCTTTTTTCTTGATTTACTCATTTGCTACCATGACCATTCAGATACTCTCCCATTCTCTTTGGGGCATAGTAGAATTTGCAGTTTCTCAAAGGTGGGAATAGGTCTCATCAGCTCATCAAGGAGGTCGGTAGGTTCTTGTCAAGGTGCCAGAGGAGCAGAAACTGCTGTAAAAGGCCTCAAGACTATCCCTGGTTGAGATTTGAGCTCCATCGGAGATGGTTCAGGCCCCACTCTCTTTCTCCTTCCCCTCAGGGCACATGTGTACGATGGTCCCTCCATCTCATTCATTCAATCATAGCTAATGAGTGCTTACTACTACTACTACTAATAATAATGATGGCATTTTTTAAGCACTTACTCTGTACAAAGCACTGTTCTAAGTGCTGGGGAGGTTACAAGGTGATCAGGTTGTCCCACGGGGGGCTCACAGTCTTAATCCCCATTTTACAGATGAGGTAACTGAGGTGCAGAGAAGTTAAGTGACTTGCCCAAAGTCACACAGCAGACAACTGGTGGAGCAGGATTTGAACCCCTAACCTCTGACTCCAAAGCCCATGCTCTGAGCCACTGAGCCATGTTTAAAGCACTGCACTAAGCACTTGGGAGAGTACAATATAACAATAAATATTCCCTGTCCAAAACAAGCATCTCCAGATTTGCTTTATTTCCTGCTGCAACCTGAAGCATCTTCCAAGGATTTAGTACAGTGTTTGACACTGTTGCTAACTTGTACTTCCCAAGCGCCTAGTATAGTGCTCTGCACACAGTAAGTGCTCAATAAATACGATTGATTGATTGATTGACACAGAGTAAGCATTCAGTAAATACTATTGAGATCGATTACTGATGAAATGCTTTTCAAAAGAATGACCTGCAACAGGGTAGAGGAAGTTGGGAAATTTGAGCCTTTTTCCCCCCAAAGTTAAGAGCACTGCAACTTAATATATAACAGAAAATAATTTTGAAAATTATGCCTAGGAGCAAAAGAATATGATATTTTTATTACCTTCAGCTGCTGCTGTGTTATCCTTTATGGTATATAAAAATTTTAATAACTGCAATGCTGACAGAAATTAAATTATTAAATTATTAATTTATTATTCATTTGAGATACCAACCATTTAAGACAAGTTTTTGAAAAGACAAGTGACTACGACCATACAAGAGTTTGTTGAACTCCTGTTGTTAGTAACAGCTATAGCAGTAATAATTATCCTTGCCAATATTATTTATCTGTTGAAATGAGCAAAATTATTGACCTCTCAATAACAAAGAGAAGTGAAGTGACAAAATGGGAACATTTCCTCATTATTTTAGATAGGCGGTGTAAGCTTTCTCTGTTGCTAGGGGCAACCCTTTCAGAGTTTGCGCTTTTCATAAAGATGATCAGCATGAAGTTGCATAAGCAGATAATGCTTATGGTATTCCTAAGGTTTATGTTTTCATCAGAAGAAAACTGCCACGGGAAAGAAGTTTGTCTCTTAGGAGAATATTTATATTGGGCTTTTTTGGGGGGGAAACAAGCTCTCTAATATAAGGGAAGGAGAATTAACTTAACATCATGGGAACTCATAATTATGCATTATGCATCATTCAAAAGCCATTTCTTTTGAACAGGATCTGTTAGATTAAATAAAACTCTCCTCTGATGTAGGAATCATTTGTAATAGACGAGCGCCCTCTTGTGAGGATCTGAATTTCAGAGTTTGACTGTAGGATAAAATTTTGCTCAATGTCAAAAGGTATTTTTTTCCCTCCAAAGATGGACTAAGCATTATTAAGGCCGCAAGAATGAACTCTACTAATAAAAGGAATGGTAAATCAACTCATTTGAGTAAGAACTCTTCCCACTTCATATTAAATGACCCACAGATAGCAACTGGGCAACTGACCAGGGACATGTAATTAGATAGCAGTGCATGTAAACAAGCATGAAGTTAGTATGGCCAGGATAGCACTCAATGGATTCAAAAGATAAGAAGGTAGCATTTTACAAACATCAGAAAAGAGAAACAACAGGGAAGCAGATCTTTAGCGAGAAGGCATAATGGAACAAATGACTGAAATTTAAAATTTCAACCTATTATTTTTTTTACGGGTCATAAAGGAGAGTAGGTAGAATGCAAGATTCCTTACCAAGACTTCAAAAAGGCAAACTTAAGACCTGTACTTAAAAATGGAAAAAAATAATGAACTGTGAATTAGACTAGTTATCCTACTCTTCCAAACTCTTTGTACCATTCTCTTAGCACAGTAAGCTCTCAATAAATATCATTGATTGATTTCTTGTATGTTCATTTTCAAAGGAATCATATGCAAGAATCTTTAGAACTAGAAACTACCGACCAAAATGGGCTAATCAAAACATAACTTTTCCTTTTTTCATTTATTTGCTTGGATGCTAATGTTACTGTTCTCCAAAGTAGATAGCTATGTAGGCAGGAGGAATCAGTAGGTTCTAGAGTACCTCCAATAGGGAAGTGTAGGTTTATGTTTTTACTGCATATAGCTGCCCATGTTTGAAGGTGATGCTGATGGTGAATTTTATCTCTGTGAACTCCTTCACAATATTGCTTAAATCCACCCTTTCCGCGCCATCCAAACTGTTCCAAAGTCAATCCAAGCTGGGGTAGGTACAAGATAATCAGGTTGTACACAATTCGTGTCCCACTCTTCCTCCAGCCTGAAACTCCCTGCCCCTTCAAATGTGTCAGGCCATAGTGTCTTCACCTTCAAAGCTCTTATGAAACTTCCTCCAGGAAACCCTGCAGGATTATTTTATCTCCTCTCCCAAAAACCACCTATCACTTTTTCACCACCTCTGCACTTAGACCTACATAACCATCTGTAGACATGCATAATTTAATGTTCAAGCGTTAACTCATCGACATAACGATTTTTCCATTTTTCTCTTCCCCTAATCTGTAACTGATTTTGTGCCTGTCTCTCTTGATAGATTATAAGCTTCTTGAGGGCAGAGATCATATCTTCTAACTATGCTTAGTATGTGTTCTGCATATAGTAGATGGTCCATATTGATTAATTGACTGATTATATGTCTTGTTAATCTGTCCTTCTATTGGCTTGGCCCAGAAAAGGCGTCGTCTATGGAATCATGGTTCCCTTGCTTGTGGCTTCACGGCTGATCTACTGCAGAGTTGGGGGCTTTATGCCTTTATTCCATCTTTTCCCAACTACTCCTTCACTTTTAACAGGTAACTTCCACACTGAAAACCCTCTCTGACTGACGATGAGAATTGATTACCCCAAAAGACTGGGGTTACTTATAGCACAGTGATTGTCCGAGTGTAGAGTCGCTACTCCAGCACTGAATAGCCTGATGAGTGAGAGCATAAGCATAAAAAGAGATATAAAAAGGGCATTCAACTGCTTTCTACAGTGCTCTGCATCCAGTAACTGCTCAATACCATTGACTTATTAAACTGAGAGAAAAACCATGAAAATGCCAGTTGTTTATGACTAATTTACACACCAGGTGGCACTAGGGTAGGGCCTTCAGAATTAAACCAATGTTGGTTTCACTCTCTATTTAGATCAGTCACTGAGATGAGCCAAAAATCGCAGTATCGGATAAAGTGCAATTGGGCTTCAATTTATCAATTCTCTTGAACTCCCCAGTGAGCAATTACAAAATGCTGAAGGGAAATGTCTTAGACTTAGGTTGGATAGAGTGAATCAAGTTTCTTCCTGCAAAGCATGACTAACCCCAAGTACATTTTTTATTCCAAGGTAATTGCTCTCTTCAATTTACAGACTTCATTATTATATGCAATTTTTTTTGCATCCCACATAACCTTCTGACTCTGATGTATTATACTTTCCCAAGTGCTTAGTGTAGTGCTCTGCACACAGTAAGAGCTCAATAAAATCTATTAATTCCTAGACAACAGCTTTATCTCATAAATATAAAATAAATGTGAAAATAGATATTATGAGTGTGGTATTTAAGCACTTACTACATGCCAAGCATTTTACTAAGTGCTGGGGTAGATATAAGATAATCAGGTTGGACTACATCCCAGTCCCATGGAGGAAGAACAGGTATTTAATCCCCATTTTACAGATGAGTAAACTGAGGCACAGATAACTTAAGTAACTTGCCCTAGGTTATACAATAGGAGAGTGGCAGGACTGTTTCTTCTAGCCCATGATCTTGCCGGCCAAATAACCTCCTCTCCTTAAATCCTGTTTGAGACTAGGTCGCCCCTAGTATCTAACTTCATGTGTTGGCACTGTTTTCAGCTCTTGCGGGTTTCTGTTTGCTTAACCTACTTTACTTTTATTGCAATTACTTATTCTTTTGTATTTCTGGCTAAGCAAAACTCTTAAATATTTGGTCAAAATATACCTGAACACAATCTCTATCTCTTCATCATCAATGGTACTTTTTTATGACAATCGTTAACCACTCTTTGCCGGACACTGTACTAAGTGCTGGGGCAAACACAAGCTAATCAGGTTGGACACAGTCCATGTCCCAAATGGGGCTACCAATCTTAATCTCCATTTTGCAAGGTAACTGAGGTAAAGAACAGTAAAGTGGCTTTCCCAAGGTCACACAACAGACAAGTGATGGAGCACGGATTAGAACCCAAGACCTTCTGACTTTCAGGCCCGTGTTTTATTCATTGAGCACTTATTGTGTGCAGAACACCTTACTAAGTGCTAGGGAGAGCATCATACAACAGGAATGATAGACACGTTCCCTGTCCACAGTAAGCTTACAGTATACTCTCTACGGTTGGTAGATTTAAAAGATGTAAACTGAATTTAAAATGCATTCCTAAATATCTTTACAGGTGCAAAAGCTAGCAATTTGTGAACCTAGACCTACACATTAAACCACCTTAATCAATTTTCCTTTATATTGACAATCTCTTGCCTTGATTTTTATGGTATCTGTTAATAATAATTACGGTATTTAAGTGCTTACTATGAGCTAGGCACTATACTAAGCACTGGGGTGAATACAAGCAAATTGGTTTGGAAAAAGTCCCTTTCCCATGTGGGACTCACAGTTCCGCTCCCTAGTATACAGATGAGGCACAGAGAAGTTAAATGGCTTGCCCAAGGTCACACAGCAGATAATCAATCAATCAATCAATCGTATTTATTGAGCGCTTACTATGTGCAGAGCACTGTACTAAGCGCTTGGGAAGCACAAATTGGCATCACATAGAGACAGTCCCTACCCAACAGTGGGCTCACAGTCTAAAAGGGGGAGACAGAGAACAGAACCAAACATACCAACAAAATAAAATAAGTAGGATAGAAATGTACAAGTAAAATAAATAAATAAATAGATAAACAGAGTAATAAATATGTACAACCATATATACATATATACAGGTGCTGTGGGGAAGGGAAGGAGGTAAGACGGGAGGATGGAGAGGGGGACGAGGGGGAGAGGAAAGAAGGGGCTCAGTCTGGGAAGGCCTCCTGGAGGAGGTGAGCTCTCAGCAGGGCCTTGAAGGGAGGAAGAGAGCTAGCTTGGCGGATGGGCAGAGGGAGGGCATTCCAGGCCCGGGGGATGATGTGGGCCGGGGGTCGATGGCGGGACAGGCGAGAGCGAGGTACAGTGAGGAGATTAGTGGTGGAGGAGCGGAGGGTGCGGGCTGGGCAGTAGAAGGAGAGAAGGGAGGTGAGGTAGGAGGGGGCGAGGTGATGGAGAGCCTTGAAGCCCAGGGTGAGGAGTTTCTGCTTGATGCGCAGATTGATCGGTAGCCATTGGAGGTTTTTGAGGAGGGGAGTAATATGTCCAGAGCGTTTCTGGACAAAGATAATCCGGGCAGCAGCATGAAGTATGGATTGAAGTGGAGAGAGACACGAGGATGGGAGATCAGAGAGAAGGCTAGTGCAGTAGTCCAGACGGGATAGGATGAGAGCTTGAATTAGCAGGGTAGCGGTTTGGATGGAGAGGAAAGGGCGGATCTTGGCAATGTTGCGGAGCTGAGACCGGCAGGTTTTGGTGACGGCTTGGATGTGAGGGGGTGAATGAGAGAGCGGAGTCGAGGATGACACCAAGGTTGCGGGCTTGTGAGACGGGAAGGATGGTAGTGCCGTCAACAGAGATGGGAAAGTCAGGGAGAGGACAAGGTTTGGGAGGGAAGACAAGGAGCTCAGTCTTCGACATGTTGAGCTTTAGGTGGCGGGCGGACATCCAGATGGAGATGTCCTGAAGGCAGGAGGAGATGCGAGCCTGGAGGGAGGGGGAGAGAGCAGGGGCAGAGATGTAGATCTGGGTGTCATCAGCGTAGAGGTGATAGTTGAAGCCGTGGGAGCCAATGAGGTCACCAAGGGAGTGAGTGTAGATTGAGAACAGAAGGGGACCAAGCACTGAACCTTGGGGAACCCCCACAGTAAGAGGATGGGAGGGGGAGGAGGAGCCTGCAAAAGAGACTGAGAAAGAACGACCGGAGAGATAAGAGGAGAACCAGGAGAGGACGGAGTCTGTGAAGCCAAGGTCAGATAACGTGTTGAGGAGAAGGGGGTGGTCCACAGTGTCAAAGGCAGCTGAGAGGTCGAGGAGGATTAGGACAGAGTATGAGCCGTTGGATTTGGCAAGCAGGAGGTCATTGGTGACCTTTGAGAGCGCAGTTTCCGTGGAATGAAGGGGACGGAAGCCAGACTGGAGGGGGTCGAGGAGAGAGTTGTTGTTGAGGAATTCTAGGCAGCGCGTGTAGACAACTTGTTCAAGGAGTTTGGAAAGGAATGGTAGAAGGGATATGGGACGATAACTAGAAGGTGAGGTGGGGTCAAGAGAGGGTTTTTTTAGGATGGGAGAGACATGGGCATGTTTGAAGGCAGAGGGGAAGGAACCAGTGGAGAGTGAGCGGTTGAAGATGGAAGTTAAGGAGGGGAGAAGGGATGGAGCGAGAGATTTCATAAGATGAGAGGGAATGGGGTCAGAAGCACAGGTGGCCGGAGTAGCACTTGAGAGGAGGGAGGAGAGTTCCTCTGAGGATACCGCTGGGAAGGATGGGAGAGTAGCAGAGAGTGTTGAGAGCCGGGGGGTTGGAGAAAGGGGGGAAGAGACTTTGGGGAGGTCGGACCTGATGGATTTAATTTTGTTAATGAAGTAGGAGGCCAGATCGTTGGGGGTGAGGGAAGGAGGAGGGGGAGGAACCGGGGGCCTGAGAAGGGAGTTGAATGTACGGAAGAGCTGGCGGGGGTGATGGGCATGGGTGTCAATAAGGGAGGAGAAATAGTTTTGTCTGGCAGAAGAGAGGGCTGGGTTAAGGCAGGAAAGGATAAACTTGAAGTGAACGAGGTTGGCATGGTGTTTAGACTTTCGCCAGCAGCGTTCGGCAGCTCGAGCATAAGAGCGAAGGAGGCGGACAGTGGCAGTGATCCAGGGCTGTGGGTTAGTGGTGCGAGAGCGGCGAAGGGAAAGGGGAGCGAGCGAGTCTAGCTGAGTAGAAAGGGTAGAGTTGAGAGCAGTAATCTGATCATCAAGACTGGGTAGAGAGGAGAGGGCGGCGAGGTGGGGTGTGAGGCGCTCCGAAAGATGGGTGGGGTCCAGAGAGCGGAGATCTCTGTGAGGGAGTAATACGGATTTACAGGGGAAAGGAGTGTGAGTGAGGAGGCAGGTGAGAAGATTATGATCAGAGAGAGGGATCACAGAGTTGGTGAGGGTGGACACAGTGCAGCGGTAGGAGATGATGAGGTCGAGGGTATGACCAAGTTGGTGAGTGGGCGAGGTGGGGTGGAGGAAGAGGTTGGCAGCGTCAAGGAGAGATAGAAGGCGGGCGGCAGAGGAGTCGTTAGGGATATCCATGTGGATATTGAAGTCTCCGAGGATCAGAGTGGGCATGGAGAAGGAGAGAAGGAATGTGAGGAAGGGGTCAAAGTCGTTAAAGAAGTTGGAAGTGGGGCCCGGAGGGCGGTAGATGACGGCTACAAGAATCTGGAGGGGGTGGTAGAGGCGAATAATGTGGGCTTCAAAGGAAGGGAAGGAAAGGGAAGGGGGAGGAGGGATAGTGCGAAAGCGACATTGGGGGGCGAGAAGGAAACCGACACCTCCTCCTTTTCCGGTGAGTCTGGGGGAGTGGGAGAAGCGGAGGACCTGCACTGCAGAGAGCAGCAGAAGAGACCGTGTCGTCCGGCGACAGCCATGTTTCAGTTAGGGCGAGGAGGAGTAGAGAACTGGAAAGGAAAAGGTCCAGGATGAAAGGGATCTTACCTAAAACGGAGCGGGGGTTCCAGAGGCCACACTTGGCATCAGCTGTCGAGGGTGGGGAGGGAGGGGGAAGGGTGCGAGGGGTGGGGAGGGTTTGGATTGGGATGAGTTGGCGGGGGCCTGGGCGGGGAGAGTGGGAAGGGGGGTGGCGATGGGAAAGGAGAACTGGGATGGGGTGGGGACGGGGAGAAGGGGAGGAGGGGGGCTGGGAGGGAGAAGCGGAGGACCTGCGCTGGTACAGAGGAATCCTTGGTAGGGGTTGAGGGGGAGCGGTCTTGGTGGGTGAGAGGGAGGGAAACAGCTGGGTGGGAGAGGGGAAGGGGAAGGTGAGGAATGGGAATGGCAGTTGGGAGCAAGGGAACTGAAAGTTCATGGTGAGGTCAGCAGGGCGAGTGACAGTACCGCGGGGGGTTAACAATTGAGATGCAGAAGCAATAAAACAGTAGCAATGATAAAAGTAGGCGATGGCATCACAGGGTGTAGTTGAGCAATCAATATGCTATGGCAATAATATCATTGGCAGACAATGATGCAACAGAGAGCAGATACAAACTATTAAGAGCTGGAGTAGATAAGGGGTGGATCATGATTAGAACCCAAGACCTTCTGACTTGGAGGCCTGTGAACTATCCACTACGCCATGGTGTTTACTATGTGTCAGGCACTGTACTAAGCCCTGGGGTAGATGCAAGCTAATCAAGTTGAATAAAGTCCACGTACCACATGAGGCTTAGTCTTAATCCCCATTATACAGCTGAGATAACTGAAGCACAGAGAAGTTAAGCGACTTGCCCAAGGTCACTCAGCAGACAAACTGTGGAGCTAGGATTAGAACCCAGGTCCTTCTGATTCCCAGGCTCTGGCTCTAATCACTAGGCCATGCTGCTTCTCAAGAAAGCATTATGCATGCTGATCTTTTCATCGTGCATAATTTAGCATCTGCATTTCTCCTTTCTGTTTCACCCTGTCTCTGATTTTATCTTCATGATCAGTGCATTTTTTCTGGGAACAGAAAAGGGTTAGGAACTCCCATTAAGCCAGGCAACTGACTGGGGCATTGGTGAGGGAGAATTTAAAGGGTTGGGCCTTCAAAACTGGAAAAAGCCAACCTACAAATATATTGAAGTTTAAACTCTCACCTATCCCTATTTTCTCCAAGCCATTCATTTTTCTCCCACACATCGCTCTTTAATTGATCAATCCCCATATACTTTTGGTCTTTCTTTTCATGTTTCTTACTCCTCAATGCCTCCTCGTTTTCTTTCTTTGCATTCTGTTCTTTTCCTTTCTATTTTGCTTGTGGCTCAACCTTTTGGCTTGTATATTCACTTTCCTGATCCTGAACAGCAATGATTAGCTTTTTAAAACAGATTTACATATTGTTGTATATAAAGGGAGACAGAAAATGCTTGCTTCTCCTCAAATTCAAGGTCTTTAGAATCATTCCATCAATATGAGTAATAATTCTTGAGATTTTTCCTCCCCAAATATCACTTCTGGGAGCAGAAAATTGCCTCAATCTCTAGATATGGAGCAAATATAAAATCAATTAATCTCTAGCAGCGTAGAAACCAGGATAGGAAGGACCCAGCTAAAGGCAATTTGGGATTTTGCGAAATCTCCAAATCAAAGCTCACTGTGGGCAGGGAATGTTTCTGTTATATTGTTGCATTGTACCTTACCAGATGCTGAGTACTGTGCTCTACATATAGTAAGCGCTCAATAAATACAATTGATTGATAAAACTGTTTTGATGGTGATACAGAGTTCCCAGAATGTTTCCATTTCCAGTGCTGCTCCGTACAATTAAGTGACAATATTTTTTGGAGTTCAAGTGGAAGGGGATGTGGTCAATGATCCAGGGAATGAGAAAGGTTGGAGAACTGGGAGACAGAAAAGAGACCAGAAAATAGAGTAGGAATAGTAGTTCAGTCTGAACTAAGGTCTTGGGAAAATGCAACACAGAGAAGTGAAGCTTTTCCCACCCACAAGGAGCTTACATTCTACTGTACAGAGAGGAGTGGAACTAATAATAATGATAATGTTGGTATTTGTTTTGTTTGGTATTTGTTAAGCACTTACTATGTGCCAAGCACTGTTCGAAACGCTGGAATAGATACAAGGTTATTAGGTTGTCCCACTTGGGGCTCACAGTCTTGATCCCCATTTTACAGATGAGGCAATTGAGGCACAGAGAAGTTAAGTGACTTGCCCGAAGTCACACAGCTGACATGCAGGCAGGTTTGTTAGTCACACAGCACTCACTCATACACACACACATGCTGCCTGCAGAACAGGAGGATTCAGAAGTGGTCTCTGGCTGCTCTGTAGACCCCTTAGGGCCTGGTGGGAGCCTGGTGGGGTCAGATGTGGGGTGGGTGGCTGTGCCCAACTGTCTTACTCCTACATGTTCTTGGCCATTCACTACTGGATTTCCCATCCTCTTCTCTGCTGTGTCTGCCATTACTGAAAGTGAGTTTTTTGCAGTCCAGCTCCTCATCTTCTTGGGACAGCTGAATCATCAGGCAATAATTAAGAAAGAATCAGGAAAATTGCTTCTTAATATATCTACTATATCTAGTATATATCTATATATACAGTCCCCGTTCTGCCCTTTGTTTTCCCACTACTACTTCTCCCACTAGGAGAAGCAGCATGGCTCAGTGGAAAGAGCACGGGCTTTGGAGTCAGAGGTCATGTGTTCAAATCCCGGCTCCGGCAGTTGTCAGCTGTGTGACTTTGGGCAAGTCACTTAACTTCTCTGTACCTCAGTTACCTCTCTGTGAAATGGGGATTAAGACTGTGAGCCCTCCATGGGACAACCTTATCACCTTGTAACCTCCCTAGCGCTTAGAACAGTGCTTTGCACATAGTAAGCGCCTAATAAATGCCAACATTATTATTATTACTTTAACTCCATCTTAGAGAAGCAGTGTGGCTCAGTAGGAAGAGCCGGGCTTTGGAGTCAGAGGTCATGGGTTCAAATCCCGGCTCCGCCACTTGCCAGCTGTGTGACTTTGGGCAAGTCACTTCACTTCTCTGTGCCTCAGTGACCTCTTCTGTAAAATGGGGATTAAGATTGTGAGCCCCACGTGGGACAGCCTGATCACCTTGTAAACTCCCCAGCACTTAGAACAGTGCTTTGCACATAGTAAGCGCTTAATAAATGCCATTAGAATTATTATTATTAAGTAAATGAATCTTCTGGTGTTTAGCAGCAAGGGAATATCTCGGCCCCTGAATGGGGAGAGGCAGTTGTGCTAATAACACTTGAAGTGTCCACTTGTTGTGGTGACCTGTACTGGAATCTTGGGAAAAGTACAAGAGAAGCAGAATAATTTACATGCTAATAGGGGAGAAAGACTGATATCTTTTACAAATAATGGAAACAGGGCAATTGAATGTACAAATAAACATACACATATGGGTGCTGACGGTGGGTATAAATATATACCTAAGAACTTGAGGTAGCTGTTGGGTTGATATGACAGAGCTTGGGGACTTAATTTGGAGGGCTGGTAGGAGGAGGTGGGATTTTAGGATGGCTTTGGAAGTGGAGGATGGATATATGTCAGATTTGTGGGGGCAAGGACTTTCAGGCTAAGGGAACATCAGGAACAAAAGGTCCGAAGTGGGCAAGATGAGAAAGGGGTACAGGTCAGAAGGGGAGCTTGGGAAGAGTGAAGAATGGTAAGGGCACTTTAGAGAATTGCACCATATAATCTAGGTAGAAAAAGCATCTGTTTCTATTTTCATGACAACACAGGTGATGTCCAAGACATGTCCAAGACTGAACTCCTTGTCTTCCCTCCCAAACCCTGCCCTCTCCCTGACTTTCCCATCACTGTTGATGGCACTACCATCCTTCCCATCTCACAAGCCCACAACCTTGGTGTCATCTTCGACTCCGCTCTCTCATTCACCCCTCACATCCAAGCCGTCACCAAAACCTGCCGGTCTCAACTCCGCAACATTGCCAAGATCTGCCCTTTCCTCTCCGTCCAAACCGCTACCCTGCTCGTTCAAGCTCTCATCCTATCCTGTCTGGACTACTGCATCAGCCTTCTCTCTGATCTCCCATCCTCGTGTCTCTACCCACTTCAATCCGTACTTCATGCTGCTGCCCAGATTGTCTATGTCCAGAAACGCTCTGGGCATATTACTCCCCTCCTCAAAAATCTCCAGTGGCTGCCAGTCAATCTGCGTATCAGGGAGAAACTCCTCACCCTGGACTTCAAGGCTCTCCATCACCTTGCCCCCTCTTACCTCACCTCCCTTCTCTCCTTCTACAGCCCAGCCCACACCCTCCGCTCCTCTGCTGCTAATCTCCTCACGGTGCCTCGTTCTCGCCTGTCCCGCTGTCGACCCCCGGCCCACGTCATCCCCCCGGGCCTGGAATGCCCCTCCCTCTGCCCATCCGCCAAGCTAGCTCTCTTCCTCCCTTCAAGGCCCTACTGAGAGCTCACCTCCTCCAGGAGGCCTGCCCAGACTGAGCCCCCTCCTTCCTCTCCCCCTCGTCCCCCTTTCCATCCACCCCATTTTACCTTCTTCCCTTCCCCACAGCACTTTTATATACGTTTGTACATATTTATTACTCTATTTATTTTACTTGTACATATCTATTCTATTTATTTTATTTTGTTAATACGTTTGGTTTTGTTCTCTATCTCCCCCTTCTAGACTGTGAGCCCACTGTTGGGTAGGGACTGTATAGGTTGCCAACTTGTACTTCCCAAGTGCTTAGTACAATGCTCTGCACACAGTATGCGCTCAATAAATATGATTGATTGTTTGATTGATGTGACTGGATGTCTGGTTGTGCTCCGTGGATAGTCTGGGGGCTCTTCTTGAGCTGTTGCCAAATTGAAACACTCTAGGGGAGGTTAAACCCATTAAAGTGGTAACTCAATAGGCTTTGTCTGACTTGTGGATGGATGCTGCTAAAAGCCCTGAACCCGAAGATCTAAAATGAGTGAAAGAAAAGGCTAGGCAAAATTTATGGAGTAAAGCAATCTGGTATTCTCCATAGTACTCATCCAAGCAGGCATTTTACTCCCTGAAATGTCCATTCAAACAGTAGCATTTATTATGCAACTACTAAGTGCAGGCCACTGAATTAAGCACTTGAGAGAGCACAAGAGAAATTATCTATTATCCCTGACTTCAAGAACCTTGCAATCTAGCAAGACATAGAGACACTTAAGTTACAAACATGTAGAAGTCTTAAATAGTTTATCATTCCTTCTTATTTACGTTAGTGTTACTGGGGGATTATGAGTATCTGAGTGCTTGTGAGGTTCCAAAGAAGTATGGTGGCAGCTGGGGAATAAAATGTGGGGAGACAAAGGATTCATTAAATCATATTTATTGAGCACTTACTATGTGTTAAACACTGTACTAAGCGCTTGGAAGAGTGCTTAGAGAAGCACTCTAAGTGGCTTCATGCAAAGAGCACGGGCTTGAGAGTCAGAGGACATGGGTTCTAATTCCAACTCTGCCACTTGTCTGCTGTGTGAATTTGGGCAACTCATGTAACTTCTCTGTGCCTCATTTAATTCATCTGTAAAATGGGGATTAAGACTGTGAGCCCCACCTGGGACAACCTGATTATCTTGTATCTACCCAACGTTTAAAACAGTGCTTGGCACATAGTAAGACCTTAACAAATACCATTATTAATATTTGTATTTATTAAGCACTTGGGAAAGTACAATAAAGAGTGCCAATCACTGCCCACAATGAGCTCACAGTCTAGAGGCGGGGAGACAGACATCAATACAAACAAATAAAATGACAGATAGATACATAAATGCTGTAGGGTGGGGATAAGGGGGAAAAGCGAAGGGAGAAAGACATGGCAACGTGGAAGGGAGTGGGAAATGAGGAAAAGTGGGGCTTAGTCTGGGAAGGCCTCTTGGAGGAGATGTGCCTTCAGTGAGGCATTAAAGTGCGTGTATGGTGGGGGGAGTAAATGTCTGGTTCTTCGGAGCTTATCAATTACCCATAGCTTGCCAGCCCTTGCCATGGCAATTCTAACACAGCCTAGTGGATAGGGCACGGGCCTGGGAGTTGGAAGATCACGGGTTCTAATCCCGGCTCCACCACTTGTTAGCTGTGTGACCTTGGGAAAGTCACTTTACTACTCCGTGCCTCAGTTCCCTCATCTGTAAAATGGAGATTAAAACTGTGAGCCCCATGTGGGCCAACCTGATGACACTGTATCTCTCCCAGCGCTTAGAACAGTGCTTGACACATATTATTACTATTGTTATTCCAACTCTGCCTCTGCCATGGCTTGATGGGCACCCAGCAATTCCTACTTCCAGGGCATCTCTTGGCAAGGATTTTTCCTCGACTGCCCGTTGTGTGGCTTTTCTAGGGGATGGGTAAAGAAGCAGCCCAGTTTAGGGTGATCCTGCCCGGCCTCCTCCAGCCTTTTCCGAGCGCCGAAGCCTTCGTTTGTCAAAGAAGCCATCCATCCAGCCCGCCCTCTCTCGCTCTCTCCTTGCCACCGACCCCTTCATTCATTCATTCAATCGTATTGGAGAAGCAGTGTGGCTTAGTGGAGAGAATTCAGGCTTGGGAGTCATAGGTCGTGGGTTCTAATCCCGATTCTGCCATTTATCAGCTGTGTGACTTTGGTCAAGACACTTAACTTCTCTGTGCCTCTGTTACCTCATCTGTAAAATGGGGATTAAGACTGTGAGCTCCACGTGGGACAACCTGATGACCTTGTATCTCCCCCAGCGCTTAGAACAGTGCCAAGCACTGTTCTAAGTGCTGGAATAATGGTATTTGTTAAGTGTTTACTGTGTGCCAAGCACTGTTCTAAGCACTGGGGTAGATACAAGGTAATCAGGTTGTCCCATGTGAGGTTTACAATCTTAATCCCTATTTTACAGATGAGGCAACTGAGGCACAGAGAAGACAAGTGGTGGATCCGGGATTAGAACCCATGACCTTCTGACTCCCAGGTTATTGAGCATTTACTGAGTGCCGAGCACTGTACTAGGCACTTGGAAAGTACAATTCCCTTCCTCGCCCCTCCCTGCTCCTTCCAATCGAGGGGGTGCATGTGCGTGGCTCAATGCAAAGAGCCCGGGCTTGGGAGCCAGGGATCATGGGGTTCTAATCCCACTTCCGCCGCTTGTCTGCTGTGTGACTTTGGGCAAGTCACTTCACTGGGCCTCAGTGACCTCATCTGTAAAATGGGGATGAAGACTTTGAGCCCCATGTGGGACAACTTAATCACCTTGTATCCCTCCCCAGTGCTTAGAACAGTGCTTGGCACATGGTAAGCGCTTAACAAATAGCAACATTATTATTATTATGGGTTCTAATCCTGACTCCGCCACTTGTCTGCTGGGCGACTTTGGGCAAGTCACTTCACTGGGCCTCAGTGACCCCGTCTATAAAATGGGGGTGAAGACTGTGAGCCCCACGTGGGACAACTTAGTCACCTTGTATCCCTCCCCAGTGCTTAGAACAGTGCTTGGCACATGGTAAGCGCTTAACAAATAGCAACATTATTATTATTATGGGTTCTAATCCTGACTCCGCCACTTGTCTGCTGGGTGACTCTGGGCAAGTCACTTCACTTCTCTGGGCCTCAGTGACCTTATCTGTAAAATGGGGAGGAAGACTGTGAGCCCCACGTGGGACAACTTAATTACCTTATATCCCTTCCCAGCGCTTAGAACAGTGCTTGGCACATAGTAAGTGCTTAACAAATAGCAACATTATTATTATGATGGGTTCTAATCCTGACTCCGCCACTTGTCTGCTGGGTGACTTTGGGTAAGTCATTTCACTACTCTGGGCCTCAGTGACCTCGTCTGTAAAATGGGGAGGAAGACTGGGAGCCCCACGTGGGACAACTTAATCACCTTGTATCCCTCCCCAGCGCTTGGAACAGTGCTTCGCACATAGTAAGCGCTGTACAAATACCATCATTATTTATTTAGGGGCAGGCACCGCTCTCCCTCCCTCCGATGCCCCTCCTTGTCGATGCCCAGGAGCCGCTCCCTTTCCCGGGCGGGAAGAGCAGGGACAGGACTGATGCCTCCCCACCCCAGCTGGGCCTGGAGCCTCCCACTTTGGGCCACGTCCCCGGCGGGAGAATTCCCAACCGAGAGGGCGAATTCCCTCTCCCTCTTCTTCTCCTCCTCCTCTCCTCTCCCTCTCCGGCGGCCACACACCGGCCACGGGCCCTACTGCCCGCTCGGAAACCGCGGCTTCAGAGGCAGGGAACTCAGCCTGCCTTCCCACTTCCAGATCCCGGCGGGATGGCAGGGTTTTCCCGTTCCCCCCCTCCCCCTCCCCCGGCTCTGGACCGCGACTGAGGGGGAGATGCTGCCGGAGCTGTGGGACCCGGCCACCCCTCGGGACAGGGAAAAGAGGAGGGGAGAGGGGAGGAAAAAGGAGGGGAGGAGGGAGAAAGGGAGGGGGAAGGAGAAAAGGGAGGGGAGAAGGGGAAAAGGGAGAGGGAAGGGAGAAAGGGAGCGGAGAAGGGGAAAGGGGAAGGGAGAAAGGGAGGGGAGGGAGGGAGGGGAGAAGGAGAAGAAGGAGGGGGAGAAGGGAGAAAGGGAGGAGAGAAAGGAAAAGGGAGGGGAGGGGGAAAAGGGAAGGGAGAAAGGGAGGGGAGGGAAGAGAGGGAGGGAAGAGAGGGAGGGTAGAAGGGAGGGGAGAAGGGAGAAAGGGAGGAGAGATGGGAAAAGGGAGGGGAGGGGGGAGAAGGGAAAAGGGGGGGAGGAGGGAGAAAGGAAAAGGGAGGGGAGGGGGGAGAAGGGAAAAGGGGGGGAGGGGGGAGAAGGGAAAAGGGGGGAGGGGGGAGAAGGGAAAAGGGGGGAGGAGGGAGAAGGGAAAAGGGGGGGAGGAGGGAGAAGGGAAAAGGGGGGGAGAAGGGAAAAGGGAGGGAGGGAGGGAGAAGGGAAAAGGGGGGGAGGAGGGAGAAGGGAAAGGGGGGAGAGAGGGAAGGGAGAAGGGAGAAAGGGAGGGGAGAAGGGAAAAGGGAGGGGAGAGGGGAAAAGGGAGGGGAGAGGGGAAAAGGGAGGGGAGAGGGGAAAAGGGAGGGGAGAGGGGAAAAGGGAAGGGAGAAAGTGAGGGGAGAAGACAAAGGAGGGATGAAGGGAGAGGGAGGGAATAATAATTATGTTTTTTGTTAAACGCTTACTATATGCCAAGCACCGTTCTACGCGCTGGGGTAGATACAAGGTACTCAGGTTGTTCCACGTCGGGTTCACAGTCTTCATCCCCATTTTACAGATGAGGTAACTTAGGCACTCCTCCTCCCCCTCTTCTCCTCCTCCTCTCCTCCTCCTCTCCCTCTTCTCCTCCTCCTCCTCTCCCCCTCCTCCTCCTCTCCTCCTCCTCCCCTCCTCCTCCTTTCTCCTCCTCCTCCTCCAGATCAGCAGAGCGCAGTTCCGCGGGCCACCCACCGCCGCTTACGGACATTTTCTGCCGCAGGAAACCTCCGGCTGCGGGAGCCTTGGGGCGGAGAGAGCAGGCAGGCAGGCAGAAGGACGGGAGGAAGGAAAGCGGGCCCTCTCCGGGGGACCCATTCCTGCAGGTGGCCGTGGAGGGAATGAGCTGCGGGCATGGGACAAGTAAGTGACTTTCCTCTTGCTTCCCTGGTTAGGGTGGGGTCTGCTCCCGGCTACGGACCCTGTCAACACCTCCTTCTGTCTCCCTCCACCACCCCCGGGTACCTGTTCCTGGCGGGGAGGGGGGCGGACAGAACAGCAAGGAATCTTTAGAAGTGGGAAAGGAGAAGCAGAAATCAGTCGTCTCATGGAGACCGGCCTCCTCCAGTTCCCTGTCTCCCCGGGGAGAAGGTGTGGCCCAAAGCATCTTTCCCAGATGGAAAGCCGGGGGAATCCAGGTCTCCTCCTAGCAGCTCCAAGCCATCGAGGTAAAGGAGAGGCCCACCAACTACACCCGGTTGTAGCCCATGCACACCTGATTTTTTAAAAAGAAAACAGGGATGCTCAGCCCATCCCCAGGTGTCCATGAATGATCCTGCCTTCCATCCATTCTGTAAACCGAGGGACAAACCGGGGATGGTGGGGAGGGAGAGCAAGAAGGGGCAGCCTTGAGTGTTGGGGGCAGTGAAAGGAGGCGGAAAAGAGAGCAGGGGAAGGAAAAGGCCAATCCTTCTGTCAGCTCCAGTGGCAGAAGTAGCGTCCCAGATTCCCTTCAGGCGGAGATTCCCTTCACTTGTTGACTTGTTCACTTTGCCCGTCATTCCTCCTGGAGAGAGAAAAACAAAGTCACCTCCTGGATTTACAATTGCAATCTATTTATTCCGGGAGTTCTTCCCATTAACCTCAAATTCTGTAAGAATAATGGTATTAATTGAGCACTTACTGAGTGTCGTGAACTGTACCGAACGTTTGGGAAGTAAAACAGTAATACAAGGAATTTACATCTTAGTGAAACTGTATGCTGAAGAAGGCTAAGTGTGGCTACTGGCATCCTCAGGAAATGAAATTAAGCCGCAGTGCAAACCCTGGCCCCCTTCTCTGTTCTCCTTGGTCCCTCCCACTCTGGGAGGAATCCCCTTTGGACTCATCCCTCCTTCCCAATATCGGGCTTTGAAACGTCAGTATTAGGGGGCAGGAGATAGGAAAGCAGGTTTAACGTTTGGTTCCTATCACTCCCAAGCTTTTTCAGGTGGGAAGAGAGCTAGGGAGGGCTTACAGAAGGGGGGGCTGAACCATTCATTCATTCAATCATATTAACTGAACCTGTACTGTGTGCAGAGCACTGTACTGAGCGCTTGGGAGAGTACAATACAACAATAGAGAGACATATTCTCCGCCCACAACGAGCTTACACTCTGGGGGTGGGTGGAGACTGACATTAATATAAAAAATAAATTATAGATATGTATATAAGTGCTGTGGGGCTGGGAGAGTGGGGAGAAACAAAAACAAGGGGAGCAACTCAGGGCGGCTAAAGCTGTTGTGAACTAGGACATAATTCTGTCTCTCCCTGCCCACCTTCCCTATCATTCATTCGTTCAATCGTATTTATTGAGCGCTTACTGTGTGCAGAGCACTGTACTAAGCACTTGGGAAGTACAAGTTGGCAACATATAGAGGCGGTCCATACCCAACAGCGGGCTTACAGTCTAGAAGGGGGAGACAGACAACAAAACAAAACATATAAACCAAATAAATAGAATAAATATGTACAAATAAAATAAATAAATAAAGTAATAAATGAATACAAACGTATATACATATATACAGGTGCTGTGGGGAGGGGAAGGAGGTAAGGAGGGGGAGGGGGAGGAGGGGGAGAGAAAGGAGGGGGGCTCAGTCTTAATTCCCATTTTACAGATGAGATAACTGAGGCACAGAAATTAGTGATGGCATTGGTTAAGCACTTACTGTGTGCAAAGCACTGTTCTAAACGCTGGGGAGGTTACAAGGTGATCAGGTTGTCCTTCGGGGGTCTCACGGTTTTAATTCCCATTTTACAGATGAGGTCACTGAGGCCCAGTGAAGTGACTTGCCCACAGTCATACAGCTGACAGTTGGCAGAGTCGGAGTTCTCTGTATCCTTGTGGTTTGGTGTAGCATTATAACTCCATCCCTCAGCAAAACTGCCTTCCTGCAGGAAACCCACTCCCTTTTTCTAGTTGCAAAAAGCCCTGGGGTTTCCACATGACCACAGGGACAAGTAGATGGCTTTGGAAATAGGAACAAAGGAAATCTAAGGACTCCTCACTGGAAGGAACCAATTGGGAAACCCCCTTTAGAGTGAGTCGGGGCTCCTCTCAGGAGACTGCTGTAGAAGCGTGACAGTTTGACCGTTCTCAATCAAATATGAAATTCAGGAAGAAAGCCTGCTCAATGGGCCTGAGCCAAGAGCAAAACAGACCGAATGGGCATTAATGAAATTCAGGGCAAGCCCTTTCCTGGTTTTAAGCACTGGA
Organism: Tachyglossus aculeatus; assembly: GCF_015852505.1. NCBI lineage: Eukaryota > Metazoa > Chordata > Mammalia > Monotremata > Tachyglossidae > Tachyglossus > Tachyglossus aculeatus. Next base: position 52,001,829 of record NC_052074.1, on the reverse strand, counting down.
AGTCTGGTAACCATGGAGAGTGGCTAGAGCAAGGGCCTGAGAGTCAGAAGGACCTCGGTTCTAATGCCAGCTCCCGTTACTTGTCTCCTGGGTGACTTTGGACAAATCACTTAACTTCTCTGTGCCTCAGTTCCCTCATCTGTAAAATGGGGATTATGAATGTGAGCTCCATTTGGGACAGGGATGTATCCAACCTGGTTAGCTTGTATATACCCCAGTGCTTAGTTCAGTGCCTGGCACATATTAAGCATTTAACAAATACCACAAAAAAAAACCCAAACCCTAACCATATACTTCTACCACCAAGTTCAAAGAGGCTTTGCCAAGCACAATGGCTTTTTTTTTTGTCGGGGTGGGAGTGGAGTTGCTTCATTCATCCAATTGTATTTACTGAACACTTACTGTGTGCCAAACACAGTACTAAGTGCGTGAGCTTGTTGTGGGCCGGTAATGTGTCTGTTGTTGTATTGTACTCTCCCAAGTGCTTAGTACAGTGCTTTGCACAGAGTAAGCACTCAATAAATGATTGAGTGAATGAATGAACAATAAACAGTGACATTCCCTGCCCACAAGGAGCTTACAGTCTAGACAGGGTGAGGGGTGGGGGGAGACAGACATCAATACAAATAAATTAAATTACGATATGTACATAAGTGCTGTGGGGTTGGGAGGGGAGAAGAGCAAATGGAGTAAGGTAGGACAATGCAGAGGGCAGTGGGAGATGAGGAAAAGTGGGGCTTAGTTTGGGAAGGCCTCTTGGAGGAGATGTGCCTTCAATGAGGCTTTGAAGTCTGGGGAAGGTAATTGTCAGATTTTGAGGAGGGCGTTCCAGGCCAGAAGCAGGTTGTGGTCTAGGGGTCGGAAGGGAGACAGGTGAGATGGAGGCACAGTGAGAAGGTTAGCACTAAAGGAGTGAAGTGTGTTGTTGGCTGGGTTGCAGAAGGAGAGAAGGGAGATGAGGTAGGAGGAGGTAAGGTGAGTGAATGCTTTCAAGCCAGTATTGAGTTTTTGTTTGATACGCAGGTGAATGGTCAGCCACTGAGTGAGGTGAGGTGGGTGAGTGATGAGTATGCTATATCCCTGCGTAGTCCTCAACTGTCCACAAAGAGCACTATGCAAAGAGACACTAAAATCAGTGAATCAGTGATATTTATTGAGCACTTACTGTGTACAGAGAAACAGCGTGGCCTAGCGCTCAATAAATGCCATCATTATATAGCACGGGCCTGGGAGACAGAGGACCTGGGTTCTAATTCTGGCTCTACCACTACCTGCTCTGTGACCTTAGGCAAGGCATTTAACTTCTGTGTGCCTCAGTTCCCTTATCTGCACAGTGACGGTTCAACACCCGCTCTCCCTCCCACTTAGACATTGAGTCCCAGGTGGGACCTGATTTTCTTGAATCTACCCGAGCACTTAGTATAGTTTTGGTACATACTGCATAAAAATACCACAATTATTATTATTTTTACAGAGAATTACAATAGCCACTTGGGAAAGTGCAACACAATAAATTTGGTCTCATGTAAATTCCATCCAGAAGTTCTTTCTTCAATCTAACCACAATCCTTCCTCTTGCTGCAATTTAAGCCCATTCCCTCTTATTGGTTACTCAGTGGAGATGGAAATCAGATAGTAAACATCTTTTAGAGAAAAGAAAATGGAATTAAACAGATCATTTCAGGGCAAAAAGACACTGAAATGCAAACAGACTGGAAAATTGTTGGAAAGGATGGCCAGGTCTGTTGTTGATCTCTAAATCCTTTCACCTATGTGCTTTTCTTTCTCCCCTGCCCCTCAGTCATGATGCCAAGAAAGGGGTAGACCTTCCTGGCAGTCAGAGAAAGGGGTGAGTAAAATTAAATTCGGGACCTGCAGTCTGAACAACAGTGCTGCTTTATTTTCTCGCCGTAACGCTTCTCACTTCTTCCCGACTAGCTTCAACTAAAACGATGATTCGATTCGAGAGTTCTGATGGATTTAGTTTTAGTTTTAGAAATAATGAAGCCAGTTGCTTATTCAGCAAGGAGTGCTCATGTGGTTGATTGCACTAGTCTAGACTAAACAAGGGTAATTTTACATTTTGTGGGAGGCTTTCAGGAGATAGAACAAAGCATTACCTTTAGCATTCAGGCCAATATGCTTTAGTGAAGAGAAGATAAATAGCTAGAAAATCAATTACACCTTTTTAGGAGTTAGGTTACTTTACAAGCAAGAAATGAAACTGGATTTTTTTTTTAACCTGTGTCAACAAAGAAGAATGTTTCAAAGGAAAGCAACAAGAGGGCATTTTATCTGTCTAAAGAAAAATACTGTAAAATCTAGGCCATCCTCACAGTGTTGTTTAGTGATCACTGCAGTGCTAAATACTTGTTTTTTTTGGGGGGCACTGGGGAAAGTATATTCCCTCTTTGGCAAAAAAAGTACTGAAAACAGGATTTTTAAGGGTTTGCAGTTTTAAAGTGTTCAAAATCTAGTAGCTCGTTCTTTCTGTTGTATAGATTAATAAAGTAGTATCAGTGAGAAAAATCCCACTGTTTCATATCTGAATATTGGAGAATATTTAAACTCATTGGTGCCAGTACTCTGTAGTGTTTATCTTCTCAGCGTAAGTCTTGAGGACAACTCTGCCAGGAATCAATAATATTTATCGAAAAACTACTGTGGACAGGGCATAACACTCTTTGCTTATAAGAGTACAAAAGAGGCCAGATAATAATAATAACAATAATGATGGTATTTGTTATGTGCCAAGCACTGTTCTAAGCCCTGGGGTTGATACAGAGTATTCAAGTTGTCCCACGTGGGGCTCACAGTTTTAATCCCCATTTTCCAGATGAGGTAATTTAGGCAGAGAGAAGTTAAGTAGCTTGCCCAGGGTCACATAGCAGACAAGTGGAGGAGACGGGATTAGCACCCATATCCTCTGACTCCCAAACCCGTGCTCTTTCCACTAGGCCACGCTGCACCTGGTTTACAATCTAATGAGGGAGACAAGATGGGCAACAACCAATTTGCATAGTAGAAGAAGTGCTTAGATAGTGAAGTTAAAGTGCTATGGGAAGGTGTGATGCAAAAGAACTGAGATAGTTGAATGATGTGATCTGGGAAGGTCTTCTGGAAGAGTTAGGATATCAGAAGGATTTTGAGGATGGAGAGAACGTAGACTAGCCGACTAGTCTACGTGGGGTGTGTGGAGGAAGGAGGAAGGACAAGAGGCCAGAGGTTAGAGGTGGAAGAGGTGAGAATGTGGTGAAAAGTTAGTTTGGGTGAATGGAGAGTGTGATCTGGGGAGCAGTAGGAGACAAGTGAATAAATAGGTTAGAGGGAAAAAAGTAATGAAATGTTCTAAAGCATTATCCCTCATCTTTAAAATGGGGATTCAATACCTGTTCTCCCTCCTACTTACAGTGTGAGTCCCATGTGGGGCCTGGTGATCTACCTCAGTTGTTAGTACAGTGCTTGGCCCATAGTAACCACTTAACAAATGCCACAATTATTATTGATTGTAAACTATTAACTTAATGGCTTTCCTGAATAATTTTTTTTTTTTTTACTCCCGGCGAATGCTTAAAAGGCCAAGAGAACATATTTTTCTCATCTGCCCTCCATTTCAGGTTTAATTGAGTATCAGCAACTCACCAGACATGTAGAGAGCACAGAATTAGATCTGAGTACCATTACTATTAGATAATTAGATATGAGTACCAGTACTACATTACCATTACTTCATGTTTATAGTTTAAGAATTTGGTAAGTTGATCCTGTTTGGAGTTTCCAGTTGGTTTCTTTAGTGTATAGATCGCTCCATTTTTTTTAAGTGCTTACTCTGTGCCAGGCACTGTACTCAGCGCTGGGGTAGGTACAATCTAATTAAGTTGGACACAAGTCCATGTTCTGCATGGGACACACAGTCTTAATCCCCATTTTGCAGATGAAGTAAATGAGGCACAGAGAAATAAAGTGACTTGCCCAGGTTCACAAAGCAGCCTAGTAGCAGAGCTGGCATTAGAACCCAGGTCCTTCTGACTCCCAGGACCATGCTTTACCTCGAGGCCATGCTGTTTCTCAGTGAAGCTTAATGAAGCTTTTTCTCTAGTAGGAGTGGTCTGTAAAAAACAGATACTTCAATAAGTTCTTTTGAGCACATTTTGTGGATGATGGTGCATTGGTGACTTGTATACTGGAACTCAAAGTAAGGGGTGGATTTTACCAAACAAAGGTGAGGAAATCAAGTTGCAATTCCTTCTTCCCCAATCTAATCCGCACTCCACCCCTAGTTTGCTATGTGACCTTGGACAAAGCAGCTAACTGCTCTAAGCCTCATCTGTAAAATACTCTCCCTTCCCTTAGTCTGTAAGATTTTTGCTGGACAGGGACTGTGTCTGATTGGATTGTCTTGTATTTACCCCAGAGTTTAGCACAGTGCTTGACACATAGTAAGCATTTAATAAATACCGCAGTTGTTTATTAAGGTCTACCTGAAGTTTCTTTGGGCTAAAAGTGAGTTAGGTTACCTCCCTTCAGCAATACCAATAACATGCTTAAGCACAGTACATTAATTGTTGTTCATGTCACGCTGCTAGAATGATACAGTCCCGTCTAACATAACATCCTGTTTGCTCTGTCACAGAGAATGGTGAATATAAAACTTTATAAAATCCTGATATTTTCTCAGTATTTCCCCAACGTTTGTTGGATTCTTTCTTCCAAACACAGCTTAGTTTTAAGTATACCCAAAACTGTCATTTGGAAATATCGACCCCGCCTCTGCCAAAAAAGAATATTTGCCATATCACTATCCTAGCTGCCACGTACATAAATACTCTGCTTTACAGTATCCTCGTTTTCCCCTCCTCTTTCTTCTTCATGCCCTGCTCCCTCTCAAGTCCATCTCATATACAGAAGTCATCCTCCAGGCACTTAAATATAATTCCAGCCCAACCTAATTCCATGACCAGTTGGACAACTAGGGCAAGCAGCTAGTTTCAGAAAACCTGATGAGTTTAAAAATATGTACACTTAAAATATTATTTTGGATTTGTGGTAGATACTGGTTACAACATGGCTTGAAGGCATGTCTTTAGTGTCTACATTCAAATTTATCAGGGCCATTTTCTCATTAACAGGAACTTATTTGCTACAAAAATCACTTGTCTTTCACTATCAGACTGTGAATTACATGTGGGGAAATTTGCAGCAATTAATCTCATTTTTAGAATCTTAGTCTCTAAATGAAATGTGCTTTAGAAACTCAGTTTTGAAGGAAATGGTTAACGTTTTTAGAGTTCTAAATTTTGAAGGAAGTCTTTTCTTATGAGGTCTTCCCTGCCACTGAGTATGCTCCACTAAATTATTTATCCCTTCTAAGGACTGAATAGCACTTAAAAATTATTCAAAGGGTGTACCTCCCATTGGGGATGGGGAAGAGGAAATGGTGGCTCTACTTAAAAAAGTTTCATTTTTTATTTTGCTTGAAATAGTAAAAAAAATTTCCATTTGAAAGGGAGCAATCCCCTGATCATTTGCTTTTCAATTCTTCCATGTCCTGGGTTCACCACCTTTATGGATAACGTGAAGCAACTGTGCTTTTTCAGCAGAGACACATTCTGCATTAATAGCCCTTTCAGCGTCTGCCGGGAAGTTGTTTTTGTAGAGATTGATATTTGCTCCTTTCTTCTAGGGAAAAGCTTTACAAATAGCCAGGCTGAAATCGTTCAAGTGAAAATCTGAGTTTATGATGTCGTCCATTGGCAAATAAGGCAGTATGAAACCTGGATTTATGAATTTAACCTGTTATCTGACTGTTTCCTTCAGAGGTTTTTCAGCTTGGCCCTTCAAATGAGTTCTTTCATGAAGGCATGCTAAATTCAAAAGAACACATGAAATGCCCTTCATTAAGCAGTCTGTGAGACCACTGAATATGAAAACTAATTGTTAACCCTCTTAGCAAAGAATCCCGCTATCTTGTGTCTCCTCAACCTCAACAGTTAAAAGCCTAGCTGTGTTAAATCTGTCTCTCATTTTGAGTTAGAATTTCAGTTTGGGATTTTCTGTTCATTGTAATCTATCATGGATATTTATTAAGCGCATACTGTGTGCAGACCACTGTACTATAGGTGCTGTCTTGGGATAGTACAATACAGCAGAGTTAGTAGACACGTTCCCCGCCCACAAAGAGTTTACAAGAAAAATGCCAATGTTAGGTTCATGAAGCAGTTTAATAGGCAGCAGCAATTCTTTATTCAGTGGCGCTGCTTTCATATTAGGTGAGTACATCAACCCAAGAACATTTTTTTTTTAACTTCATTCCTTCACTTTCCCACCCACCCTCATAATTGGTTATGCCAATTGCCCCTTTCAGGTACAATTTACTCAGAAGTTCACTCATACATTTTGTTTGCAATCCTCTATCATCCTAACTGAATCAAGTATAATAATAATAATAATAGTGGTATTTCTAAAGTGCTAAATTGAATCAAGCATAGTATAGTGGTATCTGTTAAGTGCTAAATATATATCAAACAGTCTAACAAGTGCTGGGGTAAATACTAGGTAAGACGCAGGATGTCTAATTGGAAAGAACATAGGTCTGCGAGACAGAGGACCTGGGTTCTAATCCTGGTTCCACCAATTGCCTGTTGGGTGACTTGGAGCAAATCATTTAACTTCTCTGTGCCCTCAGTTTCCTCATCTGTATAATGGGAATTAAGTACCTGTTCCCCTCCTATTTAGGCTGTCAATGCCACATAGGACAGGGACTCTGAATTCAATCTGATTAACTTGTATCTACCCAAGTGCTTAGTAAAGAGTTTGGCACAAAATAAACACTTAACAAGTACCGCAATTATTATTATTAATATTAATATAATTAGGTTTGACACACCATTGTGATGGTTATCTTAGTGTAACCCCGACTGCAGGATGAGTTGTACTGCTACACTATCTCATCTGGGTGAGAATGGTGATGGGAGGAAATCCCTATCGAGTTTGCGGTGACTATCTGCCTTTTGGAAGGGTATAAATTTTGGCCTACAGTATCTGAAATATTATATCTGAAATATTTCTCTTTTCTCAGTTGGGTACTATCAGTTGGATTCTGAAATCATAGAATACATATTCCTTCTGCATGTCTGGCATTGGGAATCCATTATGATCTTATTTAATCATTGATCTCCAGCTTGTTCAAGTAGTAACTTAAGGAATTCCCATTCCTTTCCTGGAATTCTTAATTGGAAGACTTTTTTAATGCAACATTCCAGGAACTCCTGCTAATTGCGGTAACCAACTCCTGCAAGGTAATCTATCTTACTGTTTTATAAGCCAGATGATGAAAATGCTAAAGATATGAACAGATTTTTCCTCATTAAATTCATCTTTGGACAAAGAAGACAAAGAACAGCCACTCTTTGGCATGCACAATTTATGTTGTTCTCTAGGATTGTTTTTATGGTATTTAAGTGCTTACTATGTGTCAAACACTGTTCTAAGAGCTGTTGTTCTTCTTTGGCTGTCATTACCGAGGGAACACTATTCTGTGAACTGTGCATGTTCTTAATGATATGAATATTGCTGACACAGCAAGTGACTCCAGGTATTGCCAGGAAGTAGTTTGCTTACAGCTTTGGGGCACACACTTGCTACAGCTGAAGATAAGTTTGTGAGCCCCACATGGGACACCTTGGTCACCTTGCATCTACCCCAGTGCTTAGGACAGTGCTTGGCACATAGTAAGCACGTAACAAATACCATAATTATTATTATTATATAATGAGTCAACTAGGGTGTGCACAGTCCTTAGAAACTATTTAATCCTCAAAATGTCATAAAAAGGGTTTCAAACTCCTGGTTGGTAGGGTTACTATAGTTGATAGTTCAGTGACACGTTAAACTTTTCTCCTTTCAGTAGGATGCAGTGATATTCACTATCAAAAAAAGCTGGTGCAGAACCAGTTGAGCCACCCATTAACCTATTTCCCTCCTCCTACTTTTCCAGTGTCCTCTTCCCCCAGGACAGAGAGGTGGAGTGAGGAGCAGAAGGAGAAGGAGGGCTAGTAACTCAGCTACCACCACTTGTCCAGCCTGTTACTCACTCTACGCTCACTCTGGGTGGGTGTGAGTCAATCAATCAATAATATTTACTCAGTGTCCAGTGTGTGCAGAGCACTGCATCCAGGGCTTGAGAGAGTACAGGAGACAAAGGAGATACAATCCCTGCCTACAATAATAATAATAATAATGACATTTATTAAGCGCTTACAATGTGCAAAGCACTGTTCTAAGTGCTGGGGAGGTAACAAGGTGATCAGGTTGTCCCACGGGGGGCTCACAGTCTTAATCCCCATTTCACAGATGAGGGAACTGAAGCTCAGAGAAGTGGCTTGCTCAAGGTCACACAGCGGACAAGTGGAGGAAGCAGAATTCGAACCCATGATCTCTGACTCCCAAGCCTGTGATATTTCCACTGAGCCATGCTGCTTCTCTATACAATGTTCAGTTTAATCCTGTGTTATTTACTCCTTATCCATTCCTCCTCCTGTACCCTTTCCGAATCCTCTTTCTTCCCTGTGGATGGCTAACTGATCTTTATCATGTTTTGTCCCAGTGCACACCTAGAACAGAAGGCTCTTGGATTTTACTGGATAAATAGGATTAGGAGAACTCTAAAGGGAGGGTGTGGAATTCCCGTGTTTACATCATTATGTCTAATTCAGGATATCTATAATAATTGAATTAGAATAATTTAAAATTTGTAAAATTAAATTAAGCTTCCACTGGGCACTAGAATCTGAACAGTAGAGTGGGATATGTACAACTCATTATCCCATTATAAGGAATTTCATTCCTGTGTGTAATTTTTTTACTTAGTCTAATCAGGTGTGGGGGCGTAGTTTTTTTTTTTTAATCTATAGAAACAAAAAAACAAAATCGCAGAATGCTTTTTATGGCTTTCTTGTCCCAGTTTTGTTTACATTCCCCTATTATTTTTAATAATTTGAAATCTTAATATCCTTATGTAATGAAACTTTACATTGTGTAATCTGTCTAAGATGTATAATGGCCAAAAATAACACTGTTTTCACTCTGTCCATTTTTGAATACTTAGATAATTAAATAGAGATGTATCATTTACATAATGCTGGAGTAAGAGTTTTTCATAACCCTGAAGGGATAATGATTCTTTAAGGAAATTAACGATGAAGAAAAGCCATCCTTTGTCAATCAATGTTGACTTTAGCTTTCCCAGTGAAGATCATACCTGTGTTTTACACAATACCCTATTTGCTACTATCTTATTAACCTCCAAACAGTCCTAAATAAAAGTAACTAATTTGCTCATATGGCACAATAATTCATTTTTTTTCTAGATTGGTGTCTCTCTCTTAAAGCTTCTTCGGCATTTTTGAAGGTCCTTTCCTGACAAGACTAGTCTCTTTTCACTTGCAACATCTGAATAAAGAGGAGATTTGTAGTGGGACGCTATTGTCAGTAAGAGCCAGAGAGAATCCAAAAGGGGGAAAGAAATTCAAGTGGTTAGTCAGATCAATATTTATCAATAAATTATGTCTCATTTGTACACTGGGAAGTGAAGAATGATGTCCCAGAAAGAGAAGCCCTAATCCTTCTAGGACAGAGTATTTCATCTTCGTTTAGAAATATTTATGTGTATACTAAAGCTCATCTGCTCATATTGTACTCTCTCAAGCACTTAGTACAGTTCTCTGCACATCAAAAGCCCTCAATAAATACCACTGATGATGATGATAATATGGGTATTAGTGTTTAATTTGGTAGGGTTGGCAAAGCCTTTTCTTTTTTCTTGAGTGGTCAAGTATATGCTAATATAAGATGAGCTCATTCATTCATTCATTCAATCGTATTTATTGAGCACTTACTGTGTTCAGAGCACTGTACTAAGCGCTTAGGAAGTACAAGTTGGCAACATATAGACAGTCCCTACCCAACAGCGGGCTCACAGTCTAGGAGGGGGAGACAGACAACAAAACAAAACATGTTAGCAAAATGAAATGTGCGGAGGGAGGGCATTCCAGGCCAGGGGGAGGACATGAGACTTCCTGACTCCCAGTTCTGTGTCATCTGCTCTTCATTTTTCATCTTTGCTTTACTTGTAACCTGTTTCAACTGCTCATTGGTGAGCCTTTGTGCTCAAGTGGAAAGAGTAGGGGGTCTGTGAGTCTGGAAGCTTGAATTCTGGTCCTTATAGTCCCCCTGGCCTGCTGTGTGGCCTTGATCAGGTCTGGGGGTGAGAGGGAGGGTTGTGATTGCTCTGCTTCTCACTCATGGTGTTTAGCTTAGCTTCGACCAGCTGTTGCACTGAACCTGTTCAAACCTCAGGCCCTGAATTCCTAAACAGGCTCTGAACTAAAATGAGGGTCTCATTAAATGGATTAGCCCTAATAATAATGGAATTTGTTAAGCGCTTACTATGTGTGGAACACTGTTCTAAGCACTGGGGGGAATATAAGGTGATCAGGTTGTCCCACGTGGGGCTCACAGTCTTAATCTCCATTTTACAGATGAGGTAACTGAAACGCAGAGAAGTGGCTTGCTCAAGGTCACACAGCGGACAAGTGGAGGAGCCGGGATTCGAACCCATGATCTCTGACTCCCAAGCCTGTGCTCTCTCCACTGAGCCACGCTGCTTCCCTAAAGATTAAGTGGTTAATAGCATAAAAGTAGTTTACATTTATTCATTAATGCAGTAAATTGAGGTTATCTATTTGTAGGTACAGAGAATCTGAAGATCAAGTATAACTGAAAAAGCTTTTTGTACATAGCACTAAGTAAATATGGGGTTTGGATTTAAAGCTTATTTAAATTTTTGTTGTGTATATTCCTATAATGGATGCACAGTGGTTATGGCACTTGTAGTTAGGTATTTTATCAATATTTTCCCCCTATTTTGTAATTTTGATATTCTTTCAGTTTATATGGGTGATTCCAGTCCTTCGTACTGCCAACTTCGGAATAAGTAGGCATGCATTAAGGTGTTCAATCAGCTTTTCTCCTCCTACCTAACCTCACTGATCTCCCACTAAAATCCAGCCTGCACACTTTGCTCCTCTAATGCTTACTGTAGCTCAATCAATTAATCTGTCAATCAGTGATAGTAATCAGTTGATGTTATTTAGTGAGCACTTTACTCTGCAGTGCATTCATTCATTCAATCACATTTATTGAGTGCTTACTATGTGCAGAGCACTGTACTAAGCACCTGGGAGAGTACAATTTAACAATAAACAGACACGTTCTCTGCCTACAACGAGTTTACACTGTAGTAAGGACTTGGGAAAGTACAGTACGATAGAGTTGGTAGACACAATCCCTGCCCACAAGGAGCTCACCATGTAGAGGGGAAGGTGGATGTTAAAATAAATTACAGAAAGGGGAAATGGCAGAGTATAAGGATATATATAACATAAATGCTATGGGGCTGAGGGTGGGTGATATCAAATAATTACGCGGTGGGTAGGAAAAATGAGGGCTTAGTCAGGATAGGCCTCTCTCCTCTCTCACCTCTCTTATCCTTGATCACACAGTAATAATAATAATAATGATGGTATTTGTTATGAGCTTACTATCTGCCAAGCACTGTTCTAAGCACTGGGGGAGATACAAGGTAATCAGGTTGTCCCACGTGGGGCTCACAGCCCCATTTTACAGATGAAGAAACTGAGGCACTGAGAGGATAAGTGATTTTCCCAAAGTCACACAGCTGACAAGTGACAGATCCAGAATTAGAACCCATGACCTCCGACTCCCAAGCTCATGCTCTTTCCACTGAGCCACGCTGCATCCTCCCTCCTGCATGGAACTCCCTCCCTCTTTATATCAGACAGTCCACAACTCTCTCCTTCTTCAAAGATGTACTGAAATCATGTCTCCTCCAAGAAGTCCTCAGGGACTAACCTCCCAATTCCCCATCCTCTTCTCCATCCCTTTGATGTGACACACTTGAGGGTATTCCCTTTAAGCACTTTGACATTCACTCCAGCCCAGTAGCACTTATGTACCTATTCGTCTAGCTCTTCTGCTGCCTTTATGCAACTTTTTAATGTCTGTCTCCCCAATAGATTGTAAACTCCGAGGGCAGGGATCATATCTAACCAACCCTATTCTATTGTGCTTAGTACAGTGCTCTGAACAGTCATTCAGTTGTATTTATTAAGCGCTTACTGTGTGCAGAGCACTGTACTAAGCATTTGGGAGACTACAGTATGACAGTAAACAGATACATTTCCTGCCCTTAACGAGCTTATGGTAAGCACCCAGTAAATACCGATGATTGATTGTTTTATTTTCTTGTAAATCGGTGCATTGTATAATTTGGGAGGAACGGAATCACTGGTTCCAGTAGCAGATAGTCATTTGCTCCTAGTCAGTCAGTCACATTTATTGTGTGTTTACAGTGTACTAAGTGCAGTGTACGCTGTACTAAGCGCTTTGGAAAATACAGTATAGCAGAGTTGGTAGACATGTTCCCTGCCCACAAGGAACTTATAGTCTATAGTCTAGTGTGTGTGTTTATAAGTAATTTAACCCAGCAAATGCTAGACAAATACAGCACTCTTTTAAAGGTACTTCTGTACATGTATTTTCACAGTTGACTATTTTAAAAGCATCAGATTGTTCTGACACTACTGATATGTGATTACAGTAAAATGTTTGGATGCTGTCAGAATACCTTTTTAAGGACAATGAACAGACCTCACTAGCTCTGTGTAGACTTCATAACCTCACAATACGAAGCAAGTTACAAATATAATTAAACTCTTTAACTATATTAGTGCTTTCCTTTTATACGTATTTACCAAGTATTAGGGATGGCTTCCATCCGATGCATATCTGGGTAAAAGCCACACTTTCTTAGCACAAAGTGCTGATGGTAAACTATCAGAAAGAACCTCTATTAAGAGGCCACCCAGTAGATGGAAACAACTACTTTGCTGTAGACTGGTGAGTGGGTCTCTAGAACTAGTTTCAATATTGCTGTTCTTTCAATCCTATTTCCATGGCTAATTAGTAGTGCTTTTACCAGTGGATCATAATGGAAACATCAAAGGTCCAGGAAGCCAAGTGTTCAGAAATCAAGCTTTTTATATTTCTTCTGTAAAATTTGTCTGTAACTATGAAACCTGTCTGGCCAAAAAGGACAGTGCATTTCTGGAAACACTGTGAGCCTTTGGTGAACAATACATAAAACCGCCTCAGAGGTGGTGAAGGATCCAAGCAAGCAAAGGGAGATTTCTGGTGGAGCCCTACCCAATATGATCAACAAATGGGTCATAGAGGGGGCCCTCTGCCCTCCCCCCGTACCCTGCCAGCAGGAAAGATAGATGATTCAACCAGGGAATTCTCCATCAGACCTGCTTTCTATAACCACAAAGTCAGGAAATGTAATCAGAGGATTTTGTCTGCCAGAGCAAGAGCTCACTCATAATGGGTGAGTAACTGTGACTTCGGCAATAGCATCCATTAGACAAAATGATTAAATATACATCAGTCATTTGGCATGAGAGTCATGAAGTTATTGCAGTAAAATGTCATTATATGCTCCACATCTTCTGGTTGGAAAAGAAACACTGTATTTTCACCTTTTGACGTTTATCATCCCTGAGTCCTTTAAACCTGGCAGCAGGAAACCATTATCCCGTGACAAGATTTTATTTACTTTGTGGTTTTTTTTCTTTTTCCTGGTTCTGAATTTGTAAACTGATTGTGTGATGAGTAAAGTATAAGAGAAATGCTTTGAATATAAATAAACATTACATTTTGAAGTAAAGATTGGAATTTAACAATATATTTATATAATAGGGTGTCTATGTAATAGTTTTGCCTTTATATGGATAAAGTGTTAATCCTCTTGTTAAACTGTACAGTTGAGTTGGCTCATTTCTCAGCTGGAAATATTTCTTTTCTAAATTATGGAATGTACAACATCAAATGGCTGCATAACTTTTATTCTTAGGATAAGTCAGGGGAAAAAACACGTATTCCTGAAGTATATTTTAAAAATCTCTTTAAAGATATGAAGTAAAATCTAGGAAACACATGCATGGAAAAAAATGCTGTTAGAAACAGTTGCTTCTTGGGATTGGGGTGATTTAATGATATAACATTTAACTAGCAACATGGCCCCTTGTGGAAGTGGACAGTGTCTACCAACTCTGTTATCATGTACTCCCACAAGGGCTTAGTAGAGTACTCTGCACACAGTAAGTGCTTAATAAATATGTTTGATTGATTAATTGGAAACAACATGGGCCAGGGGAGTCAAAGGACCTGGGTTCTAATCCTATTTCTACCATTACTTTGCTGTGTGACCGTGGACAAGTCATGTAACTTCTCTGTGTCGTAGTTTATTCAACTGTAAAATGGGGATTCAGTAATTATTCATTCAATTGTATTTATTGAGCGCTTACTGTATGCAGAGCACTATATTAAGTGCTTGGGAAGCACAAATTGGCAATTCTGCTTCCTATTAAACTGGAAGCCCCATGTGGCATGGGGACTGTGTCCAATGGGCCTGAGTGTCTGGAGTTCTGGGTTCTATTTCCAACTCTGCCACTTCCCCCCACTTTGTGTCCTTGGGCAAATCATTTAACTTCTCTGTGCCTCAGTTCCCTCATCTGCAAAACAGGGATACAATACCTGTTCTCCCTCCTACTTAAACTGTGAACCCCATGTGGGACCTGATTTTCTCGTACCTCAGGGTTTAGTACAGTGCTTGGCATATAGTCAGCACAGAACAAATACCCAGGCTTCAGTTTTTCTACTTGGCTTGTAAACATCTGGTTACAGTATTGTGATGTGAAGAAGGTCTTTTATCCAGGTTCTGTACTTTTATTTCTTTCTGGAATGCTCACTGGCATGTGAGGTATTGCTGTAAGATACTCTTTCTGTGCTTTTGTGAGTGCTTCTTGCAGTTCCAGTTAACATGGTTCCATTTCACATTATTGCCAGAACAGATATCATTGAAAAATGGTGAGTTTCTAGTCATGGGCCTTTAGTAAGTTTCCATTCCTGTAGGGGTGAAGCATGATCAGATATCTCTGTGGTCCCTTGGGTGGCTGATGTGGATGCTGTCTGTTGCCCAGGTAGCTGCTGCCTTATGCTTAGACAAACAGGTGGTAGAATTTTATTGAGCTTGTCCAAAATATCTCACGTTCAATAGGAAAAAAAAAGTCACCGATACCAGTGTCTGTAACCCAGGTGTTACACAGGTAGACTCAATTCTGCCAGAATGTATGTTTTTACCCTGCACTTTGGCTAACATGCAAACTGTTGCATGTTCTACAGCATGAGTCTGGATAGTGACATGCTGTTGGAAACAGCTGTTTGCACGTGAGTGGTATTGGGAACAGTGAGTACATCATAAATTTTACCTAAAGTTGGGGTTTTGCAAGAACACAGTGCTGTGTTATAGGAAAAGTAGGTGAACTTAAAAAAAATCCTGGGAAAACATCCATAATAAATGGCATTACCAGGACAGGTCAGTGGTTTATCCAACCCAGGATACTGTCTTACAGGAAAACAGTGTGGTCTAAGGGGAAGAGCCCAGGCCTGGGAGACAGGTGACATGGGTTCTCATCCCATCTCCACCTTTAGCACGTCATTTCTGTGTGCCTCAGTTTCCTCACATGTAAAATAGAGATCATACCCGCTCTTTCCTCCAAGACTGTGAGCTCCATATGGGATAGAAACTGTATGACCTGATTATCATATATATATATATATCCCATTGTTTAGTACAGTGCTTGGCACATAGTATGTGCTTAAAAATTACCACAGTGCTCTCCTCGACATCCATCCAAATGGTTAGGGATGTACCAACAGACCTAATGTTCCCTCTCTATTCCTAGCTTTTCCATATTTAAGGTTTGTGCCCGTTGTTGGGTAGGTTCCGTCTCTATGTGTTGCCGACTTGTACTTCCCAAGCGCTTAGTATAGTGCTCTGCACGCAGTAAGCGCTCAATAAATATGATTGAATGAATGAATGAATAAGGTATTAGAGAATTGTTCTTTGTGGAAATTATCCAAACCTGTCTTGAAACTGATTCCTTTCAGACTGCGCAACCTTCTGTGGCATATATTTCTAGACTGTGAGCCTGTTGTTGGGTAGGGACCGCCTCTATATGTTGCCAACTTGTACTTCCCAAGCGCTTAGTACAGTGCTGTGCACACAGTAAGCGCTCAATAAATATGAATGAATGAATGAATGAATATATTTATCTTTGTCTTGAGCCTGCCACCTTAAGCTTCAGTGGGTGCCTTGCTGAGCCTATTGGTTCGAATTTGTTAAACTACAATTCTGTGTCTGCTTTGCCGCAGCCTACATGACTTTGTAAACTTTCTCCTTATGTCCTCTCAGCGGTCATCCTTCCAAATTGAAGAATCCTAATCTTTTCAGCCTATCCCCATGCGAAAACATCCATCCACCTAAGCTTCTTATAATATTTTCCAAGTCTTTTCTGTCTTTTCTAAGAACTGGGGACTAGAACTGCACCCAGTATTTCATGTGGATGTAATTTTTTTATAGTATTTAAGCGCTTTACTATGTGTCGAGCACTGCTCTAAGCCCTGGGGTAGATACAAGATTATCAGGTTGGACATAGCCCCTGTCCCATATAGGGTTCGCAGTCTAAGTAGGCGGGAGGAGGATTTAAATCCCATTTTGCAGATGAGGTAACTGAGGCACAGAGACGTGAAGTGACTTGCCCATGGTCACACAGCAGACAAGTGGCAGAGTCAGGATTAGAACCCAATACTTCTTGCTCCCAGGCCCGCACCCTATCCACTAGGCCATGCTGCTTCCCCTAATTATTCTTTTTCTTTTCTTTTCTAAACCCTCCTGATGATGTCTAGCGCTTTCTTGACAATTTTTACAGCCGCCACACATTGAGACAATGATTTGAAGTATTCCAGAATACGAGAAGTCTGTGTTTTTATCATTTATCCTGTAAATTGAAGACGTCCCATGTGCTCTGAGTAGAGAGTTATAAGACTCTAGCTAGTTTCAGTCTTTTCACTTGCTATCCGTCCTTGTAGCTTGCAGTGCAATATTTTTAAAATTGTTCTCGGCAGTACACTGTGCTTTTACTATTGGGATTTAAAATTATACACTAAACTTCAAGCATGAGAAGATATCTGTGATCGTTAGAAACATCCGAAGCAAAATTTCAAAATCTTCTGTAGCTCCTCAGACGTTTGTTGCTTTTGAGAGACTAGTCAGGATCAAAATGACAAAGCTCGTTTCATCAAGGAAATCTCCTTGTATTTGTTCAGCAACAACTTATTTCACTTAATTCCTCTTCCAACTAACAATAACAATGATAACGCTGGTATCTGTTTAGCATTTAATATATGCCAAGCACTGTACTAAGTACCTGGGGTAGGTTGAAGATAATCAGGTTGGACACAGTTCCTGTCCCTCATTGGGTTCATCGTCTAAGCGGAATGGAGAAGAATTATTGAATTCCTATTTTACAGATGAGGCAACTGAGGCACAGAGAAGTTAAGAGACTTTTCCAAGGCCTCACAGCAGGTAAATGACAGAGCCAGGATTAAAAAACTCAGGACTTCTCTTTCCACTAGGTCACTCTGCTCCTCTTGCTTCTGTGCAACTCTCCAAAAGAATCAAAAATATTAAAAAAAAAAGAAGTGGGATGGTCTAATGTGCCATTTTATTGAACACCATCAGACACAACAGTTTGTGTAAGCAGAATCAATAGTCAATAATATATTCTGACTACTCTATTTGCTTCAGTTGTGCTTTCCCAAGTGTCTAGTGTAGCACATTACTATCAGCGGTACTTAGTAAATAAAATGACCCATACTAGTAGTAGAGAGTACAGGGCAGGGATCCAAGAGACAATGTTCAAAAACAATCTTCTTTCACATGAACGTTAAAGGATTTTTGGAGGAGAAAAAAAGGGTTGTGAAAGAGCACTGGAAAACTAAATGGTGTACAAATTCAAGGCGTTATTATTTAACCCATCTAATGAGGAGGCCTTTCATGTGCCCATTTTGCTTTGGTATAAAGTATTGACATCATCAATATTAGGGTTTATCCTGGTGCTATGCTCTGAAAAGAGAGAGAGAGAAAGAGAGTGTGTGTGTGTGTGTGTGTGTGTGTGTGTGTGTGTGTGTATGTGTGTGGGTGGGTGGATGGGTGTGTGGGTGTGCGTGCGTGCATGCGCTCACACATGTAGAGGTCTGCGTGGGGATGACATATCAATTCCAGCTCTGTGCCGAGATGGGTTTGCCATCTTAAAACGCATCTTGAAATAGAGGTCACAAGACCCTGGGTTACTAGGATTCTGAAGAATTGTATGTGTGAGATGGAGATGCAAAGATCATAACACACCCAATATGGTTAAGCAAGCATTTGATTTTATAATACTACCGCTACAGGGATGCAAGAGGGATTCGTTAGGATAATTGCAGTCAATCCGTATACACCTAGGAGAATGTCATAAATAGCTAGATATAAAATGCTAGGTATAAAGGAAGAATAATACCATAGCAGCGTTCTTCTGGGTTGAGGAATCAATCAATCAATTAATCATATGTATTGAGCGCTTACTGTGTGCAGAGTACTGTACTAAGCGCTTGGGAAGTACAAGTTGGCAACATATAGAGACAGTCCCTACCCAACAGTGGGCTCACAGTCTAAAAGGGGGAAACAGAGAACAAAACCAAACATACTAATAAAATAAAATAAATAGAATAGATATGTACAAGTAAAATAAATAAATAAATAGAGTAATAAATATGTACAAACATATATACTTATATATAGGTGCTGTGGGGAAGGGAAGGAGGTAAGATGGGGGGATGGAGAGGGGAACGAGGGGAAGAGGAAGGAAGGGGCTCAGTCTGGGAAGGCCTGGAAACATCAGGAAGCATCAGGTTTTCAAGTGGACCTTCTATTCTCACACTGTTTTGGGTTGCCTGGCATCAGCTGCAGCATTTCCAGACACAAAACTGAGGCTCGACTTCCTAGATCTTTCAACAATCTTCCTACCCCTTTTTTAAACGGTATTTGTTAAGTGCTTGCTATGAGCAAGGCACTATTCTAAGCACAGAGGTAGATACAAAATAATGAGGTTGGACACAGTCCATATCTGTCATGGGGCTTACAGTCTTAATCTCCATTTTACGGATGAAGTGACTGAGGCAAGGAGAAGTTAATTGACTTGCCCAAGGCCACACAGCAGGTAAATGGTGGAGCCAGGATTAGAATCCAGGTTCTTCGGACTCCCAGGCCTGTGCTTTAATTGCTAGGCCACACTGTTCCCTGGGCCCATGTAATTGTCTTCAGGACTGCTAAGTGCTTTTGTGTAAGTCCACAAACTCAAAGTGTTATGGAAATTGTGTGTTGGGACCCCAGGGTGCGTGGTCAGCACTCAGGCACAACACACCATATTCCTCTGGTTAACCCTAGATTTTCCTCCTCGAAAATGATGTTTGTGCATGACGCTGATGCCTAAATACACAGTGTTTCAGTATCACAGAAACTGAGGAGATGCCAATATGTTTTGAATGAATAATAATAATAATAATATTAATAATAATAAAGGTGGTATTTATTAAGCACTTACTATGTGCCAAGAACTGTTCTAAGCACTGGGAGGGTGGGAATGCAAGGTGATCAAGTTTGTCCCACGTGGGGCTCACAGTCTTAGTCCTCATTTTACAGATGAGGGAACTGAGGCCCAGAGAAGTTAAGTGACTTGCCCAAGGTCACACAGCTGATGCATCATGGGATTCGAACCCATGATCTCTGACTCCCAAGCCCGTGCTCTTTCCACTGAGCCACACTGGTAAAAGGACTCCCCTAACAAATTTTCATGGAAACAGTGCACTTCAGAGGTGGCTGGTGGAAGAGGTACAGAGATGTTCTGAAGACCATTGTCAAAACATACTCCACTGACACGAGTGCTTGGAAATTTACAGGGACTCTTAGCATCAGCTCTGCTATTAATTGATTCCATTGTTTTGAGAACACACTGGTACAACTAATAAGAAATACCCTGGTGGAGGTCAATTCTGAAGACTGACAAACAACCAGTGACGATCTTCATTTGTATTGTCTGCAGTCGGCTGTATGTCTCATATCTGGGCCACTCAGCACACTCTAACACACTTGGCTGAGGCTAATCTGTTGCTTTTGATGGGGAGCTGTATGGCTAGTGGATAGAGAACGGGCCTGGAACTCAGAAAGTCGTGGATTCTAATCCCGGCTCCACCCCTTGTCTGCTGTTTGACCTTGGGCAAATAATTTCACTTCTCTGGGCCTCAGTTACCTTATCTGTAAAATGGGGATTGAGACTTTGAGCCCCATGTGGGACACGGACTGTGTCCAACCCAATTTGCTTGTATCCACCCCAGTGATTAGTACAATGCCTGGCACCTAATAAGCGCTTAACAAATAGCACAATCTGTTTGATGGGACACTCCATTACTGTCATATTACTGCATATATGTATATATGGTTGTACATATTTATTACTCTATTTTACTTGTACATATCTATCCTATTTATTTTATTTTGTTAGTATGTTTGGTTTTGTTCTCTCTCTCCCCCTTTTAGACTGTGAGCCCACTGTTGGGTAGGGACTGTCTCTATATGTTGCCAATTTGTACTTCCCAAGTGCTTAGTACAGTGCTCTGCACATAGTAAGACATAGTAAGCGCTCAATAAATACGATTGATGATGATGATGATGATGTCATCATCCTCTTAGGGACAAAGCATCCAAAAGGTGGTGTGGGAAGCTTTGTGTGGGGGGAGTCTTTCGATAAGGAAAGACAACTGAGGAATGTTTCATGTCCCAGAAAAAATGAAAGCAGCAGCATTAAGACCACAACATGGTAGTCATACATCTGCTTAAAGGATTTATGATGCCATCAGCAAGCTTACTCCCTGATAGCATTATTATTAAATATTTATTAAGCACCCACAGGAAGCTCGAGACCAGAGATTGTTTTCTACTTTTATTGTATACTTCTGAGCGTGCGACTGCACACAATAGGTGTTCAGTGAAAATTGATGCTTGACTGACTCACAGGCTACTTGGCACTGTATTTGGTGCTAAGTGTGTCTGGATACCCAGAAATGGTCATCAAGATTCATTATTAATAATAATAATCATTATTATTATTATGGTATTTGTTAAGCACGTGGCTCAGTGAAAAAGAGCATGGGCTTTGGAGTCAGAGGTCATGGGTTCAAATCCCAGCTCCACCAACTGTCAGCTGTGTGACTTTGGGCAAGTCACTTAACTTCTCTGGGCCTCAGCTACCTCATCTGTAAAACGGGGATTAAGACTGTGAGCCCCCTGTGGGACAAACTGATCATCTTGTAACCTCCCCAGTGCTTAGAACAGTGCTTTGCACATAGTAAGCACTTAATAAATGCCATCATTATGTGCCAAGCACTGTTCTAAGCGCTGGAGTAGATGCAGAGTAATCAGGTTGCCCCACATGGGGCTCACAGTCTTCATCTCCATTTTACAGGTGAGGTAACTGAGGCACAGAGAAGTGGCTTGCCCAAGGTCACACAGCAGACAAATGGCAGTGTGGGGATTAGAACCCATGTCTCTAGCTGCCAAGCCTGTACTCTTGCCATTAGGACATGCTGCTTCTCAACTACATGCAAATATGGTAGGTGAGGTTGTAATTGAGACCAGCTTCCAAGTCAAAAGACAGGCAGTCAGGCTTTGAAAGAGGTCCAGTATTATTCAGTCCCCTTAACTCTGTCTGGCTTAATAAGGGTGCAAGGAGAAACCTGAAAGCAGGTGTTAGAATACTACATTTCCAGTCATCTGGGACTCTCTTTCCAGCTGAACAGATCATTATCAAAAACCCGAGAGACCGTCGTACTGGCGATGTTGTTTTTCAGTGGCTGTGATCCAAGAGCGCCCACCACAGCAAGATGTCGAATTTATGGGCTATTAGCAGGTTCAGCACAGCACCGCGTTCTGGCCGTCGGCCTGAGGAGGACTGAAATCACGTGCCTACACTCAGCTCGTAGAGCCAGGGCTGAAAGATCAGCTAGAGATTTCTGACCAACAAGACACTGTGATAAAGGGAAAACGGAATTCCTGAATGCCCACTGGGAGTCTAGCTAAAACACGTGGTGCAAAAGTAGCATTGAGTCGCAATCTCAGCTACCTCACCTCTGACCCCAAGCCCACATCCTGCCTCTGGCCTAAATGCTCTCCCTCCTCAAATCTGACAGACAGATCAGGTCTTCCTTTGCTTTCCTCTCTTATTCAAAAAGCCTTGCCTTTTCTTCTGTTAAAGATAGCTAGGTTTTCCTTCAAACAGCTCATCCAGTGACATTTTTAAGTTAAATTTTTTTCGGGGCTGGAGGGGGGCAGGCTAGAAGACAGTTTCCGTCATTTTGTACCAACTGTACCAAAGGTGTTAAAATCAAGCAAGCAAGCAATAAATAGAATTGATCGAGCACTTACTGGGTGTAGAGTATTGTAATAAGCACTTGGAAGATACAGTATTGCAGATTTGGTAGACATGTGTCATGCCCACAAGGAGCTTACAGTCTAGAGGGAAAGTTTTGTTCTCCAAAAATGAATAGAAGTTTATTGTGCTCTAACCAAAGGTGTCCTCAAAGTTTGTGTTTTCCAATACTATTTATGTAAGATTTTGGCTATGGTTTTCCCCTGGTCACAGAATGAAACTGTAAGGAAATGATGTCATATGATATCAAAATAATCAGAGAATGCCAGTTGAAATAAAACAGTACGTGGTCTTTTGTGCTCACCCTTACTTCTCTGTGTATTTGTGACTCTTCGTAATGTAAATCTGAGGCAAAGTCTGTGTAACATCCAGTAATTATAGGAAATCTGTCAGACCTTGTAACTGCATCTATCACTCTCATTGCAATTATAATAAGCAAAGGGGATACATTCAAGGCATTAAATCATCAATCATGAATCCGAATAATCCCGTTCACAGTGGTGACTTTTCTTAAAGTCTCTCCTCATTTATGTTATTACCTAATTGTCAAAATGAAGAGATCTTTTTGTGCATCCTTACAAGGTTGGTGTGGGGGGTATCGATTTATTGAGCATTTACTGTGTACTATACACTTTGAAGATACAGTATTACAGATTTGGCAGACATGAGTCCTGCCCATAAGTATCTTACAGTCTAGAGGGACTCTTAGATTTATGCAGTACTGGCTTTTTTTAAGAAATATTTATTCCAGAGTAAGGCCTTTCAGAGAAATTATTGGTCAGTTTGTTGCCTTAGCTGCCAGATTTGGACTGCAAAAATGAGACAAGAAAGGATTATTAATGGAAACGTGGAGGTTCCATTATAAATTATATATATATATTATATATTGAAAGTCAAATGTACCTTAGAACATGATCTTTCCGTTAAGTATTGAAATAATCCTACAGTTATACTTGCAAAAATGGTCCTTTTTTTCTACCGTTACCACCTCTCTGTGGATGACTCCCAAATCTACATTGCTAGTCTTGACCTCTCTCCTTTTCCGCAACCTTGCATTTCATTTTGTCTTCAAGGCAATTTTACATGGATGATCCATAAGCACCTCATGCTCATTAAGGCCAAAGTTAAACTATTCAACTGCCCTCCCAAATTTGCTCCTTCACTCAACTTTTTCATCACAGTTGACATCACCATCCACCTTGTCTCTCAAACCTAAATATCTTGGCATTATCCTTAACTCCTCCCTCTCTTTAAATTCCCCCAATATTCAGTCTGTCACCAAATCCCATTGGTTATTCCTTCACAACATTTCCAGACCCTGCCCCTTTCTCTCCATTCCAGCAGACACCATGTGAGTCCAAGTAGCATGACATAGTGGAAAGAGCCCAGGATAGTAGTCAGGAGACCTCGGTCCCAGTCCCAGCTCCATTGCTTGCTTGCTGTGTGAT
This sequence comes from Tachyglossus aculeatus, assembly GCF_015852505.1. Taxonomy (NCBI): domain Eukaryota; kingdom Metazoa; phylum Chordata; class Mammalia; order Monotremata; family Tachyglossidae; genus Tachyglossus; species Tachyglossus aculeatus. The sequence continues at coordinate 51,977,876 of NC_052074.1, read as the reverse complement.
CTTGGGAAAGTCACTTAATTTCCCTGTGCCTGTTTCCTCATCTATTCTATTCTCCATGAGACCGTGAACCTATTGTTGAACAGGAACCGTGTCTGTTCTGGTTGTGCTATGTCTATACCAGCCTTAGAACTGTGATACTCACATAGGAAATGCTTAATACCACAAATGAATAATAATAATAATAGTATTTAAGTCCCAGCTATGTGTCAAGCACTGTTTTAAGACCTACAGTAGATACAGGTTCATCAGATTGGACGCAGTCCCTGTCCCACATGGAGCTCACGGTCTTAATAGGAGGGAGAACAGGTATTTAATCCCTGTTTACAAATGAGGAAACTGAGGCACAGTGAAGTTAAGTGACTTGATGGTCACCCAACAAGCAATTGGCAGAACTGGGATTAGAACCCAGGGCCTCTGACTCACAGCCCATGCCCTTTCCATTAGGCCATGCTGCTTCTAAATAATAATAATAATAGTATCATTCCAACTTGATTACTGCATCAAGACCTCACTGATTTCCCTGCTTCCCCTCCATTCTCTTTTCCCTCCAGTCCACGCTTCATTTTTCTGTTCAGATCATTTTTTAAAAACATCATCTGTGCACTTCCCTCCACTCCTCAAACACCTCCAACAGTCACCCACTCCCCTCTGCATCAAGCAAAAAACTCCTGATAGTCAGCTTTAATATAGCCAAGGTCTTTGTACAGTGTTCTGCACACAGGAAGCGCTTAATAAATACGACTGAATGAATACCCACTATATTCTCTACTCCCAACTTATCCTCTCCTCCTTCTATACACCAGCTCTTACACTTTGTTTTTCAATTAATCATATTTATTGAGCACACTGTACTAATAAGTACTTGGGAGAGTACAGTAGAACAAATTGGTAGGCAGGTTCCCTGCCCTCTTTAAATTTGAAAATGAATAGTTGCTATCTTCCCTAGTGCTTACTTGTTTCTTTTCCACTTCCTAGTAGTAACTTGACACTTTCCCTGCCAAACCTCCTGAGCATTCTCTCCCCACCTTCAGTATCCTATATTTCTGCTGGTTTCCCAAACTCTTCCCTGACTCAAGGTTCTGTCTTTCTTCCCAAAGCTTCAAAATTAGCAGCGGGGGCTTAAGGCTGTTAAAAATGATTAAACCCATCATCATCAAATAGCATTTGGTATGCCCCTGCCTGTGTTATTCCATGAGATTTTTAATTGAAGGTGTAAAGCAGCGTGGCTTAGTGGAAAAAGCACAGGCTTAGGAGTCAGAGGTTGTGGGTTCTAATTCCACTCCGACACTTGTCAGCTGTGTGACCTTGGGCAAGTCACTTAAATTCTCTGTGCCTCATTTACCTCATCTGTAAAATGGGGATGAAGACTGTGAGCCCCATGTGGGACAATCTGATTACCTTGTATCTACCCCAGCGCTTAGAATAGTGCTTGGCACATAGTAAGCACTTAACAAATACCAACACTATTATTATTATTAAAGGGAAGGAGGAGGAAAGGGGGTGGGGGGTGGGGAGAGGGAGATGGTGTGGGAGAGAATGGAACAGTGTTAAAAAAATACATAGCTTAGATTAAAATGTAAAGGAATCAATGAGTATAACAAATATGGATTTTTTGTTCAGCTTTATACAATTTTTATGCATTAAAGAGTTTCACAGAGTAATTATATCTTCTGGGAATAGAAATAACATTGCATATCTCCTTTGGGATGTGTGGATTTTACTACTGCATCTGGTACGGAACAACATTATCTCCTAGGTCACTGAGCAACTCAAAAACTGATTGTGTCTGAAAAAAGAGAAGTTAAAAGGCTCACAAGAGCTACACTCCTCAGTCATTTTATAAACATATATGCACATTTTAAAAACAGACACATTAGGCCCAGCAGGAATCATTGACTCATTCAAGAACCCCTCCCTAATTTTGCAGCCTTGGAAATTAAGTCAGGGAATGCCTTCTCTGACATACCACCCTTCAAATCAAATAATCCAGTCATGAGTTTCTCAATTGTAGAGTGACGTAGTAAATTTCTCCCCACCACTGACACCCTGAAATATCACTGTGCGGTGACTGATGCTTGGAGAAACTGAGTCCGTGACACATGCCCACTGTCCCTATTTAACTTCAGAGCATGAATCTCTATTCCCTAAGTGGTAGACTGGATTCTTACTGCAACCCAGCCCACATACTTACTCCACTAATGTCAACCTACTTTGTGTATCTCAATCTCGTCTGTCTCGCCATCAGCTCTTGCCTACATCTTTCTTCTGGCCTGTAACTCCTCCCCCTTCATATGAAACAGACCATCACTCTCCCCACCTTCGAAGCCATTCTAAATATAACCTTTAAGTTAATCATATTTATTGAGAACTGTACTAAGTGCTTAGGAGAGTACAATATAACAGAGTTGGTACATTACCTGCCACATAGCCTTTGCGTAGCTTGCGTCATTGGTACCTTTACGAACTTCATCATGTGCGCTTAGGTCTCGTGTCGGTGAGAACCTTGTCTTGTGCATTTACAGGTCAATACGAGTTAATTAGGTCAGACACAGTCCCTGTCTCACAGTCAAAGTAAATTGCATTTCTTTAAGCCCCACCTCAATTAACCAATCATATTTATCGGGTGCTTATTGTGTGCAGAGCACTGTACTAAGTGCTTGGGAGAGTAATAATAATAATAATGATGGTATTATTAAGCGCTTACTACATGCCAAGCACTGTTCTAAGCACTGGGGCAGATACAAGGTAATCAGGTTGTCCCACATGGGACTCAGTCTTCATCCCCATTTTACAGATGAGGGAACTGAGGCCCAGAGAAGTTAAGTGACTTGCCCAAAGTCACACAGCTGACAAGTGGTGGGGCCAGGATTAGAACCCATGACCTCTGGCCCCCAAACTCTTGCTCTTTCTGTTGAGCCACACTGCTTCTCTACTATATAACAGCGTAACAGACACATTCTCTGCCTCACGATATTGTTTCTAACTGGGCTTTCTTCTGCTATCCTAACCAGTGTCCTTCCTGCTTTCATTAATTCACACAGGCTCCTCTTGTGTAAAGAGATAACAGGGAAGACCACATTACAGGATGAAAAAATGGCAGTGTTGGTGCCCCCAGGACCCGACAGCTTCGCCTACTTCACCCAGCAGTCCCTTGCGGCGATCGAGCAACGCATTGCTGAAAACAAAGACAAAGAATCCAAGGAAGAAAAGAAAGATGACGACGATGAGGATGCCCCAAAGCCCAATAGTGACTTGGAAGCTGGAAAACAGCTGCCGTTCATTTATGGCGACATTCCTCCGGGAATGGTATCCACACCCCTGGAGGATTTGGACCCATTCTACTTGGATAAAAAAGTGAGAATTTATGGTGACTCGTAGTCTAATGTTTCTGCTTAACTTTCGAGTACTGCTAGAAAGTAATGGAATTTATTAGTAGCACTGAGAGAGCAATTGAGTTTAGCTCAAATGGAATAAAATGTCATTGAAATGGAGTAGAATCCTTACCGAAAAATCCTCATTCTTATAGGTTAGCTGATCATATCTGATTCAGCTACGGGCATGATATCTGGATTCCTTTGTGTTTCCAGAATCCACCTAGTGACCTTGTAGGTATAAAATAATTCCTGGATCCCATAATAAAAGTAGGAAGGCATTTTGCATGAAAATTGGAACCTGGAAAACAATCTATGATTTCCAGTGTTTATTGTTTTATTGTACTCTCCCAAGTGCTTAGTACAGTGCTTTGCACACAGTAAGCACTCAGTAAATACTATTGAATTGAATTTTCACGATCTCCAGTAAATGCCTTTAAAAAGTGTAAGGATCTCAAAGAGCTCTGTGTGGGGCAGTACATTGCAAGTATCCATAGTACAGTTTCAGCAGAAAAGTACCAGTGTGTCCTGCTGTTTCTTAGGACTCCAAAATATTCTCCTCTGCTGTGTCATAGGCAGGGGTGAATCCAGCTCCTTCCCTTGTTTCTGAAACATACATATAAATGTCTAGAGGAATTGTTATTTGCCCCACTAATTGACTGTCAGTGGAGCTGGTACAAGGAACTGTTGAGCAACTATTCCTAGAGAGGACCCAGGAATGTCCTGGGGGATAGGATTCTGAGCAGAGAGGTGTTGAACTCCAAGAGATTTATTGATCTGCTTGATTGTAGCACATTTATTAAAATTGTACGCTGGCCGGTATTTTTCCCTGGTATGCACTTAATTCATGTGGATGTGTTTGAAGAAAGGTGGAGAAGGGAGTGGAGGAAAACTGTAGCCCCAGAAATTTCTATTGGCCTGTCCATATCAACACCATCTCTGTTCTCTCAGGTACATTCAGACTGGAGAATCATTCAGACAGCAGAATATAGGTACATCTATTTATAGCCAATTTTCCCTGAAAATTGAAGTAGTAATACTACTGAAGTATTACTGAATTATTACTGAATATTACTGAAGTAGTAATAATAATTATAATAATGGCATTTATTAAGTGCTTACTATGTGCAAAGCACTGTTCTAAGTGCAGGGGACTTACAAGGTGATCAGGTTGTCCCATGGGGAGCTCACAGTCTTAATCCCCATTTTACAGATGAGGTAACTGAGGCACAGAGAAGTTAAGTGACTTGCCCATAGTCACACAGCTGACAATCGACGGAGTGGGGATTCGAACCCATGACCTCTGACTCCAAAGCCCCTGCTCTTTCCACTGTGCCACACTGCTTCTCGTGGTACTATTAAAAGGAGGCCAAACTAGTTTCTTTTAGACCTCAGCTGGTTTATTTGAGGTCCAGGAAATAAATATATGTCTGAGTTAAATATGACAGAGAATGAGGATTTAGAGCAGGTTATTTTCTTATATGTGTAAAACAGATGGAGATGTAGGTCATTCATTCAATCGTACATATTTATTGAGCACTTACTGTATGCAGAGCACTGTACTAAGCGCTTGGGAAGTACAAGTCGGCAACATATAGAGACGGTCCCTCCCCAACAACAGGCTTACAGTTCAGACTTTTAGACTGTGAGCCCACTGTTGGGTAGGGACTGTCTCTATATGTTGCCAACTTGTACTTCCCAAGCGCTTAGTACAGTGCTCTGCACACAGTAAGCGCTCAATAAATATGATTGATTGATTGATTGATTTAGAAGGGGGATACAGACAACAAAAACATGTGCATCTCATCCGAGACTTGTTTCCTTTACAATATAAGTAAACTATATAAGTAACCCTTTTAATCAATCAATCAATCAATCAATCAATTAATAATAGAGATATAGAGACGGTCCCTCCCCAACAACAGGCTTACAGTTCAGACTTTTAGACTGTGAGCCCACTGTTGAGTAGGGACTATCTCTATATGCTGCCAACTTGTACTTCCCAAGCGCTTAGTACAGTGCTCTGCATACAGTAAGTGCTCAATAAATATGATTGATTGATTGATTGATTTAGAAGGGGGAGACATTCAACAAAAACATGTGCATCTCATCCGAGACTTGTTTCCTTTACAATATAAGTAACCTATATGGTCAGTGCTAGGAACAGAACTTAGAAAGATGACATTTGTGTTTTATATTCATGGACCCAAGCCAAAAACAAAGGTTCCTTCTCATCCCCAAGATAGTCAGACAAGTTGTCATTCTATTTATCCACTCACGGTTAAGCCATGGGCCATCTAATGTCCCCTGCTCAGTCTGAATCCTTTTCTCAACTGTATGTAGCACCTGGCCTCTTGGAAACCAATACAGACTCCTGAAGGTACCCAGGGAGCTTATTAATCAGTGGCTAGAGGCTTCATGGAAAAAGTAGGATGAATGCAAACAGAAACCAAGATAGCTGACTTGGTAAAAATACAGAATGCTTAGCAATGGCATAGAGCTTTGTTCCTCTGACCACCCCATCTCTAATATTTGTGATATTAAAAATCAGGCACAACCAGTTGGAAAATCCCGACATTTAATTTCTGTTATAATTACCAACTGAAATCTCGTTGTTGGTTAGCCTCAGTAGGTACCTTCTTGAGGACAGTTAGAACTGTTTGGAATATGGGGAAATTATTAATTTGAGCTGGGGAAAATGTTTTACGCTGGTCCAAGGTGACATGTGGACTATGTGTCTACAACCACATATTCTATAGACAATGTAGACTCCCAAAATGTTCTTTAGACGCAATTATCCAATAACTTCTGATGAATGAGGACATTTTAGCCTAAAATATCTCAGTCATTCTGAACAGCATATCTGACAGTCATCTGAATTATTTGTGGGAGTAAGCCACTGATGTAAGTCAACTAACTGGTACAGTCAACACACTATATATTGTAGACACCGTACAGAAAGAGCAACTGGGGTCTAATCCTAGCTCTGCCTCTTGCCTGCTGGGTAACTATGGGCAAGTCACTTAACTTCTCTGTATATTAGTTTCGTCATCTATAGATGGGGATTAAATGATGATTAAATACGACTGATGTAATAGAATAGGAATCTTTACACTCCACTGTCAGCTGTCACCTCGGTACCCAGGATAAACCCTTGTGATATGATGCCAATGTTTCTCACAACTTCACCGGCAGTTGATGAGGTCTCAAGAGGCTCTTGCCCCCTCATTTGAGTGGCCCACCCAGTAGCAGGGTGGGGTACCGACAAGTAGCCACGAGAATTTTGCCAAGTTTTCAGGTTCTTATTTGGAACATTTTAGCAATAATTACACAGTAAATTTGGAAGAAAAATGTTACTTACAATTGCAAAAAAATAAGCACAGTAAATTATTTGAGTGTATTAAAGAAAGAGAATAGTTAATTGAATTCAAACCAAGAATTTTAACATATTAAATATAGTGAATAAATGCAGTGGGCTTGTGACTTGCAAGAGCAAAAGCAGAGGTGACTGAGAAACTACCAAAATTCTCAAAGGAGGAAAACAAGCAAAATAATAATAATAATGATGATGGCATTTGTTAAGTGCTTACTATCTGCCAACCACTGTTCTAAGCGCTGGGGGAGATACAAGGTAATCAGGTTGTCCCACATGGGGCCCACAGTCTTAATCCCCATTTTACAGATGAGGTCACTGAGGCACAGAGAAGTGAAGTGACTTTCCCAAAGTCCCACAGCTGACAAGTGGCAGAGGTGGGATTGGAACCCAAAGCAATGAGTACTTTATTCTGAACTGCTGCCTTAGGTTTAGAAATGATCCAAAAAGAGCAGTGGGAAAAGGCTAATGGATCCTTGAAAGAATTTCAATATTAAAGTATGATGTTTGAATCCTTTGAAAGGTGGCCGCAAAACTTCGTAAATGTCACGTCTGGACATTTAGGAATGTTTGGATTAAATTTTAACCAATTTAATCCAAACGAAAAATCCAAATAAACTTGGGGGTAACAGAACATTATTTTTCTAAGATTGTATTGACAGCATTTAATGGTTCCTTATAGAAGTTTCATATAATTTGAAAAGCTTAGCATGACACCGTAGCTGGAGGGAGATGAACACAGTGATTCTCTGATATGTTGTATGAGAAAGTGTCACAGCTGTCCCTATGCACTAGACATTCCAGTGAGGTCATGCGATTGTAGTTAGAATCAGTTTACTGGGTACTTTGCATACCCAAAGGAGAGCTAAGCAGATTTTCTGAACAAGTTGGTGCCTCAGGCAAGATTAGGGCTGTGTCTAGCCTAATTACCTACCCAGCACATTACACAGTACTTAGCACATAGTTAAAGTTTAGGAAATACCATAATCATTACTATTATTATTATTCTGGAGAGGCATTACTCCCATTGATCTTGACAGAGTAAGTGGACACCTTGTAGAAAGCTCTTCAATGCAGAAACTACTCTTCTTTAACTCCTTCAACTCCTGTTTGCCTTCACCCTTCTTTTCTTTTATCTTGTCCTGTGATTTGCTCACTCCTCCCTGTTTCCATGTTCATTCTATTGTCCAAACCTCATACCATGCTTTACCTCTGCTTTTGTCTCCTTCTGTTCCTAAATCTTTCTTTTTTTAATTCCTACCCCCTTGTTAACTCTTTACTTTTCCTATTGTGTGTGTATGTATACATGTATATACACACATATAGATACATTTCATTTTCTGTCCCTGCACCGCTCTTCTCTTCTCAGTCCAACACACCCCGCAAAAAAAAACCCAAAACAAATGCAGACAAGGAAATAGAGTTAAAATAGGAAAAAAAAGTTATCGTAATTCTGCTACCCCTCCTCCCCACCCTCCCCAACAACAACCTTTGAACTCTGACCCTTCCTGAATGTCCAATTTAAGACTTAAGGCAAGACAAGACACTTGTAGACTGCTGGCAGCATTTTGGATTGAATTTATAAAGTCGTTTGGAATTATGCCATTATAATCTTACTAATTTTACAGTGCAATTTTTTATAAATTAGTCTTTATATTTATTTAGTTTTCTGTTGAATACTGCTGTTTTCCAAGAGCCTAAAGGTTTAGGAGCCATAAATACTGGAAGAGTAGCTTAATCCATATTCAAGTAAGTGGCAATTTTTTTTTGTTACTTCAAAGACATTTACTAGTCCAGCAAACTGAAGAACGTTTAATCAAGGTAGTTCAAGGCATTGCCTTTATTTTATTTTAATAGTAAACGTTTTTAAGGGAAATATATTTATTGCCAAGTTTAAATATGTAACTTCCAACATATTTTTACCTTTTATTTTCACAAAAACATGTATGCTATTTCCTCACAGAAGGCCAGCTGTAAGGATATGTGGCTGGTGTCCATGTGGCTAGAATGAATACAGCACAGTTTGACATTCAGAAAAAAGCTGGGAATCAAATACAGATATAGTTAAACCACCATTGTTTTCCCTTAACTGCTCTGTGTTGGAAGAAAGTGACGTAAAGCTTGGCATAGAAGAGGTAGCATGTGTGTGCTAACGTTTAGAGGGCAGACACTTCGAAATATATATTATTAAGATCAAGTTTGCTTTCATCCTGTATTCTTTTTCCCCCACAGACTTTCATAGTATTGAACAGAGGAAAAACAATCTTCCGATTCAGTGCCACGCCTGCCTTGTACATTTTAAGTCCTTTCAATCTTCTTAGAAAAATATCGATTAAAATTTTAGTACATTCATATCCTTTCAAAAGACTTTCGATGCTTCCTCTGGCAAATCAAATTGGAATAAAATGCACTGCTGTGTTATTACTCATATGTTTCTTATAGTTTGAACTTGTAATTTTGGTTAATCATTTGGACTGAACACAGTTGGGGAGAACAGTGCTGGCACATAGTAAGTGCTTAACAAATACCATTAAAAATATATGCAAGAATATATGTTCAAGAGTTATAAAAAACTTTTTAAATATTTTACATAACAAATATGCCTGTTCTGCTGGAAAGGATTGTTTGAAGCTAGTTTAGTTGTTATATTTTTAAAGTGAGAAGTGTGTTAAAATTTTCAGAAAGAATTGTATCGGGTATGTACAAAATGTTGGATCCTACAGTTTCTCGGTGTATATTCCTTGACTGTGAACTCTACCTTATTCAGCATGCTCATTATGTGCACTATCCTGACCAACTGTATATTTATGACCCTGAGCAACCCTCCGGAGTGGGCAAAGATTGTAGAGTAAGTTTCCAGATCACTTTTTTGAAATATTTTCTCATCTAGAGCCTGAATTTCTCCCTGCCACTGCCTGTACTTTTGACTTCCATTTCTTTTACTCTGTCAGCAATGACTCCGCTTGGGCGAGGCTATCTCTCCCATGAGTTATGGCTACTCTCCTTTCTGTGGTTTTTCACCTGCCGCACAGGGGAGGACAATTATGACTAATGTTAATCCAGTCCAGGGGGACATTGGTTGAGTGCCCAGTGATGTGCCGGCTAGCCTGCATTTGTCTGGAGACAGTGGCAGCTGGGTCATCAGTACATGATTCTCAGTCTCCCAAGGAAGTTCATCATTCCCCAGAAACTCTTCCTAAAAAGTCAGTCCAGGGGTTTTAGCACTGGGGAATTTACCAGGTTTGGTAGACATAGTTTGACCCTGGTCCTCACACAGTTCAATGGGTGAATGGGTCAGCGATCAAAAGAACTACCCTAAACAGCAGTTTAGCAGGTGGCTACTCACCTTTGCGTCTGAGAGCCGATTTGCTATATGGAGTTAGTGCCAATTCCTTTCAGTGTTACGGTTGCATTTGTTACAATTGATTTTTCCATGAATACTTGCCTGTAGGTATACTTTCACTGGAATATATACTTTTGAATCACTTGTAAAGATCCTTGCAAGAGGCTTCTGTATAGGACCATTTACTTTCCTCCGCGACCCGTGGAACTGGCTCGATTTCACTGTTATTTCATTTGCGTAAGTATGATTTCTTTTTTCAACAGTATAAGGGTAGGAAATTCTTGGAAAGCAAAATATTTCAGTCCAATTGTACCTCTAAGGAAGGCACCTTTTTAGCCGAATCATACGTTGATGGCTTAGGAAATGAAGCTTGAATTTTCTATCCCCCCAAAACCTCAAGGGATTTATTATCTCCTTCAATCCTCCATTGTTGATATGAAGTCCTGTATTGTTTGGTAGGAAATGTAGAATATCTTGGTTTTATAGGTGGAAGAAGACAGGCCTGACTGAATCACTGTCAACCACGAAAGAATTCAGTGAGAAGTTGAATAGGAACTCAGGTCATCTGATTTCAATCTTAGAGCTCAATCCCCCACATGATTCTTCTACTTTTATATAATTTGTATGGCAATATGTTCATAGACTATCCAGAAAAAAATCCTCTGACAAAAAAAGTTTTTGTTTACTTTTCATGATGTACTGTATGAACAGGACATATTTCAGGGGAAGGTATTATTTTTAAGATCTGAATTTTTCATTGGTAAATTTAAGTTAATATTGCAGCAAAACATTATTTTCAATTTTTAGTTACCTGAAAAATATTAATGTGCATTTCTTTCAAAAATGGATTAAAACTAACAGAGTGGATGTTCATTTTCCCAATTTCATATGATTCTACAAAGTGAAGGCAATAAATTTAGAGCACCATTTTTTTCCAGGGTAAGAAATGTATCATTTTACAGATGACTTATTTAAGGGAAATTTGAAGTGTCCACCTAATCTTGAATTGTATTTAATAGCAGACGATGAAATAACTGATAGATTATATCGATGCTTGATGCCTTAAAAATTAAATTTATGAGGCCTATTTTAAAGAAATACAACTAATTGTAACTAGTGAAAAGAGACAAATGTTATTTGGTGAAAAGAATATACCTCAGTTTGGAATTTTTTTAGCAAATTCACTCATTTTGAAGAGGTCTTTATGAAAGGCTGAGGTAACCAGTATGCATTCTGTCTCAATTTTGAATAACTCTGATTTAATTCTACAGGTATTTAACAGAGTTTGTAAACCTAGGCAATGTTTCAGCTCTTCGAACTTTCAGAGTCTTGAGAGCTTTGAAAACTATTTCTGTAATCCCAGGTAAGGATAAATTGGTGTGCAGCAACAGGCCCCTTATATCTCCAATTGTTTCTTGTGTGTTGTCATTGTGTCTGTGTGTGAACTCCCCTATTACAGATATCTGACAGAATTTGTGGACTTGGGCAATGTCTCAGCATTGAGAACATTCAGAGTTCTCCGAGCACTGAAAACTATTTCGGTCATTCCAGGTGAGAGCTAGGTTAAACACTGAGGCTGATTTGTGTTCAATTGGAAAAAAAATAGCAAAAGATTGTCATTCATGTTTCCAAAATCAGGAATCAAAGTAGTGTAGATTTAGTTATTTAAATATGATTCCTTGCTTTTGCTAACATTGGATTTCTAATCAAAATCAGCCTCTGAGTTTAATAATTGCATGAGACTTGCAGTATTCAAGCAGCCCATATGGTTTGCATATAGTTTTGAAATTTTCTCTAAGAATTTCACATTTGGCACTGAAAATTTCAATTAGTTTAAAAAATGTTTCCTAACAGAATAGGCAATAAGATTTTTTTTGGAAGAGCATGGGATACTGCATGAGGTATTAGTTATCTTTCCCTCTAGCCTTTCCTCATTAAACCATTTCTAGTTGAAAATGAAATGTGCTTCGCACATAGTGAGCGCTTAACAAATACTATCATGAAATGTCATTATCATTTTCAAAACTGTCTCGGTTGCATCACCAATATGCCTATATCAAGTGAAAGGAATGGGTTCTTTTTAAGAGGAAATGAGCATTAGTTTTTTAGTTGTGTATTTTATAACCTGGATTTCCTAATGAAGCATGAACATCTGCTTCTGTGGATGGCAAAGCATTCCAAATACTTTTGTTTTGTATAATAAACTAAGTGATTAGAACACATAGCCTTTCACAGAATCAGATAAATTAAAAAAAAATCTGTTCCTAGTCACCATCACAGGCCAGCAGGCTTTTCACGAACACTTTACTAGATCATCAAGCCTTGTGGTCATTGATATGGAACAGTGCATGGACTCATTAACTTCGTAATATAAACTGGTAATGTTTTGAATGCTTAGGTGCTTTATTTCATCACCCTAAACCCACTCTCTGTTTTCAGGTCTAAAGACCATCGTGGGGGCCCTTATCCAGTCAGTGAAGAAGCTTTCCGATGTAATGATCCTGACTGTGTTTTGTCTGAGTGTATTTGCACTAATAGGACTGCAGCTGTTCATGGGTAACCTAAGGCATAAATGCTTGAAATGGCCTCCAAGCAATTCTACATACTACAATGAAACAATGCAAAACTTAACTGGAAACCTGTTTAACAAGGAAGAGTACCTCAGTGAAAAAAGTAAGAAACCCCATTAAAGATGGGGAGAAGGAAGGGGAAAAGCAAATTATAGACTCTTCTTTCAGGAAATATTCTACCATTTTTTCTCTCTTTTGTACTTCCTTTTCCTGCTCCACCCGGATCCTTCTTTCTCCTCCTCCTCCTCCTGTTGCCTAAAGCAGTCAAACTACTTAAATGCAAATGCAAATGCATAGAAGTGTATGCCTGAATTTGAAAACAGTGTTCTGTCGTTATCTATTTCCTTCCATGTACAGTCTCATAATTCAGTGATACAAAAACCCAAGTCAGTATAAGATTTAAAAGAATGTTTTTTTAAAAAAGTCCTGCCAGACACTGCCAGAAGTAGAACAAGTACCCTTTTAAAAGTACAAGTTTTTATTTTCCATCAGTTTTCATCATTATTTACATAATCAATCAATCAATCAATCATATTTATTGAGCGCTTACTGTGTGCAGAGCACTGTACTAAACACTTGGGAAGTACAAGTTGGCAACATATAGAGACGGTCCCTACCCAACAGTGGGCATAAGTCACTGATTTTTATGTTCCTTAATTAGGTTTGATTTTTAAAATTCCCATTCCAGTTTTTTAAGGAACTACAGTCTTTGCTACTCATTTGTGAGAGTGTGCAAACAGGTGGTTTTAAACTTAATTTCTAAAAGCCCAATATTAAAAAATACAGTAGAGATTCACATTCTTAATCTCTTCTAAAGCCTGCCTTGAAAACTTAGCTTCAGGTCCAAGGTACTCACACTTCCCTAGTTAAGGGGTAGGGACCATCTCTATATGTTGCCAATTTGTAATAATAATAATAATAATGATGATGACATTTGTTAAGCACTTGCTTAGCAAGTACTGTTCTAAGTGCTGGGGAGGATACAAGATGATCAGGTTGTCCCACGTGGGGCTCACAGTCTTCATCCCCATTTTACAGATGAGGTAACTGAGGCACAGAGAAGTTAAGTGACTTGCCCAAAGTCACACAACTGAGAAGTAGCAGAGCCGGGATTTGAACCCATGACCTCCGACTCCCAAGCCCGTGCTCTTTCCACTGCACCATGCAGCGCTTAGTACAGTGCTCTGCATACAGTGAGTGCTCAATAAATGTGGTTGAATGAATGAATGAATTCCTTACAGTCCTGCCCTTTCAGCACACAACCTCTTCCTTACTCAATTCTTTTATATTTTTGGCCTAGATTCCTATATTGTCAGACATTGCCAAAAAGGCTTTGAACATTCTCCAGCATATCACCCTTCAGGACATCATTTCATTTGTGGCTCTCTTGAATATAGTTGTTGTCAGTCATTTTCTGGCCGTTCCTCATAGTCAGCAACTCTTAGCACGCCCATGAGTCAACTTGTTTTTAGTATCCCCATCTTTTCCCCACGATGCAGTATTCTGGAAAACAGTAATAATAATAGTAATAATGATGATATTTGGTAATTGCTTACTACATGCCAGGCACTGTACTAAGTGCCTGGGTGGATACAAGCAAATCATATTGGACAGAGTGTGTCCTACGTGGGGCACACGGTCTCAATCCCCATTTTACAATGAGGTAACTGAGGCACAGAGATGTGACATGCCCAAGGTCAAACAGCAGACAAGTGGCGGAACCGGGATTAGAAGCCATGACCTTATGAATTCCAGGCCCATGCTCTATCCACTATGCCATGTTGCTTCCCAGTAGTTACACACAGTAAGGAACTGTTGGAACCATTTGGGAGTGCCGGGGGCGTGCTGTACAACAGAGTTTGTAGACACGTTCCCTGCCCACAAGAAGCTTACAGAAGGGGAGACGGACATTAATATAAATGAATGAATTACAGATTAAATTATATATTGTAAAGTACTTATTTACTCATATTAATGTCTGTTTCCCCCTCTAGACTATAAGCTTGTTATGGGAAGGTTACATGCCTGCTAATTCTGTTATATTTTACTCTCCCAAGTGCTTAGTACAATGCTCTGCACATAGTAAGTGCTCAATAAATATGATTGTTATATTGATATGTACATAAGTGCTGTGGGTGACTATCAAGTTCTTAAAGGGTACAGATACACACTTCTCCGGTCACTTCCAATTGTTTTCATCATTACTATTATTATTTTTATAATTATTATGGTATTTGTTACACACTATTTGTCAAGCATCATTCTAAGTGCTGGGATAGATACAAATTAATTAGATCAGGCACAGTCCCTGTAAGAGGAAAAGTATAGCGATGGCTGGTAAAAATAAAATAAGTGATACCCAAATTACATAAATGGAATCATACGCATATTGTATGTGCATGCGCTAAAAATGATGGGGTGATATCTGGGGAGGTGGGGAAATGTACAGAGGAATGTCACAGAGATAAA
Source organism: Tachyglossus aculeatus (assembly GCF_015852505.1). Taxonomy (NCBI): domain Eukaryota; kingdom Metazoa; phylum Chordata; class Mammalia; order Monotremata; family Tachyglossidae; genus Tachyglossus; species Tachyglossus aculeatus. The sequence goes on along the minus strand of NC_052074.1, from coordinate 51,962,750 downwards.
ACCAGAAATTTATCTAGAAAGGTAAGAGCAGAAATTTAGGAAGATGGGCAAAGCCATCAACCGTTTGTGGGCAGGTGCTTTTCTAGTTCATGAAAAATAGACAAAACTTGTTGCTGAATCACTTGTCGAGAATGGAACAGATGCATTGGCTTTTTCAGGCCACTAAAGGTGCTCCTTATTGCCTTGGATAGTCTAATGGCCCGAAAAAGGTAGTGCCCATCCCCAAGGACAGCAATTACCTGACAACTGCAATTTTTTCAGTGCATCAATTTTTGCATTCAAAAGCTATTTCTTTGCTTTAAATGTACTTAAATTCTCAGGAGGCCAATTATACCCATATCTTTCACTGCTACCTGTCTAGGAACTATTCTGAAGTGTTAAGTCTATCCATCTTGAGCTTAATTACCCTATCTTTCTAGTCTTCAATACAGTGGTTGTTGTAGTCTGATGATGTTCTAGGACAGAGAGTGTCTCAAACCAAAATTCTTCTCAGTAGGATTTGTGAAATGAGGTGGCATATCTGCTGCCAAGCCAGTTCCCTATAGAGTAGGTGGTAAAGTAAATAGCTTCTAGAACAAAACATTCTTGTTGCCAGTCAGAGAGCCACAGCTATCCTGTTATGCTGACCAATTCTAAAAACGAAGAAAGCGGATAGCTCTTAGGGAATAAGCGAGAATCGACACAAAGTGCTCCAACAACAACAAATAAAACAGCTTTCATGGACAAGTAACTTTGCTAGCAAAAGTACAATAATTACACTGATTGTGATAGTTGTTAAGCACTTACTATGTGCCAAGAGTGCTACTAACTAGAGAAACACCGTGACCCAGTGGATAGACCATTGACCTGGGAATCAGAGGACATGGGTTCTAATCCTGGCTTGTCTGCTTTGTGACCTTGGGAAGCCACTTAACTTCTCTGTGCCTCAGTTACCTCATCTGTAAAATGGGGTTAAAACTGTGAGCCCTACGTGGGACAACCTTGTATCTACCCCAGAGCTTCAAACAGTGCTTGGTACATAGTAAACACTTAACAAATACCATTATTATTATTATCAGTAGTAGTAGTAGTAGTAGTAGTAGTACAGCTATTCAACCCACATTTTACAGGTGAGGAAACTGAGGCAGGTGATTCACCCAAGGTCTCACAGCAGACAAGTGTAGATCTGGAATTAGAACCCAGATCCCTTGACTCCTAGGCCCTTGCCTCTTTCCACTAGGCCATGCTCCTCCTAGTGAAAATAACCTTTCAACAATCTGGGCATCGATAGTCTCAAGAATCCCCCTCAGTGTCCCATTCTGGAAGTCCTATAGCACAGACAGTCTTCCCTGTCCACTCCCTCTCAGTTTTATACATAATATCGGGGCAGAATGGAGAAGGCCCACTAAGATTTTGTGCCTTGAGCGTGCCAACGTAATTCTTTATATGTCAAATTTTAATTGCATTTCTCTTCTTATGTTTTGTTCATTAGAAATTGGGATGAGTGAACACTCATTATTAGCATTACAAGTTGTATAGAGTGCTGTGCAATTTCTACTGGCAATTTTGTTCTATTTTCCTCCTGATTTGTTTAGTGGGTTCATTCTAGCTTGCAAGCTAACCCAAAGCCTCTTATATTTAGGTTTAACATATTTACTGGATTTATCGACTTCAGGTTTCTAACCAACTAATTTAACCCTGCTACCAATTTTTATCCCTTAATACTTTTTTATATATTTCAACAGAAAACTTCTATTATTTGGAGGGACAAAAGGATGCTCTCCTCTGTGGTAACGGTACAGATGCAGGGTAAGAAGTATTTTTAAAGGCCAATGTTTTATTTTTCACATCAGAACCTATCAAATATAGACTCAGGCTAATTCACTATTTTGTCCAGGAACTCTTAACCAACCTCAACCTCTAGTAACCTTTCAAATGGCACTATACTTTATTTCTAACTTGGGGTCACAGTGGATAATAGGCTAAAACTCAACCTCGTTCAGACAGAATTTACAGGGTGGCTTGGTGCTGTGAAGGTTTGCTTGTTACTAACAGGCTAAGCTGGGAGTTGGTTTAGGGCTAGGGATGGTGATGGTGAGAACTCTATGGAGATGATAACTTACTCATTTGATGGGAATTGGTGCATATTGATGATGCTCATATTTGACCTACAACTTTTCCCTTGAAAAAATCTTCCCTGCCTGTGTATTGTAATCTCGCTTTGGGTGTCAACAGTACAGACCAAGGTTCTGCAATGTGCCCGTCTTTTCCCCTACAGAAAAAAAAAAAGGGCCAGAACATCTGCTGGTCAGGCTCTTTGGAGGAGATCAAGAAAGCGGCACATATAGCAAAATGTGGGGGGATGCACAAAGGAGATGCCATCCAGACTGATGGCAGCCACAACCGGCTATGGACCCAACACTGCTGAGTGCTAGGTTACATACAAGAACTTAGTACAGTGCTTTGCGCACAGTAAGCACTCAATAAATGTGATTGAATGAATTAGGTTGTATGTTGTCCCTGTTTTCCAACCGGGGCTCATAGTTGCATCTGCTTCAGCAGAATGGAGTAGCTACAGGAGGCATGCAGCATACTTTCAGATTTGCGGTTTAGATGTGAAGCTAGGAAATGTCATGTTCTTGGGATTTTTCACCATTTTTCCCCTAAATAATCAATATCCAGGCGAGACAAGTTCATGATGGGATGCACGAGTCATGTAGTGCATGGCCAATTTGAAATCTAAAACTGGGGCAATCGATCCATTTTATTTTTCACTATTATTATTATCATCATCATTATTACTATATGTGAGTTTGATACTTCCCTTGAGCCACGGTGGTGCAAGTAGGCCACCTAATCATACATCATGCTCAGCAAATTCAACGCACCTTCCACTGCTTCCTAAATCCCTTTTGCCTTCTTATGTGTTGGCAGAGCCACACCTGGTAATTTGGGGAGACCTCTCAGATCACTGTAGGCAAGGGATGTGTCTCTTTTTTCTGTTCTTCTTTCCCAAGCCCTTAGTAGAGTGCACCGTAACCCACTGGGCACTCAGTAAGTAGCACTTTCATTACTACTACTTCTACGCTGCTCTTCGGGATGAGTCGAGAAGCAAGAAGGTAGATTGGGAGAGATGGAAAATAGGACACCAGTAGACCTCAGGTGGTTTCCCACTGCTAGTGTGCTATTTTCATTTCCTGCTAGTGTGTTATTCTCACTGTCTAGTAATGGGTGCTGTGGGAAATGAGAAAATCCCTGATGTAGGGTCCATTTTTCTGGTGTTTGTTATTTTAAGGCACAAACGCATGGATGACGTGATGCTGTTCTTACTGCCTGACATTATCTTGGTGGTGTGCAGTAGATTTTAATGTCTCCAATTATTTGGTGGCTGAAATGTTTGTGGACTGTTAAGTCAAGCTTCAGATAGGCTTTCAGGCCCTAGCCATAAAATATATTAGGCTGAGTCTAAGAGAAATTAAATTGTGAGCAAGTTAGAATCTTGTAAAAGTAGGAGTAATAGTGGTATTTATTGAGTGCTTCTGTGTCCAGAGTACTGTAGTAAGAACTGGCCTGAATATATACAATAAAGCAAGACAGAATTATCACAGAGTCTCATCTCGGCTCCTGAATCTCTGATGCGTGTTGCAATCAACTGTTTAACCCTGGCAAGTATGGAAAGGCCTGGTGAAATTTAGAGGTCTTGAAAAAATCTTCTTCTGTTGAAAGATCTCTGGATCTGCGTACAAAGCTAATCCTAAACAAAATTCATTCCAGAATTTTGGTAATTTGAGCCTGGATTTCATAGAGACCCCTTCTGGTGAGCAACAGGAAACCTTCAGTTAATTGGTTCCAGGATTACTAATTATACTGATAATGATGTTTGAGGCTTTTAAGTACTTACTACGTGCCAATTTCTGTGCTAAGCACTAAGGCAGATATAGGAAAACCAGGACACAGTCGCTGTCCAAACGAGGTTCCCAGTAGGTGGGAAGGGTAGTGAGTGGATCCTGAAGTCTAGGTCCTAGGATCCTAGGGGTGCTACTCACTAGTGTTTCCCTAGTGAAACAGAAAAGGATTTAAAATAAAACACTTCCCTTTTTTTCATTTATAGGCAGTGCCCGGAAGGGTATGTGTGTGTGAAAGCTGGAGTGAACCCTGATTATGGCTATACCAGTTTTGATACTTTCAGCTGGGCTTTCTTGGCCCTGTTTCGGTTGATGACTCAGGACTATTGGGAAAATCTCTACCAGCAGGTGAGAACACAGTGAAACAAAATCTATTTTTTGGGGGAGGGACTTGGGGGGCAGGGAGGGGGGAGGATAATTTATAAATTATCTAGAAATCCAACTAATCTGAAGTAGGTTTCTTACTGACTTCATGGTGTTTTCATGTGGCTAAAAGCTCACTTATCATGCAAAAACACTTAGTCAAATGCTTTTATTTTTCTGTTCAAATTATTTTTGATACATGATTTACCTAGGTGAAGAGCTCTTACTGGGATAATTCAAATACCAAGATTTGCAGTGGGAGAGGATGGAAAGAAACAGAATGGTTGACTTGATGCCATTTCCTGTATTACAATACGATTAACAACACTACTCTATTGCTGATTAGCATCACTTTGGTACAATCAGTGCTACCCCAAGAATTAATACAGTTCCCAGAGATATCTGAAACACTCCCAAGAAGTAGTTTATGCACTTGGAATATCTACTTTGTTAAATAATACAAAATACTGTCTCTATACAATGGAAATGTGAGAGTTCATCAGAGATTACTGCCATTCTGTAGTGCAATTACCACCTTTAATTAGGTATTAAAAATGCTCCTTGTTTCAGTGTGATTATGCTAAAAAGGGGAAATTGCAGTGTTAAGTACAAAAATCAACTCATGCCTTCATCTTTGCATCTATTTGTCCATTCAGTTGCTAACTTCTTGGGTTGTGCTTTGTGACTGTATTTTGAAGTGTAAATATAGTAAGTAGTATCCATTGATAAAGCTGTCAGGTTTCAATTAATTCTCACTAATTGAAAAGAGACTCCACATGATGATAAATCAACACTGTAGGCAATACCAAAGATGAGCGAGTCAGCCAAAGTTCAGAAGGAAGGCAGACTCCCAGCTAATGACATCATGAAAGTCTGCTACGAATAACCCACGAAGTAGATAATATACATCCATAAAACTGAAAGAAGACTGTGCTCTAAAATGCAAGCTAATACATACTTTTCTTCATCTGGATTTATTACCCTGTGATTCTTTTCTATAATCGTGAACCTTCTGTCCTGTGATAGAAAAATATGCACTAGCAACAGCATTTCTGATGATGCCCTGAACCAGCTTAAATACATTTATAAATAAGTCTGCTTTCATATAACCTGATTAAAATGTGTCCTGCATTCAAAAGCAATGTAACCTTTCCTTGATTCAATGCCCTGAGACTTACAGATGGTATAAAGGTTCTAGAGAACCTAAGAGGCAAAGAAAAGAAAAAATTTAACTTTTTTTCCCCCAGACCCTACGTGCTGCTGGAAAAACATACATGATATTTTTTGTCCTGGTGATCTTCTTGGGCTCTTTTTATCTGATAAACCTGATCCTGGCTGTGGTCGCCATGGCCTATGAGGAGCAAAATCAGGCCACAATGGAAGAAGCAAAGCAGAAAGAGGAAGAATTTAAACAGATGTTGGAACAGCTTAAGAGGCAACAGGAAGAAGCTCAGGTATTACTTTAAATATAAAGTAATGAATGTGGTTGACAAATATGAAAGGAATAATGATGGCATTTGTTAAGCGCTTATGATGCTGCAAGATTTATGCTAAGTGCTGGGGTAGAAACAATAAAAGCGCGTCAAAGTACCCGTCCTATATGGAACTCACAGTCTAAGGGGGAGGACAACCCCCATTTTACAGATGAGGTAACTGAGGCATATACAGTGAAGTTAATTGACTTGCCCAAGGACACACAACAGATAGCTGGTGGAGCTGGGATTTGAACCCAGGTCCTTCTTAATCCTAAAGCCATACTGTATCCACTAGGTCACACTGCTTCCATGCTCCTTCTCAAGAAAACTCACTGTGGGCAGGGAATATGTCTGCTACCTCTGTTGTACTTTCCTAAGTGCTTAGTGCAGTGCTCGGCACACAGGAAGTGCTCAAGAAATTCCTCCAGTTTATTGAGAGCTGGACTCCCATTCCACCACTAATATCATGTTGACAGTGTGAATCTTTTGTCACATTGTCCTGTCCCTTAACCAACAGTTACTTTAACAATTTATAAGATTGTTTGAACCTATATATTGTCAGTGCGGTGTGCCCTGGGATGGGGCTACAGATAATCAAAGGAACAACTTCCAGAAGTCTCTGCCTCTTCCAGAAGATTGACCATAAAATGCCAATTATCCTAACTTTAATCCAACTAAGTTGGATTTTCTAAATTATGGGATTATCACTGATAAGCAAAGACAGTTTCTCTTCCCAAAGTTCATTCCAGTGCTTTGTAATTCCCTTGAACAGAGCTTGATTCATTTGAATGATGTGCTTTTCTTATGTACAGTTCCAACACTGAGCATCAGAGTTAAGTACAGAAGGGAAACTCCTAGATGAGTTCTGCACCTCAGAATCTTAAGACTGAGTCCTGAAAACATAATAATAAAATTGACAAGGACTAAGAATTTTCTTCGTAGTTTCTAACTGGTCCTGAATGTGTGTTTAACCTTTTGTTCACGCAGGCTATAGCAGCAGCAGCAGCGGAATATAGAAGTGCTGGTGGAGGCAGAGGAATGGTACTTTCAGAAAGTTCTTCGGAAGCCTCCAGGCTCAGCTCTAAGAGTGCTAAGGAAAGGAGAAACCGGAGAAAGAAAAAAAACCAGAAGAAACAGTCTAGTGGAGAAGAAAAAGGGGATGATGAAAAATTGCCTAAATCTGAATCGGAGGAGAGTATCAGAAAAAAAGGTTCCCACCTTGGTGTAGAAGGCAGCAGGCAGGCACGTGAAAAGAGACTATCTTCTCCCAACCAGGTACTGCACAGTCCATAGATCCATGTGAACAGAGTCAGACTGAATATATTGTTGTGATGAACCACCTGTGTAGGGTAGATGTCACTTTAGGGAGGAAATTTTCCATCATTTTTGGCCCAGATTTGCCCAAAACAAAATGAATGGGCGCCAAACTAAAATGAGTGTGGATTGCTCTTAGAAACCAGTAATAAGTCCCACCAAATAGCTTACCCTTTGGTGCGCCCGTGTCAGCGTGTCCCCTGATGGATACCCTGATTTCAGGTTTTTCCAACCCCATACCCTGTACTCCTGTCTGACTGCCCTCTCCCCAACCTCCGCCGCCACCCGGGAGGAGTCGCCGAGCAGCATCCGGCACCCAGGCAGACTGGTGGCAAATAACATGGAATAATGGATTGCCCCAATAAATCACATCCCCCCAGTGAGCAGTTGTGAATCGGGTGAAGCCGTGGCGGGTCCAGAGGTGCTCTCAAAGATAAAATTCCCCGTCAGAACCAGCTCAGGTTAACACAAGTGATGCCAAATCTTAGTCCCTTCTAAACTGACATAAAACGAATGGATAAGATCGGCCTGGTGTGCAGAATGCAGGCCCAAAGTAGAGTCATCCTGTAGCAGAGAGGAGGCTCTGCCATTTTTATACAGGTGAAATCTAGTCGTAACAAACTCCAGTATTATGCTGTATGTGTTAAATTACAAAATGAATATACACTTCTTGACTAAAACGGAAACAAGATGCACCCATCCACACTCCCTCCCCACTGTGCCCTAAATTCTGGTTCCATCCTCACATTTTGAATAAGTTCCTACAGCCACCACAGCAGATAAAGGGCAAAATTGCAATGCATATTTACACACTGGAGGAGGACAGAGTGCCGTCTGAGCACGTAGCTATTCCCAAGGTTGTTATTCTGATACTCCACAACCTGCGGTTGTCCGAGCATTTAGGATATCATTACAGCCCTAAGAAAAATGTGGATTCTGTAAGATTATTTTTCCACAGGCCTTTAGGTGTGTCCTGGCAAACCTAGCTAGTTTGGAAGGAAAGAGACAAGAGGAAAATAAATGGTGTGTTGCGTATGTTTTGAGGGAAAAGTACTTTGTAACTGGCCAAAGCAAGTTGCTCTGGAACTTGAGGAAAGGCAGAAACACAGAAAAAAAGTTTTAAAAAAGGATGTATATATATTTTTCATTTCACTCTTACAGGTATTTTTACTTCATCAGTGGTCTGTTCATTCTTCCATCAGTATGCTTCATAGGAAAAACAATTTTTCATAAATTCATTTCTTCTGAAGATCACTTTGGAAGTGATGTTGACATCACTGAGAGAAAGCGAAATGTGTTTAGTAGTTTGTATTTTATAGTGACACTGTGAATATCATATTTGTTTAAGGAATAATGTCATAATTATTTATAACAAACAGCATATGCAAATTGGATTGAAATTAATGCATTTTTCCCCCTCTGGCATTAGTTGATTAACTGTTTCATTGGCTCTAGGAACTCATCGACGTTTGAGACCAGTGGCCGTTGGTTAGCAATTGTGTACAAGAATTTCCAACTCCAGAACTCTCTGTTTAAACAGACCCCCTGAAAGCAGTTGATAATTTAGTCCTCACCATGGGAAATCATGTTAACTCAGCAGATATCTGTCGCCTTTCTATTTTTCTTGCAGTCTCCGCTCAGCATCCGCGGCTCCTTGTTTTCTGCAAGACGTAGCAGCAGAACAAGTCTTTTTAGCTTCAGGGGCCGAGGCAAAGATATCGGATCCGAGACTGAATTTGCTGATGACGAACACAGCATTTTTGGAGACGGCGAGAGCCGAAGAGGCTCTCTGTTCGTGCCGCACAGACCCAGAGAGCGGCGTAGCAGTAATTTGAGCCAGGCCAGTAGGTCTCTCCGGATGCTGCCGGTACATCCGGTGAACGGGAAGATGCACAGCACTGTGGACTGCAATGGGGTGGTCTCCCTAGTTGATGGTCCTTCGGCCCTAATGCTGCCTAATGGACAGCTTCTGCCAGAGGTGATAATAGTTAAGGCAACTTCCGATGACGATGTAAGGAGGTTTGAGTTGTTTGGGCATGGTAGACCCATTGTTACTGCACCAGCTAACTCTTCTGCTGAATGGGGTTCATGGGGGCCGTCCCGGATTGGCCAGCCTCTGAATGGCTCTGCACTTGCACTTCTCTGACACTTTAATTTTGCAGCCGCTAACCACGTACATCATTAAAATGCCCTGTGGAATTCTAAACACGCTAAGAAATACTTACGATGCTCCAAAGTAATCGGATCGGATGCCATTCTGTTGAACGTGTGATTCCTAAATGATCATTTTATTTATTATGGTATTTGTCAAGTACTGTCCTAAGCACTGGGGTAGATACAAGGTAATCAGGTCAGACACAGTCCCTGCCTCACGTGAGGCTCAACCTAAGGGAGGGTGAACAGGAATCGAATGCCCATTTTACAGACGAGGAAACCGAGGGACAGAGAAGTTAAGTGATAGATTAAGTTTGAAGTGGTCATGGGACATCTAAGTGTAGATGTCCCGGTGGCAAGAGGAGATGCAGGATTGCAGGTTAAATGAGAAGTCAGGACCAGAGAGGTTGATTTGGGAGGCATCTACATAAAGATGGCCACTGAAGTCATAGAGCATATCTACCAACTCTGCTGAATTATACTCTCCTAAGTGCTTAATTCAGTGCTGTATACGTGGTAAGCACTCAGTAAATATAATGGTAGGACCAGGATGGTGTAGATAATGAGTATCTGAGGTCCAGGATGTGTATCTTTTTGTGTCCCCTCCCATCCAGTTCTCTTAAATTTCCCCTCTGTAGGTGAATATGTTTTCTTTGTCAGACCTACCAGTAAATTTCCAAGTCCATTTCAATCAGTCAGTTAATGGTATGTGTTGAGCCGTTTACTGTGTGCAAAACACTGTTCTAAACACTTGGAGAGCACAGAGCGATAGAATTGATAGACACAATTCCTGCCTTCGAGGCATTTGCAATCTAGTGGAAGAATTTAGTAATCTGTAACATCCATTTCTACCTCATCTTCCCTCATTACATTAGGATCTGCATTCATGATCTGTTGAGACTTTAGAAGCTCTGGAAGGGTGAAGCACAACATTGTGCTGTAGGTATTTTCTTCTAAATGATGCCTCTAATCATTTTCTTAATGTGAGATCTAGAGTGTGTTGCCCCCCCACCGCCCCGATGCTTCTGAACGAGGGAATCTTATAACAAAGGAAAGGAAAAATGGAGCAGTTAGAGTTGAAGTGGGGAAGGAGGCAGTGCAAGCAGGTGGTCCTCTATACCTGCCCTGAGGAGGAGTGACCTGCTTTGAGGAGAAATGACAAATTTCTTGTTTGGGTTAGCTATATTGCGTTGAAATTCATTCATTCATTCATTCATATTTATTGAGCACTTACTGTGTGCAGAGCTTGGAAAGTACAATTCGATAACAGAGACAATCCCCACCCAACAATGGGCTCACAGTCTAGAAGGAGGGGGGGACAGGCATCAGTAGAATCAAAATAGATAAAAGAATTATAGATATAGACACAACTTGGCAATACTAATGATTCAGATAACAGAAGCTTGGCCTGATCTTCCCCTGGAGTTCTCGTTCACACTTCTGGCTGGTATCAAACTTCCCATTAAGACCTTTCAATCATATGACTAAATCACTTCATTGATTTTTTTTTCAATTCGACCCCTTTAACTGAATCAGGCTGGTTTATCGTTCCCTTTTATTTGCTTGGATATGCCACAAACCCTAACAAACAACCTCATATATCCCATGACATAATTAATGCAATTTAATCGAAGCCAAAATATTGCATGGAGATGCCTTTAAGTAGTATATGTGATGTGTATTCTATTCACTGCATGATACAGCTTCAGGCTATTAACAAATCAGTCTATACATTTACTATTGATTGTCAGACTTTTGTTATTTGTGTTAACCCTGGTAGGATGAGTGGGGATTCTAGCAAAATTGTAAGCAATGAATGGAATAACGTCTGTTCATAAGCCCAAGAGGATTCTGTAGTTGTATTTTTTTTTTATCTGAACAGATTTAAGTGGTCTGTCATCATTCTTACCAAAATCTCCACTTCTGAGAATGAGAAGACATTCTGTGATCATCACAGTAGAATACAATAAGAAAAGTCTGACATCGTAAACCACATAGCTATGAAACTGCTTGAATTGCCTACTGCTAGGACCTAAGAGACACTAAAGAGTTCTGTACTTTTCGATTACCATTCAGCAACCGGTGGTAATGCTTTAATTCATCAGCAAATGTATTTGCAGGGCTTGACTACAGAAATAGACATGAGGAAAAGACGATCCAGTTCCTATCACATTTCCATGGATATGCTGGATGATCCCACTCTGAGACAAAGAGCAATGAGTATAGCCAGCATAATAACAAACACCATGGAAGGTATTGTGGCTGTTTATCTTGGAAAGAATTCCAAAGTTTTTTGCTTTAATTTTTAATTAATTCTGAACAAAATTTAAATGGCAGAATCAGGGCTTCAAGTGAAATTTAAGGAGAAATCTGCCTGTGTAAACACTGGGAAAGTGTTACCCACGAGGATGCGGGAATTTCATTCCCTAGGAGACTTTAAAATGAAGCTATTCTCACCTGTCAAGAATGGTTTATGCTAGAATCTACCTTAGATCAATTGGTACTGTTTATTGAGGGCTTACTGTGTGCAGGGTGCTGTACTAATTGCTGGAGAGAGTACATTTTAACAAAGGTGGTAGATACATTCCCTGCCTACAAGAAGCTTTAAGTCTAGAGAGGGAGACTGACATTAACATAAATAAATTAAAGATATGTATGTTATCGCTGTGGGGCTGAGGGTGGAATGAATATTAGTTAACCTATAAGGACCATTCCAGCTCTACAACTCCGATTTTTTGAGTGTAACTAACAATGCTTCACTAGTAGTGTCAAAAGAAACCACTCTTTTTCATGGGGTAAAATTTATATGTGTGGGTTTGGACTAAATTGTTTTCCTCAGTGACAGTCTATAAATGTCACATGCATGATTCTCAATTCATTTCATGTGTTTCTCTATGTCTTGTGTTACTTTCACAACGTAGTTTGCCTCAGTCATTCAATAGTATGTTTTTAGTGCTTACTGTGTGCAGAGCACTGTAGTAAGCATTGGGAGAAGACAATGAAACTATGAATGGACACATTCTCTGCCCAAAGTGAGCTTGCAGTCAAGAGAGGGAGATAGACATTAATATAAATAAATTACAGATATGTACATAAGTGCTGTGGGGCTGGAAGTGGGGCAGTGCGGGGGTGAATAAAGGAAGAGAGTCAGGGCAATGACACAGAAGGGAGGGGGAAAAGAGGAAATGAGGGCTTATTCAGGGAAGGCTCCTTGGAGATGTGCCATCAATAAATAAGACTATGTGCCTTCATTAGACCTACTGTTCAGCATGAAAAGGAGATCTAAGGAGATAAAATATTAAATGGTCAGTGCAGTCCTACTGAGTTTGCAGATCTCCATTGACCACTTTGATTTCCGTCTAAAACCATTATACCTCCTCCCCCCCCACCGCAAAAAAATAAAAATAAAAAGAGAGAGAAATCCACTGGGTAAGGAATAAAATAAGGACGTTTGTATTTGATTAAATATTAAAATATATACCAAAAGTAAATATATATTTACTTTTCATGTCTTACATTTTTTCTTACTAGAACTTGAAGAGTCCAGACAGAAATGCCCACCATGCTGGTATAGATTTGCAAACACTTTCTTGATCTGGGACTGCTCTCCACATTGGTTAAAATTCAAAGGCATTGTCAATTTAATTGTAATGGACCCATTTGTTGATCTCGCCATCACCATTTGCATAGTTTTAAACACATTATTTATGGCCATGGAACATCATCCAATGACTGAACACTTCAGGAATGTGCTCACTGTGGGAAACTTGGTAAGTCTGACATTTTGTGCCATCTTTGAATCACTATCACAGTCATTCTTCTTCTCATTTACTATTATTTTCAGTGCTGTTATTTAACATTTTGGAGCACGATTCTGGGTAGGAATGATTTCACTTTTGCCCTGTGACTTCTTACGATTCTAGACTGTGAACCCGCTGTTGGGTTGTTGTCTCTATTTGTTGCTGAATTGCACTTTCCAAGCGTTTAGTACAGTGCTCTGCACACAGTAAGTGCTCAATAAATACGACAATAAATGAATGAGCACTGGAGGTAATGCTTTCAAACTTGCTCTGGTGAATATTCAGTGAATGTATGTACTTGTGCCTGTCCAGAACAAACATTGCAGTATTTCTTTGGCTTGCGGAGGATGAAAACAATGCAGATATTCTTTTCTATGACTAAGTCATAGATAACAATATGGATTCCACAGTGCCATCTACTTGGACAAGAGGTCCAATTGAAGGCAGGGATACAGCATAGAAGCAGTTGAAAAAGATGAACTCTTTATACAACCGTATGTTGTGAATTGAATGTGCCTGTCTACCTTTTCCGCCCTTGGCACATAGCATCAAATGTCACACTGGTTCTGCTCTGTGAATCATATCGCAACTGTGTCTAAAAGACCAGCAGATCTTTCTACACTCTGAGGACTCAAAGGTTGCCATTTGCTCTTTTGTTGTATTTGTTATTTTGGGCTCCTTTCATTGATTGCCACACAACATCTTCTCAAGGTGATCCCCTATTCCTGATGCTCATTCCTATGTGTATTTTCAAGCACAGAGAATGTCTCTTTGTCTCTGTACCCTAATTAATATCATTTAGCACCTGGGAATTGTATTTGTAGGTGAATAGAGAAACCTCAGTGGAGCCCAATCTGTAATCTGATTTGTCCAAAAAATTTCTGACCTTTGAGTGCGACAATTTCAAGGCAGATTTCAAACACCTTACGGAAGGTTCAAGTGTTAACTATAATTGTCAAGATCATTTATAAAATGTTGAAACTGTCATGGTCGTTTATAAAATGTATAGTCTGGAAATAACAAGTAGTGAAATTTACTAGAATGACTGAATTATGAACACATCTGCTTGAGCACAAATTCTTCTGTTAAATACGAAAGTGTTGCTAAATGTTTACTAAGTTCATACAATGTATTGGGCCTCTTATGGAGCATGCACACAGTCTATTCGCTGATGTCTAGGATCCCCCATTTTAAGGCCAGAACAGATTTGTCTGTTGAAAGCGGCAAGTGGTCTTCAAAAAAAAAGGTAAGTTACTTTTAAAGAGGTGAGGGGAAGTGAGTACCAGGATGTGCTCCAATTAGTTCTAGGTTATAGTGATGTGGGTGTTCTATTTTTCCACCAATCAATATCAAATGTGGTAAAGTTAAGGTAATAACTTGTTCTCCTATTCTCTCTAGGCCTATTATAGGAAGCTTGACAATGTATCCTTTTATTCTAAATTCTATTTCCATTCCATTTAGCCCTAAATCAAAACTACATTTTTGGGTTTTAATGTGCATCCATATGAATATCCATATGTTGATTTTTTTGTGTGTACTGCAAAAGCCTTTTCTTCCTGGAAGCCCTGAGCGCAGAAAGGATGAATAGGGTTTTGAACATGGCCGACTTGGCAGAATTCATCAACTGCTGTTGTAGAAGGAGACTGATTTGGGTTTATCCCTTTCCCTTTCCTTGTCTTCCTTCCTGTGATGGTGCTGACAGCAGCAAAATGGCCAGGGTGAGGACAGAGAGAGGGAAGAAAGGGGCAGAGAAGCATTGGTGGAAGTAGGGCCTGGATAACCTGCATACTAGTTTTTAGTTGATCAATACTTGAATAATTATAAGTGGGACTCCAGATGTATATAACCCATAAATAAATAATCCATAGCAGCCCTGTTCTCTGATGGGAAATGTACTACAGGAAATTACATTTAGAGCATGAAAAAAGGAAGCTTAACTTTGGCAGTTAGTTTTCTGATAGGCCTTATAAATAATAGGAAGCAGAATTATTTTCATAGCACACTTGAGCTGCTGTGGTTGTGATAAACTTGATGTCCCAACCCTGTTAAGCAATGTTCAGTCATAGTGACTAGTGCTTTTGAATTAGGGTACCAGTCAGGTGTAGTCAAACAGATGTGACAGAGCTCACAAGTCTCTTCACCTCAACATCTCTTTTACACATATTTCTTTTGTGTCTTGATACCGAGGCCATGAATTAATGATGCCCTGCAGTGCACTTTGGGTCAGTGTTTCAGGAATCTTGCTTTGGCCGTCGCCATATCAATTACATTTTTGTTTTCCTCTCCTATTGATAAATCATTAAGCGGCTCATTAGCTGGTCCTGTATAGTCTGGAGTGCTTCAGACTGGAAGATTCTAGTCACCCAGTTCCCCTGCTCCAGCTGGGCAGTTCTGCTTTGGTTTTCTTCCAGAAGGATTGCTGTCGGAGCGGGAGGTTGCAGCATCAGGCAATAGGCCCAACCAAGCCAAGACCAAGTGTCCATCACCTAGTGCATCCTGGTCTATCCTTTGGGAAAATTGGAAAGGGTCTGAGTCTTTTGGTAGCCTGGGGTACCTGTCCAAAAGGACAGACATTCTCCAGGAATTAGATCCCGGTTCCTTGTTTCAGGGTTCTGGCAGTGAAGGGAAGGAGAGGAAGAAATTGGGGTGTTTCTAGAGAATAGTTCTGCAGCCTCCTCGTGGACCCTTAGTCAGATGCCTTAGGTAGGTCCGAACTGACCCATCAGGATAAGGTTCATCATTTAATAATAATGGCATTTATTAAGCGCTTACTATGTGCAAAGCACTTTTCTAAGCGCTGGGCACTGTTCCAAGTGGTGCCAGGGTAGGGGGTGCCAGGATGGGGAGGCATGACCTCTGAGGCACAGGTCACACTTGCCCTGGCTTCACCACTTGCCTGCTCTGTGACCTTGGGCAAATCATTTAATGACTCTGGGCCACAGTTTACCCATCTGTAAAATGGGAATTAAATACCCATTCTCCTTTTCCCCATGAGGGCCAGGAATGATATCTGATCCGATTGTCTTGCATCTAGCCTAGCACTTAGTATAGTGCTTGACACATCTCGTCTTGTCTTACGCTGTCGAGTCATCTCTGACCCATAGCAACACCAGGGTCACATCTCTCCCAGAATGTCCCACCTCCATCTTCAGTCGTTCTGGTAGTGTGTCCATACAGTTCTCTCAGTAAAAATATGAAGTGGTTTACTATCACCTCCTTCCATGCCGTAAACTTGAGTCTCTGCCCTTGATTCCCATGCTGCTGCTGCCCAGCACAAGTGAGTTTTGACTTGTAGCAGAATGCCTTCCACTCGCTAGCTACTGCCCAAGCTAGGAATGGATATGCCTCTGTTTGACTCTCCCTCCTGTAGTCGAGACTGATAGAGTACTGGAAACTCTTCAGGTGCAACTCTGAGAGGATTACTGACACATAATAAGCTCTTAACAAATACCATGAGTATTGTTAATAATAATAAGTATTATGTATTATTATTATTATGTATTAGCATTATTATTACTATCATATGAGAACAGAGCAACCCTGAACACTAACCTGAAGCTGCTCTGCCTGCAGTTTCCTCGTACAGGGAGAGAGGTGCCGGGCCTGGGCAAGAGATATTATCTCTGACTTATATTGCAACTTCCAAGGCAGCAACAGGAAGCTAGTCAATGAAAAAAGGGGTGAGTTCAGAATTTGTAGAAGAACTGGGATTGGATTTTCATCTGGACCTAGCTTTGTCAGGGGCCGAGGTGTCTCACAAGCACTGTCAATCAAATAGGGGTATTTATTGAATGTTCACTGTGAGCAGATCACTGTACTAAGCGCTAGGGAGAATACACCACCACAGAGTTGTGCCCACGAGAAGTTTATAATCTAGAATACTTTGTTCTCTCCGGGCCTCTGGGCCTGGGAAGTTTCTGGATAACCTACACCTCTGATGTATCTTTAATTGAAGTCTCAAAATAAATCCACCTAATCGCTTCTTTCCATTTTTCTCTTCTCTCATTTCTGTTCTCCGTCTCTCCATCCTCCTTTTCAAGTGCCAGGAATAATTTCGGAACCAGCCCAGTCCCATCCCCAGGAGATGTGCAGAACATGCACCTGGTCTAACTGGTGGTCTGATCACCTCAGGCAAGGCCTGAGGCATCCGTTGCCTCAGTTGTCCAGTGGGTAGGGGAGTCATTCTAGCATTTCCACTCATAAGTAGCATAAATAAGCCTGTTTCCCTCAAGGGATTGGAAAGAGGATTAAGTCATTCTGCACATCTCCAGGGAAGGCATGGCTGATTCCTTTGGAACACATCCTAGGAAATGTGATTCGGCATTTTAAGGAGTAGGGGACCAGTGAGGAAGGCGTATAACTTTTCAAGTTTCCCAGTAGGTATTGTTTGGGTAAGAGATGCTGGAAATTTGATGAATTTGAGAAACGCTAACTTCTGAAATAACAAGTTTATTTCTCCTCTTAGGTCTTTACTGGGATATTCACAGCAGAGATGGTTTTCAAGCTAATTGCCATGGATCCATATGAGTATTTCCAAGTAGGCTGGAATATTTTTGACAGTGTTATTGTGACTCTTAGCTTAGTGGAACTTTTTCTATCAGATGTGGAGGGATTATCAGTTCTCCGGTCTTTCAGATTGGTAAGTGGTTTTTGCCATTTGTACACCACTACTGATGAACTAATTAGATTCATAAAATATTTTGTTTTAATTCAAATTTATCACAATTTTCAGATTTGCAAAGTAAAGGCAAAGGTAAATTCTGACAGGGTTTTTGGCCAGGGGAAAAAAAATTCAGGAATGTTGACAGGGAACGTGAAAGGCCAAGTATACTGAAACATTTTTGACTAAGAGAAATTCAAACTTTGTGTGTTAGAATGACTGTCATGGGGCCAGAAAAATCATTAAAGCCTGCTGCCACATTGAGAAAATCTGAAGATATGGTGCCCAAAATAAATGTAATGACTATGATGTTCCCAATGAAAAGTTAAACATCTGGATGCATGATTTCCACCTGGATTATTTTGCCGACAATTCTGAAGTTATTGCTTTTGACCCAGCCCACCAGGATAAAGCACACTTAGAAAAAAGATGACTTTTCTAGAGAGGAAGACCAGGAGAAAGTATAAACTCTCCAGAAATATGTTAGTGAAGATGTACACTTGGAGATGGGAGTAGGCAATAATTTCTTGCTACAGAGAATTCCCCTTAAATGGGAAAGTCACTTGTGACATATAAAAATACGCAGCAATTACATATAATAAATGGATATTTTCCTGTTTATATTTGTATGATGTACTTTGTGATAAATTTTATGCACGTATTTTGAGATCATTTAAAAAATATTGCTGAGATGGAGTAAAAGGTGATCAATTTGAAAGATTATTTTTTGGTGAATAGGTCTTGAAATTTTCTTAATATTATGTAAGCAATTACATATTTTCTGGGAACTCAGATTCTTGAAGATTGACTAAACAGCTGAGTTGATCTAAGGCGAGACTAGTTTTTGAAAGATGTTTTCCCATTAGAAAATTCCGGAGCAAGGACAGGCAAGGATAAGGATAATTCTTTCTTGCTTGATAACGAAGCAAGATTATCAAGGGTTGCTCTGTGGCTGGAGTACTGACCTTTTGAAAGCTGAGGCTACTGGAGTCCCCTCCAAGCCTGCCTAGTAAAGTCCAACCGATAAATTGAGTTTCAGGATTTCCCATCCTCTAAATCTGGACACACCACATGCACACACAAGGCAAAAAGCCAGGGAATTTAGGGCTGTTGCCAGAGTTCACACATGTTGCTTGATACAGTAGTGGCTGATGACTAGGGGAGGGCAAGGAGAGAAGAGAGTTTCCAGAGCCTCCATCCCCAGGGTAGTGGCTAGCAATTCAGCAGTTTCCAGGGACACTCGCAGACCTGCACAGGTCTTCAGTGTCAAGGGAATAAACACCAGCCTCATCATCATTGTCTATCATCAGTGGTATTCATTTAGCACTTACTGTGTGCAGAAGACTGTACTAAACACTTGGGAGACATGTTCCCTGCCCACAATTAGTACCCTAAGCCCTGCTGATTGTTCACATGCCAAATTGTGATAAAAATTTCAGTGTTAATCCTAGGGGCACCTGGCCAACAAGAGAGATAACATTAAGGCCGTAATGATCAACGTGGATTTGGTGAGGTAGTTTCGTCATTAAGTCTACCTTCTGTAAATATACCCAATGTGTCCTGAGTTCTGAAACCTTTTTGGAGTTTTCATCGTTTATGTTAGCAATGTCTCTGTCATTCTTGTTTCCCCAGCTTCGAGTTTTTAAATTGGCAAAATCTTGGCCCACATTGAACATGCTGATAAAGATCATTGGCAACTCTGTGGGGGCTCTGGGAAACTTGACCTTGGTGCTGGCCATCATTGTCTTCATCTTCGCCGTGGTCGGGATGCAGCTCTTTGGGAAGAACTATATCGAGTGTGTCTGCAAGATCAACGAAGACTGTGAGCTCCCACGCTGGCACATGAATGACTTTTTCCACTCTTTCCTGATTGTGTTCCGTGTTCTGTGCGGAGAGTGGATAGAGACCATGTGGGACTGTATGGAGGTTGCAGGTCAAGCCATGTGCCTTATCGTTTTCATGATGGTCATGGTGATTGGAAACTTAGTGGTATGTATTTAAAGGACTTCAAGAATTGGCAAAACATTTCATAGTTACGGGTTTTGCTCTCCCATTTGCTTTCACTGTATTAATAACTGGCATTCGGTAAGTACTCACTGCGTGTCAAGCACCGGGGTGGGTACAAGGTGATGATATCAGACACACTCCCTGTCCCACATGGGGCTTACAGTCCAAGTAGGAGAGAGAACTATCATCCTCATGATCGATCTTCAGTGGTATTTCTTGATTGTTAACTATATGTGGAGCAATGAACTCAGCACTTTGGAGAGCATGATGCTACATAGTTGGCAGGCATGTTCCTTGCCCACAGTGAGTTTAAAATATAAAGGACTGGAAGGAAATTGAATTTAAAGGACTAGAACTATAAAGAAACAGAGGCACAGAGAAGTTAAATGACTTGCTCAGGATCACACAGCAGAGCCGGGATTAGAACCCAGGTCCTCTGAGTCATAGGTCTGTGTTCTTTCCACTAGGCCATACTGTGTTCTCCAGCTATGTCCCTACTCACAGTATTCCAACAAACTCACATTCATTCAGGAGAAAAGGCTTTGTCTCATTCCGCTTTCCCTCCACCTTGGGAGAATTAGGCTCATTCTAAAAGGAATTTCCATAAATGAATGTTTCCTTCTTTTTTCCCCTCATATAGGTATTGAATCTGTTTTTGGCCTTGCTGCTGAGCTCATTTAGTTCTGACAACCTCTCTGCAGTTGAAGAGGATAATGAAGTAAACAACCTACAGCTTGCTGTGTCCAGGATTGATAAAGGAATAAAGTATATGAAAAAAGTGATTCATGAAATCATTCAAAAAGCTGTTTTTAGGAAGCAAGAGACTACAAGTGAAATCAAGTGCCTGGAAGACGTGAACATCAAAAAAGACAACTATATATCCAACCGAACCTTGGCTGAAATTAGCAAAGACCAAGATTTCCACAAGGATAAGGATAGAACCAGTGGCTTTGGTAGCAGTATGGAAAAGTGCATGATGGATGAAAGTGACTGTCACTCATTTATTCACAACCCTAGCCTCACAGTAACTGTTCCGATTGCCCTCGTAGAATCCGATTTTGAAAATGTAAATACTGAAGAGTTTAGCAGTGAGTCAGATGTTGGCGGGAGTAAAGAGGTAAGATGCTTTTCATATTTAGTTTTTAGTTTTTATATTGTGGTTACAAATTCTGTTCAGTACAAAGTCACTCACTGACTGAGTTCTTGCCTAATCCTAAATATCAATTTGATAGAGTTCATCTATTGGTTATCTGAGACTATAATTATTATTGTTACTGGAGCCTAATCACTAGTGTTTATTGAGTGCCTGCCGTGTAGAGAACATTGTACTGTTAAGAAGAGTAAAGTGCAATTAGTTGACATTTTCCCTTGCTTCAAAAAATAGACAGTCTAGCAAAGAGTCCAAAGTAGTCAGACTGATTCACAAAATCAAGGTTTAAAGAAAATTCTGAAGCACTAGACTTCAATCTTGCCATTTATTAAAAAAACAGCATTCATTTGTTTGAGGAATGGCACTTAGTTCTCTCTTTGTGTCATTTGTTAATTAACATTCCTGAACTGTTACATTTAGAACATTTCTTGGAACTTTGAAATTATAAGCCTAAATGAGTACTACAGTGAAATCTTGGTGAGTCAGTTGGTCAATAGTGCCCTCCCCAATGGTGTACAGTGCTTTTCTAAATGGAAATTATCACTTACAATTCAAAAATGACAATTCTTTGAAGCCATATTTTTGTAATAGTTTTGTTTACATAGACATAATGCAATTTCATGGAAAATTGGAATGGGGTGACAGGAGGTGGAAAATGCCACTTGGAGAAGTGGGGTTTTAGCTTTGGAAGTAGGTAAGGCTATGGTTTGGCAGATTTGAATGGGAAGGAAATTCCATGCAGGGGGAAGGATGAACACACTGAATCAGGTACAGGAAAGTAGAGAGTGAGTAAGAATTAGGTTAGTTTGAGGGGAGTGAGGTATGGGATAGCCGAAGACAGTGGAAAGGTAAGACAGGAACAGCTGGTGGAGAGTTTGAATTCAGTGGTCAGGAATTTAACATGGAGAGAAATGGGCTCCATCAGAGATTCACAAAAAGGGCTTTAATCCATTCCCAACTGCATTTTATGAAGATGGTTTGGATAGCAGAATGTGAGATAGAAAGCTGAAGAAGCTGGAAACAGGGAGACCATTAAGGAGGTTCATGTAGCAGGCTAGCAAAGCAGTGACATGGGCTTGGACCAGGATAGAGTGGCCCCTGGCCACTATTTCATAAGGAGATTCCTTTTAAGTATTAAATATGGTGATGCCCCTAGTAACTAGCAGATTTGTGGGAGTAGCTTATTGGAAGGAACATTCTAAGTATTTGAAAATGATACCAGAATAGCATTCTGAGGTATAAGGAAATGTACACCTGTAAAAAACTATTTAAATTAAGTAGTTTTTTCTGTGGTATTTGTTAAACTCTTACTATATGCCAGGCATGTACTAAGCACTGGTGTAGATACAAGCTAATCAGGTTGGACACAGTCCATGACCCACAGGGGGTTCATAGTCTTAATTCCCATTTTACAGATGAGGTAACCGAGGCACAGAGAAATTAAGTGATTTACCCGAGGTCAAGTGGCAAATAAGTGGCAGAGGCAGAATTAGAACTCAGGTCCTTGTGAATCCCAGGCCGTGCTCTATCCAGTAGGCCACTCTGTTTCTTGATAGTGTAGTGGTTCACTTCAGAATGATGTTTTTGCTGCCATTGATGATTTACACTGTCATCTTGCATAAATCTTCTTAAAAAACTGTAATTGAAATATTCTTTTAATTCACTTTTTTTTTTTGAAACTCCATTGAACTGAAATGTCAATATTCTGGCTATTTATTGAGTTTCTGGAAATGGCCTTATCCACATGAGGCAAGCTTGGAAGAACTAGCAAGGTTTGAGGAGCAGCATGGCCCAGTGGAAAAAACACGGATCTGTGAATCAGAAGATCTGGGTTCTAATCTTGGCTCTGCCATTTGTCCATTGTGTGACCGTGGGCAAGTCATTTCACATTTCTCTGCCTCAGTTAACTCACCTGAAAAATGGGGATTAGGACTGTGAGCCCCATTTGGGACAAGGACTGTGTCCAACTTGATTAGCTAGTTTCATTCCCAGCTCTTAGTACAGTGCCTGACACATAGTAAGCACTTAACAAATACCCTAGTGGCTCATGAAACAGCTCTTGGGGCAGGGAGGGTAAGCACGGCACCCCAGATTCCTAAACTTTGGGTCCCAGAAAGGCCCCGGGGTCTCCTAGGGCTGCTTCTAGTGTTTTGGAATGGGATAGGTTAGCCCAAGGCACTTCTCTAGGTTCAAGTCAACTCTTATTCTGCACCCTCTGACTGCAGTCGTTTTGGATCCTCTAGGAGAGGGCCTAGGATGGCTCTCCCCTCTTGAACCCTGTGGCCAGCTTGGGTCTGGAGAGCTCTTTAGAGTTCACCTGTGAGTGAGAATATTGGAAGCCTATCTCAGCCTCAGCAGAACCCATGAATCCACCCATGATTCAGTGGCTCAGGCCAGGGGCCTGCCAGAGGCTAGGGAGAGAAAATTGGGAAACTAGCAACCATCAGCTGTTCAATAGATGATCCTGTTACTTAATCTTAATTTATCCCATCAGCTCACAGATCTAGGTTGGGATGGAAGATTAAGTTGCTGGGGAAGGTTCAGAAGTGAAGTTGAAGAGAAACCTCGTGGCATTTCCTTTCGTAGACAGTATTGGTTCTGAAACTTAGTTTCTGCCCCTGTCTCTCTACTCTCCAAGTCATTCCAAAGACAGGGTTAAGTGCAAGCTTCACTATGTAAACAAGGCATTGTTCAGCTTCTGTTCAAAGTAGAATCCCTTGTTAACAAAGGCAGTCAATTTATTGAGCCCCTTCTGTGTGTAGAGCACTGTAATGATTACTTGGGAGAGTGCAAAAGAACTAATAGATATCCTTCATTAATGGCATTTCCTGAGTGCTTACAGAGCACTATACTAAGCACTTGGGAGAATACAACAGAGTTAGAAGGCATGTTCCCTACGATAACGAGCTTATAGTATGATCATTACATCCCTCAAAGGACATATTTCTTCCAGGGGAGTTCACTTAAACCATTTGAAATAGTTCACTTTCTATGTTAAAAATTTCCAAGGAAAAAGTTTCCCCCGAATCTCTCTCATCTTACTTTCAAGTCTTTCTCACGCCCCCTCCAACTTGGTCCACTTCTAATAATCCCTTCTCTCTAGACGTTCTCTGCCTTAGGTTTCTCTTGTTAAAATAAAAGATAGTTTGGATCCTAACCTAAACTGTCATAAAGCATCATCTCACTGAAACAGAGGTTGCCACAATGCAGATTGAGTTTTTACTGCAGTACACCTGTACTCTCTCTTGAAGGAAGTTCTCCTAGTACACATTATCCACAGAAAATGGTAGCCATGGGGAACAGAGAGGCAGCCTTCAATAGATAGAAAGGGCTTGGGGGATAGGGGTGCAGAAAGAAATAGGGTATGGAGGTTGTTGGTGTAGGGACAGAGAAAGTGGGAGGCAGCAAATAATAATAATAATAATAATAATGGCATTTATTAAGCGCTTACTATGTGCAAAGCATTGTTCTCAGCGTTGGGGAGTTTACAAGGTGATCAGATTGTCCCACGTGGGGCTCACAGTCTTAATCCCCATTTTACAGATGAGGTCACCGAGGCACAGAGAAGTTAAGTGACTTGCCCAAAGTCACACAGCTGACAAGTGGCAGAGCCAGAATTTGAACCAATGACCTCTGACTCCAAAGCCCGGGGTCTTTCCACTGAGCCGTGCTGCTGAGGGCCACTTTCTTGGGGTTTCCGTACTTGAATCACCCATGAACATCCCAGCTCTCTTTCTTGGTTGGGAAGAAGGCTAGGAGAGAGAAAATAAAAATCCCTTCCATTCTTGCCTTGGTTATCTGGTGCCTGGCTTTCCCAGTTTTCTTTCTGCGAAGGCCCTTCTTTATCCTTAGCTCAAAATGATACTTTCTTCAGCCTATATATTCAGTGCGAATGAGAGATACACTTACGAAGTTTCATTAAAAAACATTATATAGTTTTAATTGCCACTAGTGCGGTTTCTTGTATATACACAGATGGTTCTGTGGAAAATATCTGCTTTGCCATATCCAGGGAAAAAAGCTACATAAAATAGTCCTTATACACTTTAAGGAAGTTTCAAATCACTTTTGTACTTTCCCTTCTTTAATACCCCAAATCCTTCAATCTTCTTTTTCTTCATTGATCTTACTTTCTATCCCTTTAATCATTTTTGTGTTCAGTTCTGAGCCCCAGCCAAGACCTCCATATCCCTTTTGCACTAAGAAGCCCAAAACTGGAATTCATGAAATTGAAAAGTGCCCTCTCTTTTTCTTTTGATTAATCCAAAATCCTGAATCATCTGGCATTTTTCAAATAAGTAATATTTATTGAATAGGAAAACAAGAAAATTAGAATTATCATATTTGAAAGGTTTAAATGGACCAATTTTTAAATTAGGTTACTTGAGAACTGAGCATAGTTATTGAGGATTTTCAGGTCCTACCAGTTTGCATTAAAAAGTTGCAGAAACAATCTTCATACATTTCTGGTAGATTTATTTTGTGATTGGCGCTCTTTTTAAGCTAACACTAAATAACAGTAGCAAAAATGATGTCAAGGGCTAATTTAGGTGCTTAAAATTTGCACTAGAAATTAAACTGGATTCACAAAATGTCCATAGGTGCTTTACAGTATTGATTCTAATTTAGCATTGCTGCCAACTTTCTTTAGGGATTTGAAATTGCCCATTTTGAACACAGTATATTTGAATACATTTTTTAGAGCAGGGATCTCTTGGTTGTATCAGTTCAAGTTCTTGGCTTCTTTGATTAGGGGTCAGTATTAAAATTAATCATTTTTTCATGAATATGATACCAATATGGCAGCACTGTACTAAGTGCTTGGGAAAGTGTGAAGATCAAGACACATAGCAAACAAAATAGCTCTGTTATGCCTTGCATTCATGCAAACTCCCTTCTCTTAGAATAAAATGGGAAATAAAACAATTAGCCCAAGCTGATTTTAGAATCATTCATAAGTCCAAGCCCCCAACAGTTTGGTATACATTCCGGGAAAGGAATTCCCTGAAAGCGATCTAGTTTTTCTCCCAGACAAACCCATGCCACTTAAACAACAGCTAAAGAATTAATACCTCTTTTTGTATCTTATTGTATAATAGTCTTAAAAACATAAGTTAAGGGCTGGGGGTTAGGGAGCACCTTTCTTCAATATGGGAAACCCTGGAAGGGGTCCAACTCTGGATTTATTTTGTATTTTATCTCCTCAATCTGCTATAGGTTAAGATTATAGTAATAGTAATAATTACAATGTTTGTTAAGCACTTACCATGTGCCAGGCACTGTTCTAAATGTGGAGTGGAAGCAAGCAAACTGGGTTGGACACAGTCCTTGTCCCCCTTGGGGTTCACAGTCTCAATCCCCCTTTTACAGATGAGGTAACTGAGACACAGAGAAATGAAGTGACTTGCCCAATTTCACACAACAGACAGGTGGCAGAGCCGGGATTAGAACCCATGACCTACTATCTCCTAGGCCGGTGCTCTATCCACTATACAATGTTATATTGTTTGATTAAATTATATATATATGAATCTTTGTATAGATATCTATCTATATTATATGTCTTTATTAAATTAATCAATGGCATTTCTTGAGTGCTGACTGTGTGCAGAGCACTGTACTAAGTGCTCAGGAGAGTGCAATTCAGTGGAGTTGGAAGACACATTTCCTGCCGAAAACGAGGTGACAAATGTGTTTTCGGATCCCACTGCAGTGATATTGGTCTCTAAGGATTTTGAACACTACTAAATGGGAACTATGTAAAAAATAAAATATCTTTATGATATACTTGAGTTCTTTTTCCTTCAGAGCTACCTTAATAATGATAGTATGTAGCTGGAGTAATTTTCTTAAGCAAACCATGCATTATTTTTTCCTATGTTTCGCCTTTTCGCTGGACTTCCGTTATGTCTTTTGTAAGTTTACCTTATGTATTTCTAGTTCCATGAATGTAGCTAGGATATGTTGGTTAACTGATCTTAAATGCTTTGAAGACGTGCTTTGAATGACAGCTATTAGAGCAGAAACTGTATTTATAAACTTAATTTCCTGACATTCTTCTCACAGGGGTAAAAATCAAGCTGGATCAATCAAGAAAGCCGCTCTGGTGGTTTTTCACCAGGCAGAGACAAATGTGACCACTTTTGCACAGGTTACCTTAAAAAAAATCATACATATATGATCTTTTTTTAAAAACATCTGTTGACTGACCTGCATGCGGATCAGCTACAAAATCTTCCCGTCCCATCCATTGCAATGTGGCAGAAACATGCAGAAATTCTGAATTCTATGTCCATCACACCTTGTCTGGGGGGTGGTTGCGGGGGGTGTAATCCCATCACTTTTTGTGATTTTTCTCACTGACTTTCTTTGGTACATCTGTGTAGTCTTTTTGTGATTTCACCTGCACGCCAATCCTGTTTCTCATATGAATGATAAAATTAGGAGAAGCAGTACTTATTTTCAAATCATGAAGCCCTTAGGAGATATATAGAAGAGTAAGATGTCATTCCTGCCCTTGAAGAACTGCATGATTTATGTTAATATGTTTGAGGCAAAAGCAACTAAATATTAATTTGCTCTGAAACAGTAGTAGGCAAATTGCTCCATCTTAATACATATACGGGCATTACAGCTGCATTAATTCGATAGCATATTTTCAGGAAGAATAAATATATAAATCCTGGTTGACTTTACAGTAGAATTACCATCATCATAAAATGCCTTGAGGCCACCCACTATTTTTTCAAGTCACCTTTGTGTATAATGGTGCAAGTACCCTGCATTGTTTTATATTGTTTTCAAGTGAGAAACTTTCATACTCTAATAGCTGTGTATTTGAATCAGAAACTAAATCTACATCCAAAGGCACGAACATGTTACTAAAGAGTCTTATAGACTTCTTTTTCTATCACCGCTTCAATCTTCCTGATGCTATGTGGGTTGGACATTTTAAAAATTGTGCTGAAAAAAACTCTGAAGACAAGATAATATTCTAATTTGTGGTTTCCATCAAAGTAGAAATGTTGGGTAATTTGAATAGGATAGTTTTTAACTTTTTAAAAATTTAGTGTTCTTAAAAAAATATTTTGTTGTGTAATCCAGGTCAGAAGTTTGTTTGCTTTTTCCCCCTCTGGTGAAGGGGCATGTTATTGTGGTAAAAGTAACCATAAAACTGCTATCTATGAAGGGACCAAAGCAAAGTTTTCTTTTTTTTATTAGAATTGTAGAGCTGAAAAAAAATAATCCCTTTTGTTCATTTCCAATATTGTAAGTATAGCTATATAGTCTAGCCTACTGGCTTAAATTTATGTACTTGTTATTACACGGATAATAATACTTCCTTATTCCTAAATTATACTAATTTAGAGGCAATATTCCATGAACAATTCCTTTTATTTAATCCACATTAAAATTTAGTAAATCATCTAATATTTAGAACCTAAAATTATCTTCTCAAAGTTCTACGTTAAAGAGAAGTGTTTTGTTTCCATTTGGTATCTACCTTTATAAAAGCTTTCTACTTTAGTCTGAATTACAAAAATGAATTCAAATTTTAATTATCCAATTCAGTTCAGATTAATTATTCAACTGGTAATACCATACATTGGGAGATGGTTTCCTATTAAAAGAACAGGATATGAACATCACCTAAAGTCAATCCCCTGCGTGACTCTGGTATCAGAGTTTTCTGGAGTTACTATCAAGGTTGAAAATGGCACTCAAGTGGCCTTTGGTCTGCTGAAGCCCGAAAGCAAGAAGAGTATTAAAATTAGATTTCAGTACAGGATTGCAGGAGGCAGGAGATACTGGATCATATTTCACACACTGGCATTAGAAATAGAATCCAGCAACTCCCAATGAAACAGGCACCCAATTTCCTACCTACTGCAGTGAAGAAAGCAAGTGCTTTCATTTTTAGAGAATACAATATACCAGCAATATTACTGTGTTCCAGCTGTGTGCCTAGATCCATGCCCTTTTTAGTTAGAGAGCATACATAAGGAGCAAGAAGATAAGATCCCCTGCATTCGAGGAGTCTGCAATTTATGGAGAAGGCACATATTGACAATGTAGTAAGGTAAAGAGTGAGGAAATAGATGTTTATATCACAAGTTAATATATAACATAATATAAATTATGAGATAAAGTGGCAATATTCCATGAACAGAAGCAGCGTGGCTCAGTGGAAAGAGTCTTTGGAGTCAGAGGTCGTGGGTTCAAATCCCAGCTTTGCCAATAGCCAGCTGTGTGACTTTGGGCAAGTCACTTAACTTCTCTGGGCCTCAGTTACCTCATCTGTAAAATGGGGATTAAGACTGTGAGCCCCCCGTGGGACAACCTGATCACCTTGTAACCTCCCCGGCGCTTAGAACAGCTTTACACATAGTAAGCGCTTAATAAATGCTAAAAAGAAAAATTCCTTTTATTTAATCCTGAGGAGATTTCAGGAGGATTGATTTCCTGGAGCAGAGAGGAGTATTTCAGGAGGATTTTAAAGAAGGGGAGAAATAGGGTTTAGTGAACATACAGACGTTAGTGTTCGAGACAAAAAAAGTCTGAAGCACACAGTCTGGAGAGGTGGAAACAGGAGACATTGAAGAGATACACTGGAGAGTAAAGAGCATGTCTTGGATGTCAAAGGGAAAGATAGTAGATATGTATGAGAGAGCTCGTTGATGGCGTATCTTGAATGAGGTGGCTGCGTTGTTATGTTTTCTGACAAGCAATGGAGTCATTGTGATTTGGGAGAAAGAAAGTGATGAACTCCAATCTTCATTTTAAAACCATATAAACAGGCAGTTTCACTAACTCAACTGAAAGATCAGGAGAGCAGGTGCATGGACTAGTGAATCCATGAAATATGAAAATGATTACAGACTACTGTTATGACACTGTTCAATCTGAGAGGTTACTCAAACACTTTGAATTTCTAAAAATTAATCCTGCTAGGACATTAAAAAGTTTTGTGAAAGGCCGCATAGACTCCCCTGTTCATTTTCATACATTTCTAGCAAATTTAACTTAATGGTTTTAGCTATTTTTGTCTTAGGTCAGAAAAAGCTTTAAGTACTTTGAGGTTAGGTCAGTGCTCCATGGTATCCAATTTATTATTCACTTTCATAGCACTGATTGAGAGGAACATTTATGACAATAGAAAATTATAACTTTTACTGTTAGTATTGCTTTTATTTGATTCTTGTCCACCAGGTGCAGTTATCTTTAGGTAGGAATTGCTTTCTTAAGCTTTCTTAAGTTGCTTTATTTTGGTAGGAATGTGAACCATGATGTCAAAAAAGAGAAAAGTATCTAAGAAAGATATTTCTTAGAAAGTGGATATTAATATTCACTGCTTTTATTACCTCTAACAGAGAAAAATTCCTCTTTAAAATATTGGATTTGTGTGAGAGGATTGTAGAATTATCCATTGGTTAATCAAAATTACTCTTCCTTATAATGCCATGGTGTTCTGATGTGTTCAGGTATTCACAGTAAACCAGTGATCAGTAAGTAATTGTTCTAACTGCTTACTCTTGGTGACACCCTTCCTTATTTAGCATTAGAAGATCTGGAAAGGAAATCAAAATATTTAATAAATGAGCAATGATAAAAGGTTCCTAGAAATATTATTGACATTATGAAAAATTGTCTTGAACATGGGATCATATTCATTCATTCAATCGTATTTATTGAACACTTACTGTGTGCAGAGCGCTGTACTAAGTGCTTGGGAAGTACAGACTGGCAACGTATAGAGATGGTCCCTACCCAACTATGGACTCACTACTTGGGGGGGTCATTATTCTTATAGTGGCCTTTAACCCGACTCCATGTCCCTCCGTTTTGGATGACTTTGATTTCATGAGATCATTCTTCCATGTGCTTTATGTAATAGCTGGGACCTTTATGTCATATTGTGATGCTTTTGATAATTCTGAGTGGAAATCGTGTGTTGTTGTTTTTTGGAACTTGGTTTTTTTTTTAATTTTCAAAAATCCCTTGGAAATTATTGTTAGTTTTCTAGCTGGAAAGTTATATTTGGAACCCAGAAAGGATGTGACTATCAACTTTAATTACAAAATTAATTAACTAGTTCCCTTGGATAAAATACCTCAAGATTCAGAATGCTTACACTGGGGAATGACTTAATCTGTGTCAGCAATTGCACAACAGGCAGCTTTTCTTGAAGTTTTTTTTATTGTTTCGTCTATGGAAACAGACCCATGCTTTTAGATTTCTGTAGAATTTCTCCTCTAGCAGTATCCACAGGGAATTTGATTGCACCACAGCTAGTTTAGTTGCCAAAGTGTACGCATAGACTCAAAAACTCTGGAGTGACTAGTTTTTCACTATTATGTATTATATAAATACATAATAGTATTTACTGGACTGTGAGCCCACTGCTGGGTAGGGACTGTCTCTATATGTTGCCAATTTGTACTTCCCAAGCGCTTAGTACAGTGCTCTGCACACAGTAAGCGCTCAATAAATACGATTGATGATGATGATATAAATAACTGTACAAACTATTCTGTATAATATCGCATAACACTTAACAATTCAGCCATTTGGTCTCCTCCTCAGTACCCAGATAGCACTTTAACTTCTGCTCTCCCACATCTACCCTCCCTGTACATCTTCCACCTGTTGGACGGAAGAATGCTACCATATTCTCTATGTTTCATCATTTCATCAGAATTTCCCATTTTTCACTTCTCAATCAATCAGTGGTATTTTCTGGGTGCTTGCCATGTGCCAAACACTGTACTAGGCACTTGGGAAAGAACAATGCAGTAGCGTTGCTATAAACTTTCCTTGCCCATACGGAGCTTATAGTCTAGAGGGGGAGACAGATATTAAAATGAATTACTGACAGGAAAATGGGAAATGTACCTAAGTGCTTTGGGACTGGGGATGTGGTGAATATCATGTGCTTAATTAGGCTTTTTGCTAAGTGCTTAGCATGTAACAAACACTATACTAAGCACTGGGCTAGGTAAGAGGTAATTAGGCCAGGACAAACATGGGGCTCACGGTCTAAGTAGGAGGGAGACCAGGAATTGAATCCCCATTTTTCAGATGAGGAAACTGAGGCACCGGGAAGTTATGACCTTCCCAAAGTCATCACAACTGGGTTATGATATGCTCCTCCCAGTCCACCTTCCGGGCCACATCCGTTTCCTGGCTAACTCTCTCGGTGTGGATTATAGGAAGTGAGATGATAGAAGGGCTTTGAAGATGGGAAGATCTGCTGTCTGGAAGATATGAAGAGGGAGTTCCTGGCAGGGGTCAGGTGTGGAACAGCCGAGAACAAGTTGTAGCTGAAAAATGACCTTGGTGATAAAACGCCGTCAATGAAATGCAGTACACATTTGGCACCAGAAACCTTAATAGCCTCCATTTTTATGCTCGGCATTAGACTTCTACAGCTGAATTTCTTGGCTCAGAAGTGGTTCCCATATTCAGAGGGTTCTGGAAGGTGAAAATAAAGGCTCTGGAGCAAGCGGGGAAAATCAAGGGTTCACTTAGAGAAACACCCTAAATTCATATGAACGTGGGTGTTCTTCCACATAATGGATCATAGGACGTCACTGCATTAACCTGCCTGCCTGGCAAAAATATAAGTGATGTCACAATGTTCACCCTGGTGGTATTCACAAAGACCGCCAGCAACCACTACTCTGAACCTCACCTACAGAAGGCAAATAAGAAACCAAGTCCTGTTAAAGGGGGGATCTCCAGACTGCTGTTCACAATTTAATTAACTGTTTAGAGAAAAGGAAGTGTGGCTTCCTGTCCTCCGATTTCTTTTCTCCTTCCTGATTCCAGGCCTGCCTGGTGCAGAAAGTTTCTGTATCCCTCTGTTGTCAGCCTGTGTCTGAGCTCCCAATGTAACCCTCTGGCCATTGTTCTGGAGTTCTCTTCCCCCAACAATCTTAGCCCAACCAAGGGAGGGAAGGCTGAGCTCTTCTCCTTTCTTTGGGTTGAACTCCCCATCAGTGTAAAGGGAATGAGACCTGTGAGTTTTCAGTGAAGCTTTACATTTGTGGATAAGGCAGATGTGCACAATGAGAAGTACAGCATTTCCAAATGTACATTTGAACACTGGCAAATGAGAATCTGCATCTGGGCCTGGTGCTCTTCAGAGAGCTTCCCATCCCTTCAGAAATAGCAGAATTTAGAGAAGAACTGAATGAGCAAAAGTTGTGTTTTGAACCAAAACACAGACTTTTCTTGTCTTTGAAAGTACATTTTGTTTCTGTCCACATTTCTACCGGTTGGATCATCATGTCGGGACAGGAGAAATGTTTGGACCCATTGTAATTGGTTTTATGATCATCATGGTGGTGAACTCCACTGGGTCATGTATATATCGATCATGTTTTAATTCCATTTAGACTTTGTTTCAGGATCTGCATTGTCATGCTCATTTTAGTAATCAGACTTGCCTTGACATACTGGGTATAAATGTTACCACTTGAGAGGAGTCTGTGCTGTTTCTAACTCAAGAAAGTCACTTAAAACCTCATATAGACAGTTGGCTTTAAATCTTATGGGTTTAAGTGGATTTGGAAGAGATAAACTGAATAATCTGTTGTAGTACCTATGCCATATATGATTTTGATCATTTAATTAAGTACATTTTCATCTGCTTCTCCCTGATTCTAATAATCTCTAAATCTAAGTGATGGAACAAAAGTTTTAGGATTTTTATTTTTTCACTTTTCCTCTTCCTCAATTTCTTCTCCCATTCTTCAGTACTTAAAAACAGCTTTCTTCTGGCTGATCTAAACTGACTAGCAATTTGCAGGAATCGGGAATATCCCCACTGATACTGGTCTTGTATTGGGGCTTTAGGAGATGTGCGGTCCTAAAGTGTCATAGTGCTTATTTCTTTGAACCATATCAAGATGCCCTTTAAAAAGATAAAACCCTCACCAGGTTGTGAAATACAAGAATAGACTGCAAGCCCACTTTTGAGTCCCAAGTTATGTGCATACATTCTCACATCCCAAAATGTTGTTGGGTAATCATTCACATAGTATTTTGCATGTTTAAAAAAATTAGTGCAGTTTTAATGAACTGAATGAATGCTAAAATCTACCCCTTTGTGGGGATCTTGCTTCTAGAAACTGAATGGATCCAGCTCCTCTGAGGGTAGCACAGTTGATATTGCTTTCCCTGAAGAAGGACTAGAGGCAGAAGCTGAGCCTAAAGCATCAGATGAACCAGAGGCCTGTTTTACAGATGGTAAGAGTCAAAATGATGCCAGTATGTGCCATTTTGCCAGTGCTTTTTGCTTCATTAGATAACAGTGGTGTTGGCAATCATGTGACTGTTGGTAATTATGTAAATGCTAAGTGTAGTTGTGTGAGCTGTACTGAGGTCCATTTTTAGGAACAAAACTCAAATTGGTGCTAGTGGTGCTGGAGGGCTCCATTATTGTGTCTCGTTGTCACTGCTTTAGGTATTTGGGGGATTCCCAGATGATGCTTATTGGACAGTGCTACAAGGACTTGATGTTCCAGAAATACTCAGGGCATAGGAAGCCCCAACTTCCCCAAATCTCGTAAAAGAAAGCTCCTGCCCACTCTTGCCTCCTGAATGGGGAAGTGGGGCTTCACTCCTGGGATGAGGAGAGAGGATTGGGGTCACGAGACCCTACGCATCTACGTCTACCCCTCTTCTGCCCTATATATCCCCCAACTTCCTCAGGGCCCGGGGTGAGGAATTGCAAGGCCTATGCTAACAGGATTCTGCTTTTATTGAAAAAATACTGATAAAAGATAGAGCTAGAGGAATCCATTAAAATACAGTGACCTGAATTTAGAGGGGCTTTAATTTTTATCCTAGGAATAGGAATCGGACGTAGCGTGGCTCAGTGGAAAGAGCACGAGCTTTGGAGTTAGAGGTCAGGGGTTCAAATCCCAGCTCTGCCAATTGTCAGCTGTATGACTTTGGGCAAGTCACTTAACTTCTCTGTGCCTCAATTACCTCATCTGTAAAATAGGGATTAAGACTATGAGCCCCCCGTGGGACAACCTGATCACCTTGTAACCTCCCCAGCACTTAGAACAGTGCTGTGCACATAGTAAGCACTTAATAAATGCCATTATTATTATTATTATTATTATCCTAGGCCTTTTCACACTCTCTTTTTCCCTGGTTTCTTTCCCCGACTCCTCTATTATCCCTCTAACCCACAAACACCCTATATAGTGGTAGGAGTGATTAAATTTCACTAAGAAAGGAAGAGCAAATGAAGAAAGAGCATCTTTGAAAGGATGAGAGGGAGGAGCCAGAAAAGAGAGCAAGTCACTTATCTGTGCCTTGGTTTCCTCATCTGTAAAATGGCAATTAAATACCTGTTCTTCCTCCTCCTTAGACTGAGAGCCCTATGTGGGATAAGGTCTGATCTGATTTATTTTATCTGTCCCAACGCTTAGTACTGTGGTTGGTATATGGGAAGCACTTAAAAAATCCACAATTATTGTTTCATTATTATTTGTTACAGCTAGGAGGAAGTGGTCCTCAACTCCTCATGCTCTTCATTATTCTTCCCTACACCACTTTGGTCCAAAGTGTCAGTTTTCCTAATTGTACTAATTTGGTGAAAACACTTTGTGTCTACCCTCTCCTGCAAGGAGTGGGGCTTTTCTCCTGCAGTGTCTGCTTGGAGATTGGGGTGGGGGGAAGTTGGGCCATTAAGCCACTCCCTGTGGAAGCCATTAATAATAATAATAATAATAATAATAATGGCATTTATTAAGCACTTACTATGTGCAAAGCACTGTTCTAAGTGCTGGGGAGGTTACAAGGTGATCAGGTTGTCCCACAGAGGGCTCACAGTCTTCATCCCCATTTTACAGATGAGGTAACTGAGGCACAGAGAAGTGAAGTGACTTGCCCAAGGTCACAGCTGACAATCGGCAGAGCTGGGATTTGAACCCATGACCTCTGACTCCAAAGCTCAGGCTCTTTCCACTGAGCCACGTTGCTTCTCCTATCCCATTACCCCATTGGTAAGGGAGGGCTCGGAACCAAATGGCCTATAAACCCTAGTTTGTAAGCAATTCCTCTGAAGTGGTGAGTTAAAATATGTTTTATTGATCATTTTTAGATAAGTATCTGATTAGTTAGCTTCAAATTGTGCCAGTGGACTAACCTTATTAAATCCCTTTCATCTCAGAGCTTTTGTTGAAAGTGATGAAATTTAATGGGGCTTTTGTGAAATACTTCACCAAAGCTGCCTAATGGACCTAGCCCAGAGAAATAGGAGTGTTCCCATTGGGGCCTATTAAAATGTTTGAGAGATTCTCTCATGTTTACATCCAATTTATCCTTTCTAAAAGAGAGTTGTGAGAGCGTGACCAACCATTTGATGGAAAATCCCTTGAGTTTGTTTCTGCTCAAGAGTCAGATAGGCAGTGGGTCCTTCAGGTCTCATGGGGACATAGACTGTAAGCTCACTATAGGCAGGGAATGTGTCCATTTATTGTTGTACTCTCCCAAGCACATAGTACAGTGTTGTGCACACAGTAAGCACTCAATAAATACGATTGAATGAACGAATGAATGACATTGGGGAAATCCCGCTAAAGGGAGGCAAACCCAGAGAACAACGTCTATAAACCTCCATCCCACATGAAAAGCTTTCTTATTTTCTAATTCATTCAATTGTATTTATTGAGCGCT
Organism: Tachyglossus aculeatus; assembly: GCF_015852505.1. Taxonomy (NCBI): domain Eukaryota; kingdom Metazoa; phylum Chordata; class Mammalia; order Monotremata; family Tachyglossidae; genus Tachyglossus; species Tachyglossus aculeatus. The sequence continues at coordinate 51,926,247 of NC_052074.1, read as the reverse complement.
GTGTGCAGAGCACTGTACTAAGCACTTGGGAAGTACAAGTTGGCAACATATAGGTATGGTCCCTACCCAACAGTGGGCTCACAGTCTAGAAGGGGGTCTAGTCTAATTGGGGGTAGATACATTTTTTCTTCTTGATCCATAAGTTCTTCCTCTTCAAAGACCAGAAAACCAACACTAAGCCTTTTTTTTCGAGTGAAAATATTTTCTGCTAATGTAATTCTGTAGAGTTCTACATAAATCATGGGAGAATAGTTAAGGAGCTAAAGATGTATGGCAACCTTGATGACCACAAAATGGTAATATTGAAGCCCTAGGAAATGGGTAAAGTTAGGGTAAATGATTTTAGGAAATGTGACGAGGCCTAAGGATGCTAGTAGGAAGAAAACATAAGAGTCCAAGGAGTCCAAGACATGTTTGTGTTTTTGATACAGGGAGTTGTACACACACAGGACCTAAAGAATAAGAAAACACCAAAGGTGATGGGATGCCATCTTGGCTCATCTTTAAGGAATAGGGAAAAACTACAGAGAGGAAATTAAGCCAAATCACCAAAGACAAGCCTGCTTAAGAACAAGATTAGAAAGCTAAACTAGGAATTAAATTTTGCTCACCTGAGACAGGCGGCAACTAAAACCTTTTAAAAAAAAAACTTGGACCCAAAGAGAAGGAACAGAGAAATATGGATGGGGGCTGAATTGATAAGTCCCTTAACTTATCTCTTCCTAAGCTCATCTGGAAGACTGTGAGGCCCATGTGGGACATTGACTGTGTCTAACCTGATTAGCTTGTATCTACCCCAATGTCTGGCATATAATAAACGCTTAATAAACACCTTAAAAAAGGCCTCATTAACATAGACAATGACACAGCTAATCTATAACTTCAGCACAGTGTCCTCTGTTGTCTGCATCTTCCTTGTCATCATCATCATCATCATCAATCGTATTTATTGAGCGCTTACTATGTGCAGAGCACTGTACTAAGTGCTTGGGAAGTACAAATTGGCAACATATAGAGACAGTCCCTACCCAACAGTGGGCTCACAGTCTAAAAGGGGGAGACAGAGAACAAAACCAAACATACTAACAAAATAAAGGTTATTGTCCTTCAATAACCCTCATCTCTTTCCATTGTAAGCTTTTCTTACTTCAGTGACTCCATCTTCAAAATCACTCCCACCACTCCTTTTTCAAAACCAATCCCCATTTTGCTTTCGCTCGTCACCTCCCCTCATTCCTTGCTTCCTCCTGGGCTCACCTACTCTTCCTCAAATGCCCTTCCTCAACCTCTTGTCTGTCTTTCCTGACTGTTCCTCCTCCCAGGAGGTAAGCAAATCAGCTACCACTACTGCTAAACACATTTACGCACAGGGATGTAACAATAATACGTATTTCATTCACATTCTTCAGCAAATGAACTGTTCTGAAGGGAAGTCTTTCGCTTTTTTTCCCTTTTTTCTCTGCTTTTCTTCTCCTGAGGATATAGCCCCTCCTTGTGGTGATTGTGTGAACTCCAAATGTTTGACATTGTTATAATCGATCATCAATCAATCGTTTTTATTGAGCGCTTACTGTGTGCAGAGCACTGTACTAAGCGCTTGGGAAGTACAAGTCGGCAACACGTAGAGACAGTCCCTACCCAACAGCGGGCTCACAGTCTAGAAGGGGGAGACAGAGAACAAAACCAAACATACTAACAAAATAACATAAATAGAATAGATATGTACAAGTAAGATAAATAAATAGAGTAATAAATATGCACAAACATATATACAGGTTATAGTGAGATGAAATTCCCAGCTCCTTCAATCTCACCCTAGCCAGATCCGAGTGAATATAAATACAACGTATTTGGTTGTTCTAATGATTTTATCATTTATGTTACTATAACCAAACTACAAGTGTAGCGCCTTCCTAATTAGGGAGTTTTCACCCTTAGTGAAATCTAAAGATTTTCCTCCTATTGATTGATTAGTGGGAATAGTTGATGTGAATCCTCCTCTGCATGGCTGACAAGGAAAGCTATCTCCCTCCACTTACTCCACACCCTGTCCCTAACCCTCCCCTTGTCCAATGCGTAGAGACAGTTTGGGTCAGGTAGCCTGGTGAGCAGATCCTAGAGAAGATTCTTCCATTCTCCAACGATGTCAGCTTTGCGGCCCTACAACCAGTCTTCTAGACTGTGAGCCCGCTGTTGGGTAGGGACCGTCTCTATATATTGCCAACTTGTACTTCCCAAGCGCTTAGTACAGTGTTCTGCACACAGTAAGCGCTCAATAAATACGATTGAATGAATGAATGAACCAGGGATGTGCGGAAGCACAAAGTTAGAGGAGGTGGTGTGGCAGAGGCTTCGGTCTGCCTTGGATGAACCTGCTTTCAATAAACAGGATGCATAAATGTTGTTTTTCAGTCCTTTAAAAGTTGTTGTCCTTTCTTCTTATTCCTTTGAATGTTCCTAGAGAGAAACATTTCGAGGGTTCTAACAATACTTTGGAGCTTTTAGGAGTCTATTTTGAAGTCTTTTTCTGTTCTATGAATTACCTACAGATGGGGAATTTAGCATTTAGTCTCAGAGTGGAAGTGTCCTATTGAGTCTTTTCCACTGGGTCTTCTGTTCTGTGGCTTAGTCTAGAGTGTCCTGAATTTCATTAGATCTGGACAGCTATTATCTTAGCCTGTTTCCAATTTCTGGGTGGGGGAAGAAAAACACAAAGTTAAGACTTGTGAACAAATTAACTTTGTCATAATTTCCTCTCACTATTGGGATTCTTATTGAAAAAAGAAGAAAAACGATGGTGAATTTTGGAAAAAAAATGTTCTCCGCCTTTTGAATTACTACTCCTTTCCCACACCTGAAAGTAAATGACATTGTTACCCCTCCACTAACATTGTAGGCAATGTCTCTTCTCTTTCTTTCAGAGAAGCAGCATGGCTTAGTGGAAGGAGCAGAGGCTTGGGAGTCAGAGGTCATGGGTTCTAATCCCGGCTCTGCCGCTTGTCAGCTGAGTGACCTTGGGCAAGTCACTTAACTTCTCTGTGCCTCAGTTACTTCATCTGGAAAATGGGGATTAAGACTGTGAGCCCCACATGGGACAACCTCATTACCTTGTATCTACCCCAGCACTTAGAACAATGCTTGGCACATAGTAAGCGCTTAACAAATACCAGCATTATTATTACAACATTATAACATCTTTTCAAGACTTTCTTTACACTTTAAAGTAGTAAATGAAAGTAATTCCTGTTTCCTTGAAGGTTGTCGGAACAAGAGGAATGAAACAAATTTGGAATTGTTGAGCATAGTTTCAAATGAAGTAATGTGATAGCTGAAAGCCAGTCATTGGGGTTAGAGGAAGAGAAGCTAGTCAGGTGGATTATAGGATTATCAACAACAATTTGTTCGTTCAGGCATGCTGTCTTTTGCTTTATCTTCACAATATTATTTTTGCCAGGGTGTATACGGAGATTCCCATGCTGCTATGTCAACGTAGAATCTGGGAAAGGAAAAATCTGGTGGAACATCAGGAAAACCTGTTACAGGATAGTAGAACACAGCTGGTTTGAGACTTTCATTGTTTTCATGATTCTGCTCAGCAGTGGAGCTCTGGTAAGTGACTGGCACATAAAGAGAATGGGTAGAAGCCAGCAAACAATCCTTCAGGAAAATCAGTGGGGCAGGGATAAGTTTTGGCAAAGCTTTCTCATTGTCCTGAAACTAAACTACCTGGGTGCTTGGCACATAAAGTTAATAAATACCATCATCAGTACTGAAAATCAGGTGTTCAAACTGAGAAATGCTCTGTGAGGTAAGGAAGCTTTGCATTTACATTTCTATCAGACTCTTGAAAAAGATACTCTCTCGGATTGTATGCAGCATGAATAAAAGCATGTTTTCTCTAAAATGAACAGTCATGTCCTTAACATGAGGAATTGTAATAATAATAATCATGGCATTTATTAAGTGCTTACTATGGGCAAAGCACTGCTCTAAGTGCTTGGGGAGGTTACAAGGTGATCAGGTTGTCCCACGGGGGGCTCACAGCCTTAATCCCCATTTTACAGATGAGGTAATTGAGGCGCAGAGAAGTGAAGTGACTTGCCCAAAGTCACACAGCTGACAATTGGCGGAGCCGGGATGACCTTTGAGTCAAAAGCCAGGGCTCTTTCCACTGAGCCACGCTGCTTTGGTTCTCTGCCCTTGAAACTACTCTTAAAGTCTCAATTTTGGGTCACTTGATTTCTGCTAGGTGAGGTTTTTTTTTTTAAGGGGGATTGTTAAATTAACAAAGATATTAATATAGACTTTTAAGGTAAAGATTTCAGCAATCAATTATGCTTCCTCTTTAGTAAGCAGAGTCACATATGTGAAGTAGCGTGGCCTAGTGAAAAGAGCATAAGCGTGGGATTCAGAGGATGTGAGTTCTAATCCCGGCTCTGCCACTTGCCTGCTTTGTGACCCTGGACAAGTTACTTAACCTCTCTGGTCCACAGTTTTCTCATCTGTAAAATGAGGATTCAGTATCCCCAGGACTCCCTAATATTTGAGATTTTGTTCACAGGCTTTTGAAGACATATACATTGAACAGCAGAAGACTATCAAGATCGTATTAGAATATGCAGACAAGATCTTCACGTACATTTTCATCCTAGAAATGCTTCTAAAATGGGTGGCATACGGTTATAAAGCATATTTCACTAATGCCTGGTGCTGGTTGGATTTCCTCATTGTCGATGTAGGTATTTTTAGTACACTTATAGACTGTTACTATGAATCCAAGATTATCATTGACACAATAGATTAAATGATAGGGGCAAAATTGCTTAAAAACCCATCCCTATTCACTTTTTCACTGGAAGTGTGCTTATGTGTGTGTTATTTTATTCCATTTCCTTTATGTTTGTGGTACAATACAGTTGAAATCATATTTCGTACCTTTAAGTTGCTATTATCCATCTTAAGTGTTGTTCTTTTTGATTTAAATAATTCTTCTCATGCGCATGCAACTGTGCCAATATATGTGTCTGTATTGGAAGGGGAGCTATACTTAATCGTGTAATGTCAATTTCTGAGAATGAAATTGTTTCTCTGCAGTTATTAGTTGTTATAAATGATCCATAAAGTTTGAAGATAGGGCAATTTAAACCCAAAGAAGTCATCCTGCTAAGCAGTTCTAGATCATATCAGTAATCATAAATAATAATATACCAGCATAGTGTTCCTTGTAGACATGCCACTTGAAAATGGCATTTCCTACACAAACACCTATGCATGTCCTTTCAGTAGTCATTTAGGTTTCAGGTTTTTAAACTGCCAATGGTGGGCTCAAGAAACAATCTTCCGACTTCATCTTTAAGGCAATCTCATGGAGATCAATATTAAGAGTGATATAACATGTCACGAAGGAGCATGAAGTAGAAAGGAACGTGATCGTCTTCATGTTTACAAGTAGCAGCTCAATGATATTATTCATAATCTGTCCTTTAACATAAAGTACTTTTCTCAACTACTTTTCCAATTTTACCAATTTAGGATTTATCCAAGTCTCTGGATATAACAGAGTGAAGAATCCATGGAACTCCCTAATTGCAGTTTATGCAAACATATACCCACTGGTTGGTTGCTGGGCTCCTACGTGAATGTAGGGCTTGGTCACAGGATAATTAATGCTATTTAATCAATCATTATTACTGAATGCTTAGTGTGTATAGAGTACTGTACTAAGTGCTTGGGAGAACGCCCTAGAAGCAAAAGGCATTTCCTCGAGGGACTTAGAGGCCAGCATAAATTATTTACTAAAGAGGAATCAATCAGTTAATTGAATGTACTGAGTGGTAGCCGTGTACAGAGCAGTGTACTAAGTTCTTGGGAATGTACGATACAACTGTTTGTAAATATGGTTCCTGCCCACAAGGAGCTTACAGTCTACAAGGAGAGACAGACATTAAAATAGATTAGGAATAGTGAAGTAGTAGAGTATAATAATATTTACTTATGTACTGTTGGGTTGGAGAAGAGCAGGGATATAAGCATGTCAGGAGGAAATCACTCAATAAATGATTCCCATTCTTACTTAGACCGTGAGCCCTATGCTGGACAGGGATTGTGTCCAACCTAATTCATTTGTACCTACCCCAGAACTTGGAACAGTGTTTGACACAGAAACCACTTAACAAATACCATAAAAAAAATTGGTTAAATGTACTGAGAATGGGTATAGAGAAGAGTTCAAGGTGGCTATAGGTTGAGATGATTGGGTTAATGGGACCAATCTTATTGGAGGAGGTGGGATGGGATTTTAGAAGAGTTTTGAAGGTAATTGTGAATTTTAAGGGAGAAGAGTAGCAGGCAGAAGAAATGGCACAAGTGAGAGTGGATGAGTTCTTAGCAAAATGCAGGTAGAGGGTAACCTTGGGAGGAGCAGAAAGTATGAGCTGGAGAATAGCAGGTGAAGAGAGCCAATATATAAGATGAAGAGGGTAGATAGAGAGCCTTTGAGTTAGTAATAAGGAGTTTCCTCTTGAGGCAGGGGGAAAAGGATAGCCATTGGAAGCTTTTATGGAGTGAAGGGACAAGAACCAAGTGTTTTAGGAAGATGATCCAGGTAATATGGAGAAAAGACTGAAAACAGAGCTAGGCTGGTAGCCGGGACACTAATAAGAAGACTGAAACAGGAGTCTAGTCATGATACGATGAGGGTATGAATGAAGGTGGTGGCTGTTTGAGTGGAGAGAATGGGAAGGATCTAAGAAATGATATGGAGGAAGAACCAGGAGGATCTAGCAACTGACTGAACATAAGAGCTGAAAGGCAGTGAGGAAATAGAAGACTGTAGGGCAGATGAGAGGTTCGATCTAGTGAAGTAGGTTTAGGAGTTAAGCTGGAAACATGCAAGTAGATGAGTTCCACGAAGGAGTGACTAAAACTGAGAAGACTATATATACAACCCAGAACTGAGCCATGAAGGTCACACACAAATGGAGATGGAAGAGAATTCAGTCAAATCAGTGAATGAAATAGAAGGAGCAGTCAGAGAAATAGAAGAACCATGTGGGTTCCGTGTATGTCAAGCTATAGTCTGGCTATGTTGCAAGGTGGAAGGTGTGATCATAGTTCCCATTACTCCACTATTTTCCCCTATCCACGATGTCTGTTTAATGTTCGTTTCCCCTTTTAGACTGTCCTTGTGGTCAGGGATCACATCTACCAACTCTGTTGTACTTTCCCAAGTGCTTAGTAAAGTGCTCTGCACACAGTTAGTGCTCAATGAATATCACTGACTGATTCATATTTATTTTTTGAAATTTATAAGATAGTGACCCCATAATCCATATTTCATACAAAGAATTCATGCAGATGCATTTCCTGGGCACGGATACAGCCTATAAATTCAAATTGTGTTAATTAAAGATAAAATTGCTCATTCCTACAGGTATCTAACTGGTAAACTAATGCAGATACTAGCCATTAACCATGATGGTTCAAAAATATATTTCTATTTCCAGCTTGCATATATAGAGGTTTCCCTTCACTACTATTACTTGTACATTTAGCTCTTTCAGTTGTTTCTTTTGTTGGACTTGACTTCTTTTTTGTTCTTTAGCAAAATCATATGTTTTTCCTGGTCTAGATTATAACTGTCTTGAATGCAGGGATCATGGCTTCTAACCCTGTTGTAATCTCCCAAGTATTTGGTATAGTGCTCTGCACAAAGTAGGCCTTCAGTAACTGCTATTTATTGATGGTATTATTGTAAAATTACACTCTTTTTGATTGCTTTCTTTGATAGTCTTGTTGTCAGCTCAGCTGCACAGTATTGTATTCTCCGAAGTGTATATTACAGTGCTATGCACAAAGGCACTCAATAAATTCTATCTATGGATTGGATGATCGCAAAATTACACTCCTTTTGATTGTCCTCCTTGAGAACCTTGTTATATGCTCAGCAAAACAGTACTGTACTCTTTCAAGAGCTTAGTACAGTACTCTGCACATAAGCACTCCATAAATACCACTGGTTGAATGATACCAAGGACCAAAATCTACCAGTTAAGTGTGGTCATCTTGTCATTCAGTCGACCAGTTGTGTATTGTTGGCCATTTCTGGATCTTCTCTACTTGAATCTGACTTTGTCTGTCTGCTAAGTTTGCACCTCAACTCTCTTTGGTTCCCTGAACCCACTACTCTTAGGGATAATTTTGACTGGGATCATTTATTCCACTTATTGCTTTCTTTGGCTGCTTTACAAATTGCTCCTTTTGTTTCTTCCAGGAGTGCTCAATTAAATGGATATAAAATTTTCCCTTTTCGTCTTTGTGCAGGTCTCATTGGTCAGTTTGGTGGCCAATGCTCTGGGGTACTCAGAGCTTGGTCCCATTAAATCCCTTCGGACACTGAGAGCTTTAAGACCTCTGAGAGCTTTATCCCGGTTTGAAGGAATGAGGGTAAGACAAATTGAAATTATGATGTACGTTTGTGGATTGATGTATGTTTGTGGAAAGAAGCAAATATTCATTCATTCATTCAATCGTATTTATTGAGCGCTTACTGTATGCAGGGCACTGTACTAAGCGCTTGGGATGTACACTAAATATCTTTAGTGTGATGTGATATATAGAACAAAACAGTACTTTTATTCTTTTTATTGCATATTAATCAATAACATAGGACAATTTTGATATTATTTAAAACCAAATAGATAAATACACCTTAACTATTAATTATTGGCTTACTATGTGCCAAACACTGTACTAAATACTAGGGTAGATGCAAGATACGTCCGAGTCCTTTTCCTACATAGGGCTCACAAAGAAAGTAGAAGGGAGAACAGGATTGAATCCCCATTGTTCAGATGAGGAAATAGAGGCACAGAGAAGGTAAGTGACTTTCCCAAGGCCACCCAGCAGGCAAGTGGCAGAGCAGGGACTCCCAAGAGTTTACACTAGATCATGCTAAGATCACTCTCAGTTCTTATCCTATCAACAGCTGATGAGTGACAAAAGTATATTTTTTACAGCCAATGATACCTCTGACAGTAGGAGTTATTAAAAAACTTCCACAAGAAATTCTATTTGTTCATGCTCTGGCATTTAGCTATTTTATCGCTCACTAAATAATCTAAAATCTTCTCACCTAAAATGGGTACGTTTTAGAAGGAAAATGCCCCCATCATCACAAGCAAATAATAAATAGGTTTAATGGTAAAATTTTCTTCCCAAATTTCATTATTATTATTATCATTATTGTTGTCACTGCTTCAATTTCTTTTGTTGTTTGTCTATGCCAGCTCTTGCAGAATGAGTCACATACTCTTTGTGAGTGGGATGTACTTTGGAGGTCATTTCCAGTGTCCCAGTGGCTTGGAGGAGTGAAAGGTGCCGCCAAAGTGCCTTACTATACATGTTTCCTCATTCCTCTTCTCCCAGTCTGTACTGTGTCACCCTTGCACTTGGATTTGCAGCCTTTATTCACCCATTCCTCAACCCCACAGAAATTATGTATACATCTTTATTTATATTAATGTTTGTCTCCCCCTCTAGATGTAAGCTTATTGTGGGCAGGGAACATGTCTATCAACTCTGTTGCACTATATTCTCCCAAGTGCTTAGTACAGTGCTCTGTACACAGTAAGCACTCAATAAATATTATTGATTGATTTCACTAACATCAGCTGGCTTAGGAGCTCCCACTGTGACCTGACACGGGTATGAGGCTCTTTCTCCTCAGCATCGTGGTTTGCAGATCCAAGACCAGTAGTCTTTCCTGGACCTCATCCCCCGCCACACCGCAATCAGTTATTATCTTCCTTTCATTTTCCCTCCTTCCCCATGCCAGAATGCCCAATCTCAGTGGAGCCTACCTCAGAAAAGTAATAAATCTGCATTCTTAGAAGTGACGGTTCCTCCTCAGCGGAGATTTATGCTAACCTTCTCTCCCTGATCACTGTTACTGTTGGGTCCCTCTACCCCAGTGAATCAGTCAAACAGTAGTATTTATTCAGCGCTTACTGGGTGTGAAAAGCACTGTACTAAGCGCTTGAAAATAAAATCCAACAGAGTTGGTACCTTCCCATTTCTCAACTCGAATGACGGCTGTCTGTGAGCAGCTCAGGTCTTCCTTCTCTGACCCACCGCAGTTCCAACCGCCACAGCTTAGCTTTCAAACTTTGGAAAAAAAACACAAACGATTTCAGGGGCCCATATGTTTGACCATCCTGTATTAGCTAGCTAAGAATCACCGTTTTAAAATATTTTAAATTGGCAGTACATAACTCCTCACTGTAAGAAACTCAGAATGTTTTCCAGGATCTTGAGCTCAGTAATCTGCACAACTTCCATTAGTGGTAAGTGATGTATGAAATCTGAATGAAAATAGGCCTCTGAAATAGAGAAGAGTAAATATGTCTTCAGATACTTTATACAAAAAGGTAACTGATGAAGGCTAAATAATGAGGTGCTAATTTTAGGTCACATAGCTAAAAATAAGACCATCTCTCTTCACTCGTTAGACTTCTGTGAGTCACAACAGTTTCAGAACAGGTGTTTTTATAATGAGCCAGACTTAAAATAGTACTTTCAAAATTTCCTGAATTCCCTAGCCCCAAAACTGTGTTAGAGAGCATAGGTGGTCTCATTTGTCCCTGTGAGTCCATTGGATGAGATATTGAAACAACAAGTAATCTGTCCACACACACGTATGGTCGTCTTTCCAGTTATCTGCTAGCTGGAACCTGGAACTTGAATCTCCCCAGCTGCTAAATCTAAACCATCTCATCTGTGAAAAGTAGCTGTTAAATCAGACAGATAATGGGCCAGTTACTGAAAGTGATGTTTGAACCCAAGCTTCATAAAGAAACGGAGCCTATCCTTGTGTCATATTAAAATCCCCTCATTAATATGATTGTTTTTCTCTTTAACCATCCACGGCTTTTGTTAGCATTTGAGCTATTTCTTGGGCAATAGTCAAAGGTTTGGGGTTTTTTTGTAAAGAGTTACTCCATTATTGGAGCTCATAATTATTGGATTTGTACTTATCATATATAATAATAATAATAATTATGGTATTTGTAAAGCATTTACTATGTCCCAAGCACAGTTCTAAGCACTGGGGGAGATACAAGGTAATTAGGTTGTCCCACGTGGGGCTCACAGTCTTAATCCCCATTTTCCAGATGAGGTAACTGAGGCTCAGAGAAGTTAAGTGGCTTGCCCAAGGTCACCCAGCAGACGTGTCAGAGTGAAGATTAGAGCCCACATCCAACTCCCAAATCCACGCTCTTTCCACTAAGGCACGCTGCTTTTACCCTATTCCCGGTTCTAGAAAATAAGCACTGTAGGTTCTATGGCACTTGGAGAACTCTGAAATGCAAACTAACTTTAGGCTATGAATAATATCTGCAGTGCTAGAATTTCATAAGTTTTTTGTTGCACTATTCATTTCAATCTACTACACTGCATTCAATACATAATAGCTCTCTCCTTTCCAGAAAATGCAGATTTTATTTCTTTCCATTGCCACCCCCAGATTTTCTTTTCTTTTTTTAAAACTTGTATGTTTAGTTCCACCCAGACACTTGAATAATTTTTGCCATTTTTGTTGTCATTTTATCACTTAGCACAGGTGCTCATTTTAATAGTAATAAAATATTTTAGGTACAAAGTTTGCCAAGAAGACTACTTGCTGCTAAATTGTTACCTTCTTTTTCTGATAAGGGTTTTGGGCTTTGTTTTGTGGACTTATCAGGTGGTGGTGAATGCACTGGTGGGAGCTATTCCTTCCATCATGAATGTGCTTCTGGTGTGTCTCATATTCTGGCTAATCTTCAGCATCATGGGGGTAAATCTGTTTGCCGGCAAGTTCTTTGAATGTGTCAACACCACAACTGGTGTGAGATTTCCCACATCAGAAGTCATGAATATGTCTGACTGCGAGCGACTAATTAAAGGAAATCCAGGTGACGTGCGATGGAAAAATGTGAAAGTAAACTTTGATAATGTTGGAGCTGGATACCTTTCTCTGCTTCAAGTAGTAAGTGTCCCTCTTTGTGGATCATATATGTTTCTGTTAGTATATTAGTAGAATTCAGATGAGCATTTCAGCTTTTCACTAAGTTATTTAAACCCAGAGAGGACAACTTTTGAAAAATTATTTGAAAAATTGAATATAGGAACAGCATTTAGTGGAACGTTAGACCCAGATTAACTCACTCCTGAATAATAATAATAATAATAATGCTCATCATAGTCCACTGCGCATTGGACCAGCAAGTGTGGAGGTGGTCGTGGTTACAACCCATTCTGAAGTACATCATCACCATCATCATCATCAATTATATTTATTGAGCGCTTACTATGTGCAGAGCACTGTACTAAGCGCTTGGGAAGTACAAATTGGCAACATATAGAGACAGTCCCTCCCAACAGTGGGCTCACAGTCTTAAAGGGGGAGACAGAGAACAAAACCAAACATACTAACAAAATAAAATAAATAGAATAGATATGTACAAATAAAATAAATAAATACATAGAGTAATAAATATGTACAAACGTATATACATACATACAGGTGCTGTGGGGAAGGGAAGGAGGTAAGATGGTGGGGATGGAGAGGGGGACGAGGGGGAGAGGAAGACTCTGGCAGACAAGACTGATTTTTGGTCAACTATTAATATTATTATATATTATTATATTTGTTAAGTGCTTACTATGTGCCAAGCACTATTCATTCATTCATTCAATCGTATTAAAGTAGCTCATACTGGGTGCAGAGCACTGTACTAAGCACTTGGGTAGATACCATTCCAAGCACTGGGGTAGACACATGGTAATTACGTTGGACACAGTCCCTGTCCCACACGGGGCTCACAGTCTTAATCTCCATTTTTCAGATGACGTAACAAGTAAATGGCCCAAGGTCACATAGCAGACAAGTGGCCAAAATGGGATTAGAATCCGCATCCTCTGACTCCCAAGCCCAAGCTCTTGGCACTAGGCTGTGCTGCTTCTCACCGCAACATAGTACTGATGCTGTACCAGAGCACCCTAGGCTATCTGCTGGTTGCCAGGTTACCTGCTGAGACACTCTAGGTGGTCCTTTGGTCAAAAACATTCACCACTGATGACTTAGCTTGGCATTCCCCTATTTCAGGTTGTTTCACCTCAACAGCAGTTCAGATCTGGGTATGATTTGAAGGAGGAATATTGGATAGTGCTGTTCATTTATGTGTGTTGTTAGGAAAGAATATGAAAGGATGTTCATTCATTCATTCAATTGTATTTACTGAGCGCTTACTGTGTGCAGAGCACTGTACTAAGCTCTTGGGAAGTACAAGTCAGCAACGTATAGAGACAGTCCCTACCCAACAACGGGCTCACAGTCTGGAAGGGGGCGACAGGCAACGAAACAAAACATGTAGAAAGGTGTCAAAACCGTCAGAATAAATAGAATTGTAGCTATATGAACATCATTAATAAAATAGAGTAGTCAATATGTACAAGTAAAATAAATACAGTAATAAATAGGATGTGATTAACTTATAAAGCAGCTTTGATATATGAAATAATATACATTTCACATTGCAGCAGTATTTTGAAATGTGGAAAAAAGTACCCAATCTGACTAGATTTTCATGAAATGCATTAACTCTGCTTGCCTTCCTTTTTTAACATGACCTTCGTACATACGTTTAATTATATGTCCCATTTGTAGGCCACATTTAAAGGATGGATGGATATTATGTATGCAGCTGTTGATTCAGTCGATGTAAGTACACTGTATCGTTTAAGACCTGTAATTTAAACTGCAAAGTCTCTAAGGTTTTAGTATTGTCATTTAAATGAAATAGCACCAATTGGCAATAAACTGTAAATTGTTAACTTGGCATATTTCATCTTCAAATGAACATGCTTGATGGAAATCCATGTTTCAAATTCCTTCCAAGTTTATTTAGCACTTAGTAGCTTTGAGTTCATGGTTTATAGCTAGTTGACTTTTCCACGAATGTATGAATGTTTGCTAGACCTTTAATCAGTTAAGACTTGAAGTCTATTAAACATACACAGGGCACAGTAATTAAAAACAAAACAAAAAACCAAGCAGCAAAAAAAACGAAGGCAGTAATTGTTTCAGGGTAGATGTTTTGATTATCTTATCTAGAGATGTAGAATGAAGTCACAGCTCTAAAATTTAGTATTGATATTGCTAATTTTATGGGTTTTGTAGATAAACAAACAGCCCAAGTATGAAGAAAACCTCTATATGTATATTTACTTTGTCATCTTCATCATCTTTGGGGCATTCTTCACCCTGAACCTATTCATTGGTGTCATCATAGATAATTTCAACCAACAGAAAAAGAAGATAAGTATTTTAAATCTCTTGTGAGCAAAGAATGATTCTTTTTCTAAGAAATCACAGTTGAGTATCTTTAATTTGCGTGTTTGATGTGATCATTTGAAATAGTCTCATTATGATTTGTTTATGATCAATTTAGAATACCTCTTATAGAAAACAGTGTATATTCCTGCATATTGATTTGTAGTTACTTCCTGAAGATGCCAATATTAAACTTCAGTCAACTCTCCATTATTTTTTATTTTTAGCATGACCTAAAATTTGCCACAAATTTCATTCTTTATGTGGGCATCTGTTTATCACTTGAAGTGTGTGTTTACATATATACATGCATGCATAGATTTCTCTGTCCATATCCCTGTTTTTTTTTTAAATCCCAATTTGCATCATGGTCCCTACCTGCCCTTTGCCGGTTGTCTTTCTCGTTGACTACTGAGATCATGTGTGTTTGCTGCCTCTGGAATGCCAGACCAAGAGCTACAATGAAAACCGTTACCTTTGCCAGAGATCTCCTTATTCCTCCAGTGTCCATCCCCAGAACCACCTCTCGCCTTGTACTTGCTTGTTCACCCTATGGAAGCATGTCCAAACATCTTCAAGAGAGCTTTCTTTTCAGTGCTTTCTCTCTGTTTTCTGGGTCTGCTTCAGGTTTAATAGCCTGGAGCTGCTGTTTCATTGGTGGTGGTCAAAGTGGGTGATTTTCAGATAGGGTGCCTTTCGGGTCCTAAAGCTCTGCTGGACTAGTTGTGTTGATGTTCACATATTAAGAGCTGGGTGAACCCAACTGGTCAGGGGCAGGGCGGTCTGATGGGTTCATTGTCATAGAATGGGTGTGGTTTGGGAGAATAGATGACCATAGGCTACCCAAACAACTGCTCCATGGTGAGCTGAAGTGGAATAAACACAAATAGGAGAGGCAGAAGTAATACTTTCAAGATGCAGTGAAGCAAAATGTCAGACCGTGTGGCAGTGATGCGTTGGGCCTCGGAAGAAACAGCAGAACCCAGAATAGCCTGGCACACGGCAGTCAGGACAAGGGTGAAATTCTTGGATCATGATGATGATGAGGGTATCTCCTGTCAAGAACGACAGGTAAGTGTCAGTTTTGAGATGTCAGAACTGAGCACCTGTGTTGAGGAATTGTTTATAATAGCAGTGGTTTGGTCAGTACCACTTGACCTTAGTCTTTCCCAACAGTCATGTTTCTGCTGGGGCACAGAGTGGAATAAGCAAGTAGGTGGACGGGGGTCACTGTTTTGGAGCAGAGACTTGGGGAAGATCATGATATCAAGGTGAAGGAATGAAAACAGCACCAGGCTATTTGGGTAACAAATATTAAGTGCTGATAGAGGCCATCGTTTATGGTGCAGATTGTGGAAAGGATTCTGGGTTTTCCCTTCGATTGGAAAGGAGAGTGATTATTCCATGTAGGAGGAAGAAAGGAAAAAAAACAAAGACTTTCTGGTGTATTTGTTTTTTGTAAAATTAATGTTGTGAGCTCATTATGGGCAGGGATTGTGTCTACCCACTCTGCTATATGGTACACTCCAAGCGCTTAGTTCAGTGTTCTGTGCATAGTAAGTGCTCAAGAAATACTAATGATTGAAAATTCAGTTGGTTGATAGAAAATTTTTAAATGGAAATCCTCAAAGAAGGGGTTGCAGAGCTATCCCTGGAAAGCCACTTCACTTTACTCAACAGGGGGGAAGTTAAGGTTCTGCTCCTCTCCACCCTTCCACCTGTCTATCCCCTCACCTTATCTCATGAGTTTTCTCCTCCCCAGTATGAATGAATTGTTTAAGGGATTTAAGCAAGAGAGGTGGCCGTAAGTCATGGATCCCTTAAGATGGGCTTCATTTTATAGCCATATTGAGTTGAATTAAGAACATTTCCTGGGGTTCTACTTATAATACCACATCTCTTAAAATAATATCAATCAGTGCTATTTATGGAGTGCTTTTGTGTGCAGAACACTGCGCTGAGTGCTTGGGAGACTACAATACAACAGGGTTGGTAGGCACATTCCCTGCCGAAAAGAAGCTAAAATCTATATGAATAACTTAGGGAAAAAGTGCAGCAATAGATATAGTTTTAAATAGGTTTGATTTTGTTCTTCACTTTGGAGGTCAAGACATCTTTATGACGGAGGAACAGAAAAAATACTACAACGCAATGAAAAAACTGGGATCTAAGAAACCACAAAAACCTATACCTCGACCAGGGGTAAGAGATTTCCTTTTCAATCATCCATATTAGCAATTAAAAATCTTGATTTCAGGTTTTCTTTACAATAAAGTGTATGAGTTATTTTGGTTCAGGGAAAATGTATTTCCCTACCTATCGGAAGATTAAGAAAGAGAGCTACTTGTATACATGCTGAGGTGTCTGAGGCTGTAAAGAGATTTATGAAACAGACCTAACGCAAGGGGAGAAAGCAATTTGGTAACCACTACCTCTAGTCTCTCTTTCTGGTGGGTTTTCCTGGGTATGTGTGTTCATTGGGAAATGCTCAGAGTATTTACTAGGGAGGTCTTTGTGCCCAGTGAAATAAGAAATAATGAAGATTTGGTGTAGTTGCCTTGGAGGGCGAAAAGTAGCTCTGAGTTAAGAGGTAGTGTTGAAATGAAAATTGCGTGCATCTAATTATTTTTAGAAGCTACTTGCAAGACTGCTGAACAGAAGGTAAATCTACCGTTGCTTTCACAGAACCAACTCCAAGGATTTATCTTTGATCTGGTGACAAAACAAGCTTTTGACATCACCATCATGGTGCTCATCTGCCTGAACATGGTAACCATGATGGTGGAAACCGATGACCAGAGTGAATACATGACTGACATTTTGTACTGGATCAACGTGGTATTCATCATTCTGTTCACGGGAGAATGTGTGCTGAAGCTGATCTCCCTCCGCCATTATTACTTCACCATTGGCTGGAATATCTTTGACTTTGTGGTTGTCATTCTCTCCATCGTAGGTGAGAATACTGGTTGGTCTTTACAGTTAGACTATAAAGAAATCAGACAGGAACTCCCATATTTTCTTTCTGGAATCTCTTTTTAGAGAGAGAGAAAACAAAAACCCATATGGCCTGAGTTTCCCATGAAAGATTTTTCAGATTTCCCATAGTGAAAACGCAGTGGTTGAATTGACTGTCACATAGAGATGTGGCACAGTTTTAAAGAGTCAATTTGGAGTTTGATATGAAAAAATAAGAATTTAAGGTTGATGGCTGAAAAGGAAGTGGTGTTAAAGTACATGCAAACCCCTGGTTCCAAATGACCACAGTACGTAAAATCCAGAACTATGTTGCACACTAAATCCTGCCCAACATTCAAGCATTAAATTCAGTTACCACCGAAAAGACAGGGCCCTCCCCATCCTGTCTTCCCTTCTCACTACCTTGCCACCCCACTTATCAATCAATAACTTGAAGACCTGGCTCTGTGCTTCTGCGGGAGGCTTCGGAGGAATAGGAGGAGTGGAGATCTCTTCTGCCTTGATTCTGAGCTGCCTTCAGCCTAAGTGAAAGAATACCTCATTTGGTGTCTTCCACCTTCCCTGCTTCCCATTCATTAACTAAAGCCAGACTGCATCTTCCTCTCCTGACCCAGTTTTGCACTTCCTTTGGTGAGGCCAGGGAAGGGAGTTGCAACTTGTTGGAGAATGTTGTCACTTCTCCTACCTGGAAATGCCTCTGCCTTGAGGTGACCTCTGATCTCTGCACAGTGCTCTGCACACAGTAAGCGCTCAATAAATACGATTGATGATGATGATGATCTCTGCGGCTGTGAGAACTGACAGGCAGCTGAGAGCAGCTGAGAGTAGGGACAGAGGTGCTTGGTAAAAGAGAGTCAAGAAAGTTCCTAGGACTAGTGGGGAAGGGATGAGGGGAATAGGAGGGACAGATAGGGATCTACATTGTTAATTGCCTGTAATTCATTCAATCGTATTTATTGAGTGCTTACTGTGTGTAGAGCACTGTATTAAGCGCTTAAAAAGTTGGAGGTTGGGTCCAGGGGACCGTAGGTGAGGGTAGATTAAGACCGAGAGCCCCATGTGGGACATGAATTGCATCCAGCCTGACTAGCTCATACCCATCCTAACGCTGGATACGGTGCCGGACACATCGTAAGCGCTTAACAAATGCATTCAACTCTTCCCGGACCTCGAGAGTGTCTCAGTCAAGGCTTTAGTTTTTTTTTTTTAATGTAATGGCATTTATAATAATAATGTTGATGGCATTTATTAAGCGCTTACTATGTGCAAAGCACTGTTCTAAGTGCTGGGGAGGTTACAAGGTGATCAGGTTGTCCCACGGGGGGCTCACAGTCTTAATCCGCATTTTACAGATGAGGTAACTGAGGCACAGAGAAGTGAAGTGACTTGCCCAAAGTCACACAGCTGACAATTGGCAGAGCTGGGATTCGAACCCATGACCCCTGACAAGCCCTGACCCCTGACTCCAAAGCCCAGGTTCTTTCCACTGAGCCATGCTGCTTCTCTAATGATAATCATGGTCTGTGTTAAGCACTTACTATATCCTGAGCACTGTACTAAGTACATGGGACTCTCTAAGTAAGGTGGAGATCAGGTTTTGAATCCACATTTTACAGAAGCCGTTTGCCTGTAAGGGCTCAGTCAACGACTCGGACTTGATTTTGGAAGGGAATCTGATTGCATTTAATTCCATTTGAATGTACTGGACGATCAATCCCACAATATGATAGCTCCCCATGGCATAGTGGATAAAGCACCAGCCTGGAAGAGAGAAGGCCATGGGTTCTAATTTTGGCTCCACCACCTGTCTGCTGGATGACCTTGGGCAAGTCACTTCTCTGTGCCTCAGTTATCTCATCTCTAAAATGGGGATTGAGATTGTGAGCCCAACGAGGGAAAAGGGACTGTGTCCAACCCGATTTGCTGTTATCCATCCCAGTGCTTACAGTGCCTGGCAAACAGTAAGCACTTAACAAATATCATTATTATTATTATTATTATCATCATCTGCATTTTTGAGAAACATATTACAGTCGTATGCTGGGGAAGTGGTATGGCCTAAGGGAAGTAGCATGGCCTAGTGGAAAGAGCATGGGTCTGGGAATCAGACGACCTGGGTTCTAATTCTGGCTCCACCACTTACCTGCCGGTGACCTTAAGTGAGTCGGTTAACATCTCTGTGCCTCAGTTCCCCCATCTGCAAAATGGGGATTCTGTACGTTCTTCTCCATTCTACTTGGACTGTGAACACCCTCGTGGGACCTAATTATCTTGCAACTACCCCAGTGCTTAGTACAGGGCTTGGCATATAGTAAGTGCTTAACAAATGAGAAGCAGCATGGCCTAATGGAAAGTGCATGGACCTGAATCCAGGCAGTACCTGGATTCTAACCCTGGCTCTGCCAATTGCTTACCGTGTGACCTTGGATAAATTACCAAACTTCTCTATGCCTCAATTTCCCCAACTGCAAAATGGGATTAAATACTTCGTCTTTCTCCTACTTATACTGTGCACCCCATGCAAGATGGGGACTTTGCCTGACTTAATTAACTTATACCTACTCCAGCGCTTACAGTAGTGTTTGACACACAGTAAGCACTGAACAAATACCATAAAAAAGTAAAAAAAACAAATTCCAGTTTTTATCTCTGTAGCCTTCTCTTCCTTTCCACCACCAAAATGCTTCTTGTAGAGGCTTTTTTTCCACATTAAAAAGATTAAAAAATGAATGCCACAGAAAAATTAGAAAAACATTTTACGTTTACTACAGAACTTTACTATTTTTCCAACTACTTCAGTGAGTGGTTTGGTTTTTTTTCAAAGATTGTAAGTTCTAGGTGGGCGGGAATTTTATCTGGCTTAATTTACCATCTTCAGTGCCTAAAGGAACAAGGTACATGTTTAATAAATATTACTTAATGATGAGATTGTATTTTCTGGCAAATGCTGTAATCATCATCAATCGTATTTATTGAGCGCTCACTGTGTGCAGAGCACTGTACTAAGCGCTTGGGAAGTACAAATTGGCAACATATAGAGACAGTCCCTACCCAACAGTGGGCTGACATGTTACCCCTGATTATAGTGGGGGTTGAAAGCTAAAGGAGAAGGAAAGTGTTTCATATCCCAGCTATCACCTCCTCAGCACTAAAATATCTACAATGCATAATTCTTAGTTCTGCCATGAAGGAACATTATTGGCAGTCAGGAAGTTACAAACTTTAATGGGTGAAATTGTGTGATTGTAATCTTATTAGTGCTAGAAAAATTCCTAGTCTCCTCGTCACTGTATTTAAACCTCTTTAAATATTTTTGTTATGTTCATCCTCCACAGGCATGTTTCTAGCCGAGCTGATAGAAAAATACTTCGTGTCCCCGACCCTATTCCGAGTGATCCGTCTGGCCAGGATCGGCCGGATCCTGCGGCTCATTAAAGGAGCCAAGGGGATCCGCACGCTGCTCTTTGCCCTGATGATGTCACTGCCTGCCTTGTTTAACATCGGCCTCCTGCTCTTCCTGGTCATGTTCATCTACGCGATCTTTGGCATGTCCAACTTCGCGTATGTTAAAAAAGAAGCGGGGATCAATGACATGTTCAACTTCGAAACCTTCGGCAACAGCATGATCTGCCTGTTCCAAATCACCACCTCCGCCGGATGGGACGGTTTGCTCGCGCCAATCCTGAACAGCGGAGAGCCAGACTGTGACCCAAATAAAGCAAACCCCGGTAGCTCAGTTAAAGGAGACTGTGGCAACCCCTCTGTTGGGATTTTCTATTTTGTCAGTTACATTATCATATCGTTTCTGGTGGTGGTGAACATGTACATCGCCGTCATCCTGGAGAACTTCAGTGTGGCCACCGAAGAGAGTGCCGAGCCCCTGAGCGAGGATGACTTTGAGATGTTCTATGAGGTGTGGGAGAAGTTTGACCCTGACGCAACCCAGTTCATAGAGTACAGTAAACTCTCTGACTTTGCCGCGTCTCTGGATCCCCCACTTCTCATAGCCAAACCGAACAAAGTCCAGCTCATCGCTATGGACCTGCCCATGGTCAGCGGGGACCGAATTCACTGCCTTGATATCTTATTCGCTTTCACCAAACGTGTTTTGGGTGAAGGTGGGGAGATGGACAATCTTCGCTTACAGATGGAAGAAAGATTTATGGCAGCCAATCCTTCCAAAGTCTCTTATGAGCCAATTACAACTACACTGAAAAGAAAACAAGAAGAGGTATCAGCTACCGTCATTCAAAATGCATATAAGCGTTACCGCTTAAGGCAAAATGTTAAAACTGCGCCCATTGTATTGAACAAGGATGGTGGCGTTGATCCCTCTATTAAAGAAGATAGATTTTTCGACAAGCCTAATGAAATTTCGATAGCAGATGTGACCCCCTCCACCACGTCCCCACCTCCCTATGACAGTGTAACAAAGCCAGACAAGGAAAAGTATGAAAAAGACAAATCGGAAAAGGAAGACAAAGGGAAAGATGCCCGAGAAGGTAAAAAGTAAAAAAGAAACACAGAATTCCATTTGGTGAACAATTGTTTACAGCCTGTGACGGTGATCCATTTGTGTCAATGGGACTCCTCCAAGAGGTCTATGCCAAACTGACTGTTTTTACAAACCTACTTACAGGTCAGAGTCTATAACGAGACAGTGACCCCACATCAGTAAATCGTTACTCTCTGAGAAAGGGAGCCAACTGTATGCTCTACTGGCCGAAGAGGAGAGATAAATGGCAAATCAGAACGCAGGGAGCATTGATTAAACAATACAAAAATCTAAAACTTTTCTGCTTAAAATAAAACTCACTAGTTTGCTAAAGATAGTCCTAATTTCGACTTTGATCGTCTTTTACTATGTTTCTGTTGCTCGGATTCATTTTTCATGCATAGATGAGCACATGTAAGCATTCTAGGTAATAAGTTTCAGGAAGGTCCATGATTTGATTCTCTGTAATGTTATGCTAGGAATGACATATTGGTTCCTGAGTCTTTTAGCTCAGAATGGCAAAATGTGGTCACAGGAGAGTTTTATTTACTGCCAATTATGAAAGGGGTTCTAAATTTTGAGGTGCGTAAATTCTTTTTAGCTGCATCAGGATTTTTCTGTATTTTTTTCACCCAAGCGACTCTTTGTCATATACGGATCACTAAGCATTATAGCCTTCATTCACAGGGTCTTGTGCCCAGTATATTCTGTATCTTCTCCTTAGAGTCTATGTGTGCAACTTCCATTCAGTGTGAAGAGTGGATGCTAGGTATGTAGTGCTGAGAGAAAGCATGCAGAGGAAAGAGAGAGGAAGCAGCTACTTCTGACTCTTTTGACTCTTCTCTCTAAAACCAACTATGGTATGGATCTAACCTACAAACCTAAAGTAATCCAAAGTAACACTTTATGACTTTGTTTTGGTTCCTCTTGCAGTATTTCTTAACAATCCTTCAACAATTGGTGAGACAGGAATTTGTATCCCAGTAAATGTGTGCTGATATGGAAATAGCTATTTTGCAAAATGAGGCACATCTAAGCAGAAAGATGATGATTTGAGCACAGTATTTCTTGCATCAAATATGTCCCATATTGATTGTTGGCAAGTTTCCATCCAATAATGAGGTTTTTCATTCCATGTCTTTATAGTACCAGTAACTTGTGGGCAATTACAGATGTGTGTTTGTACAGCCTAAATCTGGTC
The DNA here is from genome assembly GCF_015852505.1 of Tachyglossus aculeatus. Lineage (NCBI taxonomy): Eukaryota > Metazoa > Chordata > Mammalia > Monotremata > Tachyglossidae > Tachyglossus > Tachyglossus aculeatus. The sequence goes on along the minus strand of NC_052074.1, from coordinate 51,903,198 downwards.
AGTCAGAACTTCCACAGAAGTCTAAAAAGTGCTTAGTCCAGTGATATGCACACAGTAAGCACTCAAATACCATTTATTAATATGGTAAGCCACATGATAGTTATAACTTGAAAAGAATGTTTGACTTCATTGCTTCTTGGCCTTAAGCAATTGCTTGCAATGATTTCAGGGCAGCTTTTCTTTCTTTCTTTTTTTTTTTTTTATTTGGTAACTATACATGCAAGGTCCACCTAGACAATTCCTGGTATTGCTAAATATTCAGTCTAATGAAAATGTGGTTAGAATTTTATAATATAAAAGTTGTAAAAAAAACTGTTTTGTTTAAAAGTTTTTTACATTAAAAGAAGAAAAAATAGCTCATTTTCATTGTTTATATCCACGTTACCTTTTCACCCAGAAAACTGACAAAATCCAATATGAAGAAATAGTGGGAGTGTTTACTTTGATATCACTTTAAAGTGAAAATAGTTTTTATTGAAACTGGGAACTATATTTATTGGCTTCTCCGAAGTGATAGTAGGAAAATGAATGCTTTATTTAAATTCTTAACACTACCAGACCATTAATGAGATATTTTGCAAGTGAATACTTAAATAGGTCTATTCAATGTTATTTTATGCTATACTCCAAATATGTAGGTAATTCAATCTTCCCCATGCCCCCCACATGAAAACTAAGTAGTGAGCTTTGCATCATCAAATCATATCAGGGCTTTAATACAAGATAAAGGTCATTATAGACTCGTACTTCTAATGAGATGACCAACTTGTAGCTGCATTATTTAACTGCATGCAAGTGGCATTACCATAAATAATGGTAAAACCTCCATGCTAAAAGGCTTACAGAGTAACAGTTCTATTGTCACATTTTTCCTTTCAACCTTTTACATTTTTATTAAAAATGACTGTAAGGTAGGAAGTGAGGCACTGTATATACATGCATCAATAAGTTAGAATAAAGACACACAATGATACAGAAGTGTAGAAGCCCTTCTGTTCTGTGACACCTGGTCAAAAATGGCTCAGAATTTTTTTATTTCCTCTCAATGACGATTATGTGGTTTCTTCAAAACAAATCAGTGGCTTTAAGTACACTCCTTAAGGGCAAATGGTTATGTTCTGTTTCTTCCCCAAACTTTATTTTGATTCTATTTCTCATGGTAGAGAGGGCCAGGATGAAGTACTGTGGACACAACATGGAATTGGAACATTCAGTGTTCACGTAAAGAAGCCCGAATAGAATCGGGGCAGAGGTTGAAAGTCCATGTGTTTCCGAGTTGAGCTGGGGCCCAACAGAGGCATCAATTTCCCTTTTTTAAGAAATCTTTGTGAAAATCCGTTTAAGGAATGGCTGTAAGTATAAAACATAAATATTATCTGTGTTGTTTTCATGATAATGATTTTCCTGGATTCCCAATTGGTTAAGAAAATCTGAAAGTCATGACTGATATTGTAATATAGCCACAGCTCTACTGAAAGAAACACATTGTAACAGAAGCTGAGAATAAAGCCACCAGAAAATTTAAATCATAATGTGTCTGTTAACGTGTGTGTTTTATTCTAGGGAGAGTGACTGTACTTGTGTCTGATGTAAAAAAGCATGCCCTACTGAAAAGAGCACTGGCCTGGGAGTTGGAAGACCTGAGTTCTAATCTCTGCTCTGCCACTTATCTGCTGTGTAACCTTGGGCAAGTCCTTCACTTCTCTGTACCTCAGTTGCATCATCTGTAAAATGGGGATTAAGACTATGAACCCTATGTGGGACAGAGACTATGCTCAACCTGATTTTTTCGTATCTACCCCAGCACTTAGTACAGTGTCTGGCACCTAGTAAAAGCAGCGTGGCTGAGTGGAAAGAGCCCGGGCTTTGGAGTCAGAGGTCATGGGTTCAAATCCCGACTCTGCCAATTGTCAACAGTGCAACTTTGGGCAAGTCACTTAACCTCTCTGTGCCTCAGTTACCTCATCTATAAAATGGGGATTAAGACTGTGAGCCACCCCGTGGGACAACCTGATCACCTTGTAACCTTCCCAGCGCTTAGAACAGTGCTTTGCACATAGTAAGCACTTAATAAATGCCATTATTATTATCATTATTATGAGTGCGGGGCACTATAGTAAGCACTTGGGAGAGTACAATACAACACATACCAAAAAAAAAAAAAGGAAAGACACATTAAGTATTTCTATAGATTTCCAGATGGAAGAGAGAATGAAGAATCTGGTTGCCAAGGCAGAAGGAGGATAGTTGTCTCCTCAGGCAAGTCATTTCACATGTCTGTGCCTCAGTTGTCTTATACCGTTGAGTCGTCTCCGATTTATAGCGACACTATGGACAGATCTCTCCCAGAATGCCCCACCTCCATCCACAACCATTCTTGTAGTGTGTCCATAGAGTTTTCTTGGTAAAAATGCAGAAGTGGTTTACCGTTGCCTCCTTCCGCGCAGTAAACTTGAATCTCTGGCCTTGACTCTCTCCCATGCTGCTGCTGTGCAGCACAGATGAGTTTTGACTTGTAGCAGATTGCCTTTCACTCGCTAGCCACTGCCCAAGCTAGGAATGGGTAGGCCTCTGCTTGACTCTCCCTCTCATAGTCAAGACCGGTAGAGTGCTGGAAACTCTACAGATGTGTCCCTGAGAGAGAGGTGTCTTAGTTACCTCATCTGTAAAATGGTGATAAGACTGAGCCCCATGTGGGATATGGGCTGTGCCCACCTTGATTAGCTTGTCAGAGGTCATGGGTTCAAATCCCAGCTCCGCCAATTGTCAGCTGTGTGACTTTGGGCAAGTCACTTAACTTCTCTGTGCCTGTTACCTCATCTGTAAAATGGGGATTAAGACTGTGAGCCCCATGTGGGACAACCTGATCACCCTGTAACCTCTCCAGTGCTTAGAACAGTGCTTTGCTTATAGTAAGCGCTTAATAAATGCCATCATCATTATTATTATAGTAAGCACTCAACAAATACCATCTAAGCAGGCTTTCCACTCAGGCTGGAGGCCCCTTTGGAAGAAGAGATATCAATCTTTGTGTAAGTATAATAAAATATGTAAAAATCTTAGAGGTTTTTTGCCCAACTAGAAAATTACCTAAAATAATTACCAGCTGGTTTTCATATAACAACAGATATGTTCTTCTTGTTTTACATGCAGTTTAAGTTTCCATGTGTAAAGTGATGAAAGCAGACTTCCTGAAGGCTTGTCATATCTTCGAAAAACTTAACTCTGCCCAAGGAGAAAAGCAGCACCAAAACATTCGGGATAAGCAAGAAGCCACCCCATTAAAATGGCTTGACTTGTCCATCAATATCTCTTGATAGCATATCTGCTTCAGAGAGAGATAAAAACCCTCGAAGTGGGCACTGAATGCAGAAAGGAAGTTGCAAAAGATCCTAGTTTGTATGGTAAAAATATGACTCGTGTTCTCACACATGTGAGGTTGTTGCTGAACAATCAATCAATGGTATTTATTGAATGCTTATGGTGTGCAGAGCACTACTAAGCACTTATGAAAGTATAATTCAACGGTTCAATTAATTGTATTTATCGAGTGCTTATTATAAGCACTCAGCAGTTAGTAATAATAATAATAATTAATAATAGAGTTGGTAGACATGTTCCCTGCCCCCAACAAGCTTCCATGGCATTTACTTTCCCAGTCTTCATGTGAAAGAAAAGTGCAAGGCATTCCCCTGCCCAAAGGAAAAGGTTTTTCCCAGTCCCTTTAGCTCAATGACTCTCTCTCTTTTTCTGCAACCCCCAAGAAAAATGGTACCAAATGTAAAATAAGACTACTTGATCTGAGAGCCCGTTCCCAGCTTAAGCCTTGATCTAGGAAGAATAGACCTTCAATGAGCTAGATCAGTACTACATAATGCTGGATTGCAAATCAGAAAACCATAAACGAATAGAATCTGTGTCAGGCAAACCAGGATGCCCTATTAGTGACTTTAAGTGGGTAGGATAGGTTCACAGTAGGGCACAAAGGGACTAGAATATTTCCATCTATGAAGTCATGGACCAAAGGTTACTGGCAAGTTTCAGCAGAGAATGTCTTTTGATCCATTTTGTCCAAGCTAGGGAATGATTGAGATTGATCTTTAGTAAGCATATTGGTTCAGACTCTGTTCTGAATCCTAGGTTTAGAGTTTCTGCAACAGAAAACACCAGGTTCCCCAGTGTCTGGCTCAGAAGACAGACCGTACTGAAGACTAAACTGCTGCGCATGGTTGTATTTCAAGAGAGAGGGGAAATTGCAAACCAGAGTACACAGGATCCTGGTGTGAGGACGTTTGTTACATTCAAGAAGGAAATGCAAAGAATTTATGGCTTTAAACATGTGGCTATAAACACGTGGCTTTGTCAAACACTCCACATTTAACTATATTAGACTGTGAGCCCTGTGTGGGACAGGAAAGTTGTTCACTTGGGTTACTCTAGTGGAAATACCACAGAAGTCAGATCTGGATTTTAAGGTAGATTCCTCACTTGCTGGGTGATATTGGATGATACACTGGGCCTCTCTATGCCTTAGTTTACCCATTGATAAGTTGTGTAGGTGGTATTATTGTTGTTACTATCATTACTACAAATAATAACTCCTAAAACTAAGGCTTTTGGATAATGTGAGTCCTATGTGGTCTGCCCTTGGTTTAGTAACTAAAGATGTGATTGTACTGCAGTAATTTGTGAATAATAGGATGTTTCCAGTGTTTCTTAAAAGAAACTAGATGGTCAACCATTACCCAAATGCATTGTTAGGTAAAATGTATGCATGAACTGTAAGACAATATTCATACAATAACCCATGTAATAACTTTTACAGTATTCCCCCTAGTCTGTAAGCGCAGGTAACATGGATACCAACTCTGTTGTACTGTACTCTCCCAAAGGCTCTGCACACAGTAAGCCTTTAATAAACACCATTGATTGACTGATTAATACAGTGCTCTGCACACAGTAAGCGCTCAATAAATACGATTGATTGATTACAGTACAGTATCCCCTGCTGTGACCCTCTCTCAGAGTTGTCACCCTCCCTCTGTGCCAGCTCAAAGCCCTCATTCCGCCATGGTTTTAAGCTGTTACATGTCCATTTAGTCAATCAATCGTATTTATTGAGTGTTTACTGTATGCAGAGCACCATACTAAGTACTTGGGAGAGTACAATATAACAATATAACAGACACATTCCCTGTCCTCAACAAGCTTACATGCTAGGAGGGGAGGCAGACATTAATATAAATAAAAATTACAACCCACCTCACTATGTAATATCTGCTTATCATTCCAGTAAAATGTATGCAATTACTTTCATCCCTGCTTGGGGATTGCTGTTTGTTGGCTGGCTACAGTGTTAGGGGCTGCACAAGGCATTGGGCTTGTGGCCTGAATGGGAACTTTTTTTTAACAAGGGGCTATAGAAATTCTGTAGTTATGGACCATTAGAAAATACATCTCTAGATTGGTCAGTCAATATGATTTCAGGCAAATTACTGTATTGAGCTGTCCTTTGGTTGGAAGCAGCATGGCCTAGTGGAAAGAGAAAAGGCCTGAGAGTCAGAGGACCTGGATTCTAATCCTGTCTCTGCCACCTGCCTGCTGTGTGACCTTGGACAGGTCACTTAACTTCTCTGTGCCTCAGTTACCTCATCTGCTAAATGGAAATGAAATCCTTCCCCCTCTGATTTATTCTGTGTGCCCTACGTGGGACAGGAGCTGTGTCCAACCTGATAACCAACCCCAGTGCTTAGAACAGTGCTTGACACACAGTAAACGCTTAATCATTACCATAAAAACACTGACACAACTAGTAGTGTGGGATTACATCCTGTGTGTGACTGTCACAGAGAGAGGTTCACTTGCAAATTCTCCATGACAATACAAGGCACCTTGTCTGCTGTCTTGACTAGCAGGGAAAGCATTGCTCAGACATCAAGAGGGGAAAGGTATGCCTTACACTATTAGCTCAGAAACAGCAAACTTGCAGTTCATGCTCATTTCCACAGAAGGGAAAAAAAATCCTTCCCTGAAAAATATCTTGAATGCAGAGGTATCAAGTGGTTCAAATGGGGGTTTCATCAATTTAGTGCAAGTTACATCAATATCCCACAGCACCAGGGAATTTAAAGTAGGTTGGTTTCAAGGCTCCTGCGAAACTGAATATGAAGACTGCAGAAAATGGAAAAAAAAAATAAGCAAAGTTCAGGGGCTTCATGAGAGCAAAAGCAGTTTGAGCTGTGAGAAAAATGGGCTGGAATTCGAAGCTGGGACAATTCCAGAGCTGCCTGGAACAGGGGGAGTGGGAAGGGAAGAAGACTGAAACAGGAAGAAGTGGGTCTTCTGCTGCAAATCTCTACCTTTTGAGCTAGATCACAACCACCAGCCTGAGGGAGAGAAGAAAATTTTGCTGGGGTATCTGCATCCATCTTGGGGACCTCCAGTCACAATTATCCTTAAAGCAGCATAAGCAGCATAATGTGTTTTATTACAAATATTGTGATGGCCACAGACATGGTCTGATACAGACTTAGATAGGCCCTATCCAAATTTCTTTAACACAGACACAGCCACATAAAATGATATTCCTGCCCAAAGCAAGCCAAAGACATTGAAACTCTTTTTGTATGGGATGTACACCATTTTTTGATTAACTTTTAAGACTGTAAATCAGTCAATAAGCATTCATTGATTTTCCCCCCTTCCTCACCCAAAGAGCTATATGCTTGGTATTTCTTAGGATATGAACCCCTTGTGGGACAGGGTCTGTATCTAATCTGATTATTTCATATCTAGCAGAGAATACAGTAAAATGGTTAGTGCCTAGCAAGGGTCAAAAAACCCTTTATTATTCTTGTTATTTTAGTCCCCATTAAAATAGACTGCAATTTTACAAATTCAAACCGAAGACAATCAACATAGACATAGAAGAGAAACTGAATTTCAAGGGATTTAGTGGGAACACATGTGGGAGAGTAGGTGTGGACTATGCCGTGTTTGCAAAAAGAAGCCCCAGGTGAATTGATGAGGTTAATGGTGTGCAGCTGGGAGCAATCAGTTGGCACAGACAAAATGGCTGAATCCTCTCCTGAGGAGAAGTTTGATAAGGGGCTTACTCCTGTGTGTTTAAAGTTGGAAAGACCTGCTGCAAATGGGACTAATGTTCATTCTGCATCCAGGTAAAAAAAGAACAAAAAAAAGACTGGGAATTTTAGGATGTCCAAAACTTGAAGGGAATAGCCTGAGGTAGTAGTAACCCAAAGGGGAACGCTTTTATTTTGTTGTTAATGTTCTTTTGCTTCACATATGAGGAGATCCCTCTGACAGAAAAAAAATGCAATGACCAAAAATGCTAAGTGATAATATGTGTGGGGGAATTGGGGCTGTGTTAACGATTGAAAATAGGGCACCTTGAAACTCGAAGGAGTTCTGCTATATAGAACTCCTACATAGTGACTTCATTTGTGGGGGGAGAGTGTTTTTTCTGTCAAGTTTATGTATGTCTCTTGAAGCACTATAGGAAGTGGTTGGGGTGGGAAGAAGGGAACACGTAAACAACTCTGTTGTAGTGTATATACTCTCTCAACTGCTTAATACAGACTCTGCACATAGTAAATGCTCAATAAATGATTGGCTGAAAATGTTTAGCTGGAGGCGTGAGGTATATTGATCCTCTAAAGTAGGTTCCTAGGAAATATTTTTTGTTCACTCCTTTCCATGATTCTCCACTCACCTATTCTTTCCATTTCCAGTAGCGGGAGGGAACAGGCTGAGTTGGCAGTAAGGGCTCTGATCCCAGTGTGAGAGGATTGCTGTCTTAAAGGGACACTTTTTACTCTTTAGTATTATCTTTTCCCTCTTTGGCCTTATTTAGGTTCTTAAAATGTCGTATCTATTTCAAGTGGCCTTAAAACTGAGTAGAAGAGTTTCCAGGAACAAATTCCTCACGGGTACCTGCATTCTCAGCGCTTAGAACAGTGCTTTGCACATAGTAAGCGCTTAATAAATGCTATCATTATTCTCTATTAGGCCAAAAAAAAAATCTGTAGGAACTTTCCTGTGTCTATTTAAAGAAGAGAATCCTTGTTTTTGTTTTTCTTGGACTTGAAAGGACACTTGATAAACCTGAGTGCAGAATTGCTCTAATAAGAGGTGAAAGACAATACATTGTAGCTCAGTTGTGAAAGGAGCATTAAAAATGATTCTGTCTGGAATGATTTACAGCAGAGAATCGGCAAGCTGTTCAGGAAAAGAGATGGATCTGAATGGGTGGTTAAATCTCAGAGGAGTATCTTATTTTCATACACACTCAACTCTTTGTCCATTTGCTCTGCTCCCTGCATTTCAAAGGTAGCTCTTCCAAGGATTATGGAGACACCAACCCTTTATTTCCAGTCAGGACTCAATCTAAACCATCCCAGAAAGATTAGATGCTCTCCTGTCCAGAACCCCTGAATAGATATTTGTTATCACTCACTGCTGACACCTTGCATGTAACCTAAATCCCAGAGCCACTGCTTAGCCCATCTCCTTTTTATTCTGATCTCAGGGGAATTTAGGAATAGCTGACCATTGCTTTTCTTCCCTCTTCATTTGCTTTTATCTGTTTCATTGCACTTTGGAGTTTCTGGAGTTTTGGCAGAGAAAAACAAAATGAGTTGCAATTTACCTAGTGTATTAGCCTGGTCCAGGTGAGACTGTTTAGTTAGCGGACCTGCTAAAAGGCTTGTTGGATCAATTTTATTGAGCGAGAAGCAGTGTGCCTCAGTGGAAAAAACACAGGCTTGGGAGTCAAAGGTCATGGGTTCTAATCCCAGTTCCACCACCAAAGGCAGCTGTGTGACTTTGGGTAAATCACTTAACTTCTCTGTGCCTCAGTTACCTCATCTGTAAAATCGGGATTAAGACTGTGAGCCCCGTGTGGGACAACCTGATTAGCTTGTATTCTCCCCGCCCCACCCCCCCCCCCAGCCCTTAGAACAGTGCTTGGCATATTGTAAGCACTTAACAAATGCCATCATCATTATTGAGCACTTACTATCTGCAGAGCACTGTACTAAGCACTTGGGAGACAACAATAATACAGAATTAGTAGAACCACTCCCTGCCCATAATAAGCTTTGATGGAGGAGGAAAGATACTGAAATTGATAGATTGTGGTTTGCAAATTATAGGTTTCGGTAACTTCCGCTACCTGTTTTTTCTTGACCTTCCTCTATTTCCCCACTTGGATAAATGAGTTGGCTAAATACAACTTCATGCAGAGCAACAAGGCTTTCAAGTTTTGCCAGGACAACCTTCTTTTAAACACAATGCCCACAGCTGGAAAACTGATGACTAACAAAATACTATTTCTGAAGCCCTGACAAAAAACTGAAGTTCTCTAAACCCTGCTTTTTCTACTAAATGATCCATCTATTTTGAGGCTTCCTCTCGTTTAAGAAGTGCTGGACTGCATCAATACTTTGTGCAGAACACTGTATGAAAGTGTACATGATTCCTGCTCTCAAGAAACTTGCAATCTAGTGAGGGGGACAGAGACTAAAATAAATTCCAAGTCATGGGTAGAGGCAGAGTTTAAAGATTTGTAAATAAATGCTACTGGAGGGACAAGTGGTGTGAATATCCAAGGACTTAGTGGGTGAGGACTCAAGCACAGAGCTGATGAGGAACTGTTAAAGTGGCAGTAAGGTGAGTGAGATTAAATCAGGGAAGACATCCTAGAGATAATGGGGTTTTTAAAATTTGTTTTAAGAGGGGATTTGACGATGGGGAGGGTACCAGTCTGAAGATGTGAAGGGGAGGTTTTCAAGTAGCAGGGAAACCTTGAGCAAAGTTGACAACTAAGGCACATTGACAGGGTTGGCGTTCAAGGAAGGAAATGTGCTGACTGGGTTGTAATTCGGAAGGAGGGAGGGTAGTTGGGGGAAGACTATTCAGAATGCCTTTAAAACAGGTGGTCAGGACTTTCTGCTTCATGCAAAGAGGATTTCCCCACTCATACATTCAACCACAGTTACTGAGTGCTTATTGCATGCAAAGCATTGCAGACAGAGAAAAAGAGTGGAACGAGGAAAAGAATCCCCTCTTTCCTGGCACATACATCCTTTCTTCTTCATTAATTCAGAGAAGTGTCCTCTTCTCATCCTGTCTTCCTGCTTAATGCATGAGAGGTAAAGGGCAGAGTTGAAAGTTAAATAATGGAATCTGACCTTATCCAGCCTGGATGAAGATTGATAAATTGATTTGAACTATCTATTCTGATAGTTTTCACAACTAACAAAAAGGTTTGTTTGTTTATCCCCAAAGTGGTTGAAGATAGTCTATTTAGGAAAAAAAAGACAAGTGAGTCTCTTCTCCGTGGTCACAGCCAACACATCACTTAGGATAGTATTATGGAAATATTTTTGGAAGACCACCAGAAAAACTGATGGGGAGTTGGCGGTATTAGAGTGGTAATTCCAAGCAAAATTTTATACAAAAATATATACTAAAATTACTTCAGTATAAGGTAAAATGCTTGCAGAGAAATGTTTTATTGCTGTCAGAAAGAGGGGAATGTGCACTTAGGTATCTTACCTAACAAGAGATATAAAACAGGTTGTCTTGGGGAGACCACTATTCCTGAGACCACTAATCTCTAGATTTAAAGTGAACAACAAAACCAACCTCTTTGCCTTTATTAGAAACGCAAGGTAGTTATAATAGCCTGAAAGCTCTGTTATATTATACTTTCCCAAGAGGTTAGAATAGTGCTCTGCATGCAGTAAGTGCTCAATATGATTAATTTTGTTGCACTCTCCCAAATGCTTAGTATAATGCTCTGCCTACACTAAACACTCAATAAGTACCATTTATGGTACACATTATGCATTTAATATGCACAAGCTTCGTGCTATGTCCTGAGGATCCATTCCAGTGGTAAACAAAACAATAAATTACACAATTTAAACACTGTGCTTAGAGAGTGGAGTCCTCAAACTTCTCACAGCTCCTGGTACAGTCTGTTTTACAAAAGGATGGTACATAAAGCAGTATGGCTTAGTGGCAAGAGCCCAGGCTTGGGAGTCAGAGGTTATGAGTTCAAAGGCCGGCTCCACCGCTTATCAGCTGTGTGACTTTGGGCAAGTCGCTTCTCTGTGCCTCAGTTACCTCATCTGTAAAATGGGGATTAAAATTGTGAACCCCGCATGGGACAACCGGATCACCTTGTATCCTCCCCGGCGCTTAGAATAGTGCTTTGCACATAGTAAGTGCTTAACAAATACCAAAATTATTATTATTATAAAGAAATGTGGGCAGTTGAGCAATAGATGTCTCATGCTGCCATCTACAGTGGAAAGGAACAATGCAGTATACAAGCTGGGATTTTTCAACCTAAGAGAAGCCAATCTGTATGCCCAACTCTGGGAAAACTCTGGAAAAAATTTACAAGCCTCTACATAGCAACATGGAGAGGGGATAAACAGTTTAAGAAGAATGTTTGGGAGGTTGTTTTTTAATTTCGGAGGAGTATGGGTTAAAAGGCATTTGTTACATACTTTATCCCTGCTAGATGTAGAACATTACTTCTTGAAATTACTCCAGAATCACAGAGCCTATTTTTTTTTTTTAATCAAAGGAGCAATTCCACCAGGTGCAGAAAAATCCAAGACACCCAGGGTAAAGAAGTCAGAATGACAAAGTAGAAACTTCTGTCCTGAATTATCCAATCAAACCAAATTAGGGAAATATAGTGTAGATGGAACAATATTTAGGTGGACACACAACTATTGGCAGATTGTACTTCGAGTTGTCAAAGGTTTATTGTTATCTGGAGAGCAGAGTAAACTGTGACCTGTAAGGGTCATTTCTGCTTGCCTCCATATTTGGCATTTCCTACAATGTCAGGGTTGAATCTATCAGTTGTATTTATTGTGTAGTGTGTGCAGGCACTGTACTAAGCACTTGGGAGACTACAGTATGACAGAGTTGATAGACATATTTCCTGCCCACAAGGAACTTACAGTTTAAAGGGGAAGATAGACATTAAAATTACACATTTGTACATAAGTGCTATGATGCTGAGGGTGGGATGAATATTAAGTGCTTAAAGGGTACAAATCTCAGTACAAGGGTGATGGAGAGGGAGTAGGCGAAATCAATCTTATTGAGCACTTATTGAGTCTCTTAGAGATAGGATTTTAATAAGGCTTTGAAGGTGGGGAGAGTGGTGTCAAAAGCATTAAGTTCAGAAATGTTCTCAATCATATTTATTGAGTGCTTAATATGGGCAGAACACTGAACTAGGCTTTTGGCAGAATACAATAAAACAATATAACAGACACATCCTCTGCCCACAGCAAGCTCACAGTCTAGATGGGGAGACAGATAATTAATATAAATGAATAAATTGCGACTGAGGTTGAATAAAGGCCACAAGTCAGGGTTATGCAGAAGGGAGTGGAAGAAAAGGAAAAGAGGGTCTTCAAGCTTAGAAGCAGGGAAGGAGTTTAATTTACTCTGATCCTAGAACAAACGAGGTGACGGCTTTGGTTGTGACTGGACTGTCAGCTTGTTGTGGGCAGGGAATGTGTGTGTTCTTTATACTGTACTCTCCCAAGGGCTTAGAACAGTGCTCTGGACACAGTAAGCATTCAATAAATTTGAATGAATTTATGACTGTTGTGAATATTGGACTTTCAAGCAGTTTGAAATTCAGCTCCTCTACCGCAGGACCATATTGCTTCATATTATTGGCCTTGTCTTTTGTATTGTATATTTGCATGTGTGTGTATTGTTTCATCTGTCCTTATATCAATCATTAGCTGTTCCCCATCCCTTATTCCTAAAATATGAGTTTCTTGTGGGCCAGGGAGTGGGTGTAATTCTTAGCTGTGTATTTTTTCCCAGCTCTTAGTACAGTGCACTGAAGATACTTCATAAACATTACTGATATTAGCCTAAAAGAAAGCTTTAGTGATAGAAAAAAAATTGTAGTAAGCCATTCTTGACCAAAAGCTGAGATCTTGGGACTTTATCCATATTGGTCAACAGGGAAATAATTATTTGCAGATAAAATCTCTACTTTAAAAAGAAGTTCAGATAGAGTAGCATACTTTACAGTGCTGGAGATTTTTAAAGATCAAAAAGACTAAGCCTTGGATGGCTTAGTCATCTTCCTGGAGGGTAGTGGGTTGGACCAGATAATAATAATTATTAACATATACAGAATTTCTTAAGCACTTACTATGTGCCGAGCACTGTTCTAAGCAGTGGGGTAGATACAAGGTAACAGGTTTGGACACAGTCCCTGTTGCACATAGGGCTCATAGTCTTAATCTCCGTTTTACAGATGAGGGAACTGAGGCACAGAGAGGGTAAGTGACTTGCCCAAGGTCACACAGCAGAGATGTGGCAGAGCTACCTTAGAACCCATGATCCAGGCATATGCTCTATCCACTATGTCATGTTATTTTCCAGATGATCTCTGGCTATCATCTCCAGCTCCATAAAGCTCTGGATAGCTTGTAACCTGAGTTAGAGATCCCCTTTTCCCCAGGCTTACTAAGGGCATATAAGGGCAGTTTCCATTCCGTATTGACCACAACCACAAAAAAAGAATACTATCTAGAGCTGAGATTCTGCTCAACTTAGACATCCGCCAACATTTTTATTGGGCCACGTGGTCTCATTATCTTGGCACTCAATCATATTCACTATTGTTTTTCTTAGAAGCACATTTAGTGGGATTCCAGTATAATTTAGTCAGGATTCTCCCTGCTGTTCTAGACCAATTGGTGAATGAGAGAACGTCTATTGGCAAAATTCAAAGTTCCAAATACAGACCATTAAATTAAATTTGCTAACAAGCAACAGGGTGGGAGTTATGATGAGTGGAAACTGAAGGAGCTAAATTGATGTATTTATTGTATTGTAACAGACAGAGATGGAAAATGTCCAAATGGAAAATGAGTTCTTTTTTTCCAGAGTCAATTTCCAGTTGAATCAGTGGGAAAAATAACAATATATTTTGCATCATCATGAGACTGCCAGAGACCAAATGGCATTTTTGCATGAAAAAGATTTTAGAGGTCACTAACAAAATCCAAAAATGCAAGATACTATTGGTTATGTCAGTATTCCCCAGCTACTTGGGAGTGCTCTCCTGGCTTCAGTAGCAGTTGCTAGACCAAGTCAGTAGGGCCTGAGGGCTGGTTAGATTCAGAATGCCCGAGAAATTTCAAGCCATAATCTCTGCCCTAGAGGTAGGGATGACCAGGCGGCCCAGTTATGCTTCAGCTGGTTGGTGCCCTCCCTGAGTTGGTCACTGGATGGGTTAGGGCATCAGCCCAGAGTGACCTGTATTCTCAAAGGCTGTTAGTGGCCTTCCCTACAAGTCAGGGAGAAAGGCAGGACAAATGCAAAGACAGAGCCATAAAAGGAAATGCAAAACACTCCACTTCAATCCATACTTCATGCTGCTGCCCGGATTATCTTTGTCCAGAAATGCTCTGGGCACATCACTCCCCTCCTCAAAAATCTCCAGTGACTACCACTCCATCTGCGCATCAGGCAGAAACTCCTCACCCTGGGCTTCAAGGCTGTCCATCCCCTCGCCCCCTCCTACCTCACCTCCCTTCTCTCCTTCTCCAGCCCAGCCCGCACCCTCCGCTCCTCCACCGCTGATCTCCTCACTGTACCTCGCTCTCACCTGTCCCGCCATCGACCCCCGGCCCACGTCATCCCCCGGGACTGGAATGCCCTCCCTCTGCCCATCCGCCAAGCTAGCTCTCTTCCTCCCTTCAAGGCCCTGCTGAGAGCTCACCTCCTCCAGGAGGCCTTCCCAGACTGAGCCCCTTCCTTCCTCTCCCCCTCGTCCCCCTCTCCATCCCCCATCTTACCTCCTTCCCTTCCCCACAGCACCTGTATATATGTTTGTACATATTTTTTACTCTATTTATTTTATTTGTACATATCTATTCTATTTATTTCATTTTGTTAGTATGTTTGGTTTTGTTCTCTGTCTCCCCCTTTTAGACCGTGAGCCCACTGTTGGGTAGGGACTGTCTCTATATGTTGCCAATTTGTACTTCCCAAGCGCTTAGTACAGTGCTCTGCACATAATAAGCACTCAATAAATACAATTGATGATGATGAAAACACGTGATGAAACCTGAAAACATTTAGAAAATGCTTAAACATCTCTCCAAGCAAATGAAAAATACATCATTTACCAATGTGTTCTGTGGATACTGACTGAAGCTAACCTTCACGTTTAATAGGATATTACTGTATTTTCTTTATATTCCCTGCCCTTCACTGCATTCAGCTTTGCTTCAGTGTTTGGCAAACAGACAATTAGAGGACCTCATTGCTGGTGATTCTATCTCGGGATTTGTTCTTGATCTGGCTTCTCCTGACTCTGAAATTGACCCGTGTGACCTTGGGCAAGGCACTTATCTTCCCTGAACCTCAGTTTCCTCATCTGTAAAATGGGGATGATACCTGCTCTCCCCCACCTCTGTATACTGTGGTACAGGAACTGTGTCCAAACTGATCATCTTTAACCCAGTGTTTTGGCACATAGGAATCACTTAATAAATGCTGTAGTTTTTTATTTTTAATAATGGTTCCAAGATGACACTGTGTGAAAATGCAAACAGATTGGTCACTTATGGTAAGTCCAAATCTTTCAGCTGTATAAAAATCTGGACAGTACTTCAAATGTGTAGTTAATCAATTTTATTTGAAACTTAGTTTTAATGCAAACATACTTAGTCCCAAAGTCAGACTTCTAAAGAATACATTTACCTTCATCATTTATTTTTCTTCTACTTTGTCTATTTGTGAATCAGTGGTTAATGTTCTGCCTTCATAGTTAATGGCATGCAGTTTGTGTGTAGGGGTTTCAGGTGCAGGCTAATAGATAACCACAGGCTTATCAGTCAGTGTTGACATGGCTAACTAGTTCATAATCCACTGGATGATGTTTTGAAATTGTGTGTGGTGTGAAAAGGTTACAGGAGAGCGTAGGGCTGTGGGTCAGGACACCTGGGTTCTAATTCATCTCTGCCACTTTGCTGCGTGACTGTGGAGGGCAAGTCACTGACCACCCCGTGTCTGTATCGTCATCTGTAAAATGGGGATTAAATACCTATTTTCCCTCCCTTTTAGGCTGTGAGCACCAGATAGGACAGTTTTGGCCATTTAGTAAGTGCTTAATAAATGACACTATTGATTATTATTATTTTATTTCTGGGAGCAAATCGCCTGCAACCAGAAGGGCTACATTTGTAAAATCTTCTTGAAGGACATAGGTTTGTGTGGTCTGTATATATCTGTAGTTCTTTAACTAGGATTTAATCCAAGTACTACTGACAGATCATTGCTTCCACTCTGAACCTCTCACCCTATCAAGGAGAGTGTTCCATCATTCTAGGGTTGCTAAGACCCCAAGAGTGCTACAGAACAGTGGCATTGTCTTCAGCCAAGGCTCCAGTATGGGAAAAGCCCCATGAAACTCCACAGGGGATTCACATTAGATTACACTGCAATTTTAATGAAATTTAACAGGAAAATTTACAATATTTGACAAAGTATTCACAGTTAGGAAGTGGAATATATGTAAAGAAACTAGGAACCATAACGTAACTCTACCATCAGAGACATTGAGTAGGCTTAAAGAAAGAGATATCTTCTTTTTTGTGTTCATTGGTATCCCTTTTGAAGTATATTTTTTTTGCAGCCCAAGTACGGGTTGGGTAATAAGCATCTAAAGAAAGCTCTGAGTCTTAGGTAATCAGAACCATGAAATTTCAGGGATGGAACCCAAGCTTGCAGTCAAAGTGGGGGAAAAGGAACATCACTTGGTGGCTAAGAATGACCTAGATGCAGTTTGATTACATCTGGGCCACAGAAATTGGCATGGGAGGGTTTGGGTACTGTGGGGCGACCCTCATCATTCATCATTATAGGAGCCAACATAAAACATGGGGAGGTTTGTTGGCATGTCACTAGACACACAATAACCCTATAATCTACTTGAAAGCACCAATACTCTTCTCACCTATTTCAAAAATGTATGCATTGATTTCTAATGCCCTAACAGAACTGAGAAAATATATAACAGGTCTTGGGGCTGGCAAATCTTTTTCAAGCAAGTGTATTTACCTGAGTCAGGGATCTGACTAGAAAGCAAATTAAACTGAAGGATTGTGATGTCCCTCTTTTCTTCAAAACCACCAATTTATTTCACCATGAAGACTTTGTCGGAAAGTACCTGACACTATAGATCAGACCGCATACCTCACCCCTCTAGCACCAATTTACTGTACCTTGATCTTCCTTACTGTACTTCAAACTTGCTGTTGGCCCCTTGTTCACACCCTCCTTCCAGCCCACCCCTTTCCCATCTTCTAAACCCTGCTAAAATCTTATCTCTTCCAGGAAGTCTTCCCTGACTAACCACTAATCTCTCATTTCCCCACCCCAACCTCCATTTCTTCTGCATTGCCTATGCACGTGGATCTGTATTCCTTAAACACTTTGATGCTTGCCCCACAGCACTTGGGTACAAATCTTTACACTCTGATGCTTCCTGTAGTCGTAATTTATTTTAAGATCTTTTTTCCCCCACTAGAATGTAAGTTCTCTGAGGCTCTGGTCTACCAACTCTATTTGCATTGCACTCTCCCAAGCACTTAATATAGTATTCTGCATGCTGTAAGTGCTCAATAAACACTAAATTGATCAACTCGGGAGGTGAAGCAAGTAACATCAGTGCAATTGGCAGGGGAGTCAGGACACAGAATATTATGGAGAAAGTGCAAATAATTTTAAGGACAGAAAGAATATTTGCTAAAGTGGATTGTTAAGCTAGAGCTTTAGAAATGAATAGACGGGTGAACCATTATATTATGGAGTATACCCATCTGAGTGCACTCTGGAGTTCAAATTTTGTGCCTGACTGAATTCTGGGGAGCCTGTCAGCAAAATAGGTCTCTACCTGAATAACACATTGACTCCTGTACTTCAAGTGATCACTCTTTACCTGGAGTCATTTCCAGATATAATTTATCCCATCCCCAAGTCATGGTCTTCTTTTGTTCTTTTCCTGTTATACAACTCTTCCAGACACTATTCTTCCTCTTTTCTCCCCACTTCTGGACACCAATCCCCCCAGTCATCTCTCTCATTTCCCCTATATGCTTTCCCTGTGGATCCTTGATTTTTCCCCCCCAACCCCCTCATCTCTATGGTGTCTTCTGGCCCCAAATTGCCTGGGAATTACCATGGTGCTTCCTAGGACATGCTAAATGATTTTAGGAAATGTTCCATTAATGAAAATGGAAGGAAGAGAAGCATCTTGTGGCTGAGAGGAAAATTCCCAAATATGGGTGAGAGCCAGGACTCCAGAAAAGTAGTGACAGAGAAGGACAAAGAGACAAAACAAGGCTTTAGAATTTTGGGAGAGAGCCAAGGAAATAGCTAGAAAAGTCTCGAGGAATAAGAAAAGGCCTTAGATAAGCATTAGGAAGGGTTGCAACCTTGGAAAATCCATTAAACACAGATTAAGAATTTTCTTAAATTTTTAATTTTATATGTCCCTAATTATATAGGAATCTAACTGAAACATTATTTCCCTATTGCATCCTGAGTAATTTCCCTTGGAAAAACACATATACAAAGATTTCTGCAGAGAAATTGGTGGCACCATAAATGCATTAAATTTTTACCTTTAGAGACTTGGGTTTAAATTAAGGAAAACATTTGAACATGATTCCTTTCTTTAACTCAAATTAAGCTTTAAGATGATTTCTCCTACAAGCAGCTAAATTTGAAGTGTGTGTGTGTCTCTCCCTCTCTCCCTCTCTCTCTCCCCTCTTTATTCATCTTGAGTTTCATCTCTCCATTTTAATTTTCCATATGTCCAAAATTCCTTCAGAGCTATCGTGGTTAAGCCCACTCATTTAGAGAGATTAGTAACCACCTTTAATTCACCTCTACTTTTGCTAGCTCCCAGATACAATTCTGGAACTTATATAGTGGCTTATACCATTTGCTAATTCCAACAGATCCAAGGTATAATATGAGAAGGCACGTTGCACGCAGTTGGCAATCAAATACTATTACTAAGCCTCAACAAAGAGAGACTGCATAATTTTTACCTACCAATAGTTGCATTAAATTCAACCTAGCGAATAGCTTGAGGAAACGTTAGATGAAATCGAGGTTATTCTGTCATGTAATGACTTGCCCAAGGTCACACAGCAGACAAGCGGGATTAGAACCCAAGTTCTGACTCCTAGGGCCATGCTCTATCCACTGGGCTATGCTGCTTCTCAATACTAGATTGTACATGTGATTTTAACAAAACTTAACTGGGAAATTTATAATATTTGGCAAAGTATTCATCCTTGGAAAGTAGAATATATATAAAGAAACAAGGAACCTCTAATATCAGAGGCTACTGAGTAGACTTAAGAGATATTTACTTTTTGTGTTGTCTAATGATGTCCCTTTTGAAATATACTTTTCTGTAGTCTCTACACATAAGTTCAAAAGCAAATACAGTGTCCACTCTGTGAAGTGAACACCTTCTCACACAGTGCAATGCTGTTATTATTTTGGGTGGAGCTTTTCTTCTGTTTCTTTAAACTAATGAACTGATTCTGATTTGGCCAATGTTAGGTTAGAAATGAGAGATGAAAGAGTTTATCCAGAATTTACTGATTTTTAACAATAGGGTAGATCATGATTGTGTGATATCAAGTCTCTTCGTGAGTTTGGGGTTGGGTGGGTGAACTTGAAAAGGGAAGATTTGAATTTAAATCAATTCTGGAGACTGTGATCTGATTGTATTGCATCTATCCTAGCACTGAGCACAGTGCTTGACATATAGTAAGTGCTTAACGAACACCACTATTGATGATGACAAGAATCTATAAACTTCTGCTTGGCTAGTATGGAAGCTGCAGGGATGCTAGCCCTTGGGGAGGTCTTTATGGTATTGTTTGGCTTCAGGAGCCTCAGTTTCAAGGAGCAAAATATGGATGAAAGTTAAAGGCCTGCAGGACACATCAGGGTATCACTTTCAGGGCTAGACCCTCTTTAGAAGGAGTCTCAAAATGGGGTCTCATCATGTCTCTCTGTATCTGCCTCTCCTCCCTCTCCTCTATGCCAAACTTTTTTTGCTTTTGTTTTTTATGGTATTTGTAATCACTTAGTGCATGCCAGACAATCTACTAAGTGCTGGGGTAGATACAGTTTTATACCTAATTTTACAGATGAGGTAACTGAGGCACAGAGAAGTAAAGTTACTCTACCGAGCATATGTACCATATCCTGACGACAAATAAATCAACCTCCTCACTGATCTCAACTCTGTCACCTCTACAGTCCATTCTTACACACCATTTTTCTAAAACCTCATTCGCATATATATTCTCACTCCTCCAAAACTTCGTGTGGTTACACATTCCTCTCCATATCAAGTACAAACTCCTGACTTTTGACTTTTAAAGAATTCATTCAGCTCTCTCCCTCTTACCTACCCCCTTTCTTCTCCCACCATATTCCGGTTCACATTCATTGTTCTATTCAAGCTAACCTAGTCACTGGTCTCTCTCTCTCTCTCTCTTTAATTTTTTATTAAGCATTTCTGTGTCAAGCAAAGTTCTAAGTGCTGGAGTAGCTACAAGATAATCAGGGTGGACAGAGTCTCTGTCCCACATAAGATTCACAGGCTAAATTGGAGGGAACAAGGATTTAATCCCCATTTTACAGATGAGGTAACTGAGGCACAGAAAGTTGTGACCTGCCCAAGGTCACACAGCAGGTCTGTGGTGCAGCCGGGACTAGACTGCAGGTCCTCTGACTCCCAGGGTCATGCTCTTTCCATTAGGTCACACTGCTTCTACTAGGCTACGCTGCTTCTTGTTCTCATCTCTCTTGCCCTAATGGATTGCCCCTCACCTCCTGCTTAGAACTGCCTCACATTTCAGATCCTACAGACCTCAGCTCTTCGCATATAAAAAGCCCTTCTGAAATCACATCTCTTCTAAGAAGCCTTCCTCAATTAATCTCTAACCTTCCTATTTTATATCCCCAAGCAGCCACTTCAGCACTCCCACACCACCTAAGCACTTAAGTAGTCACAACCTCCCTGAACTCTTAGTACATGTCTTACATACACTTATCACCCAAGTGGTAACTTTTGAACATTTCCCCATTCCCTTCATCCTCCTAGCTGTAATTATTTTATTGTCTCCCTCCACTAGATTGTAAACTCCTTGAGGAAAAGGATCATTTTCTTTATTTACTCTATTTTACTCTTTCAAGTAGTTGGGCAGTAGTCTGCATACAAGAAGTGTTCAGTAAATACCATTAATCTTTTTTTAAAAACATAAAATAACTTGGATATATTTATGGAATGAATTTGGGGTATTTTCTGGAATGAAATGAAATAATTCAGCATATCAGATGATCGATTATATAATCGATATGTCTCTTGGGATACGTTATAAAGGATTGGAAAAGCTGAATAATAAAAAATGTTAAACAGAAATAGTAGGCATCATCCCTGATATCCATATGAGATAATTACCCTGAGGATGATGTTGCTGTTTCATTTTGCGAATGTATGTTTCAGGAGCGCTCCCTTTCTGATACCTCAGCATTGCTAAATTTAAAAGTTTTACACAAGAGGATAGTTTAGGTAAGCAAACATATGGTCTACTTAGTCAAAGGACTACCTCTGAAGAATCCAAAATCCAAACAATATTAAGCTGTTCTGTGGACCAGAGAAGAAAGATAAAGAATGTTAACCCACCTTCTTAAACTCTCTAGCATGTGAATGATTTATTTATATTACTTTTCCACAAAGGCCTGTTGAATTTGTTGTACTATATTTGGAGACAAACCTACATTTCCTCTACATAACAAGATCTTAATGTCCAAAATTCCAATTATTAGTCAGCAGCTGTCTCCAGCATTCAAAATCAGCAGAGGGTTAGTAGGTATGAATTCAGAGTAGATGGGTAGTTGTCAGTGAAAAGGAAGATATCACTCTGAGAGCTTGCAGAGGCAGAAATGCTCTGTAGATTTGGAAGCCTGCTAAGTTGATGCTTTCTTTTGGACAAACTTTCTTTCTAATCCTTATGTTATTTCCCCTTCCCCTTTTCTCATTTTGTACGAAGTTTTCAACCCCATCTTCCGGGAAGGATAGGAAAGGCAAAAAAATCAATGTTGCCATCATCATCAATGGCATCAATAATATTTATTGAGTGATTACTATGTGGAGAGCACTGCAAAGTGCTTGAGAGAGTAAAATACAACAGTTTTGTTAGACCCATTCCCTGCTCATTAGTGAGCTTTCAGGATAGAAAGGGAGACAGATATTTGGAATTTTCATTCTAAAAAAAATTATAAGGCAAAATATTTCACAAACCAAGTAGTCCTATGAATTCTCTCAAGCAGAAATCCAGAAAAAAAATGAGGCTACTTGATTTTTAACAATTTTGAAAATGAAATGTTGAAATTTCAGCAAGAGTACTTTGGGGGCAGAGGGGTCACTGAAATGAAAACAAAGTTGTCAGATTTACAGATTGCTGTGTTTATAGCACTTGATGTCAGAAGCTCTCAGGTCTAATTTAGGGTTACCAGGCATTTTTGAAAAAGATCAAATTTTGTGCTGACTTCCTGAAGAGAGGAGATCATCTTCAGAGTGGACCGACTTTTAGAAATTGCAGAGTGTGTTTTGTTTTTCCTTTCCCAAAGAAAGAACCTTACTTAGAAGTGGCTGAGTTGGCATATCCACTTTTGCTAACAATGAACAAGGGGCTACAGAATGATGGTTGAAGCAGGGTACAGAGGGGGAGTGAAGTTTGGAAGTCTTAAGCACACTCTATACAGAACCAGCACAGCCTCAATGAATTCTTGTCGAATATTTTCATGAGAGATAAACAGCCTAGCAGTATTAAAGTAGGAAGTTTATGTATCTGACACGTTTCTTAATGACAAAATCACAAGCAGTCTTGAATGAAGCTAACGAAAAAAGTTTGGCAACTCTCTTTTTTAAAAAAAAATTGTCCTTTTTAAGTCCAGTAGGGCTGTAAAACTTGAGTTGGTGGAGATGGGGTATTTTCCTAAAAGGCTTCCTCTGGAATTCTAATTCCTTCTGCTTGGCCAGGGTGTTGGTATGATTGACAGTAGTTTTTCTGGGATGCTGGTACCCCTGCATTTTACCCATCGGTCGACTGACAGACTTTCTGAACACCAGGTACTGAACAAACAGATGTGATGCCAGTGGGTACTAAAACTAAATCACACTCTTAATTTTGTCTCTCTTCTTAAATAACAGCCCTTCCTGAGCCTAGTCAAATTGTCCGTTGAGTACAATTCACCACATGGCATATTTTACACTATTTCTAGTTGCTTCTGTTGCAATTCCAGAAGATTCCTAAGGTAGGAGGAGGGGTAGATAGCATTGATATTTAAATGCAGCTCCTTCTTGGGGAGATATTTCATGGCTGCCAAGAGGTTTGCTAAGTTTTATGGGATGGTAGGCCAAAAACCAGTGTTTTTTTAGGCTTTAAATGAAACAAGGCTGAGTGAAATATTTAACAAAGACTTGATGAGACTGTCTTGTAGCATCTGATGGCATTAAACTCCTAGTTAAGAGTACTGTAACAAGAACTATCTCTTGGGCTTCAACAACATTGAAAATTCAACCACAAAATTGCTTTAGGGTGAAAATTTCTGCAAGTAAGCAAAGCCAGGAGTAAATATTTCCATGCAAAAAATATGAACAAAAATTTAACAAAGAATAGGATAAATGTTTTTCTACTTGAAAGATTACCTCCATACATTAAAACAAATGTATTTAGAATAAATGACTTAATGATGTCATGGAAAATTACAATTACAGAATTGATTGAAACATGAGTTAAAGTAACGAATGAAGCATAATTTGTGAATTCAAGCATTAGATAACTTTCTGATGCTCATGATGCTGCTTTTTTTTCAAGAGAAGTAGGCTAATGTGATTCAATTGTTTGATGGAGCACGTTGCCTGAAGAAGATATTTTCTTTAAGCTGTTTACTAGATAAACATCACTTGCTCATTTTTATGTCTTTCCACTGGATTCAGCCTAAGCCTAGCCATAATTTCTTCAAACGATTACATTTTTTAAAAGAAAGTAGTGTTCTGCTACTCGCGTGACAAAATACCAACCGTAGCCTTAAAATATCTCTAGATTCATATTTTGGCAATAGATGCAACACTCTCCCTCTTTTAATTCCCTTTGACTCAAATTCTTGTATGGATTCCACAATTTAAGACTGGCTATAAAGGGGAGGGTTGTTTTAGGGAAATTTTCCAGATTTCCAAATAGAATTTGTTGTTTTACTCTGATTATGTACACTAGTTTTTGGCACTTTTCTGACAAATAGCCTAACTTGGACAGTTCCTAGCTAGATTTCTCATGTAATGCATTTCAATAGGGCTGCTATTTCAGGCTAATAGTCCACTGGTGTCAGCAGAATAAGAAATGATTGTTGTCTTATCCATCCTTCCTTTCTCATCTGATTTCTGCCCTCATTCTCACATATACAATTAGCTTAAGCTAATTAAGGTGGTAGGCATCTTTTTCTAAAATCTGACACAAGAAATAATTAAGCACAGATCTATGGTATAACTCATACTCAGGAATAACTACTCTAACGCAACTCCTTAAGGGTCTAACACTACCAGAATGAACTGAAACTGAGGAGAACAGATCTAGTGGTGCAAAACCTCTCAAGAGTAGAATCTTTTCAGAAGTGTGCATGACACTTGGCTAAAAGTCATTCAGGAAAATCCTTATTAGGAAAAGTTTGGATGAACTGTCAGTGAAGTGTTTTGGGGTTTTTTTGTACTCTTTACCTCCTAAACTAAAGAGTATGAGAAATGAAAATGCAGGAATCTGGACCTTGGAAGCCAATTACTGAGTAATACAACTTTCAAATGCCCCCAGGCTCACCATGTGGTTTTATGTCGCAGGAAGATGAGTATAACCTTCACAGCATATCATTTATATGAGAAGTTTAGGAAATGGTTGGATCGAGATCTTTATGTTCAAAGATGTTAGAAAGTAATTGACACCATCAGTATACACAGACAACGTATGACAAATACTGAATAGTTTGCTTGCCCTGAAAAATTGATGAAGATTCAGAGATTGTTCCATGATAGTTTGGCCAGTTGGGTGAGGGTTGAGGTCCAGCTCAAATTATTCTATGCAGTCATATTAGAAGATGGAATAAAGAATTGATCCTAGTTATTAAAATACTTTCTGATCTTCTGGGAAATATGTTAACTCAACAGGCAATGCGCATCATTGAAAGTCCTAGAGATAGTCATTCAGAAATTCTAGATGTGTCCCTAAAGGTACACACCCAAGGAAGCATGGAGATAATTGTGAACTGCTTTCCAGGAGCAACCTGATCCAATGGATGGATGACAAAACTGAAGAAAACTGACTTATACCAGGGAAACTCTATACACACACACATTCATTCATTCAGTCATATTTATTGAGCGCTTACTGTGTGCAGAGCACTGTACTAAGCGCTTGGGAAGTACAAGTTGGCAGCATATAGAGATGGTCCCTACCCAACAGCGGGCGGGCGCATGCGCTCTCTCGCGCGCTCTCGCGCTCTCTCTCTCTCTCTCTCTCTCTCTCTCTCTCTCTCTCTCTCTGTCTCTCTCTCTGTCTCTCTCTCTCTCCCCCCCCCCAAAAGCCTTCATGAATAACACAGAACTGAATGCTGTTGACATAGAATTCTGTAACCTAGGAAACATCATTTTCAATGATACAAAGAAAGCAACCAAATCCAGAAAACCAACGTATCCTTTGGAAGAAGTAGAATTAGAAGAGCGGAGTTATAATCCCATCTTCACCACTTGTCTGCTGTGTGACCTTGGGCAAGTCACTTTTAACTTCTCTGTGCCTCATTTATCGCATCTGTAAAATGGGGATTAAGACTGGGAGCCCTATGTTTGACTTAAATTCTGTCCAACCTGATTAACTTGCATCTACCCCAGTGCTTAATAGAGTTCCAGGCCCATAGTAACTTCTTAACAAATACCCATTCAAAAACTGTGGTGGCTACAAGGCATTAGGCTTCAGACCAAAGTGAAGGTCTCAGAGCTCTAGGGTTTTCTAACCATCTATAATGTTGTTACATCTAGCTCCTTGAGCTGTTTTATCAGGGTCACCTACATGCCAAATGTGACATTAAGTGGAAGATGAGATAACATGTAGCTAAGTCCTAGGACAGTCAGTTTAGTCAATCCTCTAGCATTGAAGTGATGTTCACCCACTCGTAAGAAGAATGGATCTTCCAATAGCACTGTCAGTCCATCTAATTTATTGAGCATTCACTGTGAGCAGAGCACTGTACTAAGCACTTGGGAGAGTACAATATAATATAGCAGACAGTTTATGGAAGTCAAAATAGGGTGACCGAAACCAAGGGGAACAGAGGCAGTGCTCTAAGGGCATGATACAGTTCAGCCTCAATCAATACAGCATGACAGCTGATTGCTGGGAGATACAGCAAATAGACCTGCTTCACATGCTGCAATCAATAAAGGAATAGCTCTTTTGAGCAGAAGCTTTGGAAGGATTGTGAGGCTAAAAATGAAGTTGGCAGCACAAAAAAGGATCAGTTTGTGTGTGAAAAGAGTGCTTAGCGTTTTTGGGACAGCAATTGCGTTTTTCAGCCACACATGCACTTAGCAATAAAGATGTGTGATATATATGAGGGAAAATTTTGGAAGGCATTTCCAACTCCAGCAAATGTTTTAGATACCTATTTAATGTTAAACATAACTGCACCCTGTGAATTGGCTCTGAATTGGTTTAAGAATTCTGACCCTAAAGTTCAATACAATAGATTTGGGCAAAACGATCCCTGCCTACAAGGAGTTTACCGTCTAGAAGGGGAGATAGATATTAAATTACAGATAGGGTAAATGGCAGAATATAAGTATATTCATTCATTCATTCAATTGTATTTATTGAGCGCTTACTGTATGCAGTGCATTGTACTAAGCGCTTGGGAAGTACAAGTTGGCAACATATAGAGACAACAACAGGCTAACAGTCTAGAAGGGGGAGACAGACGACAAAACACGTATTGCTTTTCATGTTACAGCTGCATTATACTTAAATGTAAGCCTGTGTTAGCTGATCAGTGTAAAAGCACTGCCTTAATTTTTTAATGTTCTAGATAGCTCACGGATAAATCATGTCCAAGAAAATTTGCCTTTTCTCCACCCTACTTTCATTTCAAGTCTTTACGCTGCCTTCAAATTTATTTCTTTAGACTTTTATACTGTCAAACTTGTCTGTCATTAATCCTTTTAAATGGGAACTCCTTCCAGAAAGCTCTCCCCAACTAATCCTACTCACTCTCTAAACGTCCAGCACAATTCATGATCCTTGATAAATCCATGATAAACTTTTTTTTTTTTGAAAGTACCATATCAGTATGATCGCATTATGCTTGCAGTAGGTGTGCTTTATTTCCCTTACTGGAGTAAATGCATTTTGAAGGAAAGGCATATGCTGATTCTTTATGAAGCTATGTACCTATGTGTATGTCCCTACTACATATTAAATGGTAGGTTTATAAATGACAGAATTCATCCTTTATACTAGATATTAAGCTAGAAAAAACAAAATTTGCCTAGGGGAAACAGTTAAATAATTTTCCCTTTTTCTCAGAGATTCTCTTGGGACCCACTGTATAACATCCCTTATACCAACTCTGATTTCTTTTAGGACCTTGGCAAGTGGCTACTCTACACAATTAGTTGTGGCTGTGGATCAATCACATTCAAATCAATGGCTAAATGACCTTCAAATAGTAGTGAAAAACCACCCAGAGCTTTACAGTTAAACACCACCTTGGATATTTTTCACTATGAAAAAACAACAACAGGAGAGCAAGGGAAAGGAAGAGATAAAATAGCTTTTAGAATTAAGCCAACTAGCCAAGGAAAAATATTTTGGTTTTCTTTTTCAGCATCAATTAAGAGTCATTGAAGCACACGGTAATTGCTATGGAGTAACTCACAAATTTTTATGCCTGTATAACAACAGCTATGAAAAACTAACACACTTTATTGAAAGGGATATTGTGACTTTACCACTTCAAACTATTTCATATTCCAACTCACTGAAATCTCAACTAATTCCAGAGTCAGACTCAAACTGAAAAATGATTATGAAATCTCATCTTTTGCTTAGAATAATAAAACATTGGAGCCATTTTTATATGGCAAATGAAAGCAATATCTGAATGCTGATTATTTCCTCAAAAAACATAAAGACAGAGTGCTGGAAACCCAATAGTGAGGGGATGGGGAATTAGGTCACAAGGATTCACAGCTCAGTCAATAGCGAGTGGTTCTCATTTAATGGAGGGTTCCTCAAAACCTGAATTAAAACAAAAAAGACCAAAAATTTTCTAATTTCATCTTATTATTCAGTTATTGTATAGTATTCTAAAACTGAGATGACTTTTCAAATCTCAGTTTATTTTTTAGTTGTAGAATATCATAAAACTGAAATGATTAGAATAAAAATGGCACAGATCAATGATGCCTGCTGACTAAGCAGGTTCTATTGGAAAATATTCTGTGTTTAGAGCCTTCTGGCTGCCCTCTATATAAAAAACAACAACATCTTTAACACTGAGAAACATGCAGCTGCTTGGCTTGTTGACTAATCACTTCTGTTATTTTCAGCACTGGAATAAGTCAATTTTTGGACTAATTTCAACCCAAGATAATAGCAAGTCTTTGCATTTGTGATCTTTTATCTCTGAATTTCCAGGCCTGGATGATTATTTATTAATTCATAGCCCAATTCTGGACCAGTTGCTGTTCTAACAAATCTGGATTAGAACTCTTAGTTCTTTCCTAATAGTTTCCTTTTCAGATAAGTCCACACTGCATGCACTTACAATAACATACTAGATAAATGCTGTATCTCTCAACATTGCATTTTGACTCAGCTAACCTTTTCATTCCTTACCCTGAGCAGAAAGTGCATCAAGATGATGATTCAGCTTTAACATTTCTCAGTTTGATAACATTTTTGTTCATTCTTCTATTTGAATCAGTCCATATTCAGTATAAATTTGGTGGAAACATCAATGCAAATTCATCAGTGATAGGACCCCCAAGGAATTCAACTGTCAGGTGGAGCCAATACATTTGATAAGATTCTGGGGTAAAGATCTGTTTGGGTTTTTTTCTGTTATTTATGACTTTGGCATGTCATTAAGGCACTTTCTTAATCATAGTTGAAATCCTCTAGTGTGGAGCGAGATGGAGAAACCTAGGTTGGGAAGCAGCGTGGCTCAGTGGAAAGAACCCAGGCTTTGGAGTCAGAGGTCATTGGTTCAAATCCCGGCTCCGTCACTTGTCAGCTGTGTGACCTTGGGCAAGTCACTTAACTTCTCTGGGCCCTAATTCCCTCACCTGTAAAAATGAGGATGAAGACTGTGAGCCCCACGTGGGACAACCTGATTACCTTGTATCTACCCCAGGGCTTAGAACAGTGCTTGGCACATAGTAAGCGCTTAACAAATACCAACATTATTATTATTATTATTATTAGGTTCTCAAAGGCCAGTAAAAGTTTAAATCAAGGTTCTTTAAAACTGCCTTCGAGCTTACTTCCATGTTTAAGTTAATTTAACTTTATTTAATATTTAAGTAAGCTCCACATTCTCCTTCAGATCATTCCATATCATTGGCTTTTGGCTCCGTTTTTAAAAGCTGAAGATGATAGATGGTCAAAGGAACAAAATGACATTTTAAAGAGGTCAAGAATGTTATGTTAGAGCTAAATCAAGTCTGTGGGTGAAGCTAGAACTCTGATTTCTGTTACAGTGGGTTAGACATTTGGGAAAGATGTTTAAGTTGCATATATACTTGTACTTGTAACTTGTACTTCCCAAGCACTTAGTACAGTGCTCTGCACACAGTAAGAGCTCAATAAATACGATTGAATGAATTTAAAGAACTGAGGCAGCTTTATTTCCGAGTCCCAATGCATCAATCACAGTTTAGTACCAGATTTTCAGTTGGATGCCGAGACTGGGGGCTTTAAAACAGTTTTTTCAATGCAGCCTTTGAAATCCTCCATAAACTGAAAACTTTTCAGGAGGAATGAAGTGAAGGGAGTCCGTGAAAAGCAGTGATCTCACGGATCAGATTCGCGGCTTCATCTGGGGCAAAAGGCAAACCAGTAAAACAAAATGCTGCCTAAGGGTGGGGAAAATCAGGATCTCAGCCCACTTCTGGCTTCAGATTCTTTAACACAGGGTAGTGAACTCCAAAGTAGCTTTAAAGAACCTTGATTTGAACTTCTATTCTTCCTTCAAGAAACTAGATTTCTTCATCTCTCTCCACCACTGGATGATGTCTTTTAGACTGTGAGCCCACTGATGGGTAGGGACTGTCTCTATATGTTGCCAACTTGTACTTCCCAAGCGCTTAGTACAGTGCTCTGCACACAGTAAGTGCTCAGTAAATACAATTGATGATGATGTCAACCAAACAGAAAATGTCTTAATGCCCTAGATGTGTTTGGTCAGGTGGTAGGAGAAGTTCAACTTCCCTTCCCCTCCCTCCCATGTTAGACCTAATGAACCAGCACCATAGGGGACTGGAAGCAAGAGGAGTAAGGAAGAAGTGAGGGGGACCATATCCATCACTTCAACGGCCGAGCACGTCATCACCACGAGATAGTCCCGGGCCGCCGACATGATCGCCTCGTGTCACACACGTGATCGCCATGTGTGGTCGCTGGCTCCATCCATTGCCAGTTTGTACTTCCCCAAGCGCTTAGTGCAGTGCTCTGCACACAGTCAGCACTCAGTAAATACGACTGAATGAATGAGAGCTCCATCTTGTGTAAGTTGGAATGGTGGATTGGCCTCGTTGAGAAAATCAATCCATCAATTCTATTTATTGAGCACTTACCATCTGCAGAGCACTGATGCCCAGCGCTTAGAACAGTGCTTTGCACATAGTAAGCGCTTAACAAATGCCATCATTATCATTATTATTATTATTCTCTGAGCCTCAGTTCCCTCATCTGTAAAATGGGGATTCAGACTGTGAGCCCTAGGTGGAACAACTTGATCACCTTTATTTGTACATATTTAGTCTATTTTATTTTGTTAATATGTTTTGTTCTCTGTCTTCCCCTTCTAGACTGTGAGCCCGCTGTTGGGTAGGGACCGTCTCTATATGTTGCCAACTTGTACTTCCCAAGCGCTTAGTACAGTGCTCTGCACACAGTAAAGCACTCAATTGAATGAATGAATGAATGCAGAGCACTGCACTAAGTGCTTGGAAGAGTGCAGCCTGAGAATGTCAGTTCTACTTATTGAGCACTTACTGTACGCAGAGCACTGTACTAAGTGCTTGGAAGAGTGCAGCCTGAGAATCCGTCAGTTCTATTTATTGAGCACTTACTGTATGCAGAGCACTGTACTAAGTGCTTGGAAGAGTGCAGTCTGAGAATCCGTCAGTTCTATTTATTGAGCACTTAGTGTATGCAGAGCACTGTACTAAGTGATTGAAGAGTGCAGTCTGAGAATCCATCAGTTCTATATTGAGCACTTAACGTATGCAGAGCACTGTACTAAGTGCTTGGAAGAATGCAATCTGAGAATCTGTCAGTTCTATTTATTGAGCACTTACTGTATGCCGGGCACTGTACTAAGTGCTTGGAAGAGTGCAGTCTGAGAGTTGGTAGACGTATTTCCTGTCCATAAGGAATTTACAGTGTATTACAGTGTTTTACAGTGTATGTACAGGAATTTAATTCATTCATTCATTCAATCGTATTTATGGAGCGCTTACTGTGTGCAGAGCACTGTACTACAAGCACTTAGTAAGCTTGGGAAGCACTTCCAGTGCTTAGAACAGTGCTTTGCACATAGTAAGCGCTTAACAAATGCCATTTAAAAAAAAAAAAAGTACAAGTTGGCAACATCTAGAGACGGTCCCTACCCAACAGCAGGCTCACAGTCTAGGAGGGGGAGACAGAGAACAAAACATATTAACTAAATAGAATAAATATGTACAAAATAGAGTAATAAATACGTACAAACATATGTACATATATTTAATACTCACAAACAGTATTTGTGAGATCAGATAATAATAATGGCATTTATTAAACACGTACTATGTGCAAAGCACTGTTCTAAGAGCTGGGGAGATTGCAAGGTGATCAGGCTGTCCCACAGGGGGCTCACAATCTTCATCCCCATTTTACAGATGAGGTAACTGAGGCCCAGAGAAGTTAAGTGACTTGCCCAAAGTCACACAGCTGTCAGTTGACAGAGCTGGGATTTGAACCCATGACCCCTGACTCCAAAGCCTGTGATCTTTTCCACTGAGCTAGCTCATCCCAAATCAGGCCGAACTCTACCAACAAATGCAAGTTTTATCGTGGTTTGGGATTGTCACCTTATATTCCCACACAGTCATTTTCATTGGTTTTATGACAGACCACTTATGTTTGTATTCATTCAGTCATTTACTGAGCCCTTACTGTGTGCAGAGCACTGTACTAAGTGCTTGAGAAGTACAAGAGAAGCAGCATGGCTCAGTGGAAAGAGCCCAGGCTTGGGAGTCAGAGGTCTTGGGTTCTGATCCCGACTCCACCACACGTCTGCTGTGTGACCTTGGGAAAGTCACTTAACTTCTCTGAGCCTCAGTTCCCTCATCTGTAAAATGGGGATTAAGACTGTGAGCCCCACGTGGGACAACGTGATCACCTTGTATCCCCCCCAGCGCTTAGAACAGTGCTTTGCACAGAGTAAGCGCTTAGCAAATGCCATCATTATTATTATTATTATTATCATTAGAAGTCAGCAACATATAGAGATTGTCCCTACTGAACAACGGGCTCACACTTTACACCAGATTACCATTATTTTGCTCTCAAGGGTCAATACTTAGAAGCCACTCTTGCTATCTCCCCATTGTCATCTCTGTCCTCAGCACTCTCTTTATGGACATATGGTGATATGTTCCATGGATTATTCACTCATTCAATTGTATTTATTGAGCGCTTACTCTGTGCAGAGCACTGTACTAAGTGCTTGGGAAGTACAAGTTGGCAACATATAGAGACGGTCCCTACCCAACAGTGGGCTCACAGTCTAGATCTGTACTTATTATTATTATCATTATCTGATCTGTACTTCATCTTCCAGATATTATCATCTGATCTGTACTTCATCTTCCAAGCTGACCAACTAGTTTTCTCTTCACTACAGTTTTGGGGTCAACCTGGCTGGCTTGTTGCATTTTTTTTTATGGGCTTTACCGTTTGTCTCTATCTCAGTATATCTCTTTGTATCTTAAGTGCCTTGTTTTTCCCAGTGTTGCCTGAATCTTGCAATCTCCAAACCTCCTGCTGTTGCTTTTGTTTCCCATTTGATCCTCAAATTATGTTTTTCTTTCCACACATTTTGCCTATCTTCTGTCACCCAGAAAGATCGATGTCGTTACAAGCAGAAAACAACCCCAAAAGTCATGGTCTGTAAAACAAATTCATAGCTTCTGTTGGGCCAGAATATTGTTGGTAAGACAGAAATACTTGTTTACTGCATGGTGGAGATGGACAATGATCAGGGCTGGCATCTTTAGCCCATAGTCTTATATTCAAGTAGCAGGGTGAAGCATGTAAAAAGCCAAACTCAGATCAGGTTCAGGCAGCCCTCCAGTTATCTCAGAATTCACATTGTTTGGGGCTTTTCTAACTAGTGGCTGAGGGACTGCTAAAGTAGAAGTGAACTAGGTCCCATTTTCAGGGGACACATCAGGTGTTTCCTCATGGGTTCTCGCTGTCCTGGGGGCTTCTGTGGAGTTCAGTTGTGAGATGACATATTTTGAAAAGTCTATTGATGTAAATACCTGACAATGTCATTGTTTAGACAATAAATACAAGTGTTTCTGTTTAGAATACTGATCAATGGGAAGATTCATATAAACAAGTCATCATTTCAGATACCAATTTTATGCTTTGGAGTTTGTCCAGGCATTCTAGACTGAAATGCAGATAGATAAATTTGTGATGATGTGATGCATGCACACATGCACACACTCACACACACACGTCATGTCACATGTCATGTCATATCACGCCATATGATCAATGACATGAAAAGATTTGCAAAATTGATTTAGCCTAATGTTTGGAAATTCATCTTTGTAGTTCAGTACAATATGATAAAAAAGTTCTCCCAGTTTGAACCTTATCATAGCCAATAATATACTGTCTAGTTCAGTGGACTACTATCCTCTGTTTTCAAAATTGTATCTGAAGACAGACGAGATCAAAGACCACATTTAAGCTGTCCCTTAACTCTTTAAAACTGAAAAAATTCATTGTCCACTATCAAAGGGCAATTATTTCCAACAAACTCAGAGAAGCTTACACAATTGACATCAACCATTACAATCGTATTTAAATAATGCATAACTCCATTGTATGAATCTTACTTTATAGACTTCTTATAATTATATTGGCAATATAATTATTATATACAACATATTTTGAGGTATAATTGAACCATATGAAGACCTTGGCATATAATGCCACAACCAGACCCTTATGCTTCTGTATTGAGACTGCAAGTTCATGTTCATAAATGCTTTTTTTTCCCCAAGAATAGCCTGAAATTGAAAAATTTGATATGACTTGAAATATTAGCAGCTGAGGGCACTTAATCTGCCGTTGAATTTCCTCCTCCAAAAATAAGGTCTCTTGCAATCAAGCAGTTAAACTTTCCAAACCATCAGGTTTCTCCTTTCCCCACCCTCCACACTTTCCAGAGAAGAATTATGAAAGCAAGAAATATGCTAATGTATTCCAAACTTGAATCCTGAACTTGCTATGCTTCTCAGTAAGTAGTAGTGAAATAGGCAATACTTGGGTCAATAATCTGCAAATGACCAGAGACAGGTGCACAACGGCTGCTGCATTATCTGCATGGAAGTATTAAAAAATCCAAATCAATCGAGAGCATCCAGTTTACCTGATCATCTTCCAAATCTCTTCACACGTGTATTCAGAAACACTACAATCTTCTATTCAGTAAAGTATCCCCTGAAAAGTCTGTCTGCAGCATTTTCTTCCCTCCTCCTCCACCCCACCATTTCCCTCTACTCACCACGATGAGTTAAATGGTGTATTAAAAGCAATCTGTGCCTTTCTGTCATTACTTTGCTTTACAGTTTCTCACTGCTTAGGTGTCGGTGCAGCAGTCCTTTAGAAACAATGTGATTTTAAAAAAAAATTGTATAGGATGTGTACCGTAAGCACAGAAGTAGGATTTTTGCGTTTGCTGACGGCTATACATTTAACTGCTTCCAGTCATTCATTCTAGAAGAATGAGACCAGTTTTTCTGAGCTATTCTTGCCTCTCCGCCGAGAAGTCAGGAAAAAAAGGAAAAAAGACTTCGTGATCTCCATGCAAACTACCAGCCAGGCTGCTGCCAATACTCCTTAATCTTGCCGGTGATGACATTCAGCTAGCACTACTGCACAGAATACAGCACCAATTTCTCATTATGTAAGGCAGTCGAGGTCAAGTGTAGGAGACACACTGCTGGCCTGTGTGAGCTAATGGGACTGCTCCTTCACATAATGCTTCAGGGGCTAAGGAAACAGGAGACTCACCCTTTGCTATGTCTTTTGGGGTAAATATTTTTGCATGATTTGTTGATTAAAATGCTATGATCTGGATAGATTATTGTCAGCCATGCTGAGAGGTTCAGGGAGATGTTGAGGGGGAAAAACAGCTCTGTCAGCATGCTTCAATAACTGTAGTAATTCTTTTAGCACTCAGCTTTAAGACACTTACCGAATAAATAAATCATAAATTAGACTTTGCTTAACAAACATCTTCGCTAACCAACTGGGATTATTGTTGATTTGACTGATTAATCCATTTGCTTGGAGGTGTTGTGGGAGAGCTTTAATAGATGAAGCTATTAGCTCGGAGAGATTTACTGCAGTTCTTGGCCGTTACAAATGTGCTACCGTCCTACAACTCCTTTGTTTGAAAATTCTTGCCTTTAATCGTTATCTTGTAAGTGGCAACAACTGAAGGATGAAGGACTGGATGCTAAAGGAAGTATGGCTAATTTTGCTACTGCGTAAATCTATCCACTTTTTTGCCTGATGATTTTAGGGTGAGTACTGCAGTAGAGCAATCCTGGCTCAGCTGCATTGACTGAGAACTTGCTCTCACCTTTTGGTTTGGGGGAGAGACTCAAAGGTAGTTTGTAAACTTGCATTTACTTTGAGCAGTTAGGATAAAGTAGTGTGTGACTGATCTTGTTACGGGTCTATATTGTTTTATGGAAAAACAAAAAAAAATCCTTGATTGAATGCAGAAATGGTGTACCCTTGAAGTAGAATCGCCCTGGGAACTACCAGGGTGATATTGATGTAGCAATTTCATACTGCCTGGCATTAAATAATATCGGTTCAGAACTGAAGGAAAGAAATGAGGGTTTGTGTTACTAACTGTAAATAGGTAGGGCCAATGCCTCTGAAACTATTCGGTTTGTCCAGTATCCATTGCAGTTAAAGCTAGTATTCAGTACCTGGGATGCTGCTAACTCATTGAAATAAATGCAATGAGTCTGGGAAGTGAGATGTGGCATAGTTAAGGAGCAGGTGTAGAATGCAAATATGCGAATGAAAAAAATATGGTCACACTTATCCCTCCAGTACTCTGAAAAATATGGCTTATCTCAAGCTTTGCTAAATAAAGCAAACCTATCCCAGGCAACTGAAAACTTGTTTTAATATTCAAACTTTTGAAATGTTGACACATGAAATTATTTCGTTAAGGAAAGTTGCTAAATATGAACATTACTGAAATTTATGGAAAGTATAGGTTACATTTAAAGTATTTTAGGTGGGTCAGGAAGTGTTAATTATTCACAAAGATATAATTTAATACCTAGATGGAATATAAAAAAAATAAAGGGGCATCAATCAAAATCCATATGTGGCTGATTCTAGTCTCATTGCTACCCAAAATTATCTTTCATGTATCCAGAAATTGTATCCATAGGAACCTGGCATAGGGTCTCTTGCTAAGTATCTTTTAATGCGTTAAGCACTTAATATTATCATCTTAATTGTTTGGTTGAAGCTGAAGTAAAGTGGCTTACTTATTGTTCTTTTATGAGATTTAATAGCTTCTTTCCCCTTGGGATTGCCTTTTCTAGCATTTAGAATTTTCTATTTATAAATATCCTCTGCTCATTTTTGCCATTCTCTGAAGAAGACTTCCTTCAGATGATACATAAGCAATTGTACCATATTGGTTAATTTAATAAACGTGACAGACTAACACATTTTAACTACTCTTTAAAAGAGTAAAATTATTAAAAAAAAAAGAACCAACTATCCTGAATTTACTGCCAAGAAAATTTCAATTTACTCAAGTTTATGATGTGTCATTAACCAGCTATTCTTAAGCAGGAAACTTACACTGTGAAGTTTCATTGAGCTTTTGATAAATTTGACCTAATCAGATTCCATTGTATGGAGGCTTTTTGTTTTCTGAAATGTTATAAATGAGGCCTAGCTCATTTTGTGGATGAGGAGCGTAGCCCATATTGCGATGGATCAAGTAGGTTTATTTGAGGTTGAGAGAGTAGAAAATGGAGAATTGCTCCCACCCTATCTCCCTGCCCATGCGGACAGGATTCCTCTATGTGATGACTTTTCATGTGTTCCAACCTGCTCACACAGCTCCAGAGAGGAACATCTTTAGGCTAGGCCAGGGTGGGAAAGGGGGCAGATCCTGGAAATGGATTGCAATGTGAATTAAACTATAAGTGCCACATGAAACCTGAGTAGTTTCGCACAGGGATGTGTTGTTTTCACAGTGGTCTTAAAGCCAGTATTGTAACTGAAACAACCAGGCCATTTTCTGTCCCTTAAGGAATCCTGGAGGTATCAAAGGGGTGCCCCCTTTCTCTTCTGTCTTTGCTGAGCAAAGGCATCCCCATTTAGTAGTTACCCCTCCCAAGACATGGTGTGACCCCACTTTTGCCAAAGTGCAAGATTCAAGCCCTTTAAATAAATTTGGATGGAGTTGTATTAATAGGTCATATAGAATCAGAAAGCTGAAAGGGCCTTGGAAAGATTATTTAATCTGTCCTTTAAAGCATAACTGTGCTTTAGCCTATCTTAGGGGGAAGGAGATTCCCCAGACATTATTAATTATGCCTTCTGATCTCTCCCAATTCTTACAGCCAGTCAATCAACCAGTGGTATTTAATGAGCACTTACTGTGTGCCAAGCACTTTACTAATCACTTGGGAGACTACAATCTGAATGATTGACTTTTAAGTCCTTCTGTGTCCATTAAAGTTCTGTTTTTTCTCTGCCCTGTCCTCACTGTAAATGGAGAACATCTTACCACCCACTACCTAGCCAATGCACCTTCATATATGAAAGACACTACTAAGCTCATTGCTATCCTTCAGACATTTTTAAATGAGGTCTTGGAAAAAAGTGAAATTTAAAATTTCATGGGATATAATGAACAGGAATTCTATATTCATTCAATCCATATTCTTATTCAAGTCCCACACCAAGTTTTTCCCTTCCAGACTGGATTGCTAATCTTTTCCGTTTAACCCCACATGATAGTAGTCTTATCCACCTGGTGGCTTTTAGCTCCCTTGTTTTGCAACTCATACAGTGCTGTTCATACTTCTTAAAATGTAGTGATTCAAATTGCACCTAGTATTCCAGGTGTGGCCTTACCGTGGTGGTATGTAAGGCAAAACTATTCTTTTAATAATGATGGTTGTGCGCTGGAGTAGATAAAAGTTAATCAGGTTAGACACAGTCTCCATCCTATTTGGAACTCAGTCTATAGGATGGAGAACAGATATTGAATTTCCATTTGAGAGTTGAGGAAAGTGAGACACAGAGAAGTTAAATGACTTTCCCAAGGTCACACAACAGGCAAAGTGGCAGAACTGGGCTTAGAACCTTGGTCCCCTAACTTTCAGGCCTAGGCTCCTGATAGAAGGCCATGTTGCTTCTCCAGGAGGTGATTAAGTGGTTCCTGAGAGTGCCCACATTTTGTTGCTTGTTTGGGCTTGACTTCAAACTTGATCCTTAAGCTTTTGTCTGTCCCAAACACAAAAATGCTGATGTTCTCAAACAAGTGCAACATGAGGATGGTGATGAACTTGCCGAGCTCCTTTTCTTGAACTTTCAACCCTGACAGCAAGTTTTCAAAATATTTCCTCGTTCTATAGGTTGGATCCTAAAAATTTAAATATTACAAGAATTTAATTGATTTTCAATGCTATATATTTAAATAGATGATCCTTTCCGAAAGCACATTCTTCTCTCAGGATTTGAATTATATTTGAGAATATATGTGTGGGCTCTCCATCAACTTGCCCCCTCCTACCTCACCTCCCTTCTCTCCTTCTACAGCCCACCCCGCACCCTCCACTCCTCTGCCGCTAATCTCCTCACTGTGCCTTGTTCTCGCCTGATCCGCCATTGACCCCCGGGCCTGGAATGCCCTCCCTTTGCCCATCCGCCAAGCTAGCTCTCTTCCTCCCTGCAAGGCCCTACTGAGAGCTCACCTCCTCCAGGAGGCCTTCCCAGACTGAGCCCTTTCCTTCCTCTCTCCCTCGTCCCCCTCTCCATCCCCCCATCTTACCTCCTTCCCTTCCTCACAGCACCTGTATATATGTATATATGTTTGTATGTATTTATTACTCTATTTTGCTTGTACATATCTATTCTATTTTGTTAGTGTGTTTAGTTTTGTTCTCTGTCTCCCCCTTCTAGACTGTGAGCCCACTGTTGGGTAGGGACTGTCTCTATATGTTGCCAACTTGTACTTCCCAAGCGCTTAGTACAGTGCTCTGCACACAGTAAGCGCTCAATAAATACGATTGGTAAAATCCATCCTCTACAGAGGTGAGGTAAACTCCTTTATTAAATGGAGGTTTGGAAGTAGCATGCTTAGTGGAAAGAGCACAGCCCTGGGAATCAGAGGACCTGGGATCTAATCTGTCTGCTGTGTGACTTTGGCCCCCTCTCCTCCCCATAACCCCGACTCACTCCTTTGGCTCTACTCCCCCTCCCCACCCCACAGCACACCTGTGTATATATGTACATATCTAGAGTTCTATTTATACTGATGCCTGTTTACTTGTTTTGATGTCTGTCTCCCCCCTTCTTTACTGTAAGCCCATTGTGGGCAGGGATTGTATCTCTTTATTGAGAAGCAGCGTGGCTCAGTGGAAAGAGTCCGGGCTTTGGAGTCAGAGGTCATGGATTCAAATCCTGGCTCTGCCAATTGTCAGCTGGGTGACTTTGGACAAGTCACTTAACTACTCTGGGCCTCAGTTCCCTCATCTGTAAAGTGGGGATTAAGACTGTGAGCCCCCTGTGGGACAAGCTGATCACCTTGTAACCTCCCCAGCACTTAGAAAAGTGCTTTGCACGTAGTAAGCGCTTAATCAATGCCATCATTATTATTATTTTATTGTTGAAATGTAGCTTCTGAGCGCTTAGTACAGTGCTCTGCACAGAGTAAGTGCTCAATAAATACAATTGAATGAACGAATGAATACCATGAAGCCAGTCCAACTTCATGGAGAATGATCGTATTTGGGCCGTTCCTCAGAAAATGACCGTCAAAGCAACTGTACTCTTTCCCAAACTGTAGTTTGTTGTGTGGGGTCATACTAACTAACCACTAACTTTTCTGTACCCTCCTGGAGCAGAGATGGGCTGCTTGACCTTTGCTTTCCTCTGTCAATGTTTCATCTCCTCAGTGGCCTCCCCTTTAGCCATGACTGAAGAGGAGAAAGTCTTGGCAGCTAGCTCTGCAGCTATTTAGGAAGGTGGAAAAGATAGTCCCACCTACAGCCAGAGCAAAACTTTCCCCTTAGATTGAGTGAAATGTAATAGCCAGTGTTGAACTAGTCTGGGAAGTTGTTATTTTTTTTTAATGGTATTTGTTAAGCACTTATTATCAATCAATCAATCGTATTTATTGAGCACTTACTGTGTGCAGAGCACTGTACTAAGCACTTGGGAAGTACAAGTTGGCAACATATAGAGACAGTCCCTACCCAACAGTGGGCTCACAGTCTAAAAGGCTCACTTATTATGTGGCAGGCACTGTACTAAGTGTTGGAGGAGATGCAAGCTGGGATTGCATCAGAAGGTAACAGGTTCTAATTCTGACTGCATCACTTGTCTGCTGTGTATGACCTTGGGCAAGTCACTTTACTTCTTTGTGCCTCGGGTACCTCATAAAATGGGGATTGAGACTGTGTTCCCCAGGTGGGACAGGGACCGTGTCCAACCTGATTTGCTTGTATCCGCTCCCAGTGCTGTGTGGTACTGTGTCTGGCACATAGTAAGCACCTAACAAATACCACAATTATGATCATTATTACTATTATTCAGGCCTGTGCTCTATCCATTAGGCCACACTGCTTCTCTACTCTTTTCCTCCTGCTCCTATTTCAAGTGTAGCAGTCACCATTCCTGAGCAAGAGAAGGGTGTGCTACTTCCTCTGCTCTCTTTAAAAAACACAGAAGACCTTGTTCCTTTCCTGTATGACAACTTGAACTCTCACATATGGGAGACTAATAGGACCTCATGTGTTTCTAGAACATCAATAAAGAGGCACAAGATATTGGAACCGTCAAAAAGATATAATAAGAAATCAACAAATCAATGGTATTTATTGAGCACCTCTGAGTCCAGAAGATTGAACTAAGCCCTTGGGAAAATACAATATTCAGAGAAGCAGTGTGGCTCTGTGGAAAGAGCAGGGGCTTTGGAGTCAGAGGTCATGGGTTCAAATCCCAGCTCTGCCAATTGTCAGCTGGGTGACTTTGGGCAAGTCACTTAACTTCTCTATGCCTCAGTTCCCTCATCTGTGAAATGGGAATTGAGACTGTGAGCCCCCCGTGGGACCTGATCACCTTGTAACCTCCCCAGAACTTAGAACAGTGCTTTGCACATAGTTAGCGCTTAATAAATGTCATCATTATTATTATTACAATTATTATTATCAATATAATAGAGTTAGTAGATGTGATCCCTACCTAGGAGGAACTTACAGCCTGCAAGGGGAGACAGGCATTAAAGATGGGGGAAAATTCATTCATTACTATTTATTGAGCCCTTACAGTGTGCAGAAGACAGTACTAAGAGCTTGGAGAGTACAGATAACAGAGTTGGTAGACATGTTTCCTGTTACAGGAGCTTACGGACTAGAAGATATTTATGTACGTGCTGTGGGGCCCAGCTTTAAACTACTTAAGGGGTACACAGCCAAGTGTATAGTTGGTACAGAGGGAAAAAGCACATAGAGAAAACTGAGTCTTAGGCAGCAAAGGGAAAAATGCATATTTCCAGTAATCTATTCATCACTGACCTACTACACTTTCATGGGTTTAGGAACATTGTGAAGGGAAACTCAGTGGACCTAGCGATCTTCAGATCAAGGCCATGTTTCTACAAATGTCAGCTAAGGGTTGCCAGCAACCTTTTACTATATGAAGGACTAAAAATTGCTGCTTTCATATGTAGCTATACCTGTTTCCTCATTGGTAAAACAGGCCTTCCCAGACTGAGCCCCTGCTTTTTCCTCTCCTTCTCCTTCCTCCCCTCCCCTCCCCATCACCCCCCTCCCTCCCTCTACCTTACCCCCTTTCCCTCCCCACAGCACTTGTATATATTTGTACATATTTATTACTCTATTTTCTTAATAATGTGAATATAATTATAATTCTATTTATTCTGATGTTATTGACACCTGTCTACATGTTTTGTTTTGTTGTCTGTCTTCCCCGGTTGGGTAGGAACCGTCTCTATATGTTGCCAATTTGTACTTCCCAAGCGCTTAGTATAGTGCTCAGCACAGTAAGTGCTCAATAAATACGATTGAATGAATGAATTGGTAGATGAGAGGCTTGGTAAGGACTGGCTATCGAGGTTGTGAGACTCATATTTCTGAAGATCTGCCAACTGCACAGTAGCCCTTTCATTTGCAGTCAGCTAAAACAGCTGAGTTTAAATGGCAAGGCTGTATTGTGTTACCTGTAAGAAATCTTTTGCCTATAACAACTGATCTGCCTTGCCCTACCAAAAATACTGTTATCTCACAGTGAAATTTATTCCTGCTTGATGATGTCTGAAATCGGTTTTAATTAGGAAGAATGGGAAGAAATCCGGTTAAACATGAAGGAGGATTATCTAGTCCAAGGTGGAGCTTTCCTTGTCATTCTTGTTTCCCTCATTCCCCTTCCTCTCTTTTTCCTACCCCATCATGTTTTGAATGGTGCAGGGCTGGGGGAGGAAGGGGGTTCCCTCTTAGGTCTTTCTCATTCCAGGGGCTCACCAATGAAGCAGACCGGTAGTCAAGTGAAAATTCTCCTACCGCCTCTGATGGTATCATGGGCTGGTAAATGAGTCTGTAGAGTTTGCTGTCCTGAGCAATACAGATTATATTTCAAGACTTCTATATTTAGGGTTTGAAACCTGAACCCAGCTGTTAGGTTCAGGTAGTCACAAATTCATCAGTTTCACCAAAAATTTCATCTTTGAATGTGAAATGTCTAGTTATTCAGATAGCATCTGCTGAATAAAGGCCAAAGATGAATAGTGATGTAGATGGAACAAGAAGTCAAATATGGCTGTAGTCTCAAGGATTTTCTTGTCTTTCTCCCAGAATATCACTTGTCAGATATTACTCTTTCCCTTCAACCTCTCCTGTTGACCACATTTGCACTCTGTTTAATTTCCACAAGTGTTAATGGGAATTTCAAGTTCTGCCAGAGCATAATTTTGAGGAACATGTATGTTGTCCCAAGTGAAATATCTGATAACACTGATCTGAATTTCTCTTTTCACCTCTGAGTAGTACGTTCTACCTTGGACAAACTGTGAATTTGGCTTTGGACATAGAAATGGCCTCACTGCAAGCTAACTATAATCATGCAGGAGATCAAAATAACTTTGCTAATGTGAGTGTTGCTTAGGCCAGCACCTCCATAAAGAATGATTTCCTCACAAATGCCAGCATATTAATCTCTATGTCAAATTCTGAATGAAAATCAATCGGTGCTTTTCTAGAGACATTCTACACACTTTGCCTTGTGTTTTGAATTTACTACTGCAACTACCTACTGCTAATTTTATCTGGCATGAGGACAACATAGAAAACTTAAATTATCATTTGCTACACTGCAAAACTGATCAATTTAACCATCTCCACATAATTATGATAGCTAGAAAAACCTAATGGTTTAAGATGATATCTTACTGCTTTATATTAGAATGAATTTTGGTGGGATTCAAAATTTTGCATACAGATGAGGAAACCGAGGCACAGAGAAGTTAAGTGACTTACCCAAGGTCATACAGTAGACATGTGTCGGAGCCAGGATTAGAATCCAGGTTCTCTGATTCTCAGGACCCTGCTCTTTCCACTGGGCCACACTGCTTCTCATAATGTACATCACTTGTTCATTTTAGTGAGTTCAGTTTAGGGTTGATAAGTAGTCATCACATAATTGACAATAGTTGTTGGTTGATGGCTTAGAAAAAACTCTACTTTTCTAAAGTTCTATTTGAGTTGGTTTGAAACCTAAACTTTTCTTTAGCTCTTCTAGCTGATTATTACATCCCTTTTACTAAGGTGGTTTTGTTTTAATGATGGGTTATACATGCTTATAGGTTATAAGATCAGCACTAATCAAAGCTAGAAAAAATGTGGCTTAGTGGAAAGAGCCCGGGCCAGGGAGTTAAAGGATC
The DNA here is from genome assembly GCF_015852505.1 of Tachyglossus aculeatus. Lineage (NCBI taxonomy): Eukaryota > Metazoa > Chordata > Mammalia > Monotremata > Tachyglossidae > Tachyglossus > Tachyglossus aculeatus. The sequence continues at coordinate 51,858,288 of NC_052074.1, read as the reverse complement.
TGGGTTCTAATCCCACTTCACCACTTGTCTGCTGTGTGACCTTGAACAAGTCACTTATCTTCTCTGTGCCTTAGTTACTCATCTGTAAAATGGGCATTAAACCATCCTCCCTCCAAATTTAGATGGTGAAGTCCTGTGTGGGACAGGGATTGTTTCTAACCCGATTATCTTGTCTCTACCCTGGAACTTAGAACAGTGTTTGACATATAATAAATTCTTTAAAAGTACCATAAAAGGCAATTAAAAGATGTGTACTGGGAAGAGAAGCAGTGTGCCTAGTGGCTAGAGGATGGGCCTTGGAGTCATTTATTCATTCATTCAATCAGTGGTATTGAGTGATTATTCTGTGCAGAGCACTGTACTAAGCACTTGGGAGAGTGTAATAAAACAATAAGCAGACACATTCCCTGCCCACAATGAGCTTACAGCCTTGTGGGGTGGGGGGGAGATGGACATTAATATAAATAAATAAATTACAGATATGTACATAAGTGCTGAGGAACTGGGAGGGGGGGGAAGAACAAAGGGAGCAAAGTCATGGCAAAGCAGAAGGGACTGGGAGTAGAAGAAATGGGTGCTTTATCAGGGAAGACATTCTGGAGGAGATGTGCCTTAATTAAGGCTTTGAAGGGAGAGAAAGTAATTGTCTGTCGGATTTGAGGAAGAAGGGCATTCCAGGCCAGAGGCAGGACGTGGGCAAGGGGTCGGCAGTGAGATAGGCAAGGTCGAGGCACAGTGAGAAGGTTAGTATTAGAGAGAAGCGTGCGGGCTGAGTTGTAGTATGAGGGTAGTGAGGTGAGGTAGGAAGGGGCAAGGTGATGAACTGCTTTAAAGCCAATCGTGAGGAGTTTTTTTTTGATGCAGAGGTGGATGGGCAACCACTGGAGTTTTTTTGAGGAGTGGGGTGACATGTCCTGAATGTTTTTATTGAAAGTGAGAGTGAAGTATGGAAAGGAGAGTGAAGTATGGACTGGACCGGGGAGAGGCAGGAGACTGGGACATCAGCAAGGAAACTGGTTCAGGAATCCAAGTGGGATAGGATGACTGATTGTAATAACGTGGTAGCAGTTTGGATGGAGAGGGAAGGGTGGATTTTAGGGATGTTGTGAAGGTGGTACCTACAACATTTAGTGATGGATTAAATATGTAGGTTGAATGATCAAGAGGAGTCAAGGATAATGCCAAGGTTATGGGCTTGTGAGCCAGGAAGAACGGTGGTGACATCTACAGTGATGGGAAAGACAGGGTTCTAATCTCAGCTCCACCATTCGTCTGCCAGGTGACTTTAGGCAAATCACTTAACCTTGAATTGTGCTTCAGTTACCTCATCTGTAAAATGGGGATTAAGACTGTGAGCCCTATGTGGGACAGAGACTGTATCCAACCTGATTTACTCATATCTACCCAAGTGCTTGGCACATAGCATTTAGCAAATCCCATAAAATAGCACATTAAATAATTTCTATATAGTACTGTTTTTCACTGTCTATAATAACCCCTTTGAAGTGTAAAAACAAAACCTTTTTCAGATTTATTTTACTATAAAAAGTTATTTACTGGGAAAGAGACATTAGCAAATTAAATTATTTCTATATAATACTAGTTTTCACTGTCTATAATATCCTTCTCAAATTGATTTTATCCTTCTTTGCCACAGATTAAAAATCATCATCCTTTGATATATTGGTGTCAGGTAAATTCTATGTCACAATGGCATCAGAACAATTTTCTATTGCACTGATCTGATTTTCTAAAGTTCTTAATGATGAGGGTGGCCTGAGGAGAAAGTACAGGATTGGGAGTCAAGAGGCTTGGCTTCTAATCCCTGCTCTGATACTTGCCTCCTGTGTGACCTTGGGAAAGTCACTTAACCTTGCTTTTCCTCATTTTCCTCATCTGTAAAATGGGGATAAAATACCTGTTCTTCCTCCCCTTTATACTGCAAGCTCCATATGGGGCAGGGACTGTGTCTGATCTGATTATTCATTCAATTGTATTTATTGAGCACTTCCTGTGATTATCTTTAATCAACCCCGATGCTTAGTAAGCAGATAGTAAGCACTTAACAAATACCGCAGTTATCACTATCGTTAGAATTCATAAATTATGCCAAATTATGCACCAATTCAAAAGCTTTAAATTATGAAACTGTTGCAGTCTGGGGGTTTAAATAGCAAGTTTTCTTCGTGTTTTTGATTTCTCAATTTTCTCAGTAAACATACTGCCGAGGTCTTTGGGGTCCTCACATTATTCTGGTGAACACCACAATGTAAGCTTGATGAGATTTGTTATAACTAGATGTGAGATCACCTCCACCTGGGGTAAAAAGGTGTGAGCCCTCTGGATAAAGAACCGTTGCTTTGACTACTTATATGGAAATTCAGAACATATTATAATACAGTGGAGATAGAGAATTGTCAGACCATTATGAACTATGACTTTATCTGATGGGATTCAAAGAGACTCGATAGATCAACACAGGTTTTTTTTTTTTTCCTTCCTCATTATTTGGTATTTTTCATTGGTCTAGACCCTGTCAAACATTTGAAGGAAGACTTTTGATTTTAAGAGAATGAAGTTAGACAGACACACACACATTTAGGAAGAAAAGGGAGACAGAAAGGTAAATAAGAGGTGGGTGGAGAGAAGATGAAAGAGTTGCTTTTAGGAGCGTGATTTAGAAAATGGTTTGTTACGCGGTATTTGCTGTTTGGCCAGGAGATGGAGCCGACAAATAAGGAACTGCTCCCGTGGTTTTGATTTTTTTTTATTTTTTTTTAAACGAGCTGTGTCTGATTTGTATTAGGTGCCGTAGATTGAGCTTTAGAACAGGAAGCCGAGGATGAAGCAGAAGGGCTACTGCAGAGGTCCCTGGGTTATTTTTTTTTCTCCCAATAAGAATGCAGCAGTTTTAAATATTTGGTGATCTTTTGCAACAAGAACTCTGAACTACCCCAGTTGAGGCCATCTAATCATTTGGAGGTGCTGATCTTTCTTATTGCAGATGAGTAAATCCCCTTTCTACCAGGTAAGGCAACTAATCATTTCAGCACAGTCTTTAGTTCATTTGTGCCAGCTGCCTTTTAAAAAGATTCTCTGAGAAATGGTATTTCCACATGCAGAAATCCATTTCATTTGTGAATTCTAATTAGCTTGCTTTTATCTTCCTCAAGCAGATCCCAATTATGTTTTGCAGCTCAGCATTTTGATACAAGATGGGTTTCATTGGCCTGCTACATCTTGGATGTTTGCCAGTTCTTGTGTTTTGTTTTCTTTCTGTTATGTACAAGGTCTTTTTTTTTTCTCCTTTTGTGTCGATTTATAATCCTTATAGCTAGTTAGTCGAAGTGGTGTTGAGGCTTAAATTTGGAGCATAAATTGGAGTCCAATTTTTAATGCATAGGAAGGAAGCAGTGGGGGCTGCTGGAATCTAGCATTGCAGGGGCGCTCTGCTTCACTTTACCATCCTCCGGCCTATGTTCTGCTTTAGAGGCTAAAAATGTCTCATGCTGAGGTTGAGGAAGGGTTTGGGGAAGAAGGAATCAGGGTAATTTGGGGTCAGCGTATTCTGAGCTAAGCTAGTATGTGTGTCTGAGAGAGAGCGTATTAAGCACCGTCTCTCGTGAAGTACCAAATGGGAGATACTGACTTACTTTTAATTTGACAGAGGTCACAGGCAGCAATGAGACTGCAGATGCTACCCGGTTCCTAAGCTGAACCGTCTTGCTTTTCCAAACAGCAGAAGAAATTTTGCCAGGTGAACAGCAAGCTATTTCAACATAGTTTCGAATATGGATTCCTTCTCTTCTACCTGTCTGAGGTATGTGCTTAATAGATTCCATTCCGGTTTAATTTTTCCAGGTATTGGTTTTTATTTTCTCTCTCAGCAAAAAGGAGGTTTCCTCCTCTGAGAAAATGGTTTCAACTAGAGAGGTAGTGTATTATTGTCATATCAGTTTAAAAGTTGTAAAGACAAAACTGTGTGTGTGTGTGTGTGTGTGTGTGTGTGTGTGTGTGTGTGGTGGTGAATTTTTTGCTCCTTTCCGTGGTGCAGAGATAAACTTGGAATGGTAACGCTGTTGACACGTTTCCTGTAAAACGTTTGCTCCCTAGTCTGTGGATTTTCAGTTCATACAGAGCTTTCTGAGATACTGATGTAGCAACAGAAAATATTTGTCAAATAGGTACTTTAAAATCACAAGGGATCCAGAGTAGGAAAATTCCTGGTTTAAAACTGACTAAAACTCCTTCTGTAGTTTTGTTTTGTCCCTTTGTGCTTAAGCAGTTTCTGCATTTCAGAGCAGAGTCAGCTTATCTTTGCTGCAATACCTAGGCATACCATGGTGATGCAACCCTAATTTCGTGAGGTTCACATTTATAAGCATCCAACACTGTTTTCACAGTTATTTTTGTGCTAGTGGCAGAGTGAAAGATGAAAACATGTTTAAAATCTCCCCGTTGCTCTTGAGTTTGTAGAAACATTGATGACATTGTAGCTCCTCTGTTTGCAATATATGGGGCATTTGGGTCTTCCTCAGCCAAGCTCCTTAAAGAATAGAAGAGAATTTCTGACAGTGTCTATTTTAGGAACATCTTGTGTAGAGAGGAATGGCTAGCTACAGAGATTTACGGGAAAACAATTTAGATGAGAGAGTCTGGTGACATCATAAACCACGAGAGCAGAGTCCAAATGGCTTGTTATGTCACGTGCAGCCAGGGATGGAATTAGTTTCAGATAACTCACTGCGATCCATTTGTGGGTCATTTTTGTTTTCACATTATTTTTATTCAAATGGTAGTTGTTGTTTTTTAAATACTCCCAGGGCTACAGCAGCTGGAAACAATTAAAAACCACATATCCAATTTGCTGCCGATGTAATGTTTTGGATTCACCTTTATCCCTAAGATCTCAGAGCACTTTCACATCTGTTCTCACTCTCATCTTCACATTTCTTTGAAGTTGGGGACCTGAATGAAGATTCTGTCCCCTCGGGTGGGGGGAGGGGGGGAGAAACACTACAAGAGGTGGCCTAATTAATTATGCACACTTCCCTGCCACACTACAGAAGGAAACCCCAGTAGAGACCAGTGGGACGCAGCAAGAGGTGAAGGTGGAGCAGGATATTTTCATAGCATGAAGACAGGAAACTCCTTATTATTGCACTGAGGAGCCAGGGAATTGGGGCCAGTGACAAAGGCAATGTCCAGACAACTCTCTTAGCAAGAGAGCCCTTTGGGAACTGGAAAACGGAGAGAAAATAACAAAGGGAGGAAGATTTTAACCTTTGCCAGCAAGAGAGGTTAGCATTAATGAGCAAGATCCTGAGTCAGACCTCTTTCCCCAGCTAGAGACTCCTTGGAGAAACATACGGGATTATTGAAACCATTTTGTTCTGGTGTGGGATTCAGGGATATTAAGGAAAAAAAGGTATCTTTTTTGCACAGTCATAATGTCCAGCCCATTTGTCCCCAGGGAAACCGGCTGAATCTAATTATTGTTCTCCTCAATTTACAACTGGGAAAAAGCTAAGCACTGAACCCCATGGACTTACTGAAGGCCCCTTAGCAAGCCACTGGCAGAGCCAGTTCTGAACCCAAGACGTCTGATTCTAAATTCAAGGCATTACCCACTAGGCTTTACCTGCTCATCTTCTGACCCAAACCCTTTCCTCCCCCTGTATTTCCTATCAGTGTGGACCACACCACCATCATTCCTGTCTCCTAAGCCCATAACCTTGGCATTTCCCTCAACCATCTCTCTCATTCAACCTAAATGTTCAATCTGTCACCAAATGCCGTGGCCTCTGCTTTTACAATATTGCTAGAATCCGCTCTTCCGCTCCATCCAAACTGCTACCACGCTGATCTGAGCGCTAAGCGTATCCCATCTTGACTACTGCATCAGCTTCTCCATTGACCTCCCTACCATCTGTCTCTCTCCTCTCCAGTCCATACTTTATTCTGCTGCCTGGATTATTTTCCTACAAAAAAGATCAGTCAATATTTCCCCACTCCTCAAAAACCTCCAGTTGTTGAATATCCATCTTCATCAAACAGAAACTCCTTACCATCGGTTTTAAGGCACTCAATCAACTCTCTCTCCCTGCTACGTTACCTCACTACCTTTCCTCGCTGTTCTCCCCCTACAACCCAACACACACATTTCACTCCTCTAACGCCAGCCTACTTATCATCATCGTCGATGGTATAGGTACCCACTCTACCTCGATCTCATCTATCTCACCTCTGACTCCTTGCCCATGTCTTCCCTCTCTCCTGGAATATGCTCCCTTGACAAACCACTGCTCTCTCCATTTTCAAAGCCTTCTAAAATGGCACCTCCTCCAGAGTCCTTCCCTGACTAAGCCCTCATTTACCCTACTTGTTCTCCCTCTGGATTTCCTATGCATTTGAATCTGTACCCCTCAAACACTTGATATTCACCCTTTCTCAGCCCCCAAGTACTTATGTACATATTCTTACACTCTGCCATTTTCCCTAACTGTAATTCATTTTAGTTTCTTAGCTCTCCTGCTAAAAATAGTGGTACTTAATAATAACAATGGTTTGACGCATGATAAGCGCTTAACAAATACCCTTAAAAAATCAGTGTGTCAACTTCTAAATTGAGTGTTTTGGAATGCCACTCCTAGAACACTGCAGAGTCGGTTCAGAAACACTCAACCCACCATTACCTTGAAAATGGGAGAGGAAAACAACCCTCTATCTCTTCTCCCTAGGTTCTGGTGTTTTAAATATGGTGTACTAATTGGGAACTGCCATATTGTAAGTTAGGCCAAACTATAAAAATGAAGACATTCTGATTTTCCTGAGGTGCCAGGTTAGGTCCCAAAGGCTCAGCTTAATGGAACACGGGTAGAAGTGAGACTTGAGCCACTTGAAAGTTCAGGTTGAGATCCTGGTTCACCACTAGCATACCAGGATGGATGTGCTGTAGACATCATTATTAGGAGTGTTCTGAAGCCATGATATATGGTCATCCCTAGGAATTGTTTCTCCCTCTTAGATTATAAACTCCTTGAGGGTAAGATTTTTATTTTATTTTTTATTTCATTCATTCAATCAATCGTATTGAGCACTGACTGTGTGCAGAGCACTGTACTATGCATTTGGGAGAGTGCAGTGCAACAATAAACAGACACATCCCCTGCCCACAATGAGTTTACAGTCTGGATGGAGAAACAAGCATTAATATAAATAAATTACAGATATGTACATAAGTACCATGGGGCCTGGAGGAGCTGTGAACAAAGCGGGCAACGCAGAAGGGAGTGGGAGAAGAGGAAAGGGAAGCTTAGTCAGGGAAGGCGTTTTGGAGGAGATGTGCCTTCAATAAGGTTATGATGGCGGGGGGCGGGGGGCGGTGGGGGGGGGGCAGAATAATTGTACGTCAGATTTGAGGAGGGAGGGTGTTCCAGGCCAGAGGCAGGATGTGGATGAGGGGCCGACGGTGAGATAGATGAGATCGAGGTACAGTGAGAAGGTTACCATTAGAGAAGCAAAGTGTGCTGCGGGCTGGGTTGGAGTGAGAGAGTAGTGAGGTAGGAGGGGGCAAGGTGATTGAGTGCATTAAAACCAATGGTGAAGAGTTTTCGTTTGGTGCAGAGGTGGATGGGCAGTACTAGACGTTTCTCGAGGAGTGCATAAACATGTCCTGAGCATTTCTGAAGAAAAATGATTTGGGCAGCAGAAGGAAGTATGGACTGGAGTCGGGAGGAACAGGAGGCTGGGAGATCAGCAAGAAGGCTGATGCAGGAATCCAGGTGGGATAGGATGAGTGATTGTATTAATCTGTTAACTGTTCAGATGGAAAGGGTTTTTTTATTAAGCATTTATTAAGCACTTACTATGTGCAAAGCACTGTTCTAATTGCTGGGGAGGTTCCAAGGTGATCAGGTTGTCCCATGGGGCTCACAGTCTTAATCCCCATTTTACATATGAGGTAACTGAGGCACAGAGAAGTTGTGACTTGCTCAAGTTCACACAGCTGACAATTGGCAGAGCAGGGATTTGAACCCATGACCTCTGACTCCAAAGCCCGTGCTCTTTCCAATGAACCACACTGCTTCTCTAGGTTTCTGTTGCATGTTCCCTGAACACATTACAAGTCCTCTGCATACCATGGGCTCTTATTATAAGCCATTTCTGATGATAATTTTGAGGGAATATTGTATTTCAAAACACTTTCCACCACATGGGAAACAGGGACTGGGTCCAACCTGATTGTTTGGTAACTCTCCTAGTGCATAATACAGCACTCAGAACATAGTAATGTGCTTAACAAATGCTGCAATTATTACTATTACTCATGACCTTACATGATCATTATTTCTTTTTTGACCATAGCTTAAGCTGTGGAAATCATTTTCTTAACATTTGACTCAGAAATTGTTCTTTTTATTTTTTTTAGAAGTTGACAGAATTTCACAAGCATTCTCCATTTTTTTTTCCTCCTTCCTTAAGGATTTTCTTTTCCCTCTCTCTCTCATAAAAGTGTTTTTTAATAAGCTTTGGAATATTATTATGCTCTTCTTGGTTAAGGGTGGATTTCTCTCATACCTTTTTCAATACCATTCATAAGGGTGGATTTCTCTCACGTCTTTCTCAATACAGTTCATCCATCCACCTCAGATCAGATTACTACAGGCTTCATTTCACCTCAACTTTTTTTGTCATCCTTTGTCATGCTCCCCTCCCATCACCCCATGAATTAAATTTTCTGTTCTCAACTTGGGTCCTTGGTTGTATTATTCCCAAATCAAGGGCCAGTCATTCTGTAGCTCTAGACTTTTGTATCTCACTTCTCTGTGAAAGCCGAATTCAGGCCCTTTGATGGCTCAGGAGATGGTGAAAGAGTCTGGTCTTGTTGTAGAGTTGCAGCAGGTTGTCTGGAGGCCCGGAAGAGGAGGAATTTGGGTGCACTGTGCTTTCCTAAGCACTTAGTACCCGTTGTTGGGTAGAGACCGTCTTTATACGTAACCAACTTGTACTTCCCAAGCGCTTAGTACAGTGTTCTGCACGCAGTAAGTGCTCAATAAATGTGATTGATTGAATGAATGTTCTTTACACAGTAACCAGTCAATAGTACCATTGCCACATATTCTAGGATATTTATTTCAATGATTATTGAGTGCTTGCTATGTGCAGTTAGAGAAGCAGCACGGCTCAGTGGAAAGAGCCCGGGCTTGGGAATCAGATGGCATGGGTTCCAATTCTGTCTCCACCACTTGTCAGCTGTGTGACTTTGGGCAAGTCGCTTAACTTCTCTATGCCTCAGTTCTGTCATCCATAGAATGGGGATTAAGACTGTGAGCCCCACGTGGGACAACCTGATTTCCTTGTATTCCTCCTCCCCCCAGAGCTTAGGACAGTGCTTGGCACATAGTAAGCACTTAACGAATACCATTATTATTATTATTATTACTAAGTGCTTATTATTTTCCTCTGACTGTGACTCTGTCCTGCCTCATCAGTTACCCCTCTCCTTATTTCCTGTGTTACTTCCATTTCTTTTCACCTGATTATTTTGTATCTACCCCAACAAGGGAAGCCCTTTGGCTTAATGGATAGAGCACAGGCCTGGGAGTTGGAGGACCTGAATTCTAATTTCAGCTCCACCACTTACCTGCTGTGTGACATTGGACAAGTCACTGAACTTCTCCGTCCCTTGGTTACTTCATCTGTAAAATGGAGTTTAAGACTGTGAGCCCTCTGTGGGTCATGAACAATGTCTGATGATGATGGCATTTGTTAAGCGCTTGCTATGTGCAAAGCACTGTTCTAAGTACTGGGGAGGATGTAAGGTGATCAGGTTGTCCCACTTGGGGCTCACAGTCTTAATCCCCATTTTCCAGATGAGGTAACTGAGGCACAGAGAAGTGAAGTGACTTGCCCAAACTCACACAGCTGACAAGTGGTGGAGTCGGGATTTGAACCCATGACCTCTGACTCCCAAGCCCGGGCTCTTTCCACTGAGGCATACTGCTTAGCTTGTATCTTGTCTTGTGCTATCAAGTCGTCTTCGACCCATAGCGACACCATGGCCACATCTCTCCCAGAACGCCCCATCTCCAACTGCAGTCGTTCTGGTAGTGTATCCATAGAGTTTTCTTGGTAAAAATACAGAAGTGGTTTACCATGGTCTCCTTCCGCACAGTAAACCTGAGTCTCTGCCCTTGATTCTCTGCATGCCTCTGCTGCCCAGCACAGGTGAGTTTTGACTTGTAGCAGATGGCATTCCACTTGCTAGACACTGCCCAAGCTAGAAATGGAGTGGACGTGCCTCTGCCTGGCTCTTCCTTCTGTAGTCGAGACTGGTAGAGTGCTGGAAACTCTCCAGCTGTGACCCTGAGAGGAGCTTGTATAGACTCCACCACTTATAATAAGCCCTTAACTACTATAAGAAAAACAACATTTAGTCCATTATTTTCCTAAAAATAGGGTGAGTCAATATTTTCCCACTCCTCAGAAACCTCCAGTTGTTGAACGTCCACCTTCATCAAACAGGAACTCCTTACCATCGTTTTGAAGGCACTCAATCACGTTTTAAGTGCTTCAAAGTTTTTATTACTGTGGTCTCTTTCATCATACCAGAAATGTAAACGTGTCATGGGGAGGGGAGGGAGAACATGGGCATCGCTAGGTTGGCAGCGCCAGCTATAACCTCTGGCGAGACTCAGGAAGGGCAGAGAGAGAAAACCTTATCTGGCTGCATTCAGGAATAGATCGGGATGATTTTCAGTTCTCTTCTGGCCCAAAGATGGCATGACTAAGCTACAAAGGAGCTATGTCATGCAACCTTTCAAAGTTTGGTAATTTGAGTGCATTTTAAAAACAGTGAAACTCGAACCCATTCTAAATGTACTCGAATGCATTCTGACATCCCTGGACACCATCTTTCCCTTACTTCTAATGGTGTTTGCTTTAGAATCAGCTCTTTCTGCTTCTAAATGCTTTCTGTAGTCCAACCAGGTCATTTTTAATGACTGTGTGTATTTTTAGCATTGATTTTGTATTTGCTTTAGGTGTCACAAAGACCAAGGAGAGCCTTTAGAAAAGGGTCTCCTTTCCCGGTAAGGGTGAAAAGCCAAAAGATGAGGAGAGAAGAAAAAGAGAAATCGCTCTTTTAACTCCGACTAAATGAATGTAATTACCTCTAAAATCTGCTCATGTTGATGTGCCACAAGATTCACGTTCACATTGTTATATATACTATACTATATATTTCCTCAGTGAAAATGACTTTTTAATTAGGCTTGCCCCTACATGCATAAGAGTGTTTTATGATACCCATTTGTGATTTTGCACCTGGCAGTGACTGTTATGCCCAGGTGATTTTATGTCAATACAAACGCAGTTCAAAAGACTGAAAGCATGTCTCAAGAGATTACCCCGATATTTGAATATTTCATTTTGCTGATTAAAATTTTTGTAAGGTAGGATTATCAGGCTAAGGGGTTGAATAATGAGGATTAAAAAAATAAGACATAGTATATCAGATCAACAGTTTGATATCTGAGCCAGGGATAGGAACATTTCTTTTCATCAGTGTGGACTGCCTTAATGAGAACTGAATTTGCTAGGGAGCAGGCACTGAAACCCAGAAAACCTGTTAAGAAAAAGTAAATGTACCAAAAGTGGTCATATTTCATTGCTGTGAAATCTGACTGAGATAAGTAGCTGCTTACTATTTCAGGAAGAAAGTCTTGACGATGAACATGAACAGAGAGGAAAGGTCAGAAATAGGGACTTCAGTTGCATTACTAATTTTAAGTCACTTCATTCACCCTTTCAGTCGTGTTTATTGAGCACTGTACTAAGAGCTTGGAAAGTACAGTTCAGCAACAAATAGAGACAATCCCTGCCCACAATGGGCTCACAGTCTAGAAGCCACTTATTCTTTCTGCCTGTATTAGTCCAAGTTGTACATTCTTAAACTCTCCCAGGCAGGTGGTGACCTAGTCTGTTCACATAATGAAGGAGCAGAGTGTAAAATCATTTTCTACAGCCCTTTTGAGGGAGAAGCAGCGAGGTCCAGTGGATAGAGCATGGGCTTGAGAGTAAGAAGGACCTGGGTTCTAACTCCAACTCTTCCACTTGTCTGCTGCATGACCTTGGGTGAGTCACTTCTCTGTGCCTCAGTTTTCTCATCTGTAAAATGGGGATGAAGACTGTGAGCCCTACGTGGGACAGGGATTGGGTCCAACCTGATTAGCTTGTATCTACCCCAACACTTTGGAACAGTGCTTGACATATAGTAAATGCTTAACAAATGCCATACTACTATTATTATTATTATTATCATCAAACAACTGTGACAGTCGAGACATTCAACTTTCTATCTCTATTCCTGCTTAATCTCTCTGGTGGAATCCAATTTTCTTTTAAAAAGTTACTTAAAAGATTCCCCTATTGGGATGTCATGACAGTGAAATCACACATTCCATAGAATTCTACTACACCATGAAAAAGACATAAGCCTCTCTCTTTAGACTCTAAACTGCTAATAAAGATGGAGAGTCTTCAGGGAGCCTGATATCAGGGAATATTTCATTTTAGAGAAAACATGGTGGTGCTTCCCAGGACCAGTTCTCCCCAACTGACACATCTCCTCTCTTCATCTGCTACTCTCCAGCTCTGCTAGTTCTTCCCAAGCTAACCTTCTACATGTAACTTGCTCGTTATTCTCTAGCCTCACTCCTATTATTCCCCTGTAATGAAGTTGTCAGACCACAACTCTTGCCATTTTCAGGCCTTCTAAAATCCTTTCCCATTTAATTCCCTAAATCCCAAATTGTGCAAACCCACCAGCCATTTCTATTACCAAGAGAACTTATGCCCATTCTCAATATTTGCATATGGTCAATCAGTGGTATTTACTGGGTATTTATCCTGTGCAGAGTACTATACTAAGTCCTTAGGAGAGTGCAATAGAATTAGTAGACAAGATCCCATCAAGGAGTCTATAATCTAAAAGGGGAAATGGGAAATGGAGATGAGCAACCAGTTTTTAGAGAGGAAAAAAAGATATTCAAATAGTGTAGTATGAATAAAAAATTGCAGTGAGTTGTTTTTAATCCCCTGGGGACTCTTTGGATCAGGGAAGCTACAAGGTGCTGTGTTCAATTTTCTGAACAAGAGACTATAAATGTTTGGATATTGTTACTAGTAGTAGTCATAGTATTTAAGTGCTAACGGAGTGCAAAAGACTAGGAAAGAATACATGGAAGATCATCATTACTAAGTCATAGTATAATAAAAGAAAAGGGTAGGGCAACAACTTCTAGCTAGATATTTCTTCAATGAAAAACCTGACAGATTATTAATAGACTAGCACAGAAGGACATTTTCTGAGCAACACAACTAGAAGAAGATTGAACCATGGAACTCCAGTTATTACATTACTCTTTTTTTTTTTAAAAAAAAGGCTTTATTCTAAAACAGACAAGAAGGAGGAAAAGAGAAACTAATAATGGGAGGATAATACTCAAATGGAACAAATTCAGAGTCAACATTTCTGTGTTCCTTGACTGGTTCTGTTGTGACTGCTTATGTGCCAACTTGTACTTCCCAAGCACTTAGTACAGTGCTCTGCACACAGTAAGTGCTCAATAAATACGATTGAATGAATGAATGACAGAGAAGATACTGAACTGCCCTGGGCCTCAGTGAAAGAGAATAATGGTATTTATTTTTCTCCCCTCACACGGTATATTGTGATGATTAAAATAACTGTGAGGTGCTTTCGTAATTAGGAAATGCTATATAAACATCATAATAATATTAGTAAAATTAAGGCAGATCAATGAGCAGAAACTGGATATTTTGGCACCAAAGAGCAATCACATAACATGTGCTCTGGAGAAAGCAGAGGTGAAGTTGAAGCTAATGAAGAATAATGAACAGCCAAAGCACTATTAACTATTTGAAGAGTGTGTCTTTCAAAAGTCAGTTACATCATAGGATTCTCAAAAGTGCTTTCTCATCTTTTTTAGACGTGTTTCCGTGCAGCCAGTAAATGGTTACTTTTAACTATAGTGTACAGAGTTAGTGGCTTTGGCAGAGATACATGTAGTAGCTTGTAAGAGATAACTAGGTGGTAAATGTATTTGGAAATTCCAGCTTTCCAGGTCCTCTTTTTCTGTCTTACATCATAAACTATTTTTTGCCTCTTCCTGTCCCTTCTCATCCCTTCTTTAATAAATGTCAAATCATACTGCCAGAGTCTATCATACTCTTGTGGAATATAAATTCAATCAGTCAATGATATTGCACTTACTATTTGCACAGCACTGTACTAAGTGCTTGGGGGAGTACTACACAACAGATTTAGGAGGTACATTCCCTGCCCACAGTGAGTTTATAATCTAGAGGGGGAGACAGACATTAATGTAAAAAAGTCATTTATAACATGTAATTTAAATCAATTGTACTTATTGACCGCTTCCTACGTATAGCTCTTGGGAGAGTACAGTGCAGCAGAATTAGCAGCACATTCCCTGTCCATAATGAGCTTACAGTCTATGTAATTCAAAAGGGAGAATTAATTTGCACAACATAAAGAAGTATGGCTGATTGAATAAAATGGAGTGTATTGGAAACTCTTCACCACTGACTTTAAGGTAGTCCATCAGCAATCTGCTTCATTTCACTTTCTTCTGACTGGTCAACAATATTATTCAGGCGTGTCTTATTTTGGTGATCTGGAAAGGTTTCCAACTTGTTTATGGTTATTGGAATAGATTTACCAAGGCTAATAAAAATGTACTTTATAAGAAAATGAATCTATATTGCATCTCCTATAGTCGCTTAATTTTCCAATCTAATAATTTGATTTCAAGAAGCTACCCAGTTTGTTGGACATCAAGCTAATTTGCTTATAAATCTGTTACAGTTTATAGCCTTGACAGTGATTAAAGATTCACAGATATTTCTGGATTTCTTAATGCTACATCAAACTTAGGGAAAATATTTAACTAAACATCCACTTAATTGTCACAAAAGCACTTTTTAACTCACCCCTCTCTAATACTGTAGTATTCACATATAACTTTTCAGAAATAACAGTTGTGATTACCTACGTCAGTTGATTCATTTCATCATAAAGTACATGTCATCAGCCATCCTAACATGAAGGGCTTTATATTTTCCAACTTCAACCCCACTAAATTTGTAATTTATTATTTTATTTATCAGCCTTTCATGGTCAAAACCTCTCTCATTGTTCTTGCCAAAGGAAAAAAAATGTTGTTTTTTGCGTCTCTAGACTTAGCACTGATCACTAACACACCATTCTCATTCATGAAGTAGACTGATGTCACTGAAGTGTCAGTCAGTCAAGCAGTCAAATGTATTCTTTTATCACCTACTGTATGCAGAGCACTGTACTGAAGAGCTTGGGAGATACACTACAACAATAAATAGACACATTCCCTGCCCACAATGAGCTTACAGTCTAATGCCTTTTATTAACTTGATATTTTTACCAAGGTCTTTGCATTATATTCATTCATTTTGTTACTTATATTCCACACCCACCGGTCTAATTCATTTCCTACAATAGGCTGGATAGGTTATATAACACATTGTGAGACCCACGTGGGGCAGAGATTGTGTCCAGTCTTATTAACTTGTATCTACCCCAGAACTTGTAGTTACCCCAGAACAGAGCTTGGCACATAGTAAACAATAAATACCATAATTGTTATTATTAGACTGAGGATGGTTCTTATGACTGTACTTTCCAAGCACTTAGTACAGTGCTCTGCACACAGTAAGCGCTCAATGTGATTAAATGAATGTAAGTGTGCATATATATATATACATACATATTTTATATGTGTATCTAAATGTGCACTATCCATGAAAATAAAGCTAATGTAAAATTTAAATGCCTAACTGCCCCAGAATACTCATTTAATCTGTTTGAACAATTTTCCCCATTCATTATTTTACCAAAACTATAGTAAAGCAGATTTTGAGTTTCATCTCTCTCCCCTTGTCTGCTTTCTTGTTGGTTATTCGATAATGCTGATTTAGCACACATGAGCTCTCTTTGGAAATAGAGCTCTCTTTAGAAATAGAGCTCTCATGGGAGTTAGACCTCTCATTGGAGATAGAGATCTCACTGGAGATATAGAGCTCAGTATGGTGCTTTGTATATAGGAGGTACTAAATAAGTACTAATGAAAGAATGGCATAGAAGGTTCCCTAAAGGTCAAGCAACAGCAGAGAGACCTAAGTGTCCCAGAAATCCATCAGGGTTCAATTCAGGGTAACAGTGGAAAACTCCTAATATGCTTATTCTGGGGAAAAGAAATATGGGGAAAAAAATCATTCCAGCTCTGAATTTGGCAAACCCAGTTATTCATGGTTAAACATCCTGTTAAACATAATGCTGTTTGAAACAGTTTTAAAATTGCACTCATCTGTTGTTACCCTTACAAACGTGCCATTTGCTAGACTATGAAACACAGGTGTAACGAAAACATTGAACCAATACAGAACGGCAAAAAAACCCCGAATCTATACTTTGAGCCAGTGACCTTCTTGGGACTAGCAGAGCAAAATCATTTTAGGTTTATGAAGGAAGCGGGTCTAATGGTTGAACAGGAGCTCATGAGCAGGCTCTCCATTACTAATTTGCTGGGAAGAATAGAGCTTAAAATTTTCAAGGAAAGAAGAATAGAAATTCTCAGCATAGTTGCGGCTACCACTGATTAGGATAGTGTTTTCTGGATGTGGGAAAACTTATATTGGAATGGTATCTCTTTAGTGCCAACTACCAGCAGGTCTTCAAGATTTCCTTCAGAGAATTAAGGCATTGGATCTCTGATATACTGTGAAAACAATTCAATGGTTAAAGATCCAGTAATCATTACTAATGACACATTGTTAACATTGAGGCTTCTAGGGTCATATTCAATTTCAGAATTAATGAAAGTTGTGGCCATGTCTCTGTGTGTATGTGAAAAGGGAACAAGGGCAAGACAACCTCTGTTTACATTCCCCAGTGGCTATCTACTTAAATATTAAGACTTAAATATTGAAGACTGTGAGTCCCACGTGGGACAACCTGATCACCATGTAACCCCCCCCACCCTGCGCTTAGAACAGTGCTTTGCACATAGTAAGCGCTTAACAAATACCATCATCATTATTATTAAGAAAACTATTTACTAACTTGCTATCCACAGGCTACTCATGTTCCTTATTATTGCCAGCTTTGGGGGCTGGAAATCTATTCTTGAAGCAGCGTGGCTCAGTGGAAAGAGCCCAGGCTTTGGAGTCAGAGCTCAGGGGTTCAAATCCCAGCTCCGCCAATTGTCAGCTGTGTGACTTTGGGCAAGTCACTTAACTTCTCTGTGCCTGTTACCTCATCTGTAAAATGGGGATTAAGACTGTGAGCCCCCTGTGGGACAACCTGATCACCTCGTAACCTCCCCAGCACTTAGAACAGTGCTTTGCACATAGTAAGCACTTAATAAATGCCATTATTATTATTATTATTATTATTATTATTACCATTTCAGGTGAATCGCAAAATGGCAAAGGGTGGCAGTTATATCACACTGTTGGTAGCTGGTATATTTAGTCTGTGTATATTTTGATTCTTCAATGACTGTATGTAGGTCATAAAATTCTGGGAAGTATTTATCAACAGAAAAGTACAGCATAAATCTTAAAATTATCCATAGGTGACGTTGTTGTATAGTCCTGATATCTTCATCAAATATAAGCTACTGATTAATCCTACTGCAGTCGGTGGTGAAACATATAGAAATAATATGTATTTGGTGAGGGTTTTGGGTTTTGGCTTGTCTAAAGGCTTTCTTGATTCATAAAAGTTGAAAGAGTTCTCCTTTAAAGACAGATGCTGGGCTACCATAGTATTTTCAGAGAGACATTCTTGTTAAACCAAAATGAATGTGATGGACTGGACAATTATCTTGTGGGACCACTATTCTAAGAGCTTAGAGGCTCCTTATTTTGTGCAAGGAAAAACAAAACTGTAGAGGAAGATTATAAGAAACAAATAATAGTCTTAATAATAAAAATAATAATAATGGCATTTGTTAAGCACTTTCTATGTGCAAAGCACTGTTCTAAGCGCTGGGGTGGATAAAAGTGATCAGGTTGTCCCACGTGGGGCTCACAGTCTTAATCCCCTTTTTACAGATGAGGCACAGAGAAGTGAAGTGAGTTGCCCAAAGTCACACAGCTGACAAGTGGCAGAGCCATAATTAGAACCCATGACCTCTGACCCCCAAGCCTGGGCTCTTTCCACTGAGCCACACTGTGTCTGCCATGCTGTGTGCTTAAATAACACATCTGACAGGGAGATACCATGAAAGTTTACTTTAAGTGATTTACTGATAAATCCACCGCCATTTTTTCCAAAGAGTGTCTGTCCTTTTTTTAGTTTGCTAAGGAGGTTTTGTTTCCAGCCAAATGCTTCATCTAGCTATCCCATAAGCATCATTAGACTAATCAGAGTCTATTTCAGAAAACAGGTGGCTGTAGCTTCACCTCCAATTTGATGAAATGACTCATCTTATGCCCTATTACGTAGGTCATCAACACAAATAGGGTTTAGAAGCAGCGTGGCTTGGTGGAAAGACATGGGTTTTGGAGTCAGAGATCATGGGTTCAAACCCTGGATCCTCCAATTGTCAGCTGTGTGACTTTGGGAAAGTCACTTATATGTTGCCAACTTGTACTTCCCAAGAGCTTAGTACAGTGCTCTGCACACAGAAAGCGCTCAATAAATACGATTGAATGAATGAACTTAACTTCTCTGTGCCTCAGTTACCTCGTCTGTAAAATGGGGATTAAGTCTGTGAGCCCCCCATGGGACAAACTGTTCACCTTGTAACCTCCCCAGTGCTTAGAACAGTGTTTTGCACATAGGAAATGCTTAATAAATTCCATTATTATTATTAGTAATAGTAATCAGGACCTCATAAAAAGGAAGATTTCTTCTGTCAGTACATTTACAAGGACATATTATTATTATTATTATTATTATTATTATTAATTAATCCTTATTATTATTAAGGATCCTTATTATTATTAAGGATCGTTTTAACAGACACCTGTAAAGTCAGGAAAGTCATCATTGTTGATATTTTCCCCTTTTGTGCTTCTTTCATTCTCTTTAGAAAAGTAATAAAAATGATTAAAGGGTCAGAATATGGGTGTAGAAGGAAGGCTTTAGGAATTGCCCGGTGTGGGCAGGGATTGTCTATCTTTAGTGCTGAATTGTATTTTCCAAGTGCTTAGTATAGTACTCTGCACACAGTAAGTGCTTAATAAATACGATCGAATGAATGAATGACTAGATAGCCCACAGAAGAGACAGTTCAAGGCAATTTGATAACTATGTTCCAATATATTGGAAGGATGTTGGATGGTGGTTCTCCTAGTCCACAGAGGACCAGCCATGAGTAGAAGAGCTTAAATTAGAGCAGGAGAGGTTTTGGTTGGGCCAAAGGGAAAACTTCCTGACTCAAATGATTTAAAAATTGGAATGGACATCAATGGAATATCTAGCCTGGGAAATTTTTGAGAAAAGAACAGACCTCAGCTGCCCCGTGGGAAGTTGAAAATATCTGGGTGCTTCTGGTCAGTATAGTGAGCGTGACAAAGGGAGGACCTGGGTATTGGGGGGGGGGGGGGGCGGTCGTGTGTGTGTGTGTGTGTGTAAATTGTTTGGCAGTCACAGGGAGCTTGTCATTTTAGAAGCTTAATGTCATCTGGGTAGGGGGAAAGCCAGTTAATGAAGTCTGCAGCTTCCTAAAGCTTGGGTCTCTACTAGGAAATAAACTCAACTGAACCCCATCTATAGCAACTGCCTCCTGATCTGGAATGCTGCTGATTGGGGAGTACTTCAGTGCTCTACTAACTAAAGGAATCTTCCAGACTACCCACTAGCATGAAAAATATACTGCTGTCCAATTTGACAGCCTGCAAATATGGTATAATGAGTCTGAACTGCAGTGAACTCTTGTTCTATTCCTTAAATTCTAATTTCAGCAGTTATACCAACCCTCATTTTATTTTTTGTGCATGTATGTATATAAATAGATATACATATATATGTATATATTCACATGTTTCTAAAATATTCACCTGATTCCTGTAATGAAACATAAGATGATGCTTGTATAATTACTAAGGAACATTTCAAAGAACAGAAGTCTCCATGCAGCAATTTTCCAACAGCTACTTCGGAGCAATAACGGGCTCTTGGAACGGTATGTCCTTTCTCCAGGTAGATCTAAAGCTTTTCCAAAAGCCCAGAGGTTGGGGGAAGGCCAATTGATAGTGCGGCAGCCTGCAGTTAACCCAGTACTGATACTGCCCAACTTAGAGCTCATAGGAAAATTCCAAATATTTTAATACCTTTGTTGTTATTGCAGTTAAGCCAGTACTGATACTGTCCAACTTAGAGCTCATTGGAAAATTCCAAATTTTTTAAGACTTTCGTTGTTATTTTCAATGTGGGAATCTTTGGGAGACACTAGTTACTCCAGACCTTTAAATCTCTCCTGAACCACTCCCTTCCCCAGTTTTCTCACCTCCCCCATCTCTTTCCCCCAGTGACCTTGGCAACTGATAAACAGTGTGGTTTAGTGGAAAGAGCCCGGGTTTAGGAGTCAGAGGTCGTGGGTTCTAATCCTACCTCCGCCACTTGTCAGCTTTGTGACTTTGGGCAAGTCACTTAACTTCTCAGTGCCTCAGTTACCTCATCTGTAAAATGGAGATTGAGACTGTGAGCCCTACGTGGGACAACCTGATTACTCGGTATCTACCCCAGCACTTAGAACAGTGCTCAGCACATAGTAAGTGCTTAACAAATAGCAACATTATTATCAAGCACTTAGTACAGTGCTCTGCACACAGTAAGTGCTTAATAAATACGATTGGATGAAAGAATGAACAGCTTTGTAGATAAATTTGGAAACATGACGTTTGCCTCCCAAACTCCCTTCTATCCCTACATTCACTCATGTTTTTCCCAGCTCTTTCTCAAGGGCAAGACTCCCACCTGATTTCAAGACCTACCCACTCTACCTGGGCCTCTGTTCCCATCCCTTCACACCTAATAAAAATAATTGCTCCAATCTTTCTTCCCTCCTTAACTGTCATCTTCAACCATTCACCCTCTGATGGTTCCTCCCATTTGACTAGATTGTAAACTCCTTGGGGCAGTCTTCCAACTGTACTGTACTCTCCTAAATGTTTAGTTCAGTACTGTGCAACAGTAAGTGCTCAATAGATGCCACTGATTGATTAATTAAACCTTGTCTGCATTCCATTGCACCCTCCAGTTGCAATAGCATCCACATCTTCTTGACACCGTTTGTTCCTGCCTAGACTCTTTAAACAGCTTGTAAATATCCAATGCCTTCATTTCATCTTCTCTAATTCCCTTCTTGACCCATTTCAATCTCATTTCTGCCCCCTTTACTACACTAAGGACATCCAGTGGCATCTTGGCTAATTGGATGGGCTCTTCTCTATCCTAATCTTTCTTGCCCCCTCAGCCTCAATTGACACTCATGACTATGGGAAACCCTGGATTATACTAACCCATTTTTATCCTAGATTTTCATCTTCCTGTCTGGCCGCTCTCTTAGTCTCCTTTTCTGGGCCTTCCAACTCCTAACTGTAGATGTTCCTCAAGACTCTGTTCTGACATCCTTCTACTTCTCACTTTTTACTCCCACACTTGTGTACCATATCTATGTGGATGACTCAACCTCCTACCTTCTCTGTCTCACCACATTTCCTCTTGCTTACGGGACATCTCCACAGGGATGTCCTGCTGGCACCTCAAGCTCAGTATTTCCAAATCCGATCTCATCATCTTCCTTCCCAAATCCTCCAACTTCTCATATCTCAGCTAACAATACCACCATCAAGTCTCTTCTTCTATTTCATCCTATTTCACCAGCTCCTTCAGATTACAGCCCACCCTGTAGTAATTTTGTATATATTGACTTATTTACCCTACTATTTAAGCACCAACTCAGTTGCATAGTTCAATTCTCTCTTTCCTCCTATTTTGTGTTTGTCTCCTCCATTAGACTGTAGGTTCCTTAGAAATAGGGATTGACTCTTTTCCTTCTATTGTACTCGATCTGATTGATCAGTACAGTGTTCCTTGTACAGTAGGTTCTCAGTAAATAGTGTTTGATTGTATTTCCCAAGCATTTAGTACAGTGCTCTGCACACAGTAAGTGCTCAATAAATATGATTGAATTTAATTAATGAATTAATGATATTTGAAATTGGGGAAAAACACAACATTCATATCAGCAATGCTTTTTTGTTGGACCTACTTTATTTTATCTCCTTAGCTCTTCTAACTCTTACTAAAAAAAAGGCATTATTTCCCATGTAGTCATTTTAATCCATCTAATATTGACTGTAAGAACTAATGATTAGGGCTGATCAGATTTCATTCACCGTGATAATTAAACCACAGAAACCAGCCCTGATTTTTGTACTCATATCCTTTTCACTGACGACTGCAGTGGAGGAGAAAATTATTTCATCCAAACCATATGAGGATATCAATTTACACAACCTTAAAAATTGGTGTTCTTAGATAAAAAAGATGATGTGGTCAACAAAGTGGCGATCCTTTGTTGATTGGGTTCAAGAGGACATTAAATGCTGGCTAATTCAGATCATAAGAGAGTTAAATGGTGGATATTCCTGCTGATGATTGTTATTTTTGAATAATATAGTGGATAAGGGAAGTCCCCAAAGACTGGTAAAGGACAAATACAGTGCTCATTGTTTAAACATCAGAAAACAAGAGAGTCTAAAAATTATAGATTAGTGTGCTCCACTCATATAAACACCTAGAATGATTTGAAAATTAATCTAGCAAACAACTTGAAGTCCTCAGAAAGCCCAAGTTTGTAACTAATATGACTGTGTGATGTGAATAATTCAGACCAATTTAATTTCCTTAAAATGTAGAGTTATATATGTGTGTATATATTATATAATGTTATATATTAGAGAGAGAGTTGTCCATTGGGTGTTTAGATAACTCTGCTGATAGTGAGATATTTATCATTGTCCATGGTGAAACAGCTGTAATACAGTGAGACTTCACAAAGGATATGCTCCTTTCCCATGTACCATGTTCATCAGCAAACTAGGAAGATCATCTGGTCAGCAAACTAGGAAGATCATCTGGTCTAAGCCAGTCCATTTCAACGACTTTTGAGAGTTTCACATAAAGAGTACTTAGCTTTGCTGGAGCCCTTCTTTGTGGCGGAGGGAGTGCTATTAGTCCCAGATGAAAATGGTATCTATAGGAAAGGAGAAAACTAACATTTTAAAAGGCCCTTTATTTAAAGCAAACAAATATATCACCCCCATCCTCTCTAAATAAAACAAATACTCCAAAGGGGCTTGTAATGGTACAAACCGGTCAATCTGCATTGGTGGTTCGGCAGTCTTGATGGAATAAGCATTGGTTCAATAATACTAGACCATCGCTGGATGCAACACTAGATGCAAGGCCAAACCCAAAAGTTAGCTACATTGGCTCAGCGTTATCTTAAAGGCTATTACCCAGTCATGTCCCGTTAGAGGTTAGTGTAGGGGAAATTTTTAATGGGCTGAAGAGAAATTGCCGTAGCCTCTCTTTCTCAGCTAAGGTCCCTGAAACCATTCCATAAGCTCCTCTCCTTCACCCTCCCCAGCTCTTACCTCTCTATTAATGAGTGGCACTTACTGAGCATTTGCTATGTGCAGAGCACATAAATAGCCCAGCAGAGAAGGGAGTGGGAGTGGGAAGGGTGCCCGGAGAGGAGGTGAAGCAACACAATTTGGCCTGGAGAAGGCCAGCTAGGCTATCACAACCTCAGGCCCATCAGAATCCCAACCTGGCTCTGCCAGTGACCTGCATGACAGAAATAGAGCATGTTCATTAAGTCTGCAGGGCTTGACGAGGGTTGCCCACACCTCAGAAGGCAGGAGTGGTGTTCAAAGAGATCCTCGTGAAATCAGGGATGTGCTATTTCAAAACCAGAATAAATTTCTACAGGGTAATTTAAAAGCAACCCCCGACTCAGATCGAAGAGCGTACTCACACACAGCTAGAAAAAGGCGTCTTGGCTGACTGCAATCTCAGCAGTAAAACCTCTCCCAGTGAAACACAGCTGAAACTGAGTCAGCAGTGTACAAAGCTTAGCTGATACAGGCCTGGGATATTTATTCCTAGGTATGGCACGCAAGGATAATGGGGACAAGATGCCCTGCTCTTGATGGTTCCCTGCCACCTGAACACTAGTAAGAGAGGCAGCTATCCTGCTTTTGGCCACAATGACTGTGAGGCATTAAAAGAAAATTAAAGGAGTCCCCCTCTAGACTGCAAGCTCCCTGTGGGTAGAGCCTGTGTCTTCCAACTCTGTTGTACTCTCACAAGTGCTTAGTACAGTACTCTGCTCTCAGTAAGTGCTCAATAAATACCATTGATTAATGCAGTTCCCTTGCCTACATGGGCGTCCAGGCATCTCCCCTGTTCATTTTTCCCATTTGTCTCTCCCTATCCTTGTGTGTGTCTTGTAGTTTGTCTCCCATCCTAGGCAAATCTCTCGTGTGTGTGTGTGTGTGTGTACTCACCTTGCCTGTCTGTAACAGCAGCAGTATCAGCAGTCTTTGTTGGATATCTGAATACACAACACTGTACTGGAACCTGGGGAATCCTCACACACAAGTTGAGGATACCCCCTGCACATGAGGAACTTACAATTTAAGGAGGGAAAGAAGCAGAGATAAGTCACCAAATAGTCAATAGAAAAAGAGAAAGAACGTAGGTACAAATGGTGAAAACAAAAGTAAACAGATCAATAAACAAAGATCCACCTGAGTGGTAAGATGGCTGTGTGTATCTCCATTGTGTGATGTCACTCGGCTTCTCTCTACCTCTCTGCTTCTGCCTATGCCTCCTAGCTCCATCTCTATCTCTATTCCTCTCTTTTTCTTTTCTCTACCTCCTTTTCCACCTGTCCTTCCTCAGCCTAACCAAGCTTGTACCATCACCCCCACTTGAACCAGTAGCGTTGCCCAGTTACCCCAGGGCCTGGAATAGCAAAACTTATAGCCGTAAATGACATTGGCTCTGAAAAGGATCTTATTAGACTAGTGTATTCAGTTTGGGTTTCTAAAAACCACGATGTGAGGGAATTAGAGAATGTAATAATAATTATTGTATTTATTAAACACTTACCACGTGCCAAGCACTGTAATAAGCACTTAAGTGGGTACAAGCAAATCAAGTAGGACACAGTCCCTGGCCCACGTGGGGCCCACAGTCTCAATCCCCATTTTACAGATGAGGTAACTGAGGCACAGAGAAGTGACTTGCCCAAGGTCACACAGCAGACAAGTGGCAGAGCCAAGATGGCCAAACGATGGTTGGAGGAAAAGACCCAGGGTTTCTTTCAGCTCCTTGGTGTTTTTGTCTCATGCCAAGCATCTTGACTTGAATTTTCTGGTAGACGTTTATAACTTGTGCCCACTTTCTGGCCTCTAAAAATTGCTTTATTTTTTCCTGTCTTTTTGTCTCCACCCATCCTTTCCTCAACTCATGCTTTTGTTGTTCCCTGTTAAGCCACATATAACCCTAAAGATGTTTTAAAATCAATTCTAAAATTATTTTACACTAATAATACAGCTATGAAAATCACCACTGGCCCATGGGACCAGGTCCTAAACTGAATCTAGGTGGGCCTAATGAATGTCAAGCAGCAGGCCTAAAAGAAATGTGAAATACTTCTCATCTCATTTCTGTTTCCTCTGCTTGATTTCATAGGTATTAGGGGACATGGCGAGTGTATTTACCAAAGTCACATACTTCAGAGTGGCTTAGTGGCAAGAGCACGGGCTTGAGAGTCAGAGGTTGTGGGTTCTGATCCCGGTTACACTACTTGTCAGCTGTGTGACTTTGGGCAAGTCACTTAACTTCTCTGTGCCTCAGTTACCTCATCTGTAAAATGGGGATTAAAACTGTGAGCCCCATGTGGGACAACCTGATATCCTTGTATCCCCCCCAGCGCTTAGAACAGTGATTGGCATGTAGTAAGCACTTAACAAATGCCATTGTTATTTTATGTTTGCCCATTTTCAGTACTACAGAGTGTAAAAGAGCCATGTTTTATATTTACCTTACCCACATATTGTAAAATGTAAAGGAACACCTAAAATATCAAATTCACGCTCACAACATTTTCAAGAAGAAGATCAGGAGAGGGCAAGATTGTATTATTCCCACCTTAGGTTTTGAGGGAGCTGAAAATAGTAACAATATGTGACCTGCCTAAAATCAGCCAGGGTTTCAGCAGTGGAGTTACAAAACAAGGTTTGGGGATTCATCCTCTCTACGAGTGTTTGAATAGAAACTAAAATATGAAGTTTGGTGCTACAATAAAATACCAGTCCTACATTTAGCCTAATCTCTCAATGTGAGGTTAGACTAGGAATTGAAATGATGGGAAAATGGTCTAAGAATCACTTAATTGGGAGCACTATTCATGCTCTGTCTGATTGCTCCGAGCAAATGGCCGTGAATGTGTCCATTTCTTTTTGTGCTTTGGCCTGAAATATTAGGGCAATGCTTCTCATACGCTGCCTTATCTTCCTTGGGGTGAATGCAAGGGGCAATGAGGGAAAATTGAATTTTGGTAAATGCTAAATGTGTGTTGTTACTGAATGAACGGGTGACTTGTAGTTTAATCCAGTACTGGAAATGGCTGTTGCCTCTTTTCCCTGATGACTGGTACTGTTGGGAACAGTCGCAGAAACAACCAGAACAGTGGTCAAAAGGGAATTGACTAGCCCACACCGAGAGCAGGAATTAGCAGTTCCTAATGCCCAGTAAGTAAAACCTGTGAATGTAAAGCTGAGTTCTTCCTTTTGTTCACAGACCTTCATCTGATCCCATGACCTGTGTCACTTTTGACCCGACGATTTCACTTCTCAAAACAAGCACGTTTCCTGCCTTGGATTCAGTCAGCAACCTATTTAACAAATTCATTAGTATGTTTAATGCCTCTGGGGAACCCCCTCCCTCTGTTTATCCGGAAACTGAAAACTACATATCTATGGCTTCCAGAATCAGTACCCAGTTTCCTGAAGCAAACCCATTTCTTTGAACCCCAGCTTCAGGGAATAGATAGTGGATAGATAAGGACATCTTCCACGGGAAAGGAAGTATCTCTCTCTGCCTCAGCTTAGAGAGAGAAATGAATCTCTCAAAAGAAGGGATTTGAATTCCGTTTTTTTTTGCCTGCATCCTTTTGCTGCATTGGGTGCACTGCAGCAAAACTGTGCATTGTGGAACGAGTACACCAGAGGCTCAGTAGTTCAGCAGTTCTTGCCTATTCAACATAAAGGCTTGAGAGAAAACAGATAAACCGCAGGGCGTGTTGGATACTTCATAGAGTGTGCCTCTGTTTTCTAGTAAAATATGATGCTGTACTAAACATCCTGTAAAGGAGGTTACTGCGTTTAGGGGAAATTGATTGCTTTAAAGCACTTGTTCAAGTTCTGTCTTCGTGTTTATCAGCTCATTACAGATCAAGATTCCTGATATAAAGGGGGAATGTTACAGTGCCTGAAGGCTACTCCTTCATAGGAAATAGACCCTTGGTTATTTTATAGTACTGTGAAGAATCAGATGTTGTGGTGGCATAGTGGTTCTTGAGGCAAGCCAGAAATAGTCCCCGAGTTCCCAAATACCCTCAGTAATAATAATAATAATAATGATAGCAATCATTAGACAGTGTACTAAGTGCCAGAGTAGAATCGAGATTATCAGGTCAGACACAGCCCCTCTCCCTCATGGGGTTCAAATTATAAGTAGGAGGGAGAAGAGGTGTTGAAGTCTCATTTAACAGATGAGGACACTGAAGCCCAGAAAAGTGATTTGCTCAAGGTCACACAACAAGCGGCAGAGTCAGGATTAGAACTCAGCTCCTCTGATTTCCAAGCCTGTGTTCTTCCCACTAGGTCATGCTGCTTCTCTAAGCAAGAAAGGACTCACTCTTAAACCACACCTTTCCACCTGTTGAGAAACAGCAGATTAAAACTGACTGTGTCCCAGGTCAGGATTTACTGCAAGTGATTGTGAAAGAACCTATAGGCTTGGCCCCTTGCCAAACTTTAGACAGTTATTGGCTCTGCCTGTTGGGGAACTTTTTATTCTTGTTCGGGCAATCAAATCATCCCTTGCAAACCTGTAGGATACATATATAAAAGATTAAAGATTGAAAATATTTTTTTTCGTTTCCTCAGAGAAGAAAATTGAAGTGGAAGCTAGACTTTCCATGTAGATTGTAGAATAGCTAGAAGAGTGATTTTTGTCAGCTGTGACTAGTTTAGATAAACTGGTAGATTGACCTTTGTTGAAAGCCGGCATTTTGGGACATCACAGTAAGCTTTCGTATGTCTTCCTTTCTTTTCAGAGACTGTGGAAGTTGATTAAATAATCAGTGGCATTTAGGGAATGCTCTCTGTGTGCAGAACACTGTACTATGTATTTAGGAGAGTTCAATATACTAGAGGTGGTAGATGTGATCCCTGCCCACGAGGAATTTACAGTTTAAAGGGCGAGGTAGACTGAGTGTAAACTCCCTCTAGACTGCAGGCTCGTTGTGGGCAGGGAATGTGCCTATTTCTTGTTTTATTGTATTCTCCCAAGCGCTTAATACAGTGCTCTACACACAGTAGGTGCTCAATAAATATGATTGAATGAACATTAATATAACTACAGATAGGGAAGTAGTAGAGTCAACCACAGGATAGAAAAGGTTGAAGTACATGGAGAATAGGGTTGGCATTAAAAGAGGAGAGTGTGGATTGGATTGCAGTGGGAAATCAGTGAGGAGGGAGTGAGCTGATTGAGTGCCTTAAGGTCAATGGTAAGGAGATTTTATATGATACAGGGGTGGATGGGCAACGATTGGAGCTGTTCAAGTAGTGGGCTGAACTGAGAAGCGGCATGACTTTGTAAAAAGAGCATGGGCCTGGGACTCAGAGGATCTGGATTATAATCCCAGCCCTGCCACTTGTCTCCTGTGACCTTGAGGAAGTCACTTCACTTATCTATGCCTCAGTTATCCCATCTATAAAATGGGGGTTAAGACTGTGAGCCCCCTGTGGGATGGATTGTGTCCAACATGATTAGTTTATATCTACCCCAGTGCTTAGTTCAGTGCCTATCTAACAGGCTAGAGGAGGAGACAGGCATTAGTATAAATCAATTACAGATACGTACATAAGTGCTGTGGGGTGAGACATATGAGTCCCTAACTCTGGCTTTTTAAACAATATCTTATAAATTATTTATTTACATTAATGTCTGCCTCCCCCTCTAGACTGTAAACTCGTTATGGGAAGGAAACATGTCAGCTAATTCTGAGGCACTCCCTTAAGTGCTTAGTACAATGCTCCGCACATAGTAAGCGCTCAATAAATGCCATTGATGGATTGATTGATTCATTCGTTGCCTAGTGATTGTTTGAGACTTTCCAAGATCAGAAGTGGTCAGTCAAGGCACAGATGTTGTGGATTGCATTTCTAGATTACAGAATACATCAAATTTTACCGTTTAAAAAGTGTAGCATTTTAAATAATGTTTTCCGAAACTCCCACAATGCCCGAATTGCAAATGGCCCAGGGCAGTTGTCCAGATTGCAGTTTCCTGCTTCCTCCTGGTCCACCATCCATCAGGCAGCCTGGCATGGCCCAGAATGAGCAGGCTTATTGTTTTCCTGAGAGGGCAAAGAGGCAGAGCTGAGCAGACGTGATGCCCTGTGCCCCATCTGTACTGGGAACCAGAAGCCTGGCAGCAGCAGCCACATAGGACGCTACACAAACAGCAGTGCTCTATCTCTGCATTCAGTGTCATGCTGGCGGGTTGCCTGCTGTTGTGAGAAATGTGCCTTAGGGTTATGTTCTGGTTGTTGACTCAGGTGGCATCCAAAACAACTCACTCCCTGGAGATCATATTCCTTCTTAATGAATGTTATGTTAGATAAATTAAGTTCTGTCAATGGATTAGATTACATTTTTAAGGTAAGACTTGTGTTTGCCATTCTGATGAAGAATATAGCTTAAAGGCAACCAGATTGTCCTTATTAACACTTGCTTGACAACAAGGCCTATAAAAATGTCTAAAACTATCCAGTTTGGCACTTTGATAGTCAAAATAATGAGCAAAAGTACTGCCTTTTCCTGCTCTTCACCAACTTTGTAAAATTATTTCACAACAAATGTACATGCCCTATTCTGCCTATTCTAATATCCAATAGGATTTTTGGTGGGGGGTTTTTTTGCACTTAATTGTCCAATAAATGAGAGCTTTAGTGACATTTTTTAATCAGGAGTGAGATCATAAGGAAGAACAAGGATAAAACAGCTAGTAGTGTGACTGTCATGATGAAATATCAGAATATTTGAATATAGAATTGATAATGTGCACGAGTGTGTGTGTGTGTGTGTGTGTGTGCTGCAGATGGGTACATACATGCTAAGTGTGGATAATAATAATAATGGTATTTGTTAAGTGCTTACTGTGTGCAAAACACTGTTCTAAGTGCTGGGGAGGCTACAAGGTGACCAGGTTGTCCCACGTGGGGCTCACAGTCCCAATCCCCATTCTACAGATGAGGGAACTGAGGCCCAGAGAAGTGAAATGACTTGCCAGGGTCACACAGCTGACAACTGGCGGAGCTGGGATTCGAACCCATAACCTCCGACTCCCAAGCCCGGGCTTTTTCCACTGAGCCATGCTGCTTCTAGACTGTGAGCCAGTTGTTGGGTAGGGACTGTCTCTATCTGCCGCCGAATTGTACTTCCCAAGCTCTTAGTCCAGTGCTCTGCGATCAGTAAATAGGATTGAATGAATGACTGATTGATGTAGGCGCCTTGCTCCCCCAGCCAGCTGCCCCTCACAGAGGCTCCCACACTCAGGAATCCCTGGAGAAGGGCACTTTTCTCTTGTTTCTCACTAATCCTTTTAAAATGAAGAAGAAAAATTAGTCACGCTATTGCAGTAAAGGCCTGAGGCTGGCACAAGAAGTACATCCATGGTCTCTGGATAGTCCATCTTTTCCATTCAGGCTGGTACAGCTTCTGGGCTTCCAGCGAAGACTAACCAGTCCCTAGGGTTGGGAGGTGGATGTGTGTTGGGTGGGAGCGGGAACGGAACACAAGACCAGGCAGGGGGAAGAACTAAAGCCTGGCAGGAAGAGAAGAATTGGAACTCAATTGATCATTTGTATTTACTGAACACTTATTTTTGTGCAGAGCACTGTACTAAGTGCTTAGGAGACTACAATATAACGGAGTTGGTAAAGCTGCTCCCTGCCCACTAGGAGCATATAGTCTAGAGTGACTCAATGACTGCAGTGAGCTGGGGCAGAGGTGGAGGGGAAGAGCCAGGGAAAAATGAGAGACAATGGGGGAATGAGAAAGAGGATCTTCTAAACTGGAAAAGTGATGCCAGAAACTAGCCAGAGAAACTGGAATCTGGCGTGGCTTATTGGAGAGAGCATGGGCCTGGGAATCAGAAGGACCTGGGTTCTAATTCCTGCTCTGCCGCTTGTCTGCTGTGTGACCTTGGGCAAATCACTTAACTTCTCTGTGCCTCAAGCTACTGCATCTGTAAAATGTGTTTGAGACTGGGAGCTCTGTGTGGGACAGGGACTGTGTCCAACTCAGTTACCTTGTATCTGCCCCACTGCTTAGTACAATGCCTGGCACATGGTAAGTGATTAACAAATACCACAGTTATCATTATTATTAGTATTATTATTACTAGTGGTTGGGGATTAACCTGAACCCAATTACAGTGGTGGTTGGGGGATATGGATTTTGGTGAGGCCTGAGAGGAAACTGGTAATACCGGCTCTGCCGATTGTCAGCTGTGTGACTTTGGGCAAGTCACTTAACTTCTCTATGCCTCAGTTCCCTCATCTGTAAAATGGGGATTACGACTGTGAGCCCCATGTGGAACAACCTGATCACCTTGTAACCTCCCCAGCGCTTAGAACAGTGCTTCGCACATAGTAAGCGCTTAATAAATGCCATCATTATTATTATTATTAACTGTAGCCTGGTGTTACACTGGCCTGAGCAGCAGGTGATAGAGCTGGAGTCCTGAGACAAGGAGAGGCATAGTCAGTTGGAAATCCGAACCTTGAAGAGTATAAACTAGGATCTAACTTGGATGTTCGCTTTTTAATAGGACCACAGATATGATTCCCTCCAGACTTTTCTGACTGTGAAAACCCAGGACGTGCAGATAAACAATCTTTCATCCATTTGTATACATGAGTACTTGGCTTCTGATCACCATGTGGTCATTTCCGTACCTGTTGAGCAGCATCTCGCTCTTAAAAGGTCATTCCTCTGATTTCATTGAGATGACTGAATTTAGTGTCAGTTTTCGAAGGGGTTACCAATCCTAACCAACTTGTCACCCATGCTCTGAATGCAGTAAGTGCTCAATAAATATCACTGACTGATACTAAACTTTTCAAATCCATCATCGTCCTCACTTGGTCAAATCCATCATCCAAACCCATTGATAAAAATATGAAATAATTTGGATTCTTTAGGGCACAACTCAGTCTGTCCTTTATCCACTCCTCCATCCATCCCCTAGAGTAACACCAAGCCATCTATCACTTCTTCAGCCCCCTAACATTAGTATGGTACAGATGATATATAACTGGCTTATCGCAGCACTCAATGATTGTGCTGCTCTCTGCCAATACAGCAGAACACTTTCAAAATCCTTTTCTCATTGACTTCCAAAATCATTATGGCCTTAAATAAATTTAATTTTAATGAGCTGGGTTTCATCCAGAAGCACAGGAAAGATGAGAAACAGGATGAGAGTTGAGTGCTACTTACGTAGTCGTGGTCTTAAGGATCAAGTCTTATTACAATCCCTCCTAGCCTTTTTGTTTGAATAAAAAGGCAACAGTGGGAAGCCCAGAGGACTTCTGGAAAAGCCTTGAAGACTCTTGAGGTGACTTAATTAATCAGAAGATAAGTATGGTCACAAGTAAAATCTGAAGTGGGTTTTGAAAGTTTGGTAAGAGAACCACAAGAGATTTCCCAGATGTGAATGATTTCAGGACAAATTGATGTCTTTTCATTTGTGAAATATTTACAGAAAGTTGCATTTCTGAAAGTGTTTCTGACATCAATCAGTGAGTATGTTAGCATTGAGTGAAGAAGAGAGCTAAAAAGAATGGGCATTACCTTTTGCTTCGATTAAGCAGCAACTGGAACCAAAGAATGGCCTTACCTAAGTCACACATACCAAAGAACCATCTAACCCTGGAGAAGTTGTGTTACCTAGTTTTAAGAGCATGGCCTTAGAAGTCAGAGGACCTTGGTCCTGATCCCAGTTCTGCCCCTTGCCTGCTGTGTGACCTTGAACAAGTCACTTTTCTGTTTCTACGTTTCCTCATATGTAAAATGGGGCTCTAATGTCTGTTCCCCCTCATACTTAGATGGCGAGTCCAATGTGGGCCAGGGACAGCATCTGACCTGATTATAGCATATCTACCCCAGAGCTTAGAACAGCACTTGGCATATAGTAAATGCATAACCAATACTAATTATTATCATCATCATCAGTATTCCCATATTCTGTCTCTGATAAAGGCAGAGGGTCCTTAGAGGAACAGCATGATGGCTGCCCTCTTTGATGTTCATCCTCCAGATCCTGGATGTACCTTCTCATCAATCAATCAATCATATTTATTGAGCACTTACCGTGTACAGGGAACTGTACTAAACAGTCAGGGGAGTACAATATGGCAGAGTTGGTAGACACATTCCCTGCCCATAGTGAGCTTTGTCGTCATCAATGAAGCTACCGAAGCCCTTCTTGGATTTATTGATATTTTTTACCTGCTTAACTTTCTGTAGTAATGAATTGTTTTCCGGTGTTGGTCTCAAGCCTTTCTGGTGTCCCTCTAGTTCTGGTTTTGCTTTCACCCTAAACATCCATCCATGAAGTCCTTTCCAGTTTTCATTCCAGATTTCAGAGTCCTAATCTTATCTGCCTGGCTCCTGACCTTTCAGTCATTTTAGTTGCTCTCTTCTGAACTTTCTCTAGCCTGATTTTGGACTATATGTGGTATAGCTCTTAAGCTTTTGCAAAGATTTGAAACCATGCATGGCACATGCCAGCTGCAAATGACTAGGGGTTGCCCCTACCCAAACGGACTCATGTACTGTTCTCGTGTACTATCTGGATGGAATTTAGCACCAAGAAAAATTCCTAAAACATTTTTTAGTCTCCTTGCCTATTCTTCTCCATCCCAAACCATCCCTTTCGACGGTAAGCTTGTTGAGGGTAGGGAATGTGTCTGTTTATTGTTTTATTGTGCTCTCCCAAGCTTTTAGTACAGTGCTCTGCAGACAGAAGGTGCTCAGTAAATATGATTGACTGACCTTCCCAGACTTTGATATTACAGTTATTCAATACTACCATCAATACTGCCCTATGCCAGATAGCACTCAGTTCAGTGAAAGTGTGTCTAGTGTCCAGTGATAATACAAAGGGAAGGGAAGAGCTGGAGCCAAAATAAACTTTGCCACCTTCTCTTGTCATCTAGAGGTCAGAGAGACTGGTCGGTAACATGGTCATTAAAGTTTAGTAGTGCTATGATGAAAGAGCCCTAAAAGAAGGGCCTTATATTGGGGGATTACTGTATTCCAGGCTCTTTGCTAGGATTATGCTGTCTGATAACATGTCAGGTGACCAACATGCTTGTAAATATTCCAACACCAGGGTCTGGGTAGAGGCATGGGGAAGAATGGACCAGAGTCCTCGTATCCCCTTCCCTAGTGAGTGATCGATTTTGAAGGGAAAAAAATGTTTTCCCGTGTTTTCCCTTTCACAACTTGGCTGTGTCTTGGTACATCTGCTCAAACAGCACTGAGATCAGAGTCTTTTCTGTCTGTTTGCATAACCTGCTTATTAACCTCTTTCCTTCTGCCTTCACTCTGCAAACACCTCTGCCCTCCAAGACAGCAAAGAGTCTCACCTGCCACCTTAGAAGTAGCATGATTGGACTATCTTAGGGGCAGATATCCTTTAGAAAAAAATAATAGTAATGGTATTTAAGTGCTTACTGTGTGCCAGTGTTTATAAAATGTGTTTTCTAGTCTACTAAACAAACACCTCTGCTCTCCAAGACAGCAGTCAAAGAGTCTTACCTGCCACCTTAGAGGTAGCATGATTGGACTATCTTAGGTGCTGATATCCTTTAGAAAAAAAAAATAATAGTAATGGTATTTAAGTGCTTACTGTGTGCCAGTGTTTATAAAATGTGTTTTCTAGTCTACTAAACAGGGTATATGTTTCCCATTCTCTTTTTTTGTAATAACATTTATTAAGCACTTAATCTGCAGAGCTCTGTACTAACTTCTGGGGGAGAGTACACAGGTGAGAGATAGTTAATTATAAGAAGAAGAATTATGGTATTTAAGTGCTTACTATGTGCCAAGCACTGGTCTGAGCACTGAGGTAGATACAAAGCAATCAGGTTATCCGTCGTAGGCTCACAGTCTTAATCTCCATTTTACAGATGAGGCAATTGAGGCACAGAGAAGTGAAGTGACTTGCCCAGGGTCCCACAGAAGACAAGTAGTGGAGCTGGAATTAGAACCCATGTGCCAAGCCCGTGCTCTTGCCACTAGGCTGTTTGGTCCCTGACTCTCCAATAACTCAATCAGTGATCTTTATTCAATGCTTACTGTGTGCAGAGTTCTTTACTAAGCTGTTGGGAGAGTACAAAACAACAGAGTTGGTAGACACATTCCCTGCCCATAAGAAATTTACAGTCTAGAGGACTGCCTTCAGGCATTTGCAAAAGAAAAATAAGAAGTGGAAAACTTTCCTATTATGAACAGGAGGTAGCATATTCCTATTCCTAAATATGAAGTGATATAAATACAAAGCAACATGAAAGACAAAGTCACAGTCTGCAAGCCTTGACAGTAAGAGGATCTGCAGGGGTCTCGTGGCGTGGCCGCTCAGATCATCGAGAGTCCAGTCCCAATCAAAGCTTCCCGAAGTAGTAACACTTGTACTAGTAACTAGTAACACCAGAGAAGCAGTGTGGCTCAATGGAAAGAGCATGGGCTTGGGAATCAGAGGTCATGGGTTCAAATCCCGGCTCCACCAAATGTCAGCTGTGTGACCTTGGGCAAGTCACTTCTCTGTGCCTCAGTTACCTCATCTGTAAAGTGGGGATTAAGACGGTGAGCCACACGTGGGACAACCTGATCACCTTGTATCCTCCCTAGCGCTTAGCACGGTGCTTTGCACATAGTAAGCCCTTAACAAATGCCATCATTGTACAGGCTGCACAATGCCTTTGCTGACAACACATGTACACTGCTTTCATGTGTTTAACCCCTCTCACTGCTTCTTAAAAGACCTGACATCACCCCCACATGTTGGTGTGGTCTGAAATTCCATTCTTCACTTCCTCTACTGTCAGTAAACCATATCTATCTGGGTAATTTTATGTACTATACTGATAAATAGTTGTTTATAGAAAAAAAGAAGTGTGTACAGTTGGTTGAGTCCAACCAATCTTTTCAGATGGCTCATAAAAATAGGGTTTTCTTTCAAAAAGATCTCCATAATAATAATGGTGTTTATTATGCGCTTACCATGTGCAAAGCACTGTTCTAAGCGCTGGGGAGGTTACAAGGTGATCAGGTTGTCCCATGGGGGGGGCTCACAGTCTTAATCCACATTTTAGAGATGAGGTAACTGAGGCCCAGAGAAGTTAAGTGACTTACCCAAAGTCACACAGCTGACAATTGGCAGAGCCGGGATTTGGACCCATGACCTCTGCCTCCAAAGCCCATGCCCTTTCCACTGAGCCATGCTGCTTCCCACACTCCATGCTTTCATGTGAGCTCGTTTTGGGCAGAGAATGTGTGTGATGTTATACTGTACTCTCCCAAGCACTTAGTACAGTGCTTGGCACACAGTAAGCGCTCAATAAGTACAATTAATAATAATAATAATAATAATAATAATGCACCATGAAAGCAGTGTCAGCTCAGCACTTGGAACAGTGCTACAGTGCTTAGAACAGTGCTTTGCACATAGTAAGTGCTTAACAAATACCATTATTATTTATTATTATTAGTAGTAGTAGTAGTAGTAGTAGTAGTATTAAAGGTGAGGACCACTCACCCATTTTGGCATTTTATATATTAAGCAGAAAGTATATTGGCACAGCTACAAATATGCTTCAGGATCTGTTTCAGAACACAGCTCTAGCCAGCCAGCTTTCAGTGACTTTCTGCATTTAGGTAATTGTTGATAGAATTGCTCAGGAAGGCAGCCGTGTCCGTAAACTGGAGTGTGTTCTGGGGCATTGTACACACTGTCAGGTACATCATACTTCCTCCTGGAAAACCTCCTTCCTGCTTGTTGATGTAAAATATGATGGGTAATTGGCTGTTTGGTTAAGGGGCAATTTCTGAGATACCCGCCTCTTAAAACTCAGAAGGTCCATATCCCCAAGATATTCATTTGGAGGGAACAACTTTATCAACAGGTTTCAAATCCTTTGGTCTAATCTCGGCAATATAACTGAGTTAGCTTGAGTTTGGATTAGGTAAATCTAATAAAGCCAAAGAGTGAAAACTCCAGTCTTCTCCATTACCTTAGATGAAGGTGTGTTGGGTACAGTACTAAGAAACCCTTACCATATGTGGCTATTTATTTTTCTCATTTTAGAAACATTTTGGTTTCAACAAATGTTTCTTGGTGTTAACAGCTTTCCCGAGGAGAGAAATGTATTTAGGAACTTTATTCAGCAGGACAGGACTGCATACCACTTTGTGTCACGGATTGAGACTTTTGGTTGCTTGCTGTGACTCCTTCTATATCCTGAACCTTGATGATGTCACTCACTGATGCTTGGATTTTTTTTCCTTTTTCCTTAGGATGTGATCGGCCTACCAGCTAAACAGAGACAGATCCATTTTGTGTAGAGATTCAGCAGCAAAAATCGCAAATCGTCTTTGGACTACAGAAGGCACCAATGCCACTCAAAAGGCAATACGCAAAATTTGAAATCTCCCACCCAATCCCATACCCAGGATTGATCCAGAGTCAAAAGATGAATTACCAGTATTTTATCTCTTCAATTATTTAAGAAGTGAATTCAAAGCATTTTAAGCATAAGCATTTTAAGCATTTTAAGCATTTTAAGTGAAGGGACTCAGAAATGATATGAAACAAATAGCCCATTCTTGCCATACCACTTTATCTTCTTGGCGGTTTGAGGAAACTGGAATGGTTAAGATGTTGATGTTATATGTGTTGCAATGATTTATGAAGTACTGTTCTTTCTCTGAGAGCATGTCTTTCCTTTTTACTTTCTTTACCCTTCTCTAGTCTTTTCCCAGCTGCCCTTTTCCCCTCCTTCTAAATGCACTCATTCCTCTCTACTTTGGCTATTTCTTTTCACCCTAAAACTTAAGAGGACTGTATTTTCCAGAATTCAGAGTGGGTCAGGAAGTAGGAATGCTATAGGACAAGGTCCAAAATGCAAGAAAAGACTAGAGACAGAGAAAGAAATGCACCAGTGCACTGAATAACTCACTCAGACCCAAAGACAACTCACTTTAAACTATGCACAGGTAAAATGTCCTGAAGTCAGGCAAAAAGCAGCGGAGAAAGGCAACAACGAGTACAGGTTTCAGTGATTCTGTCACCACAACAGACATGCCTCTGCTACCAGTTTCATCGCTCAGACTGCAGTTGTTGTGGAATTGGCAGTGGAAGCAGTAGACGTGAGCATGGAACTGGTTTATTGTATTACCGCTGCTTCCCTTTGCTTGTTGGTGCCACCCCGTGCTACTCTTGGTTGCTGAATTCCCTGCCAATGCCTTTCACCTCCTTTTGCCACCACTTGGCCTCAAATGGGGGTTTTGAGAGTCCAACCAGCCATCTTTAAGCAGGTGGGACACAGGTCTAAAATTTGTGAATGGTCAGCCCTGTGTGAGGCACCTTCCTCGCTTTCATTACTTTCATTCTTTTCATTTTGTGGTCCTCTCACTTCTCTGTTTCTTATTTGGCTGCTTTTTCCTACTTTGTCTTTCATTTATCTGCTTTGCTCTTCATTACCCAGAATCTGCTATTTCTCTATCTCTCTCTGTATCTCTCTCTGTCTCTTTCTTTTCCCTTCATCCTGATGATTATCAAGACAGCCCCCCTCACACCCCTACACTTACTACTTCTCATTGCTCCCTCTCTCCTGTAAATTTTGCTTTCATCTTTGGTCCTCTTTCCGGCTGGGTCTAAATACTTTCCTAATAATAATGATGATGATAAGAATGGTATTTAAGTGCTTACTATGTGTTAAGCACTGTTCTAAGCGCTGGGGTAGATACAAGGAAATCAGGTTGTCCCACTTGGGGCTCAAGTCTTAATCCCCATGTTATAGATGAGGTAGCTGAGGCACAGAGAAGTTAAGTGGCTTGCCCAAGGTCAGACAGCAGACAAGTGGAGGAACCGGGATTAGAACCCACATCCTCTGACTCCCAAGCCTGTGCTCTTTCCACTAAGCCATGTACCTTAATTCCTTCTTCAGGCTTTGAATTTCTCTTGTGTATCCTGCCCTTTATTTCTTTTAAAATGTGTTCTAACTAGCACCCTGTAATTCCCCCAAAGACCTAATCATTGCTACTTGAAATCTTGCCATCATAAGGGTGAAGTAAGCAAAATTTATTTAAATAGGAAGCCTTCCTGTTCACTTACGTAAATTCTACAGGACACATTTAAAAGCACAGAATCTAGTTTTCTAGTGGAATCAGAGTTCCTTCATAAGAGGACTATTTTCTATATTTCGTCTTGTCATTTGAAACCTTCACTTATAAATTTCTAGTTAATAAAATAAGTTTCTCTTACAGAGAATGTGGAAATAGGGAAGTTCACCATTCTTTATTAAAACATCATTAGCTGAAAGAATGTGGCATTGAAATATTTTAGGGACCTTTTATTTAGCTAATGCTAATTTAGCTAATTTAGCTACAGATTGTCCTGATTTGAATTCCCTTATCTGTATCATAGCTAATAATATATTCCATAAGGAACTTGCATTAGAGTCCCTTTCATTTTTGTAATTAATAATAGATCAGACTCATTTAAAGGGATGTCTGGATCCCCTCAGATAAAATATTTTGCATATCCTGCTTAGCTCTGAGGTAACACTTCACCTAACATTTAAAATGTAATAGGGAAAGATTTTATGTAAAGGCCAGTTTGCTCCTTATGGATGTAGTTTGGCATCTAAACAAGTTTCCCATTTTTGCAATTTTGCAGAAATGAATAAGGAGGTATGCGGCAACTCCTGAAACATTTGGCTGCCACTTTGAGAACATCAGAGGGAGAGCTCTCCTTTCTCTGGGACAGACATTTTCCAAAGCCTGGCTAACATGAAAGGAGGGCAGGTACTTCTGGTACCTACCTTCACTCTCGAGGACAAGAGGACAGTAATAATAATAATAATAATGGTATTTGTTAAGCACTTATTATGTGCCAGGCACTGTTCTAAGTGCTGGAGTAGATACAAGGTAATAAGGTTGTCCCACGTAGGGCTCACAGTCTTAATCCCAATTTTACAGATGAGGAAACTGAGGCACAGATATGTTAAGTGACTTGCCTAAAGTCACACAGTTGACAAGTGGCGGAGCCGGATTAGAACCCATGACCTCTGACTCCCAAGCTGGGGCTCTTTCCACTAAGCCACAGCCCACAGTATCTGAATAACAATAACAATAAATAACATATTCCCAAAAGGTGATACAGTAGTGTCTTAAAAAAGGGAGATTTACAGACTTTAATCTTTTTGCATATTAAAAAGGGAGATTTAAAGACTTTAATATTTTTACATATTTAATGTTCTCTTGAGAAAACAAAGCACGTCCCAGTCAGAGAATAGAGTGTGTTACATCTGTTTCCCAGTTCCCTTTCCACAGCTCTCAAGTGCTTAGTATAGTGTGATGCACAGAATAAACACTCAGTAAATACTATTGATTGATTGGTTGAAGGATAGTTTTCTTACCCAGTGGCTTATACGAATACAAAAATGAGAAAAATTCAGAAAGTTTTATTTAGATAAGCCAAATTCTCCCTGCATCTAGGCAATCCTTGATTATGTTAAGTTCTTCAGACTCTGCTTTCAGAATTTTTCTCAAGAAAGGCCAAGAAAACTCTCTGGACCTGTGCACTCCAACTCAGTCTCCCAAAGAATGAAGATGTCTCTCGTTCATCCCGGTCCAGCAGGAAATCCTGAGGACATGGTAGCTGTCCGTCAGTGTCATCTGGAACACATCTACCCCTGTCAAATATGAAGACCTGGCAAACGGAAAACCCATGACATTTGTGTTAACCCAGTTCTACTCTCAATCTCTGTGAAAGTCTCCACTGAGTATGAGACAGGAAAGAAGCAGCGTGGACTAATGGAAAAAGCATTGGAGCCTGGGAGTCAGAAGATCTTGGTTCTAATCCTGGCTCCTCCACTTGTCTGCTGTGTGACCTGTGGCAAGTCACTTAACTTCTCTGTGCCTCAGCTACCTCATCTGCAAAACATGGATTAAGACTCTGAACCCTATGTGGGACAGGAACTGTGCCCAAAGTGATAATCCTATATCTACTCCAGTGCTTAGTAAAGTGTCTGGCACATAGTAAGCCCATAATGTATCATAAAAAAAAAATGGCAAAGAACCAGGCCTGTTGGCACAACTGTTGAAATGTAAAAGGATGGTGGAGACACATGGCTTAAACCCTTACACAAGCTTTTCCTCAGCATGTGGGATGCAGAGAAGATGCCACAGAATCTCAGAGATGTTACCATCATTTTCATCTTCCAGAAGAAAGGTGAAAGTTTACACAGTGATAGATGCAACTGTCAAGATCCCAGTCAGAATCATTCTGAACCAGTCACCAAAGACTGTCGACCAAATGCACCCAGAATCAAAATTTAGCTATAGGCAAACGTGATCTTCAAGACATGTCAGAAACAGGAGAAGTGCAAGGAGAAACATCAAGGCCTATACATGCTTTCCTTAGACATTGCAAAATCACTGAGTGCCTTGAGGTCCTAGCAATTGCTTAGTAAATATGTCTTCTCTGAAGTTTGCCAGGATTCTGAGACTTCTCCATGACAGTGACAGCATGGCTGGGCAAGTTATAGCTGGGAGTGCCCAGTGTGATCCAGGCCTCATCGTCGATAGGGGAAGAAGAGCTCAGTCCAGCCCACCAACAATGGAGGAAAGCAGAGATGAGTTCAACTGATTCAGTGCAACTTTGTGGAGGATACAACACGGAATCTAGTGGCTGGAATTTAAATATGATACCAAACCTCTGGGAAACTTTTGCTGCTTAACAGGCAATGAGCATCATCAAAGATCCTAGAGATGGCCATTCAGGAGTTAGTACTTGTGAATCTTCATCATTAATGGTATTTATTGAATGCTTACTGTGTGCAGAATACTGTACTGACCATTTGGGAGAGCCTAATACAACAGAGTTGGTAGATATATTTCCTGGTCATTATGAACTTACAGCCTAGAGTCTTATAATGTGCAGCTTATATATGAATGACTGCCTCCTAAAGGGGCACACCCAATAAGATATGCAGCTGATTGTAAATCACTTGG
The DNA here is from genome assembly GCF_015852505.1 of Tachyglossus aculeatus. Lineage (NCBI taxonomy): Eukaryota > Metazoa > Chordata > Mammalia > Monotremata > Tachyglossidae > Tachyglossus > Tachyglossus aculeatus. The sequence continues at coordinate 51,815,514 of NC_052074.1, read as the reverse complement.
CTACCAGTTCAAATCTACGGGCTCAAGTAAGGCATCAGTCTTCACAGGCAAACCCTCATTCACTCAATTGTATTTACTGAGTGCTTACTCTGTGCAGAGCACTGTACTAAGCACTTGGGAGAGTACAATATAACAATGAGCAGACGTATTCCCTGTGCGCAACCAGCTTCCACGCAACCAAAAATCTTCAGTAGCAGCACGGGTCAAAATGTCCTTGCAGAATTCTGTTATCTTGCACAGCAACAATGGACACAGAGTTAGAAAATCAAAACAAGAAGCTTAGTTAGACCTATTTAATGCTTTTATGTTCCACATGCCTTTCCCACTGGATTGACAGGTCCTAGATGACCCAGCTTCAGAAGCTTGGCCTCCCTTATGCAGGAAACATTTGCTACCCCTCTCACTGTCTACAGAAATCTTTGGGAATGTCCAAACCCAGAGCATTTCTCCAGGGGAATCCCTTACCTTTTCACTTTGGTCTAGAGTCCTTGCATTCCTCTCCCAGGCTCCAACTGGCCCAGGAACACCTTCTGAAGGGCTGAGGGCTGTCTAACTTTTAACCACAGCCTCTGCTCCCCAAGGCCACCTCCCTGACGCTGTGCCCTGAAGCAATTGCCTTTCTGAATGCTTACCATCTGAAGCTGTCCCATTCTTTGAGGGCTAAATCAGTATCTCTTCCTTCTGTTGTATATTTACAAGCACTTAGCACAATACTTGGCTCACAGATGCTCAGTAAACGCTGCTGCTGCAGATGACAACGACGGAGTGATGTGGCATCAGTCTTCAGCCCAGACTCTGTAGTGCTGTCCAGATTTCCATGTGGCAGAGGGACTTAAATCCAGCACAAACATCACATCAGACCTCTTGAGAGGGACCATCAGCATCACTTCCAGGCCTTACTTTGGTGCAAGACAGAATTACAGATAACAGAGCCCTGGAATGAAGTCAGTGTAATCGCTTGTACTCATCTTACTGCAACGTCCCTGGTTGGGACTTATGAGGCGAGAAGATGACAGTGGTATACCCAAACAACTACTTCATGGGGAGCCAAAATGAAACAGCTGGAAGCACGATGATAGGAGGAAGCATTTTCAAGTGCAGTAAAGCAGTAGGTAACATGTCTTCGCAAATGAAAACTGGGAGAAAATTATGGCAGCCTATCATGCTACACTGCTTCAAGAAAGGTGCATCTCCATGTGCTCCTTCTGGTTAGGGATCACGTATACCAACTCGGCTGTACTCGCCCAAGGGCTTAGTATAGTGCGCTACACACTTTAAGAAGTTAATGTGGACCATTGATTTGAAGCTTTGAGAAGACAGTGCGACAGACAAAAAACAGAAAGAGCTCCAGGATCTCCGAACGACAATCCTGACAAAACGGTTCATTTTTGTGTGTGTGGTTGAATGAGCCTTTGATCCCATACTGATTTCATCAGCCTCACAAAGATCAGTGTCAGAGTGTTTACAGGCATAGTTAATGCGCTCCAGCATCCCTGATGCTTCCTGGGCAAGGTTTGAAAGCCACTGGGTCCTCTGTGGGGGATGACTGGAACTAGCCTGGGTTCCTGAGATTATAGATGGAGGTATTCAACTACTGGAAACGTTGGTTGACATCTACCGAGCCAAGAGGCATTCTAAATTCTCAGTACATTCAATCAACAACTCTGTCAGGGCAATGTACAGTGCCTTGCATAACGTCCCAATACAGCGCTTTTGTTCATACTTTTCCCCTGATTGCACAAAGGAAGTGAAAAAGACCTGAAGCCATCTTAATTAACACATTCAACAGTGGGTTATGAAATGGATGAGGGCCCCCTGTAAGAAGGTCTCACAGGAACCACCTCCCATGTCAGGCATTTCACAACATGGACCACTAGGTACAAGGATATTGGGTTACTGAAATGGAAGACTCCACGTAAACCGTCATCATTGCTACGAAAAGCCTGAACTAAAGTCTTTTGGATAAAGGACACCACAGACTGATCTCTTAGTGAAGTAGAAACAGCAGTTCCAATCAATCAGTGCTAATTATTGAGCGCTTACTTTTTTTTGGTTGGTATTTATTAAGCACTTACTATGTGCCAGGCACTCTACTAAGTGTTGAATGCTTAGTTTGTACAGAGCAGCCTTCTGAACATGTGAGAACATGTAGAGAAGCAGCGTGACTCAGTGGAAAGAGCATGGGCTTTGGAGTCAGAGGTCATGGGTTCAAATCCCTGCTCCACCAAGTGCCAGCTGTGTGACTTTGGCCAAGTCACTTAACTTATCTGTGCCTCATTTACCTCATTTGTAAAGTGGGGATTAAGACTGTGAGCCCCCAGTGGGACAACCTGATCATCTCATAACCTCCCCAGCTCTTAGAACAGTGTTTTGCACATAGTAAGTGCTTAATAAATGCTATCGTTATTATTATTATTATTATTATGTTGGTAAATTCAATCCAACAGAGTCGGTAGATGTTATCCCTGCCCTCAAGAAACTTACAGTTTACAGAGGTCTACTGTACCATTCAAGAGGAACTACTTAAGGATTCAAAGCTCACCCCAGTGACAAAGCCATCTTCAAGCATGAACAGCTTTACTACATTGTATCCTAATAAAAATTTGTCAACCAGCACAACTTACCCAATTACATAAATTCATTTTGGAAAGTTTATTGCAGCTTCCAAGTTGCCTAATTTATAACCAGGTAGTAGTTGAGGCCAGGGGGTACCTGTTTTTACTAGTCCCCGAGAAACATGAAATGTCCTCTAGATCGTACTCTTGGGATTCCGTAGCTGCCATTCCTGCTGATCTAATTCTGCAGCGTGGAACCCAGTTCTCTTCCCGTGGGTGTCTTTGACATTCTTAAGTAATACAGTAACAGCCGAACAGCTTTATCCATCTGGAGAAAACAAAAACAATCATTGTTCATGCAGAGCTTCTGGACTTAGCACTCTCATTTGCTTGTGGGAATTGTTCTCCTCCAAAGTGTGGTCTGGTGGAAAAAGCATGGGCCTCGTTTGTAATCCCAGCTCTCCAATTTACTTGCTGTCTTACCTCTGTGCCTCCATTTCCTCGTCTGTAAAATGGGGATTAAACACTTGCTCTCCCTCATTCTTCAACTGTGGGTGCCATGTGGAACAGGGACTGTTTCCAACCAATTATCTTGTATTTGTCTTATCATTTAGTACAGTGCCTGGCACGTAGTAAGTGCTTAACAAATACCAAAGTTATGTATTTATTCTGCACCCAGCTGTTTCCTTTCTTTATCTTCTTTTTTTCTCTTTGGGAATCCTTTTGCCAGTCTTTGTCTCTTCTCGAGGCAGCTCCTTTCCTTCCTTTCCTTCCCTTCCTTCCCTTCCTTCCCTTCCTTCCCTTCCTTCCCTTCCCTCCCTTCCCTCCCTTCCCTCCCTTCCCTCCCCTCCCTTTCTTCCCTCCCTTCCTTCCCTCCCTTCCTTCCCTCCCCCTTTTCATCTTCTCCAATCCCCACTTACTGTGTGGCTTAGAAGTGTCAGAAGCTGATCAGAGAGTGAATACTAAGGAAAAGCTACAGTAACTTGCAGCTTTAATCATCTTTGGACACTTTAGAGGTATAATTAGAGCATCTCCTTTTATAGGCAGTTTCTTTCGTCTATGACAGTGGGAAATAAAATCAGAAACTTAAACTTTGACCCAAATTGCATTTCACTAGGCAATTTTAACATCAAATAGAAAATTGATATTTTAAATATTGCTTCAATGCCATCTTTTAGCATAATGAAGTTACCCTAATACCCATCCAAAAGTCATTTCTTGACACTGATGGTATTTTTTTCCAGTCTTCTAAGATGTTTGTGTTCTCTCATTTTTCTCAGCACTTTCCTATGCCAAATAAATGGTAATTAAAATGTGCAGGATGACAAGATGGAGCCGTCAGTGCTTGTACCCCCAGGACCTGACAGCTTCAGCTACTTCACCAGAGAATCTCTCGCAACTATTGAAAACCGCATCGCAGAAGAGAAAGCCAAGAATCCCAAACCCGACAAGACAAATGACAATGGTCCCAAACCCAACAGTGACTTGGAAGCAGGGAAATCCCTCCCATTTATCTATGGAGACATTCCTCCAGGAATGGTGGCGACCCCGTTGGAAGATCTGGACCCATACTACGTCAATAAAAAAGTGAGTGTTCAGTATCAGTTGTGTCCTTCCACCTTTGGCGAACTGTGTAACTTGGAAAACTGGACCTCCACTCAAACTGCATCTACTAGGAGATCTTTAGAATTTTACCATTTGAGCTGTTTTGAGCTGTTTGGTTCCTCACGCCAAAATGATCTCAAGCCTCCTCTGAGAGCTTTTGGTAGAGACCCATAAAAGAAAGGTGGTCGTGCACTTTGGGGCCTTCATGTAGAGAGTGCTGAAAGGAACTTGAATTCTTTGAAAATCTGTGAAATGGTTAATTGAATACACTTCAATTATTTCCATTGAATATACTCTGAGGCCTCATTTTTTTTTAATAGCATCAAATCCCAAAGGGAAAATTTGTAATTATTTCCTTTGTGCTAGAGGATAATATAAATACACTGAAAAGCAAAATATTGGTTGGTCCTACTGTAGGTTTTAAATAGGGAGAAAATATAAAAGTTAATTCAACTTATGATTTATGAAATTATTCATTTTATCACTATTTGGTGAGGCTATGAAATTGATAATACTTTAATCCTCAGAATTGAATGAAATTCCTTGCATACAAGCACTTCCCCGTGTCTGTCTTTTCAATTTTTTAAAACAAGCCTTGATTGTAATTACTATAATGTACCAAATTCAAGAGTAAATTTCCAGAATTGAGTTTTTAAGGACAGCTCTATTGAAAGCCAGCTAAAAGTGACTATCTTCTCTCTTCATTAAGCGGGCTTATTAAAGGTGTGCCATAATTTTCTAGAAAATTTGTTAGAGGCAGGTGGGCCCCCATTACATGCCTTTATCGCACAGGACAAAACAAAGCATAGTCCCATCAAGCCTCTACAGCACAGTGGTATTTTCTTGGAAAACACCATGACTTATGAAATCACTTCTTCTGAATCACTGAGTCAGTGGAAAATTAGGGGTTTTGGTTCTCAAGGTCTTGTCTTTTTCATAAATTTTTAAAAGATAATTTTTGGATAAATATTTAAAAGCCTAGTACTTAAAATGTACATGAGAGAGGAGAGGTTGAGAGCATTCTACAGCGTACGCTTCATCAATACCTGTCTCTCTCCCTTTGACCCTCATCTCTACCTAGTAGGATTCCACAGACTCCTTCCTGACCCATCCTGTCCCATTAGTACTGGCTGCTACTCCTGGAAATGCCATTGGGGTTTTGAATGTCGACCTGCTGGGGAAATGCACTGACTGATTTCTCAGGCCACCAGTCCGAGGAGAGAGCAGGCTCCTGACACCACTTCCCAGCTTCCTGGAATTGGCCTCCAAGTCGGCCTGGAATCCAGGCCAGCTCCTGGAGTCCAAGACCGAGGCAAAACCATGTTTGGATTGCCCCCGAAAGTGTCAGTTGCACCCAAAAGTCCGTCATTCCCTGCACTTTTTCCCCCTCTCGGTTGTTTTGCTCTCGTGGCTTTCCCAACCAGAGCTGGCTTGCCTTCTGAAGGAGTTAATCGCACGTTAACTCTCTAGAGGATTTGCTGAAAAGGTGCCTGGTTCTTATTCTCCCCCTTTGTTTCCTTCTCCCCCTGAGTCAGCTTCTTTAGGACTTTAGTTTAAATTTGGTGTGTCAAGCAAAGGGCTGTGGTGGCAGATAGACGTTCCTCAAAATGTGTCGACGCACTATGTGTCAACTGAGTCTTGGTGAATTTGCCAGATTTTTCGAAGTGTGTTTGAGTGCTATGAGTGTAAGATATCAAAATAAGATCATCATGAATAACAATTATTGAGTGTCTACTGAGGCACCATCTCTGCCCTCGAGGAGTTTACGGTCTAGGAGGAGGGATGTAAATATGACAAGTAAGATATTTCCACTGCAATTCCCACATGTTTAAAATGCATAGGAAAGTTAACTAGATTGTGCTAGGGATTATATCTGGGAATTTCACTTTACTCCTTAGGGTACCCTGAGGACGTCATTTGGCAAATTAGGACAGATTCACCCTACTAGCTTTACCTTCTGAAATACCCAAGCTACTCCATGATTGTAATTTACTTATTGGCCAAACGATGGTCTGAACAGGTAGTTCAATAGCTCAGGTTTGCCTTTTATTTTTCCTCCTGGTTTGAATAGATACATTAAGTGAAAGACATAAAAATTATCAATATGCATTTTCCTTGTATTTTAATTTCTCTGCTTGAATACTTTGCTAATTTTACTGTTCTCTCCAAGAGTTGAGTAGTTTCACAATTCTGCAGTTTCAATTAAGTACATATATTTACCACATTTTATAATTAAATTTAATTATCTAACAGTGACTAGAAAATAGCACCTGGCAAGCCAGGATTCATTTGTGAGAATATTTCTTGAGGTACTTTTGTGCATTTCATTCAGAGCCTGGGAGACTTGGACTAATAGTATTGTGAATTTATGATTCATTTATGAAGTCATTTTTGATAGGTGGAACAGTTGCTGTTTCCCAAAACACTGCTTCAGTGGTGTACAGTTTATTATTTGAAAAATTGCATTAACCAATGTATATCAATAGTTACAAGGAAATAAATTGCTTTGGACAGAGTAAAACAAACCAAACTTAGTTTAAGTGAACCACTGCTGGAGAACGCATACTGTTTCAGCTCAAATTTGATGTCATAGAAAGATTCGTCATTTCCCATTTAAATCATACCAAGTACAAAGTGAACTTTAAAGCTCTTTAATTTCCATGAAAATCAATGTATTAAATGTAGAGAGTATGTATTGTAATACTATGAGCTTACCTAACTAGTCTAGGTGGTACCTTTCATCATTAGCAGTTTTATGAGCTTTTAATATTACTGGAAATAATATTGTTATTGCCTATGTGGACTATTTAATGTTGGTAGAAGAACTCAGAATTTATATTTCTTATCTTTGGGTCTCTAGGTAAGTTTTCTGGCTTTTTAAAAAATTGTTCCCTGATCTAATGTCTATCATTCAAAATGGGATTATTTGAAGTTGAAGAAGCAGTCTTAAACTCCAACTCTTTCTTTTGGGAAAAGTTGTTAAAGTTGGAACCATTGTTTTAAAAAGAATGTATTTGCATTTTGTAATGAGCAATGGAGTTTTGGTTACTTGGGTTCTAAACTGAACAGTGTGCACTTCATTAGAGCAACGTAGAAGGCTGGGTCAGTACAGCCTGATTCCTCTAAAGGGTTTAAACTCAGGAAATGTCATTGAGACTAATATTGCTGATTCTGAAATCACAGCTACTATTAGCATTTGGAGAATATGTGGTATTAATAAAGTCAGGCAATGAACATTTTAGGTAACAACTGGTTTATAAACTATTTACAGAATAGCTGCTCCTGCAGTAGCTCCTTGCTCTCAGCTCTTCTTCTATCTCTGGCCAGCCCTTCAGGTCTGCTGCTGGTCTTAAAAGGGTACTGTACTATCCTAACGTCATCTTACTGAAAATAAATATTCTATAGCATGTGGTAAAAATAATATGAACTCATTCGTTTCCAAATTTCAGTGCTAAAATTTTAACATCTTAAACTGTCAGTGCCTTTTCAGCCACCTTCTCCCAATTAATCAATTGTATTTATTGAGCAAGTACTGTGTGCAGAGCATTGTACTAAGTAATTGGGAGAGTACAGTGCAACAATATCACAGACACATTCCTTGTCTACGGCAAGCAGTATAGAGAGGGAGACGGACTTTAATGTAAATAGATCACAGATATGTATATAAGTGCTGTGGGGCTGAGGGAGAGATGAGTAAAGGAACAAATCAGGTTGATGCAGAAGAAAGTGGGAGAAGAGGAAATGAGGGCTTAGTCAGGGAAGGCCTCTTGGAAGAGATGGGCCTTCAATGAGACTTTGAAGGTGGGGAAAGAAATTGTCTGTCTGATATGAAAAGGAAGGGCATTTCAGGCCAGGGGCATGATGTGGGTGAGATGTCAGTGGTGAGATAGATGAGATTGAGATACAGTTAATAGGCTGGGATTAGAGGAGTGAAGTATGTGGGCTGGGTTGCAGTAGGAGAGCAGCGAGATGAGGCAGATTGACTGAGTGCTTTAAAGGTCATTGAGTGCTTTAAAGCCAACGGTAAGGAGATTTTGTTTGATATGGAGGTGGATGGGCAACCACTTGGATGTTCTTGAGGGATGGGGAAACAAACTGAACATTTTTGCAGACAGCAGTGTGAAGTATGGACTGGAGTGGGGAGAGACAGGAGGCTGATATAAGTGCTTGAATTAACTTGCTAGCAATTGCTGGAGGGGAAAGGGCAGGTTTTAGCAATGTTGTGAAGGTTGAACCAGCAGGATTTAGTGATAGATGGAATATGTAGATTGAGAAAGAGGAGACAAGGATAATGGGGTTGTGAGCTAGGAAGGTACATGGTGCTGTCTACAGTGATGAGAATGTCAGGGGAAGAAGAGGATTTTAAGAAGTTCTGTTTTGGGCATACAAGGTTTGAGGTGATGTCAGGACATCCAAGTAGAGTTGTTTTGAAGGCAGAAGGAAATGTGAGACTGAAGAGAGGGGGAGAGATCAGGGCTAGAGATGTAGATTTGGGAATCATCTGCACTGCGGTGGTAGTTGAAGCCATGTGAGCAAACGAGTTCTCTAAGGGAGTGGGTGTAGATGGAGAATAGAGGGGACTCAGAACTGAACCTTGAGGGACACCCATATTTAGGAGGTGGGGGGCAAAGGAGGAGCCCACTAAAGAGACTAAGATTGAGTGGCCAGAGAGATAGGAGGAGAACCAGGAAGGACGGTGTCAGTGAAACCAAGATTGGATGTTTCCAGGAGAAGGGAAACCTTATCACTTGAGTTGACCTTCTTAATGTGACTTGATTTTTCCTCTTTTCTTCATCCTTAATATTGTCATTATTTCTCATGTTTTCTACCATACTCCAACTCACTTATCCTCCAGGCTTAGTTTTACCTGAAAGCTTGACTTTTGCCTGTTCTCCTTTGCTAGTTTGTAAATATTTTGTAAATATTTTCTGGCTCATCTAGTTCAGTACACTGCACCTGTGGGCACTCAATAAATAACACTACAACCACTAGTTTACCCCACAAAAAAATAGCTCTGCTGGTGGCCATCTCATAGCCAAAAGAGTGGTTTGGTAGATAAATAGTGCCAAGTAGGGATTCTCCCCTAAACCTTTGCTTTTACAAAGATACTCTAAATTATTTTGACTCTGTCTCCTGCCAATCCTCTTGGAGGTGAGTACTCCAAGCTTAGTGACAGGTAGGAAGTCATACACCAATGCAAATTTCTTAAATTCAGTTCTACAAATTTATGACCCATTATCTTTTGTAAACTTAGACTACATATTGTATCTTGCAAAAAGAGATTAACTTACTAAGTTGTTTTTAGTTTTCCCTTAGAGCTAAGGTATATTGCTTGGAGTAAGTATTATTGCCCACTTGCTCACAGGAACAAGTAAAACTACTTGAGAGAATGTTTTCTGCCCTTTGCAACATTCACTACCTGTGTCAAATTGCTAAATCCTTTTAATGGTCCAATCTGGCTAGGGCTCTTTCTTCATCCACTGATCTACTGGCTGAATTCAGTTCACTTTAGGTGCCATATTGTGTATCTTCTCTGAGAAATCAGTGTAGGGATATTATAAAGCAACAAAATACCTGATTTGTTCCTATCTATGCTGGATCTCAGATAGTAATGGTGTTTTTAAGCAGTCACTGGGGTGCATTGCCCTGTACTAATTTCTTTGGTTCTTAAACTTTCCTAAACCTTAAAGATATACTGTATAATCATAACAGAGTTTTTCCTAATATAGGAGGCTGAACTGGGCTCAATGGGATCATACATATATGTTGATTCTCCAGAATAGATTTTGCTATACTATACAAAAGTGCTTAAATCAATATGTATCATTAATATCATTATTTTAAGTGAGGAGTCCCTCTCCTAAGAAATTATAGAGCAAAAGAGTGCAGCATATTACAAACACATTTGTGGAATTCATTCAATCGTATTTACTGAGCGCTTGCTTTGTGCAGAGCGCTATATTAAGTGCTTGGAAAGTATAGTTCAGCAACAGATAGAGACAATCCCTTCCCAACAATAGACTCACAGTCTAGAAGGGGGAGACAGACAACAAAACAAGTAGACAGGCATCAATGGCATCTACCATTCATATAAGAAAATAATGTATAAAGGATATATTGATAGAATTAATATAGGAATAGCACAGGATTATTGAAACCATTTATAATCCTTAAGACAATTGCTTTACTATCTATGTTTAAATCATCTTTTTAAATTAAATATACTTGTATAACTCTTTTTCCAGTTTAAAATGTGCAAAAGTGAAATGTTCACTTTTTTATTGAAATGCTTGAGTGGTCAGTGACATCCGGTAGCTACTGGAAATGGTAGCAGAGTCTTTGTTCAAATCCCTAGGAGAGGGATGCCATGTCTTTCTTGAGCCCATGGAGAAATGTGGTATGGTATGCCATTAAAAGGGGACATGTTTAGTGCTGAAGAAATAGGTGTTTGTCAGAGATTTAAACTGTTTTTCTTTTTTTATGTTGTGTTCCTTTCTTGCAGACTTTTATAGTATTGAACAGAGGAAAGACAATCTTCCGATTCAGTGCCACCTCTGCCCTGTACCTTTTAGCTCCCTTCAATCCTTTTAGGAGATTAGCTATTAAGATTTTGGTACATTCATATCCTTTTTCAAGTGGTTGTTTCTAACGTTAGCTATTTTCAGATAATTGAATTATGTTTATCTTTTTACTTTCAATGTGGAAATAAGTTGGGAAGAGTTCATATCTTTTCACTTCATCGGTTTCATTTTGTATCTATTTTTCCCATATGGTAGTAGATTCTTAACTTTTTGTGATAGATAAACTCTGTAAAAATATATTCAGATGAACCTCAGAATATTCTTAGATACTGAGCACCTAAAATCGTATTATATGAAGATATAAACCCAATACAGAATGTGGATCAGAAGCTACTGTTGAAGCAGCATGGCTTAGTGGCAAGAGAGGGAGTCAGAGGGCTTGGGAGACAGAGGATGTGGGTTCTAATCCTGGTTCCACCGCTTGTCTGCTGTGTGAGCTTGGGAAGCCACTTAACTTATCTGTTCCTTAGTTTCCTCATCTGCAAAATGGGGATTGAGACTGGGAGCCCCATATGGCACCCTGTATCTACCCAGTGCTTACAACAGTGCTTGGCACATAGTAAACAAATACCATTATTATTATAACTATATATTCTGGCTCACAAGGATAAGCTGTCTGCACTACCTTTGTGCAAAATGTATATTTCTTCAATTAGGTTTTCTACTTTCTATAGCCTTTTAGAATAGAAAGCACCCTCTTGTAAGGTTAAATGTAAACATCTCCTGGGTCTAAGTAACTTCACATTTTTTATTTTAGTTGAAGTATGTTTACCTCATATGCAATGCAAAACAACAAAGAAGGCCTTGGCACTGCTTATATAGATAGCGTGAGTAGCAGGTATCCCCATTTATGGCTAAAATTCATATTAGAAGCCACTGAACTGTGGCTTTGAAATGTAGCAGTGCCTTGAAATGTGGCAGTGCCCAAAAAGTAATGAAGAAGCTATTCAGCAACACTAAATATATTTCTAAACTAGTGTTTAGGGATTAGGTTATGACATTCACATTGGAGATGATGGGATCTCTGCCTTTGTATTCCTGAGGGAAAACCTATATTCTAGAGTCTCTTACATTTATAACCACTTACAAGGCAGCCATGTCAGTATTCAATGCTCCTTTCTTTCAATTAAACTGCAAAACTTCCATATATAACTTTAAAAAAACACATTTTGAAGTCTAAAACTATTATGGCGTCAGATTTTCAAGTCGCTAAGCTATGTGAAGCTTTATTTTTACAGTTGTGATAAGATATTTTCTTGCAATTTTTTTGCTTATTGCTATTTCAAAAATATGTGCTTAAATAATAAGGGATTTTTAAAGTGATGTAAATTATGTTTTTCAGGATTTATGGTCACTTGGAAAGGATCCTTTTGGTATTTTCTGTTTCTTAGTGCCACCATGTGTTCATTTGATGTAAAATTTTTGATAAGTGATAATTGAATTTTAGGTACAACCCTATAGTTCATGTTGAGCCTTCAAAAATGTAGCATCATGTATTTGACCATGGTCATTTATGCTCATTCATTCAAATGAGAGAACTAATGCTTCAGAAATTTTGTATTCTTTCATCCCTACCTCATAGGGATGTTGTGAGGATAAGATGAAATAATTGCTATGAAAAAAACCTTTGGGGAAATAAAAAATGCTCTATAAACTTAAGGCAGTATTATTTTGGCTGTTATACCATTGCTTCTCAGTATTCTGTTAAAGTTTAGGGCATTTAGTTCAGTTGGAATGTTATCCAGCTTAATGCTGCATTTTGAACTCTCCACAAATGCCAAAATGGGGACTTTAATTTCTTAGCTATGGGAAATGATATTCAGGTTTTCTTTTTTTATATTTCTTAACTACAATCTACATTATTCAGCATGCTTATCATGTGCACTATTTTGACGAACTGCGTATTTATGACAATGAGTAACCCTCCAGACTGGACAAAGAATGTAGAGTAAGTGGAAAAAACTCTGATTTTAAGTTGTATCTTTATAAGTGAAATGTTTTTGTGGATCCTGTTGTTTAGGATTTTTAAAGGAAGTTGGATGAAGTGCTAAGGAAATCTGTTCTGTTGGGACCAAAGGGCATTTTAGATCTTTGCTGTCTCAAGCTAATGCAAGATTATGCTGTGTCACCATTTTTCTGTAGAATGTTAATGGCAAAATAGGGCTCTGAAGCCACTTCCATTTCTTCTAAATAAAGCCATGGCCTGCTAATTCTCTAGAGTCAGCAAGAAAAGCAGTTTCAATTGTAATGCGGGATTCATGCTCTCTCTCTATTTTCTGACCTTATTTGGCTGGGAGTGGGCTCATTAAGAAAGGAGGACATTTCCCCTACTAATTTGTTGGGGTTCTTCAGTTCTTTTAAGAGGTATCATTATGACTGAAGGTTGGGAAAGCTTCTTATGCTTCCAAAATATTATTGACTGGCCAAACTACCAATTGAGTGCCTTGAACAGTTCCCAAGTGCCTCTATCTTTTATTACCAATGTTTTGGAAAGTAGTTTGTAGTCAATATGCAGTAAGCAGCATGGCTCAGTGGAAAAGAGGAGTCAGGAAAAGAGGAAGAGGCTTTGGAGTCAGAGGTCATGGGTTCAAACCTCGGCTCCACCAATTGTCAGCTGTGTGACTTTGGGCAAGTCACTTAACTTCTCTGTGCCTCAATTACCTCATCTATAAAATGGAGATTAAGACTGTGAGCCCCACGTGGGACACATGATCACCTTGTAACCTCCCCAGCGCCTAGAACAGTGCTTTGCATATAGTAAGCGCTTAATAAATGCCATCAAAAAAAAGTAGCCCTCACCACATTTTCTTATAATTGAACATTTCCATCCACTTTCATCCATGTCTTCCTTTACTTGTAGTTCATTTGTTTTACTGTATCTTTGATGAAAAAGTGATTTTCACCATGAAAAAAAAATAGTTCTTGACTCTCCTTTTAAATACTTTCCTTTAGGTACACTTTTACTGGAATATATACTTTTGAATCACTTATAAAAATTTTTGCTAGGGGCTTCTGTATAGATGATTTTACTTTCCTCCGAGATCCATGGAACTGGTTGGATTTCACTGTCATCACATTTGCGTAAGTATTGTTTTTAACCCTGTAATAAGGACATGTAATACTTCGGAAGGACATTCCATGTTTTCTCTTAATGTCATTAAAAAAAAATCAGAGTGTAAACTTATGTAAACTTACATTTTAGCCTTAGTCTATTTTAGGTTAACTTAAAAACATGCAGTCCTACCCACTGGTAAACCAGAATTTATTACTAAATATTTAATAATTTTAAACATACACTTTCCCATAAAGCATTTTGCTAATATCACTTTTTGCCTGTCCATAAATTCCTGAGTAAAGCTACTTTCCTGACTAAACAAATCCTTAAAACCAGCCCCTTACTACCACACCCTCTTACTCACTTTTCCAAGCATTTTTACTTCATTTAGGTAATTTTGTCTTCAGTTACCCCAAGGGGTAAAGAGAATGAAGTAACATCACTCCCATTTTACAAATGGGCAACCTGAGGCACAGATAAGTGACTTGCTCAAATTCAAAAAGCAATCTAGTGGTTAGGTTGATGCTGGAACTCAGGTATTCTGACCTTTTGTGCCATTATGAGCCCTCTTAGCAATAAGGCTGTGTCCAATCAAATTATCCTGTGTCTACAACAGCTTTTAGCAAAGTCCTGGGCACCTGGTAAGCAACTAACAAATACCACAATTACTATTATTGTTATTTGATTATCATGCTCGCTCTTCCAGCCCATGTTCCCACATAAGAGAATACAAATATCTCCCTACTGAAGAGTTCCTTTGATATCATCCCAATCAGAATCCAACAAAAATGAAAGAAGAGAAAAAGAAAGAAGAGCCTATTGTATTCCTTTAGTCCCACTGAAACATTTTTATTAGGGCTGCGTTTATTTCTTTTAGTCTTCAGACATGGGACCAGTGCTTATTTCATTACTGAAGTGCCAACTTCCAGCCTCGACAAACATACACACTCACTTGCTATTGTGGCTTTTTAGGTAGCAGGGGAGCTGCCCCCAGGGCCACACCTGAACTCTCTGCACAAGCTCCACAATGCCAAGAAAGAAGGGTTCTGAAAGAGTGGGAATCCATGGAGGTAGCCTGAAAATGGTCTCACAAGCCCTGAACCTTGGCATTGTCCTCAACTCATTTCTCTCATTCAACCCACATATCCAACCTGTCGCCAAATCCTGTTGGTTTAACCTTCACAACAATCGCTAAAACCTGCTTTTCCTATTCATCCACACTGCTACCCCATTTATCCAAGCACTTATCCTATCCTGCTTTGATTACTGCATCAGCCTCTTCACTGACCTCCTTGCCTCCTGTCTCTCCCCAATCCAGTCCATACTTTACTCTGCTGCCCAGATCATTTTTCTACAAAACTGTTCAGTCCATGTTTCCTCACTCCTCAAGAACCTCCAATCATTGCCCGTCAAACTCTACATCAAACAGAAACTCCTTGCCATAGGCTTTAAAGCACTCAATCCCCTTGCCCCTTCCTATTTTACCTCTCTGATTTCCTATTACAACCCAGCCTGCACACTGTTGGGACCAAAGGGCATTTTAGATCCTTGCTGTCTGAAGCTAATGCAAGATTATGTTGTGTCCCCATTTCTCTGTAGAATATTAATGGCAAATTCTAATGCCAACCTGCTCACTGTACCTCTCTCATATATCTCACTGCAGACCCTTTGTCGACATCATGCTTCTGGCCTGGAATACCCTCCCTCTGACAGGTGATCACTGTCCCCACCTCCAAATCCTTATTAAAACCACATCTCCCCAAAGAGGCCTTTCCCGACTAAGCCCTCATTTCCTCTTTTCCAACTCCCTTCTGCATCGCCCCTGCATTTGGACTTGCATTCTTTATGCACTCTTCCCTCAGCCTCACAGCACTTATGTACATATCCATAATTTATTAATTTATATTAATATCTGTCTCCTCCTCTAAACTGTAAGCTCACTGTAGGCAGGGAAAATGTCTGTAACCTCCATTATATTGTACTCTCCCAAGAACTTAGTACAGTGCTCTGCACAAAGTAAGCACTCAATAAATACAATTGATTGATTGATGACTGGGAGGCTTTAAAGACAGTAGGGGTGCCACTAGGACATAAGAATCACAGCAATTTCACAGCAGCAGGCCTCTGGTTAAAGAAAATGAGAAGATAGATGAGGGATTCCTCTTTCTGGAGAAAGAGTAGGCAAAGGAGAGAGTCACAACACTAAGTGCACTGGCAATTTTTTATTTTTGATAACTTTCCAGTTACCTCAGGTTTGAACTCCCGGTCAAGTTGGCTCACCTCTCTTTTCTACCATTGAGTTACTGTAATTAGACCTGATTCCACGTCCTACTCCCGCACTAATTTCCTTTTTAATTTGTTCTACAAAGCTATACAAAACATTCATGATTTTGTTTTCCCAAATGAACTCAGTGATCTGTTCATTTTAAAATGAGCTGATAGCATTAAAAATGAAGTTATGTGAGGAAGATTATAGTGACAATCAATTAGCTTTCTAACGGCCAAAGAGAGAAGAGTCAAGCCCCTCTTGGATCCCAGTTTTCCCATTTTCACATTGGATCTTGGAAAAAGACTCGTTTCCACAGTTCCAGAATTAGGGAGTACCAGTTGAAGCTTGAAGTAAGTTGGAGATGAAAAATAAATCACTTTTTACACACAGATAGTAGTAAAAAGTGAATTTGTTGCCTTGGGAAGTTGTACGGGAAGAAAAAAACGGTGTATGTAATACATATGGCATAACTGCTTTCTTTTCCAGAGTGATGCTACTGACAGTGAGATGCAGTCTGTGTGTGTGACCAAAATTATTAATGCATGACAGCCACTTCTATCTTAATATTGTGTGTTTGTGTGTGTGTGTGTGCACGCACACACGTGTGCATGCATGTGTGAGCGCTTATACATGCATGTTTGGGGGGATAGTTCCAAACTATACTGTTGCATTTACAAGGCTTTGCTCTATTTTGAGGATTGCATACCACTAAGTTTGAGAAGCACTTTGACAAATTTATGGATGTTCGATCCAGTAAGTTAAGAGAGGGAAAAATTAGGGGCAATAGAGGGCTAATTAAATGTTTAGATAAATTCAACTACAATGGATTTGTGACAGATTATTAGAGAGAAAAGTTGGGGCTTTTAGAAAGTGTCCTAACCTTGAGGCTGGAACTCAAAGGGAAACCATCACACTTTCTTCCAAGAGCCTTTCGACCCACAGATGGAAGCAGCATATTGGGCTGTTTGAATCATTTTTCTGAACCAGTATGGCAGTTTTACTGGTCTTAGGTATGTGACATAATTTGCTCAAATTCTAAATAATTCTGATTAATTCCATGGGTATATTGAAGAATTTGAATGTTTCCAGATTTATTTCCAATCTTCTATTAAAACTATTTTTAAATACACATTAGAACCTGGAATACTGGAAATGAAATGGACTAATTAAAACTAAAGCAATAGCTATTCTGTTTCCCCACTTGTATATGTACATATCCCAGACCTAATTCTAGGCAGCTTTAATAGCAAACTGTTGGAGATTCTAAATGGCTATTATGTACATGACATATACCTTAATGATGAAATCTATGCGGTTTAAGTGAAATGTATGTTTTGATGAAAGAAGGACAAATATTAGTGCATGTTATATATATATATATATATATATATATATATATATATATATATATATATATATATATATATCTTGACTTTTTTTTAATTGCATGACCTAAATGTAGAGGTCTTGATGAAAGGCCCAGGTAAGTGTTATGAGTTCTGTCCAAATTCTGAATAACTCTGATTTAATTCTACAGGTATGTAACAGAATTTGTAAACCTAGGCAATGTTTCAGCTCTTCGAACTTTCAGAGTCTTGAGAGCTTTGAAAACTATTTCTGTAATTCCAGGTAAGGAGAAGTGATTAGTGTAAAGCAGTAGGCTCCCCCTGTCTCTCCAACTGTTTCTTGTGTGCTGTCATTGTGTTTGTGTGTGAACTCCCCTATTACAGATATGTGACAGAGTTTGTGGACCTGGGCAATGTCTCAGCATTGAGAACGTTCAGAGTTCTCCGAGCGTTGAAAACTATTTCGGTCATTCCAGGTGAGAGCTAGGTTAAACACTGAGGCTGAATTAGTTCCATCGTTGAATTCACATCTTTTCAACATAAGCCTCGTTGCTTACACTCAATGTTTCTAAAAGGCAGGGATCATAAGACAATATTTCATTGAAATATGATTCTTTGCTTTTGGACATAAGCTTTTTTCTTTATATTAATCAGCCTTGGAGTTTAACAGATTCTTGCATGAGACATTGCAATATTTAGACTGGGTGGTTTGCATCTTATGATGTCAAGCTTTCTCCTCCACATTCAGCAACAAAAAAATGATGAGTTCTCAAAAGGTTTGGGTATTACTGTGAACTATGCCAACATGCTCTATCTTCATATTTATGGAAGACTCTTGCGATTGATTGAAAACTATAATCCATTGATAACTTGAATTTGCTAGCAAAGATAAAGGAATAAGATAATAAAAATAGCATGGGCCTTGCATGGGGGATTTATTATCTTAAAATGTTGTTGTTCTCCAAACCATCTCCAGTTTTATAGCAGAAGCTTTTACATCGCCTGACTAGATATTTGATGTTTTCTGTCAATGAGATATGTTATAAAACTGTTATTGTCAAGGTTTGGGGCACATAAAACTACAGGGAGATTACTTTCTTTGGGGTTCATGTGGAACAAGAATCCCATGATTTCTTGTTCAATGAAAATAGAATAAGGCCTGCTTATTCCCATCCATCGTTTCAAGTGACTATAAAATATGAGCAATTCATCCTCACGAGCGCCTAATCTCCCCATGAAGTGTTATTTCCACCGGCGTTCCAACCACGTATTTGGGCTTCTGCATGAAACCTGCGTCATGTGAAAGACATAAGGCTTCTCGTTTTCATATTGATATTCTTCTCTGTTTACAGGCCTGAAGACCATCGTGGGGGCCCTGATCCAGTCAGTGAAGAAGCTTTCCGATGTAATGATCCTGACTGTGTTTTGTCTGAGTGTATTTGCTCTAATAGGACTTCAGCTATTCATGGGTAACCTGAGGAATAAATGTGTTCAGTGGCCTCCATCTAACGCTTCCTTGGAGGAGCACACTATAGAGACTAACCGCACCTGGGAGTACAATGGAATACTAGTAAACGAAACTATCCGTGAATTTGACTGGAATTCCTACATCCAAGATGAAAGTAAGAATTACTGCTCTAATTGTGCCTATTTTTATTTTTTGAAACTGACTGAATTTGCTTAGCCATTTAAGCATATGCAAAGTATTGGGGACCTCATGAAATGAATTTTCTTGGGGAAAAATGAACTGATCCCTTAAAAAAAAATTTTGAGCACCTGTTCAATTTGGGGCTTCGTCATTTAGATTTTTAGAAATACTTCTCAATAATGGCCCGTAAATTATGGGCCCAATACAGATTACAAGATCAGTTTTGGTGAGGTGATCTCTAGTCAGTCGGAGAAAAGGCCGACTTTTAATAAAATTACCCTAATAACGAATAGGTTAAATGAGCTGCTTTAATTTCTTTTCCACAAAATGATCAGATATTTGAAATGTGTATCATTATGGCTCATTATCCCATTCCTCCCTCCAGAGTAGCTTTGAACTGACCCCAGTCCACACCAGGCCTGGCACATACCCTTGGGATTATCACCTCAGGGGCCCCTCGAACCAACTCCATTCTAGGGTTATGATGCCATAGGCTCTTCAGTGTTGGTTGTGTGTGTATGTCCACCCAAACAAACACAAGCGCATGACACTTCAAAGGCTTTCCTGGCCTGGAGCAGATAGAGAGACATCTTATTTTTAACATGTACGTGGGCAGATTTAATGTTTTGCCACCCATGAGCACTAGGCTTATTGTTACACTTTATTTTTTAAGTTATGAAACTGGGCACGATGATAAAATTGTCATTTATTTTAGAAGCACGCCCGTTGTATGATAACTGACACAGCACAATAACTGGCCTTTCAGCAAAGGTTGATGATGCTGTAGGAGCCTGAAGACAATAATTCATGACCAAACAATTCCCTCCATTGCTTTTTACTTCAGTTTTTAAACTAAATTACCCATAAACTATTTTATTCTGAAACTTGTACAAAGGCTCACCCTCACCAAGATCACCACATTTTTTATGGTATTTGTGAAGTGCTTACTATGTACCAGATGGTATACTAAGCTCTAGGGTAGATACAAGCTAATCAGATTGGACAAAACCCATGTCCCACATAATAATAATAATAATAATAATAATAATAATAATAATAATTGTGGTTTTTATTAAGTTCTTACTATGTGGCAGACACTGTACTAAGTGCTGGGGTGGATACAAGTAAATTGGTTTGGACACAGTCCCTGTCCCGCATGTCAGTCTTAATCCCCATTTTACAGAAGAGGTAACTGAGATGCACAGAGAAGTGAAGTGACTTATCCAAGACTACACAGTGGACAAGTGGTGGAGCCGGGATTAGAACTCTTGACCTGATTCCCAGGCCCGTGCTCTATCCCCTATGCCCTGCTGCTTCTGCTAAATTCTTTACACTGTAGTAATAGAATTATACAATTTGTTGGGTGCAAATTGCAAATGAAAAAAAAATACAAATAGGAAAACTGAATTATTAATTATAAAAGTTTTTAGATTTATTTATATATTTTATTCTGAAAAATGTATGCTTCCCTCTACGTTGCCTCCCATGGCCAAGTTATATGAGACTGAAAGTTCCTTGAGGGTTAGAATACGAGTTCTATTGTAATAAGCTCTTTGTACAGTGCTCTGCACCCAGAAGGTCCTCAATAAATGAAATTGATTGGTTAGGGCCTAATAAGAAGCAGTGTGGTCTAGTAGAATGACCAATGGCCTGGGAGTCAAGTACCTGGGTTTTAATCCCGGCTCTGCCACTGGCCTGCTGTGCAACCTTGGGCAAGTCATTTATTAATAATAATGATAATTGTATTCATTAAGTACTGGGGTAGGCGGGGCTTACAATCTAAGTAGGAGGGAAAACAGGTATTGAATCCCCATTTTTGCAGATGAGGGAACTGAGGCACAGAAAAGTGAAGCGACGTGCCCAGAGTTACAGAGCATTCAAGTGGCAGGATTGGGATTAGAACACAGGACCTCTGAATCCCAAGCCCATACTCTTTCCACTAGGCTATGCCGTGTCTCTGTGCCTCAGCTTCCTCATCTGCAAATGGAGATTCAATACCTGATCATCGGCCTTCTTAGAAAGTAAGCCCATGGAGGACAAGGACTACCTGTCCTACCCTATGTACCACATATTTACCACAGTGCTTAGTACAGTGCATGGTATTTTGTAAGCGCTTAAACAAATACCATTATTGAACAAATACCATTATTAGGGACATTCAGATGATGCCTGCTCCTTACTAAGTTGCTTTGGTCAGCATTCCATTTTCAGGCTGGAAAGTTAAGTACAGGGATCCTGGTAAATAAGACAAAACTTTGACCAAAGTAGTCCTACAAGAAGCAGCTCAGGTGTGGCATACAGGAAATATGAATTTACATAGGCATGGACGTAACTTTACAGTGATCATCATATTTTTTCCTTCTGGTTTAAATAAACTCTCTCCTCTCAGGGTTGCTCTGGGCATTGCAGAATGGGGATCTTTTTCTCAGTTTCTCCCTAAGGACACCAATGGATCTGCCCTCTGAAATCCCAGAACTCTCTTTTGGAAGGCATTGTATGTATTTGTGAAACTGGACTTTGGAATTCCCTGCTGTCTTTACAGCCATTAATGCTGGGCCTCCTTGCTGTCTGTTTAGCCATTAATATCTCCCCGCAATCCATTTAGGCATATAATGCTGGAATTTCTATCATTATCTTCCTCATGGGTCAAGATGTGAAATGGAGAAAGCAACGTAGAAAGGAATTTCAGCTCTAGTGGAGAAAAGTTTGTTCCAATTTTGTCAGGCCAAAGCCTGGGCTTTGTAATCCAAGTCTATGGCATGAATAATTAGTGAAAAGGTAGGGGGTTTTTTTTGGTCTCCATCAATAATTGTGGTATCACAGTATCAGTGAAGTTATTTGGAATTCCAAGATGCTACTGCTACTAGCAAAACTTAGTCTTTTGGACTTTATTCTCCTCTACACAGTTAGCCACAGTGAACCCGGAGATGAAGGGTGGGTTTTACTCTAAGTCAATAGGCACCATTCAGTGCATTACTAAAGAGTCATCAAGCACTCCAGTTAGCAAGTGCTCCTCCCTTTGTGACTAATTTCCCCTGGTGATGGATTTAAACAGGGTGAGGGGATGGGGGGAGGGAAGGAAGAGAGAGGGGACTAACAGCAGGCAGAATCCACTATCCATAAAGTCTCCAGACAGGATGTTTTCTCTACTCGGCAGGGGGGATTTTTTATAAAATCACCTAATCACCCTTCTGTGGAACCTAGTGGTTTGGAACTAATCCCCAGGTCAGCATAACTTTGAAGATTTGGGGTGCAGTACAAATCTCACAATTTGCTGAATTAGAGGAGGAATTTGTATGCACTAATATCCTACAGTCAGATGGATCCTCGGGTTCCATCCAGCTGGGTCTCAAAGTCAAAGACAGCCCGAGATGTGCTAGGGAGAGATAATAATAATAATGGCATTTATTAAGCGCTTACTATGTGCAAAGCACTGTTCTAAGCACTGGGGAGGTCACAAGGTGATCAGGTTGTCCCACGGGGGGCTCACGGTCTTAATCCCCATTTTACAGATGTGGTAACTGAGGCACGGAGAAGTGAAGTGACTTGTCCAAAGTCACACAGCTGACAACTGGTGGAGCCGGGATTTGAACCCATGACCTCTGACCCTAAAGTCCACGTTCTTTCCACTGAGCCACGAGAGATGCATTGGCAGTTCAGTTGACTGGCTTCTAAGATCATTTCAAATTATTTTATACTGTTACCGGAATATTTTACCACCACCTTGCCTCCTAGTGTTTCATAGTGAAGTCATGGAAACCCTGTGGTGCGTAGTATAGATTACGATGCCCTTGGATGGAATTAAGAGTTTTAGAATCTGGACCCAAAGGATCTCAAGTGCATGGCAAGGATTCATTCATTCATTCATTCAATCATATTTATTGAGCGCTTACAGTGTGCAGAGCACTGTATTAAGCACTTGGGAAGTACAAATTGGCAAGGATTAATCTGAGGAGGATTTGTGACCCCAAATGATAGGAATGTCAAGGAATGTTTCTTGAAAGAAGTGATCCTAGGAGGTTTGAAGGTGGGAAGAGTCAGGGTTTTATGGATTTAAGGGGTAAAAGTCTTTTCTAGAGGGAAAGCCATGAGAAATGGGTTGGAAGCAGGAGATCTGCAAAGAAGGTACAGTTGAGTTGATTAAGGAAGAGCAAAGAATGTGAACTGGGTGGTCACTGTGGGCAGGAGATGTGTCTGTTGATGTACTCTCCCAAGTGCTTAGTACAGTGTTTTTGCACAGTAAGTGCTCAGTAAATACCATTGAATGAATGAGTGAACTGGGAGGAAGCAGAAGAGAGTTGTGTGGAGAAAGGGAGATAGCTGGTAGAAAGCCTTCAAGCCTTTCTTCTGTGTGGGAAGAAATGGGTTGCTGTTTGAGGTTTTTGAAGAGGGGATTGGTGTGTTATGAGTGATAGACGCTTTGGATTAATAAGGAGGCTGTTAAAGTAACTGCACCAGGAAGCAGGGTGGTGGGAGCAAGAGAAGGGGTTCTACTTTTGTGAAATATTAGCTATTGCAAATATTACTAAGTGGTATGGCCTAGTGGATAGACCACAGGCCTGGGAGTTAGAAGGACCTGGGTTCTAGTCCCGGCTCTGCCACTTATCTGCTGTGTGACCTTGGACAAGTCACTTCACTTCGTGCCTCAGTTACCTCATCTGTAAAATGGGGATTAAGACTGGGAGCCCCATGTGGGACAGGGACTGTGTCCAATCCGATTAGCTTGTATCTACCCCATCGCTTAGAGCAGTGCATGGCACATAGTAAGTGCTTAACAAATACCATAAGACAAAAGGAAGCACTGACAGGATTTAGAGACTGAAGGAATGTGGAAGGACAATAACTTCAGCAGTAACCTTGGATTTCTGTTCTGGAGTCTCTGGATCCATGTCCCCTCCTAGGATCATGTGTTTGGCAGACATCATGAGAAATCTGATGGAAAAAGCAATTCATCCTTCAGTTTGAAATTTAGGAATGTGAAAGAAGGTCACAGAAAGTATAAAGTCAGTACAGCTCCTGCCAAAAGAGAAGTTTCAAATGGACTAAAGAAGTTACTGGAATCAAGTATCATTTCTTTTGTTTTATTCAGGAGAGTACTGTAGTTGAATTTGCTCAAGGTTTTTCCTTAAGTTCCAAGGTCAAAGCAACAAAACCAAACTGGCAAGCTAAAGACCTTTTCCATTTTCTTAATTGACAAGCTTTTTGAGGCTGGGAATAGAATTTAAACTTATTTTGTCTTTTCTACATTCTAATAATAATCCTTGGACAGGAAAGACGATTCAGGACTTCATCCTTGAATTCAGAATCACTTTTAAGAAAAGTGAGGAATGTGTCTAAGATGTAGAGATGTGAACTACTGTTGAGTCTTGGTTTTGAAATATCATCTGGGATGATGAGTAATGTTTAGGAAGGTCCTTGTGGGCAGCGAACATGTCTACCAACTCTGTTGTATTGTACTCCTCAAACTGCTTAGTACAATGCTCTGCACACAGTAAGTGCTCAATGAATATGATTGAAAAGATGGCTCACCCAGCACAGGTGTCTAATGCAAGTGAGTGGAGAGTGTTGCTGAGGTTGAACTATTTGAAAGGAATAGAAAAATACACAAAATATAAACGTAGCTGGCATCTTCTCATAGTCAAGTTTTGGGGTGGGAGGGGAGAGAAGCCAGTGAGATCTGTACAGGATTTTGTAGGTAAATGTCACCCGGTGCTACATTAAAAATTTGAATGCTATTTGATTCTTTGAGAAGAAAAGAGCTAAAGGAATTGTTATTGATATTCTGGAACCTGTTCTCTGGGAAGTCATTATGATGAAAACATGAGTTCCAGCCAATAGCAATATGTGTATATGGATTTTCCTATTTGTATGCACTGTTGAGAATGCACAGGCCAGCTTTCAAATAAATGAACCATATGCTAAAGCAGATGGTGGTAAACTAACTCAAAGTAAAAGTCTAGCTGTTTGGATTGGAAGTGTTAATACATGGATTCCAAGAAAACAAATAGTGAAAAAACTTGGAGAAAGAAGGATTTATAGCTGCTTGATTAAGGGCTTTGGGATCATCATAGCAAATGGGCCATATCTATAGTGAAACATTTTTACGTTTTGTTCTTATCACTCATTCAGCATCACATATCTGATGGCGGAACTTTTATAAAGTTACATGTGTACTCAAAAAGGATACCATTGATGGTGAAATTCACCTATACTTGTGTGTGTGTTTTGGGGGGGGGGGGCGAGGAGGGACTGAAAACACCAAGGCAGTCTCACAGTCCTGACCAGATTGTGCACACACACACAAAAATCTTCCCGTTGTGTGGCCAGACTGAGCTTTTAATTGATAGGTGAACATTTCATAATTTGGTAACGGAATAGAGAGGTTTAGTCAATTTATCCAGAATAGTCAGAGTATTCTGATATTTTCAATTATGGTAGAATGCCGATACACCATCTATGTTCATGGGTTGTATACACTTGGAACAATTAATCACAGCACTTACACATACATTTTTGGGTTCAGTTGCTTCCCCTACCAGTAATTTATTTTAGTGTCTGGCTCCTCCACCAGATTGAAAGATCCTTGAGGGAAGTTCTACTGTATTCTCCTAAATGCATTGAACAGTGTTTTGCTTGGAGTGAAACCTCAAAAAATACTACTGATTGGTCAATTTTCGCAAGGGATGTGTTGGTCTTGATTGGGTTTTCTGGTTTTCTACTACTTCCTTGACTAACACACTGCATCATTCGTTTGCTACCCAAATAGAGAATTCTGAAGCAGTGTTTAAGTCTGTGTTGCCATTATAGTTTTTTGGTTGTTTGTATGAGTTTCATGATGCAGGCCATATATATATGTTTTTGAGTTTGCTAGCCTGTTGTGTCTAATTTGGCAAATCAACTGCACATCTTCTAGGGTTTAAGCCTCTAAAGCAGTCAAATGAATTACCTTCTCCATGCCCTTGTGAGACGCTCACTCTCTTTTGTGATGGAAGAGTGTCGCAGAAGCATAGCTTAGCACTTGCATCTATGACACTTGTGACATCTTCGAGCCAGTATATGGACAATCAATCAATCAGTGGTATTTATTGAGCACTTAATGTGTGCAGAGTACTGTACTAAGCACATGGAAGAGTACAACACAACAGAGGTGGTAGACACATTCCCTGATTTCTGAGACTTGGGATTGCACAAGATGCAATCAGTGAAGTCTGTTTTTGCTGCATGTAGACTTTTTATGTTCAAGTCATTTACGTTAAACTGCTCTTGGTGACGTCTAGAGAGCTGCATGATAAATCACATTTCTCTATCACGGAGAAATGCCCAATTGTTGATATTAGGGATTGTAGTTTGGGATTCCTGTTTCAACAGGACTGTTGTGATGTTACTGCTGAGCTCCCTGCAGATGCATCTTTCTCCAGGGCTTAATGAACAACTGTCTTGGGAGTGAGAGATCACTTTTTGATGTAATAATTGTATATCCTGTGAGCTTGAAGTGTATCAGATGCTGGTAGGTTCGCCAGTCTGCTCCACGTTTGGGTTGCATGTGATCTGTACATCCTGAAGGCCATCTGCTGTACTATAGTCAATAAGATCCCATTGTTTAAACTGTGGAGGCATCCAAAATGTTTTTCTTTAGCATGCGAAAGTTGGGGTTTGGTGGATTCTTTCAACGTAACTGGGCTACTGATATTGAGTTTATCATCCCACAGTAATAATTACGGTTCTTGACCGCTTACTATGTGCCGAGCAAGATCAGGTCCCACTTGCAGTTCATAGTCTAAGTAGGAGGGAGAACAGGTAGTACATCCACATTTGGAGATGAGGGGACTGAGGCACAGATAAGTTAAGTGACTTGGCCAAGGCCACACAGCAGACAAGTGGCAGAACCAGGATTAGAACACAGATCCCTTACTCTCAGGCCCATGTTCTTTCCACTAGGCCATGGTGCTTCGACAATAGCATTGTGCATCATTTTTGTTTTAGCCGTCTCCATTATAAAACTTTTAGACGAAATCTGCTGCATGGAGAATTGAAGTGGAACAATCACAAATAGGCTAGACAAAAACAAGTCATATGGTTAAACAGAAGCAATTAGCTTAATTGGGTGGAATGCTGAGAAAAGGCCATAATTTAGTGTGAAGTAATCAAAAATGTCATAAGAGTGGCCTAAGGAAAAGAGCACTGTCCTGGGAGTCAGAGGACTTCGTTCTAATCCCAGTTCTGCCATTTGCCTGTTGGGTGACCTTGGGCAAGTCACTTAACTTCTCTGTACCTCAGTTTCCCCATTTGTAAAGTGGGGATTAAATACCTGTTCTCAATCTTACACAGCGAAATTAGTGATGGACAAGGGACTATGTCTGACCCGATATTTTGTCTCTAACCCAGTGCTTAGTACAGTGCTTGGTCGGTAGTAAGCACTTAACAAATACCAAAGTTATTGTTATTAGTATAACCCACTTTGAAGCAAAGATTTCAGTTTGCAACCGAAGTGAAGAGATACTAACAGCAGCCAGTTCTCCAAATCTAGAGAAGCAGCATGGCTTAATGGAAAGAGCACGGGCTTGGGAGTCAGAGGTCATGGGTTCTAATCCCAGCTCTGTCATTTGTCAGCTGTGTGACCTTGGGCAAGTCACTTAACTTCTCTGTGCCTCAGTTACCTCATCTGTAAAATGGGGATTAAGACTGTGAACCCCACGTGGGACATCCTGATTATCTTGTACCTACCCCAATGCTTAAAACAGTGCTTGGCACATAGTAAGCGCCTAATAAATACCAACATTATTATTATTAAACAGCCAACAGTTTTTTAAGTGTTCAGAAGGTGGAAAGGACTGTTACTATTGCATATTTTTGCAGCTATCATAGTCACAAATGTAATTAGCTTAATTTTCCAGTGTTGTGAAGGGTGTGAAAGCTCAGATACATTAGCAGGAGAAATGTTAGACTCTGGAAAGAAGAAATGTAATAAAATAGAACATGCAGGTCCTATCTGTCTTTACAAAACTAATCTATGTAATCCCCATACAGTTGAATTTACTTTCCCAAACCAGACAAGTCAATGTCATCTTACTCTCATGAAGAACAACATAATAAAGAGAGATAATGCTAGAAAGATAAATTTCATCATGACGGTAGTTTTTGCTAAATGAACTGAAACCCAAAAAACCTTAATATCAGGTATAAATGGGAATAAAAAAGATACTTTGTAGGTATGTGTGCTTTTCCATTAAAAACAATGGATCTTATAGAATAGTGGATTTGCATGCAGAAAATTACAGGATAAAACGGGATTACAGTCCCTCTCAGTGCAGAAGAATATAAAGCTTTCCAAATCAGACATAGCCATTATGCATTCTTGAACTCTTTACTCCGAGGAATAGTCTAATTATTTTAATTTTATGCACTAGTAGTAATGATAATATTTAGTAAGCAACTACTATGTGCAAAATGCTGTACTAAGCACAGGGATAAAGCATACACAGATGAGAAGTAGATGCAGATCTTGGCCTTCATAGGACTCCAAGCTAAGAATAACAGGGATAGGGTTGGAAAAGCACTCAAGGAAAGTGAACCAATGAAAAATTGAAAAACTATCCAAAAGAATATAGACTAGAATAAATATCATAGGAGTTACAGTTTCATGTTCCTTGCCATCTATACAGAGCTGTTGATAATAATTCATAATTACGGTACTTGGTAAGCACTTATTAGGTAACAAACACTCTTCTAAGTACTGGGGTAGATATAAGTTAATCAGGTTGGACACAATCCCTGTCCTACATGGGGCTCACAGTCTTAATCCCCATTTTACAGACGAGGTAACTGCAGCCCAGAGAAGTTAAGTTACTTGCCCAAGGCCACACAGCAAACATGTGAAGGAGCTGGGATTAGAACCCAGATCCTTCTGGCTCCCTGGCTCACGCTGTATCCCCTAAACCATGAGAGTCTCTTGTAGGACACAGGGACTGATTATCTTGATTATCTTGTAACTATTCCAGTGCTTAATACACTCTTTAATACATTATAAGTGCGTAACAAATATCATCATCATTATTATTATTGCTGATAAAATTATTTCGCTGATGAAGGGGAATGGCCGGGGCTACCCCTTTCCTGGACATTTGTTCTTCTCTCAAACCTTGATAGAGTTGCTTTTTTTATTTCGCAGGAGGTATTGGGAAATCAGATAATATATTGCCTTTTGCAAATAATTCCCTCGGTTCTCTCAGAGTTTGTGCTTTGGTTAGCAGCCTGGTAGGGAATTAGGGACCTTGTCCTGAATGTGCCAGCCTGTTTGGGCTCGGCGTACTGCATAACTAGAAGATGCTACTCGTGTGCATATATGCAGCATCAGAAAAGGTGAGTGCCGGAGTGGGAGTATTTTGTAATTCGAGGTTTTGCAAGAACGCAACTCTCACATTACAGGACAACTGGATGTAAGTATAATTATTTTTTGTACTTTTTAGGTTCAAGCTCGAGAAACAGTGTCCATGTCTGCAAAAGGGCAGATTTATATATTTTGAAAGTATTTTCTGGTGGAAGATTTGGGACAAAATTTCTGTGGTGCAAATCTAACATTGGGAGCCAACTTGGAATTATCACAGTTGTGGTGTACCAGCGGAATCAATATTTGAGACATGCCTGCCACACTCAGTTTATCTGTATGATGGGTATATAGCTATAAAACAAAATTAAAGTAAAGTAAAATAAAACAATCTTCTGTCACCCAGATGGGGTTTAGGACCTGCCAGAAAAGATTAAATACATTTCCAGCACCCATGAGTTCTGACGTTCTTTGATGTTATGTTATATTCAGTTTTCTCATAACGTATGTTCAGTATGCACTTCGCTTAGCTTATGCACTTTGAGAAGCAGCGTGGCTCAGTGGGAAGAGTACAGGCTTTGGAGTCAGAGGTCATGGGTTCAAATCCCAGCTCTGCCAATTGTCAGCTGTGTGACTTTGGGCAAGTCACTTAACTTCTCTGTGCCTCAGTTCCCTCATCTGTAAAATGGGGAATAAGACTAAGTCTAAGACTAAGAATAAGACTGTCTAAATAAATATTATTTATTTAATATAAATAAATAAATTATGGATATGTACCAAAGGGCTGTGTGGTTGTGGGTGGGATAAATAAAGGGTGTAAATCTAAGTGCAAGGGTGATGCATGGAAATTCATTCAGGATAGAGGTAAAAGGGCAGGTAGGATGGCCAAGTCTGTGAGTTTAGGCATCAGTTCAAAAAAGGGGCATAAACTTGGGTGTAGTGAATGTGCTCCTGGTAACTGGGGTTTCCAGTTGTTCCCACGTGGGACAACCTGATCACCTTGTATCTCCCCCAACACTTAGAACAGTGCTTTGCACATAGTGAGAGCTTAACAAATACCATCATCATCATTATTATTATTATTATTAGCTTACAGTTAGGAATTAAGGGTTGCTCTAACAACATAACCTTATTTGGGCTCAGTATTCTGGTTATCAAACAGTCTGTTATGCCTGCGTGCACAGAATAAATACTACAGTGCTAGTTTCACCTAATGCCGGTTTTCCCAAGAACATCATCCATGCATATTAAGAGGACTGAATCTGTGTAAGGCCATAAGGCTCAGGTATATTGCTGGGATGACACTCCACACCTCTTGGTAGTCAGCCAGTGAAATATCCATGGAGTGAAATATGTCTCTGGGAATAATTCAGAGTCCAGCATCCCAGGGAAACAGCAGAGATCAGTTGGGCCCTTAAGACAAAGAAAATTGTGGATTCTGCATAAATGTTTCAACTTGCTGTTTTTATTTTGGCCCATGCAGACATGGGCAGCCTACATTCATTTAAGAACCTATTTTTAAATTCCCTCAATCCTTTTACTGCAGTATTTCGAATTTGTTCATCGTTAATGTTGATCGTCACTGAGGCTTTGAGAATGAATCTGTCCCTCCTATTTTCACTGGAACAAGTTGAGAGCAATGTAGGATTTCATCGTTTTCTTCTAATGTTTTTCTAAACAGGATACCATTACTTCCTGGAGGGATTTCTCGATGCTCTTCTTTGTGGTAATAGTTCAGATGCAGGGTAAGTCAAGGTTGTCTAATGCTTCTTGTAATAATCTTCTTTGTGGCAATGGGGTAATAGAAACCAAAGAAAGCACCTGCCAGTGGCAATCCATCACTTAACCTTTCGCAGATCCAAGACAGCTTTTACAAGTAATATTGGCTGCCATTTAAGAAGTGACAACAGTAGCTAGTTGAGGGCTTTGCTATCCCAGAGCTGATGTGGGTCAGAAAGGGAGCTGGAGATATTCATGGTGGCAGTGGAATTTACCGGGAAGACATCTCGCATTCTCTCAGGAGCTTTAAAAGCTGGAGCACCTTCCCGAACTAATCGTCCTGTCTCCCTGATGCTGAAGCATTGCAGATCTTGGAATGACACTATGTCTTCATGCCCTCTTCACTCTAGCAATTTGTTACAGTGGACATCTAAGTTTGACTTTGCATTCTCTGCAGTTATTTCTAAAAGGAAATCTATCACAGTGCTAAAACAGCACTTATTGCTGAATGGTCAAGAAACAGCATTGTTAATCCTGACCGATATTTCACTTTTCTTCCCTTCACTCAAACACGTTGCTCATTTTGGGTAGAAATCAGGAAACTAAGAGTGGTTGTGTGGTGATACACAATGGAGGTGATGCGTAATAAAGATGAAAAAAATACTGTGCTAATATTTAAGGAAAATATTGGAGTAAAACTAGTAAAATGAACACAATTTTCTACAATTTGGATGTTACAGAGTTTGAATTCAAGGGAACAAGAAATGCTTGGGAGACTAATTCTCCCCTTCCATATCGGGGACAAATGGAGGGTCTTAACTTTGCGGAAGGACTCCTATAGGAGGTTAAGTTGGAAGGGAGAGGGGAAGAATGTTTCCCTGCTCCTTACAAACAGCACCAAGCATGATATGCTACGTCATTCTGCTGGACAAAACTTCCCTGGGGACCCAGATACTAGATTTTGTCATGAAAACCTTTGCTGCAACCCCTCTCTTCAGACCGCCTCTGAATGCTACATTGGGGTGATCTGTGGCAGGAAGGACCACAAGCAACTGTTGTCCTGGGAGTGATGATCTCTCCTGCTGTTGGCTGAAAGTACTGGATCCAGAGGCAGTTTTTTCCAAAATGTCCCTGCCCAACATAACAACATCCCTGCAAAAAAATCCATAATCATTTTTCAAGTCATTGGATGTATTTCAGGTGTAAATTCAAACCCAGATTCAGAGCACATATTCTGAGTAGTTTCAAAATTTTTCATCAATAAAAGCAGGAACAAAATATGATTTTATACTCCTCTTTGATGAGGAGATGATATCTTGGGTTGTCACTGTTTGTTGAAGTGGACCAACCTTTTATTGCTGGGGTTACGGGCGGAGAACAGGGAAAGGATGCCAATTCCCTTGCCGCTCCTGAGGGTGTTGTGCTGTGTCCTCAGACATTTCGGACATGGCATCAGCACATTTCTGTGCTCTTCTCGACTATAGTAATCATTCAAAGATACTTATTAAGCAGTTACTACATGCGAAGCACATACTAAGTGCTGTAGGAATGATGCAGGAAAGGGAAAATGATCATATCTTATAGAATAAATTTTCCACTGAAACCTATAAGGATGGAAACATCTAAACTAGGAACACTAAACTGATTAGTATCACTCTATTACCAGCATGGAGTGATAGCAGAAAACCCAGTAATGCCTCTTTGCTTCTCCATCTGCAGCCAGTGCCCAGAAGGATATGTGTGTGTGAAAGCCGGTAGGAACCCTAACTATGGCTACACAAGCTTTGACACTTTCAGCTGGGCCTTCTTGTCCCTCTTTCGGCTGATGACGCAGGACTTCTGGGAAAACCTTTATCAACTGGTGAGGACCTAGAAAAATGAAATACTAAATATATTCAGGATCAATTTTTTTTTATAGTATTCTAAGCGCTGGGGTAGATACAAGCTAATCAGGTTGGACACGGTTTATATCAATCCAGTTGTATCTATTGAGCGCTTACTATGTACAGAGCACTGTACTAAGCACTTGGGAGAGTACAATAGAACAGAATGAGCAGACCCGTTCCCTGCCCATAAGGAGTTTACAGTCTAGAGGGATTGTATCCCACTTAGGGCTCACAGTCTTAATCCCCATTTTGCAGATGAGGCACAGAGAAGTTAAGAGATTTGCCCAAGGCCACACAGCAGACAAATGGCGGAGCCAAAATTAGAACCCAGGTCTTTCTGACTTCCAGGCCTGTGCTCCATCTACTAGGACATACTACTTCTCAGTTGTTGTAAATATTACAAATTAAGCCACCAAAAGAACACTTAGCTCCATCAGGTCTGCAAAAGAGAAATGAAGTGATGGAACATGTTGCTTCTGGATTGTCTTCATTTAGCATCTTGTACTCTGCAAGGGTGGGGGATAAATAATTTATGGTGATGATGATATAGGTTTTCCGTTTTTATGAAAGTATTAAATCTTCACTATTCCTATTTCCAGACACTCCGTGCTGCTGGCAAAACATACATGATATTTTTTGTCCTGGTGATTTTCCTCGGCTCTTTTTATCTGATAAACCTGATCCTGGCTGTGGTCGCCATGGCTTACGAGGAACAAAATCAAGCTACACTGGAAGAAGCCGAGCAGAAGGAGGCTGAATTTCAACAGATGCTGGAGCAGATAAAAAAGCAACAGGAATCCGCTCAGGTCAATTTCACATAGCAAATATTCCTTCCTTCAGTGTTTTCCAGTTATCCGACATGGGAAAAGGTTATACCTCAGAGAGATAGGAGGTTCTGGGAATCTGGTGTAGCTGCTACTGCTTGCTTGGTTTCATTGTTCTAGTTGCTTACTTGCAAAATAAAAATAAAGGTTAGACTCTAATCTAAAGATCCTGTCAAGTACCAGGTGGAACTTCAACAGTGGAAGGAGAGGATGGGGGTTTGAGGTGACTGGAGCTAGTAGAGGGGGATTAGTAACAGCAGAACGTATGAGAGAATACCAGTTCTGTGACTGCTTGGCTTTACCCTACTCACTGGCACTCCTCCTCCCAGCAATGGACCAATGTTGATTGATCGGTGATGAACTGATCAGCCAACACCTTTGCCGCATTAATGTGATTCACAACTACTTGCCATGAACCTTTCTCACCGGAATATTGGGAAGGTGAATAAAGATTTGTAAATATATTGAAAACCCCAGAAGAAAGTGGAAATTGTATCATTGCACTATATTTAGATGACGTAAATTTACTTCTTTAATTAGAAGAATGCAAATGATGCTATCTTTTATTGGCGAGCCAAACTAGGTCAAAACAGAACATGGGTAGCCTAGATGCAAGGCAGCAGACACCTACAATAATTCCTTGAAGGTTCATTAATTGGTTGTTAGTGGACTGTCCTGCAACTTCCTCTTAATAATTAATAATTATTATTATCATTATTATTGTTAATAATCATCATAATAGTATAATAATACTTAAGCACTTACTATATGCCAAGAACTGTACTAAATGCTTTTGGTAGATTCAAGATAATCGAGGTGGACACAGATTACGAGTACCTTAGAGGTCAGGGACTAAGTAGAAGGGAGTAGGATTTAATTCCCATTTTACAGAAGAGAAAAGCGAGTTGCCCAAGGTCCCACAGCAGGCAAGTAGCAGAGCCGGATTAGACTTGTGATTGTTTCCATCCAGCCTTCATTACCTAAATGTAGGCTATTTGCTAGTAAGACATTTTTCTGCATACAGGTCTCCCACTGTTCTGGTATAACGCTTTTAATTAATCTCTCTGTTTCAGATTTCTTTTGCGGATTTTGACACGGATTAATGAATCCCTCAGCTCGCTGAGTCACTTTAAGCCATATCACCAATCACTTAGACCTACATTTGTGTTCTTTGCTGATGACTACTATCCGATTCTTTGAACATGTTTTGGCTTAAGAACTAAAAATGTAGGCATGTAAATTAATCTGGAAATAGGCAAGAAGTGGGAAGAAACACTTTTTCCCCCTCTTAGATTTACAGAGCATCCTCCACCTTACATGGGTACCAAATGAAAACTGCTTAAGGATTAGTTTTAAAAATGAAAGCGTTCTGCTGTGAAATGGTAACGTGTTCTTCACTTCAACATGGTAGGCAACAGCAGCTGCAGCATCGGAGCAATCCCGAGAACCCAGTGCAGTGGGGGCACTCTCGGAGAGCTCTTCTGAAGCCTCCAAGTTGAGCTCAAAGAGCGCCAAAGAGAGAAGGAACAGGAGAAAAAAGAGAAAACAGAAAGAGCAGTCTGGCGGAGAAGAGAAAGACGAGGATGAATTTCAGAAATCTGAATCCGAAGACAGCATCCGGAGAAAAGGCTTCCGTTTCTCCATTGAAGGGAACCGGTTGACTTATGAAAAGAGATATTCTTCCCCTCATCAGGTACACTACTTTTCTGGATTACTTATGTCCTAGACTCACAGATCATCTATCAGTTGTATTTATGGAGCACTATTCTAAGCACTTAGAGTACAATATAAGTACTAATAATGGTAATTTTCTCTAGGGAATAGGAAATGCAAACATGAGTATAGCATAGCAAAAGGCATAAGGACACAGGCACACAGCAGAGTGAAAAAGAAAGAAGATGGGTTGCTTCATTTCAATCATTCAGCTTTATTTTAGCTTAGGTACAAAAATAAGCAAATTGAATAAAAAGAGAGGTGTGGATACATTCAAATATTTGCATTTACTGTTCTAGTTAATCAGGTGTACTATATGTGCATAGATGACCTCTGGAGTTCAGAGATAATTCTGTTGATTGGAATTTGAAGGTGCTAGTGTGACTGTTAAAACTATTGCCTAACTGACAAATCCCTCACCATCATACAATGTTAAAATAGTACAGGTAGGAAAAAAAAAGTCAAATGACAATCAGCCAATAAAGAAATAATTGCAAGTAAATACAAAGGGGAGAAAAGGGCTATAAGAAAGTCAGAAAGAGAAAAGAGGAAAACAGCCACAAATAGAGAGATGGGAAAGAAAGGGCATTATCACCCTTGCAGGACCTAGATAATCCCACCTGTGTCATCTCTTTCTGAGCCCCCAACCCAAAGCCTGCCCTGTCACAATTTGGGGTGGAAGAGACATCCAGTCAAGCAACGTGGAATGCGAATCACACTCTCCTCCAATCCTGACTGGGTGTTCTAAATGTGATTTTTCTCCGGAGGGAAGTTTGATCTAACATTTGCTTCTTGTGTCAATTTTCTAGTCTTTGCTGAGCATTCGCGGCTCCCTGTTCTCTCCACGACGTAACAGCAGAACGAGTCTCTTCAGCTTTAGGGGGCGGGCGAAGGATATAGGCTCAGAGAATGATTTTGCCGATGACGAGCACAGCACCTTTGAGGACAACGAGAGCCGGAGGGACTCCCTCTTCGTGCCCCGCAGAGAACGGCGCAACAGTAACATCAGTCAGGCCAGCAGGTCATCCCGAATGCTGGCCGTGTTTCCAGTGAACGGGAAGATGCACAGCACCGTGGACTGCAATGGGGTGGTGTCCTTGGTTGGTGGACCTTCCGTCCCTACGTCGCCCATTGGACAGCTTCTGCCAGAGGTGATAATAGATAAGCCAGCTACTGATGACAATGTAAGGAAGTTTCAAATAGTTTAGGCATGGCTGGCCCATTTTTCCCGCACCGGCCAGTGTTTCTACACAATGGAACGAACCCCTTCGGAATGATCCCTGGTTGGTCAAGCTGTGAATGCACTTGCATCTTGTGACCTTTAATGTATTAACAGAGATTGAAAACCCGAATTTATCCCTTAAACTGCAACTGAATGTGTTTCCTGGAAACTGTTCTCAGGACGAATGAGGCACCACCATTAAGTGATTTCCCTGAATAAGTGTGTGTTGCATACCCATTTGTACCTGCTGAAACTTAGGAAGTAGTGTGGCTTAGTGGAAAGTGCACGGGCTTGGGAATCAGGAGACATGGGTTCTAATCCCAACTCTGCCACTTGTCTGCTTTGTGAGCTTGGGCAAGCCGCTTAACTTCTCTGTGGCTCAGTTACCTCATCTGTAAAATGGGGATTAAAACTGTGAGCCCCTCGTGGGACAACCTGATTACCTTGTGTCTATCCCAGTGCTTAGAATAGTGTTTGGCACATAGCAAGCACTTAAATACCATAATTATTATTATTGTTATTAGTTAAAAGAAAGCGCTGTCTGCTTTTCAGATTGTTTCAGCGTTAGTGCAAAGGGTATATAATCAACCCTACCCTTTGAATTCTGTGAATATGACCTAGTTGTGGTCTTAGATATTTTAGAGAACACTGTGCTTAAGTAGAAAGCTACATTGATACCAGTTTTTTAGTGCATAAATTCATTTCTCTTTACTGAAAATGCTGATATAGGTCTCTTGAGAAAGAAAAGCAAACGAAATGAAGAGGGCCTGGGGACTCGAATAACACATTTGTTCAGACAATATGAAAAAGCGTCTGTACAAATATGTTTGTTCTGTTGGCTTACAAATATACAGATGGATTATTTCTAAAATAGTTTTGGCTTTCCGAAGTACCCACTTACTTGGAAATATATCAGCATGTTGAAGCATGACTAAGTTAGACTTATATTATTGCTTTCCAAATTGTTGAAAACGTACTCTTATACCCGGCATCCTGTTCTGAAAACAGAAGGCTAGCTAAGAGTGTTAGTGATCATTTGCCTATGTCAAGAAGCTTTAGAATGCTCAAATTTGGATGCCCCAAACAGGCTGCACGAGGAAATATTTTTACATAATCTTTTATTTGTCCAGTACTGTTTTCTAGTTGCTGAAATTATTGCCTTCCAAACTGTTGAAAACATAGCCCTCTTTTTCTACATGTACTCTGATACCCAGCATTCTGTTCTGAAAAACGAAGGCTAGCTAAGTTGTTAGCGATCATTTGCCCGTGTCAAGAGGCTTTAGTATCCTCAAATTTGGATACACCCAACAGATAGCATGAGGAAATATTTTTACATAATCTTTTATTTCTCTGATACTATTTTCTATTTGCAGAAAATTATTTGTAATAATAATTACCCACTGTGGGTTCACTAAAACAATCACATTTCCAGGATTATACGTACACTACTCTATTTAAAATGAAATTTTGTATGATGGGAAAAAAATTCTCTAATTGTAATACTAAAAGAAAAACAGTTTGGAAGTAGCTTGCGTTGCTCAAGTTAATACTATGATAAGTGGAAAAAGGTCTGGCATCATCAACTTGCATGGTGCATGTATTTTTTAAAATTCAACTAACTCAACTTTAGGGTATTGGATTATCACATTGCCCAAGATGATAATTTACTACATTAGTATTTTCTTTTCAGGGCACAACTACTGAAACTGAAGTGAAAAAGAGGCGGTCAAGTTCTATACATGTTTCCATGGATTTTCTGGAGGATCCTACCCAACGGCAGAGAGCAATGAGTGTGGCCAGTATTCTAACAAATACCTTGGAAGGTTTGTAATTAGTTTCCTTTCTGACTACAGCATTAGCACAAAACTTGTGGTTTATGCTTTAAATGCCCTTTTTTATGATACACATTTTTTTTTTGTATGGGAAAACTTGTTCTTGTTTATGCTAGAAGTACTAATCAGAAAAAGTGTATCAAAGTTATGGATGCTAGATGTTTCAATCCTAACCATGCAATTAATAGCAATAATTGTGGCAAAAATAATAATAATGTTAGGTGCTTACTATGTGCCAAGCACTGTTTAAGCACTGGGTATTTGGTGCTTCCTGTATGCCAAGAACAGTTCTAGGCACTGGGATAGATACATGATAATCAGGTTGGACACCATCCTTGTCCCATGTGGAGCTCACAGTCCAAGGGAGAGCAAGGACAAGTGTTGAATCCTGATTTTATAGATGAAATAACCAAAGCACAGATCATTTTGCCCATGATCACACAGCAGAAAAGTGGCAGAGCTCAGGACTAGAACTCATGTCCTCTGACTCTCGGGCCTATGCTCTTTTCACTGGGCTGCACTCTTGCTTGTCACTGTCAGGGGAATACTAATGGATTGGATCAATCATTACTCTGACCAAGATGAAATTATTTATGATCTTAGGACATCTCCTTCAATAGTAAAATATCACTTGTAACCTATCTAATATAGTCACTTCATTGCTACAAAGCCACGAAGAAGCTCAAAAAATCAAAATTTCAGAACTCAAATCGGCCAGTTCCTATCAATCCCTGGGGTTCCAAAATTAAGTTATCATATTTCTTTGAGATGGAGCAAGCACCTGTTTGAAATGGATCTCTGTGGAATGGTAAAACTCAGGAAAAAGGCTCATTTATTTTGATTACACATATAAAAATATTTTGTACAAGCTATCAGTTTGTAAGGTGTTTTATAGAAATACTGGGGTTCAGTTCTGTTAACAAAGCTTCCCTCCACTCCACTTTCTCCCCTCTATTCTCTCAGGTGTCTAGGTGAATCAGAGAAACACCTGCGGCACTTTATCCTTTAGTTGTAGGCAGGTGCCTCTTTCAAGGGGTTGGCAGAGCCCCAAATTAGTCGTCATTCTGCAGAGTAGGGGCTAAGGTGGGAAGAGGCATTTCTGATCTTAAATCTCCCACCCATTCTGGACCACGACTCTGCCTCTCATCTGAGTAGGATTCTAGACATCCTTAAGCCCTGCACTCTAAGGAAATCCCTCTCTTCTTCTATTTGCAAGGAGTATTCCAAAGAACTTCACTATACTCACTTGTCCCTAAACCCACTGTAGTCTGAATACCTAAGAGCCTCAGCTTCTGCTTATACACAGTTATTCATTTTCTGTGTGTTTGGATGAGGGGAAGATTCATTCCCTCATCCCCCACCCCATATGTAAGAAGCTGTGAGCTCCATGTGGGACAGGGATTGTATCCAACTCCATTTAATTGTTATTCACCCCAGCACTTAGTACAGGGCCTGGCACCTAGTAAATGCTTAAAAAATACCATAATTATTAACATTTTTACTTTAGACACGAGAAGACAAGACCTATTAGCTCATCATCACCACAAACATTTGAGTACCTCAAAGGCACTTAGAGAAGTAGGTGCTACATTCTCAGAAACATCCGAAGAAGATCTAAGTTGGACACAGTGTCTACTCACAAAGATGAACATACATCAATTAAACCACTCAAAGAAGACATATCAATGTGGAAACGAAAGCTGTTTGGTAAAATTAACCAAAGCAGCCTCTTGTTATCTCTCTCTCTTCCCCCTCCTTCACTTCCCCTCCCAAGTCCAGTAAATTTTACTAAAGCATTCATTCCTTCACCTTCCCTCCATTCCTGCTGGGGCAGGGTTCAGATGAGTGGTGGGCATCAATGCAGGGGTGGACAGGGAGAAGGAAGAAAGCAGGCTTTGAGCTCCCAAAGTTTTAGGGAGTGTGCACCTACTAAACTGTTAACTTGTTCAAATTAAGAATCAATAGAAAATATAGCTCACTTGTGTAAATTAGTGATTAGGAATAAACTAGGGGAGCCTAAGTATAACTGTTTTGATTTTCATCTGCAGAACTTGAAGAATCCAGGCAGAAATGCCCTCCATGCTGGTATAAATTTTCCAACATTTTCTTAATCTGGGACTGCTCACCATATTGGATAAAAATCAAGAATATTGTCAATATATTTGTTATGGATCCATTTGTCGATCTTGCAATCACCATTTGCATTGTCTTAAACACCCTATTCATGGCCATGGAACACTACCCTATGACAACCCATTTCAATGAAGTCCTTTCAGTAGGAAATTTGGTAAGTATGTTGAAAGGTAAATGTTTTCTGCCTCCAAATTGTTTTAAGGAATAGTATTACCACAGAATCGATAACCGGGCTTTCTGGACCATTTTTTTTTTTTTTAGGCAGATTAGAACAAAAAAAAATTAGGAAGCCTATGTGAATATTGCAAAGCTTAATCATGGCCCCCAGCAGACTTACAGTGTCAACAGTAAAACGTTTTGCTGTGTGCAGTGTCCATAGAACCCTGCTTCCTTAAGAATTTTCCGGAAAGAACCATCATTCTCTTAGAAAAAATAAAAAATTAAAACAGCAAGCTCAGGCATTGGGATTAGTGTCAAAATATGCATATGGCATTGAATGACTTCTTGGCAAATCCATCCAATGCCAATATAGTTATATCTTTTATCCTTTCGACTTCATAGGGATGGATGCACAAATCGGCATCGGGGGGTCCCAGTTTAGAAACACATTCCTTTCCACTTCTTTCATAAACAAGCTTTTCAGAAAACACTGTCCCATTGCTGAATAGCTAGTCAAAATTGCCTCCTGCTTCCTCAAGGACAAATAGGAATTCTTTAGCTCTTAAAATGCCTCTAATTTTTCTGCTTCCAGGGGTTGGATATGCGTGTTGCTTTATTCTTTTATATTAATGCCATAAAATATTAATAACCATTTGTACACTTAGCTTACTGTGGATAATTAGCAACTCCCTGTTTGGCAACTTTACCACTTTCTTTCCTCTCCTATTCAAAAAGATAAATTATTAAGATGTTTGTCTGTCCATTAGGACTGTTTGGTTTTGGATAACTCATTTGTTTAAAAAAACATTAAGGCAATCAACTAAAAGAATTTGTGCATTTTCATTTGTGGTGTTTGGGGGAGGGAAACATAATTCTTCCTTACGCTATATCTTGTACAAAACTATAATTTTGTACTTTCACAGGAAACTGATTTTTCCTCATTCTGATGAATGATGCCAATTAATATTAATGGGATTGCCCACACAATAAAAACCAATACAGTATATAATTATTCGTTTATGGAAAACAGAGGTATTTAAAGATAGAGATAAGCCCGGTGTGGGCAAGGATTGTCTCTATTGCTGAATTGTACTTTCCAAGCACTTAGTACAGTGCTCTGCACACAGTAAGTGCTCAATAAATATGATTGAGTGGATATATTTGTTTTTGTCAGGAAAATAAGTAATTTGGCTGCCACAATCCAAGGGCACAGTTATGGAGTTTTCAATCTTTAACATTTCTTGGTGATAGAAGGCACCCTTTTCCTTTTTTCCCTTCAGGTATTTACTGGCATCTTTGCAGCAGAAATGTTTCTAAAGATAATTGCCAAAGATCCTTATTATTATTTTCAAGAAGGATGGAATATCTTCGATAGCTTTATTGTGACCCTTAGTTTAGTCGAACTCGGTCTTGCTAATGTAGAAGGATTATCAGTTCTCCGATCTTTCCGACTGGTAAGTATTTTATAAGAGTTGTGTTTCTCCTACTTAGACTGTGAGCCTAATTCAGGACAGGGACTGAGTCCATCCTAATGCACCTGTATCTATCCCAGAACTTAGAACAGTGTTTGACCAAAA
This sequence comes from Tachyglossus aculeatus, assembly GCF_015852505.1. NCBI lineage: Eukaryota > Metazoa > Chordata > Mammalia > Monotremata > Tachyglossidae > Tachyglossus > Tachyglossus aculeatus. The sequence goes on along the minus strand of NC_052074.1, from coordinate 51,773,066 downwards.
AAAAAAAAGTGGCTTGTCACGGGCTGAATCCTGAAAAAACAGAAAAAAGAAGAATTCCTAAAAATTGCTTTTGGGGCGGAAAAGCACATGCAACCCAGTCTAAACATACCAGTGAAAGCCCTCTGAAAGAGAACATTTATCCTTGAAAGACAGAAAGCATTAGTCACTTCTAACATTATGAAAATACCATGTGATTGCCCTACTGTAAATTTAGGAGTAAAGTGTTTCCCTAACATCGGCATTTATACTAATTCCAAATCTTTTTCCAGCTTCGAGTTTTTAAATTGGCAAAATCTTGGCCCACATTGAACATGCTGATAAAGATCATTGGCAACTCAGTGGGGGCTCTGGGAAACTTGACCGTGGTTTTGGCCATCATTGTCTTCATCTTCGCCGTGGTCGGGATGCAACTCTTTGGGAAGAACTACAAAGAATGTGTCTGCAAGATCAACGAAAACTGTGTGCTTCCACGCTGGCACATGTATGACTTCTTCCACTCTTTCCTGATTGTGTTCCGTGTTCTGTGTGGAGAGTGGATAGAGACCATGTGGGACTGTATGGAAGTTGCAGGTCAAGCCATGTGCCTTACTGTCTTCATGATGGTCATGGTGATTGGAAACTTAGTGGTATGTATGCAGCAAAAATATCTCACTTGAACTCAAGGTTTGGTGCAACAAGATTTGAGAATTGTTTTTAATACTTATTGCTAACACACACTATTCTGATGAAAAATCTAACCTTACCTGATTAGACCTTTCACTTCATTGTTGAAATAAGAGGATTAAGTCCATCCCATTCTTTCTACCTTTATTTGGTTGGATGTAGAACCAGTAATAATAATAAGCATAATTAAATGAAAAATTAATATCTTTTCTATGGTTCTGCAGTGCACACAAGCTGCTCGATAACAGTAATCATATAATAATAATGAGCAGCTTGTGTGCATTTAAACAACATATGAATGACTGATTTTTTTTTTTAACCCTACTTGATTTTGGCACCTTAAACTTTAGAAGGGAGGGTCTGAGGCTACAAAAAAACAGACTTTTTGGCATGGGAACGAAGCATCGCAAAGATTGCAGTCTTACAGTGAAAATAGGCTTGACTTTTTATTTTTCCCAGATTTCCAGCTTTCTTTCCATCTGTTTGTCTCTAGACTACTTGGGGGAGTTGACCCAACAAAAAGCTCCTATTAAGGAACAATTTCTAGTTAAGTTCAAAGGCATAGGCCTGTCAGGGAGTTCCCACCTGCCGCCTTTTTAACACTGCAACTCTGGATAGACAAATGGTAACATATGGGGAGGAGGTAAAGGAAAGGGGGGAACTGTTTTATATAAACCTGGCATAATATTTAACTTGGAGACCCAATTATGTTTTTCCTTTATGTTAAGATGAATTTGTGAACTATTTCTCTATAATCTATTAAAGGTACTGAATCTATTCCTGGCTTTGCTGCTGAGCTCATTTAGTGCAGACAACCTTGCTGCTTCTGATGATGATAATGAAATGAATAATCTCCAGATCGCTATGGGAAGAATGCATTATGGAATAGATATTGCCAAAAAAATGATACGAGAATTTTTCCAAAAAGCTTTTGTTAAAAAACAAAAGGCTTTAGATGAGATCAAACCACTTGATGATCTAAACAAAAGAGACGGCTGCATGGCCAATCACACGGGAGAAATAGGAAAAGAATACGAGTACCTCAGAAATGGGAACGGAACTACCAGTGGAATAGGAAGCAGTGTGGAAAAGTACATAATTGATGAAAGTGATTATATGTCATTTATAAACAACCCCAGTCTCACTGTGACGGTTCCAATTGCTGTTGGTGAATCTGACTTCGAAAATTTAAACACCGAAGATTTCAGTAGTGAATCGGATCTGGAAGAAAGCAAAGAGGTAAGACTTTATAGAGATCTGCAGAAATGTGGTGTTATACTTTCACCAAAAATATATTTACTATCATATGAATGAGGAAAGGTACATTGCTAAGGGCACACAAAGGGGTTTTTTAAAAAAAAAAACCACAACAACCCCACTGCCTACAACATAGTGCTACTACTGTGATGTGGTTCCAAGGTGTTGCTTTGGTGGCCAACATGGTCTGCTGAACACTCTAGCTAGCATTTTTCAGGATTCCAAATGCCCTGTGTAGTTTTTGAATATAAAAGTCCATCACCAATAGCTAATCCCAGCAGCTATTCCATTCCTTGCACAGCCAAGACTAGAACCCAGAAAGCTGTGTTGTTTGAGAGTTGATTGTTTCCTAATACTGTGTTGTTGGTAATCTTGCCTTAGCATTTGACATTGAGTGAAGTTCAAGTCACTTCAACTTCCCTGTGTCTCAGTTATCTCATCTGTAAAATGGGGATTAAGCCTGAGAGCCTCAGGTGCGACATGCACTGTGTCCAACCTGATTTGTTTGTATCTACCCCAGTGTTTGGTACATAGTAAGTACTTAACAAATACAATTTTTTTTAAAAAAAGCACTCAACCCAAAATGTGTTGTCACATTTTTACACGAGCTTTAAAGACTTTCAACTTAGTACGGGGCTTAATTCACTATCGTTGCCATACTCTGTGAACCAGCCAAAGAGTCACGCTAACCTTTCTTATTCTGTTTTCTACCTCTGTCTCATTCTTGCATTTTTAGATCATGTAATAATAATTATGGTATTTGCTAAATGCTTACTATGCGTTAAGCCCCATTTTAAGTTCTGGGGGAGGTAGAAGTTAATCAGTCAAACAAAAGGCCCTAGCTCAAATGGGCTCACAGTTTAAGCAGGAGAGAGATCAGGAATCAGCAGAATTTGGCAAAAGCACTTAAAATTCTGAAAGCCGGGAAGGGTTTCCCAGGTATAGGTGGGTACATAAAGGGGAAGGGACAGGATTATACTTAGACTATGAGCCACATGCGGGACAGGACTGTGTCTGATCTGATTATCTTGTACATTTCCCGGTGCTTAGTAGAGTGCTTGGCACATAGTAAGCACTCTCCTATAGAGAAGCAGCATGGCCTAGTGGATAGAGCATAGGTTCTAATCCCAGCTCCACCACTTGTCTGCTGTGTGACCTTGGGCAAGTCCCTTAAACTCCTCTGTGCCTCAGTTATCTGTAAAAGGGGGATTAAACCTGTGAGCCTCAGGTGCGACAGGGACTGTGTCCAACTTGATTTGCTTGTATCTAACCCAGTGCTTAGTAGAGTGCGTGGTACATAAAAGTAAGTACTTAACAAATCGACTTGTACTTCCCAAGTGCTTAGTACAGTGCTCTGCACACAGTAAGGGCTCAATAAATACGATTGAATGAAATACCTTTTTTTTTTAAAAAAAAAGCACTCAACCAATACCACTATTATCAGTAGGGATGGAAGAGCACAGAGACTAAGACAAAGGCTGACACACACACACACACACACACACACACACGTAAAGGTCAATGAAGAGAGAATGACTCAGTCCTTTCAATCAGTCAGTTGTATTTATTGAGGGCTTAGTGTGTGCAGAGCACTGTACTAAGCACTTGGGAAGACTACAACAATGTAACAGACACTTTCTTTGCCTTAAACAAGATTAGTTTCTCTCTTTGTTCCTAAGGTGCATATTTATATGTTCAAGTCAATGTACATTCATGTAATTAGAAAAGACAATTTCTGCTAAGTCCCTGCATATTCAGAGTCAGAGCAGCTTTTAAAATACAATAAACCTGATAGTTCTGTCTACCTCCATTGACCCCGCATGCTTAGTTGAGGGAGGGGGGAAGAAAAGAGGAAGAAGAGGTAGAAATGATGGCAACTGCCACAGAAGAAAGCTGGATAACTTTGGATCCCCTAAAACAGAGCAATGCAATGGGGACAGTTGTATGTGAAGCAACAGCAACTATAGAAGTGAGGGGGTGTGGAATAACAGCCATCTGCTTCCTTGTTGCTGCCTCTCTCACATAGGATAGAAATGAACATAGAGTTTGGCCCAGGAAATTCCTGCCTCTATCACAGGAATTAGCAAATTAGATTAGCAAATTACTACTAGACTGCAGACTGAACAGAATGAGTTTAGACCACTACATTTATTGGGGGCCCAAAATGTTTTTTTGGCTAATGTAGTTTGTTCAAATGACCCTGGTCTCTGCCTACAAAGAGCATGAGTATTTCAAGCCACATGTCAAGACTACATATAGGCACAGATCTCTGCTTGAATACAAACCAGAAGTGGTCAAAAGTAGCTCTCCTTCCATTGCTGTATGGCTGGCACACAGACGCTCTTATTTATTTTTATGCTGCAGCAAAACAGAGCTAAACATGTTCTTATTCTTCCTAACAGAAACATTTTGTAACTATCAAAAATGCAGTGCTTTAGTGTTTTTCTGGAATATTTTTTGCATGTATACAGAAGCTTAATGACAGTAGCTCATCAGAAGGCAGCACTATAGATATTGGTCTCCCTGAAGAAGAACAACCTGTGGCTGAACCTGAAGATGCTGACGAACCCGAGGCCTGTTTTACTGAAGGTAAATGATTAAAAGCTTTCTAGTCTGTGAAAATTCAAAGGAAATGAAGTTCTAAGCACTTGGTGTGGTGCTCTGCACACAGTAGGTGTTCAGTAGTACAAATTAATTTATGTTCATTTTATGCTATTTATACAACATATTGCAAAAATGGCAGAGGTTTGAATGATTTCAAATTAATTTAAAAGTACTGTAAAAAAATTATGAATATTTATCAAAGTGGAAAACCAAAAATACAGGGTGATAACTGGGGTATAGTGGGATAGTACAAGTGTACTAATCCCACGAGGGCCACCCCAGCATAGCTTTTGAGGTTTTATCTGCTTGCAAATGTAAATCAAAATCATATTTATTGAGCACTTCCTGTGTGTACAGCACTAGTTTTAAGCACTTGGAAGAGGACAATATAACAGAGTTGGTAGACATAGTCCCTGCCCATGATGTCTTAGTGTCTTGAAATAAAACAATTTTTACTTACCTGACATTTGACTTATAGGCTGTGTAAGAAGATTCAAATGCTGTCAAGTCAGTGTGGAATCAGGAAAAGGAAAGCAATGGTGGAATTTGAGGAAAACATGCTTCAAAATAGTTGAACATAACTGGTTTGAGACCTTCATTGTCTTCATGATTCTCCTCAGTAGTGGTGCTCTGGTGAGTGAAGCATTTAGCCACAGTTACAGTTCTTAAGAAAAAAACCTAATATTTTAGTCAATAACTGCTTCATAAAAGTATTTTCTCTGGTCCTAGTTCTTCATATTCTATTTGAAAATATGTTGATTCTCTTCAACATGCTGGAATTAGGGACACACCTATTGAATAAGTGTAACATCAAAAGAATCACCATTTCATTACACACAACTACCTTGCATGTACAAATTTAATAAAAATCTCTGTGGGGGTTGTGAAAGCTAATTAGAAAAACCCAAATACCATTCTTCAAGATGTAAATAGTTTTTTTAATAATTGAATGCATACACAAATAACAATTGATAATAATAATAATGACGGTACTTGTTTAGCACTTACTATGTGCCAAGCACTATTCGAAACGCTGGAATAGATACAAGGTTATGAGGTTGTCCCACGTGGGGCTCACAGTTTTAATTGCTATTTTACAGATGAGGTAACTGACGCACACAGAAATTAAGTGACTTGCCCCAAATCACACAACTGACAAGTGGCGGAGCCAGGATCAGAACCCACCATCTCTGACTCCCAAGCCTGTGCTCTCTCCACTAAGCCAGGCTGCAAAGTAGCATGGCATATGAAGGTCCAAAATATAATTCAAAACACTGCTTTAGGGTTGAAGCAAGACAAATTTGAGAGCGAGCCAGAGTCTGTGGCAGCTGTTTGCTGCTGACTGGGATCTCCCACTTGCCTGTTTCTCCCTGCAATGCCCCACAAAAGCAATACATATTCATACTAAGTGGGGCACAAGCCCCATCCTTCAGCACCCGCAGTGGAAGACCTTGCAGGCTAAGCTTTAGCAGAGTGGACGCTCATGGAAGAGGAGGACCTGCTCTGTATGGAGACCAAAGACCTCAATACCATAGCTCCTCCTCCAGGATCACTGACATTCCCAGGTCATCCCAAGCCTTAAATTAGTAGTAATTGCAACTTCATCAGCCGTAGATTAAAAAATAAAGATCAAATAGAACCTATTCAAATTTCTTCTCCATTTTATTATGGGGATTGTGCTGATGACCAATTAAGTGGCCAAACCACGAACTGGTCCATCAAACTCGTTCTCACCTTTGAGTTTTTCTGGAAGGTTGGCAGCCCCAGAACTTGAAAATTAGGAAACAGTATTGAGCATGGTAGTGAATTGGTTCGATGAGATCGCAGTGCATTTTGTTTTAGTTATCTTACAGAAGGGATGAGAGCAAGATTCAGGAACACTATAAGTAAAAGCAAAATGGCCTAATGGAAAGAGCATGGGCCCAAATAGCAGAGGACCTTGGATCTGACCCCAGCTCTGCCAACTGCCTGCTATGTCACCTTGTTATTTAAGCACTTCCTCTGTGCCAGGCTCTGTACTAAGTGCTGGGGTAGATACGAGCTAATCAGGTTGGACAAAGTCCATTTTCAAATGAGGCTCACCATCTTTATCCCCATTTTACTAATGAGGTAACTGAAAACATTGAAAACATTGCCTGGTTTAATGGTAGAGCATGAGCCTGGAATTAAGGAGGATCAGAGTTCTAATCTTAGTTCCACCACTTGTCTGCTGTGGGACCTTGGGCCAGTCACTTAACTTCCCTGTGCCTGTTACCTCATCTGTAAAATGGGAATTAAGACCATTCTACCAGATTGTCTTGTATCCATCCCAGTGCTTAAAGTGCCTGACACATATGTAATGTATGTTTATGTAATCATAAACATACATTACATAATCATGTTATGTAATCATAAACAAATACCATTAAAGAAAATAAAAAACAAAATAAAGAAAAAACAGGGGCCCGGAGAAGTTAAGTGACTTGCCTAGGTTCACACAGAAGACGAGTGGGCAGAATCAGAACCAGGTCCTTCTGATTCCCAGGCCCGTGCTCTTTTCGCCTAGGCCATGCTGCTTTCTCATATGATGATGATGATGATGGCATTTGTTAAGCGCTTACTATGTGCAAAGCACAGTTCTAAGTGCTGGGTGGGGGATACAAGGTGATAAGGTTATCCCTAGTGGGGATCACAGTCTAAATCTCCATTTTACAGATGAAGTAACTGAAGCCCAGAGAAGTTAAGTGACTTGCCCAAAGTCACACAGCTAAGTGGCAGAGCCGGGATTAGAACCCACGACCTCTGGCTCCCAAGCCCGGGCTCTTTCCATTGAGCCACGCTGCACAATCTAATGCTAACTACTAATAGGTTGGAAGTCATACATTAAGATTTCTTGGACAATAATCAAGTCATTTAATTTACAGGCTTTTGAAGATATATATATTGAGCAACGAAAAACCATCAAAACTATGCTTGAATATGCTGATAAAGTTTTCACTTACATCTTTATTCTGGAGATGCTTCTTAAATGGGTGGCATATGGCTATCAGGCCTATTTTACAAATGCTTGGTGTTGGTTAGACTTCCTGATTGTTGATGTAAGTATCTGCAAAGTCATTAATCGTCAGTCATCAACAGTATATTTGTTGGTCATTTAAAAACTTTTGATTATAAGGATTGGAGAATTGCTGTTACAGGAGGAGGTGGAGGGCATGCTAAATAAGATGGGAATTATCTGATCAAGGATAACTTTTGGAAGAAGTTGACTAGTCTAGCCTAGTATAATACATAGGTTTTGAAGTGAGGGGGGTTTAATGGTATTTGTTAAGCACTTACTCCGTGCCAGATACTAATACTAAATGCAGTTGGAGGGACAAGCTAATCTGGTTGGACACAGTCCATGTCCCTCATGGGGCCTGGATTCTAATCCCTGCTCCGCCAGTTGTTTGCTGTGGGACATTGGGCAAATCACTTAACTTCTCTGTGACTCTTACCACATTTGTAAAATGAGGATTAAGACTGTGGGGCATGGACTGTGTCCAACCTGATTTAGCTTGACTCTTCCCCAGAGCTTATTACAGTGGCTCCCACAGAGTACGAGGGTAAAGAGACATTAACATTGTATATGCTTGATGATAATGGAAATAAACCCTTGGAAGATGCTATTAATTCAGCAATATCCTGGCCCAAATGTAGCATTAGCAGATCATAAAATTTCTAAAGTTGAGGGCCATCTGCCCAACTTTTAGGTTATTCTGATTTCAACAGAGTTCATTCAGAGTTTGTTTTTAAACAGCAGTAGATGAAAATATCCATGGTTATCTTTACAGTTGATTATTAGTTCTATATAGGATCTTTATTTTTATAATGTATTTTTTATTGTTAGGAAAATTGTTTTCATAACGGCTTATTGCTTCTCATGACTAACATACAATTATTTTATCTGAAAGGTATGGGAAATTATATTTTCAAGAATGGAGATAGATTTTGTTTCCCTGAAATGCCTTTCCTAAACTTTGAAGATTCCTGAAGATATTCACTCATGATTCCACTTGAATGATGAGAAGTGTCGCTTTTCTTTTCTTGTGTAGGTGTCCTTGGTTAGTTTAACAGCAAACGCCTTGGGCTATTCAGAACTTGGTGCCATTAAATCTCTAAGAACTCTGAGAGCCCTGAGACCACTACGAGCCTTATCACGATTTGAAGGGATGAGGGTAAGACAAAATGAAAGAACCCTAAATAGTGCATGCAACGGAAAGAAACTATGCATGCCAAAAGGAATGGCAAATCTTTGCAAAAATGCTATACTCTTCCTGATTGCATATTCACCAAGAGATATGCAAGAGACCATATCACCTCAGCTTACATACCAATACAATATCACATATACCCTGGCCTTATTTAGGGACCCTATGCTCTTAGCCACTCAGGAGTTTTTCCGAACATATTAGTTTAATCACTTTTATCACTTTGTCAATAATGAATTAAACAGGAAGTCTATTTTAATTAAAATGTGACTTTCTAATTTTCACTTGATTCTTTATAGCAACAATCTGAAAATGATTTCCCTAAACACCAGTTCAGAATTTGTGCTTCCATAAACTCATTTTGTTAGTTGACTTTTTAATGAAGTAAACCAAATTATCAAGCTTAAAAAATATTTTTTCTTGATATTTTTTACGTACTGTAAAATGACTCAAGTTAATCACAGCTAAAGCTTGTTACCCAACATATACCCACATTTAGATCCTTCTTTTGAATTGGAAAAGCAAATGTATTTTAATACATTGAAAATAAAATACCAACAGGCATTACAATTTGATTGTACGGGCATTGCAATCTTCTACAATTTGCATTTTTACTTTTATAGCATAATGCCACAATATACATTCATTGCCATTAAATGTAAAAAAAAAAAGAGCCTGCCTTTTCGTATCCAGTGTTTCGATGTTTTAAGTAGTGATATCCCAAACTACCAATAAATACAGATAGGAAGTAAGATAATAGATTTTCACTTTAAACTGGCAAATAATTGGCAGTTTACATCACAATCACAATCTAGATTAAAACATATCTTCCTAGAAAATTGAGAGTTGAGGATGTTCAATTCCATTTGTACATCTGTCCTTAAAAGCAAACAACTGCACTAACTGTGAAATTGTACACCAAATGTAAGAATTCAGTCATACTCTATCGCTGAGATAGTTTGGTCATATCAAAGCATGTGTTTGTACATTACATTACTGAATAAAGCATGTTATACACTGCTTAATTTCCACATTACAAAAGAGGAGACAGAAAATAGTCTTTATAAGTGATCATTCACACTGCCCTTTGAGTTTTGCATGTTTTATGCACATTTCTGGCTGACAGCTTTAAACATTTACTGTATTTCAAATTTCCAGTCCAAACTTTTCAACATGTAAAAGTGAACAATTTGTGTTTATTTAATTTCCTAATCCAGGAAATCTGTTAAAAATAAATGCCTTGATTTTCAAAAATAATCTGGACTATATTAATAGGGAAAACTGAGAGCATCATATACAAATAACACCAAATGTTCTGTCATACCAGATTCCTAATAACAAACTATATATTTCTATTTTATATAGGATAATCTTTCTCCAACTTGGATAGGGTGGAGCGCTGGTTCCTCCCCTCAGCCCTTTATTATGGGTACTGTATTTCCCCTTTTGCTACCTTTAATCCTTTCACTGTTAATGTCTAGTGGGGTTGGAGGGGGGAGGCTGGGAGTGGGAAGTGTTATAATTATAGTGTCATGGTAGCAACACTATAGCATTTCCATTCTAATTCCCACTTTTCTCAAAACCCTACCCTGTGGGCTTGACTTTTCTCAGGCCCAATGGATAGTCTTTTTAATGGATAATCTAATCAAAACCTATTTTGCCATATTTTTAAAAATATGTTCTGATAACCTTTAAGGGTGGGGATGTATTTACACAGTTCATTTGGAGATTTTAAAATTCAAATTTGCCTACACCGAATTAAGATGGTGGATTTGAAGTATTGAAGATTGAATACTTAGTATAAGCAATGGATTTGGGGCCTTGCTAGTTTGTGACACCCATGTGCATTGTTCCAGATTTCACTGGAACCAGTAATGAATCTGTAATTGTTTTCATTCTTTGTTAAGTATGTGTCTTTTCTGGAAGTCTGTTTGTAAAATTCACCAAGCAGGTAAGACAATATAGACAGGTCATTGTGAGCATATGCAGACTGTATGTTGAGAAAGCAAACGCATTAAATAAGAAAAAAAAATATATTCCTTTTGGGACATCTGAGAAGGAGGAAAACTATAAATTAAAAGTTAGAGAACAAACGGAGGCCCTGCTTTTTAAATAAAGCAATATGCATCCTGAAAGCTTTTGGCATCCAGTTAGTCTTTTCTTACTAGGGAGATGCATGAGATTTCCATGAGTCCCAGTTTAGAGGGCATAGTCTTTGTAGAATGCCTTGGACACCTTGAAAAAAAAAAAAATCCCAAGTTTTCCAGTTTTGGGACTATTCTGACTCATCCCAAGTTTTCCAGCTTTGGGACTATTCTGCCTAAACTAGCTATTCCATCTTTCACTCACTCCTAAGATGCCCTTACACCCCTTAAATATTTATGCTACTGCATCCCCCCTTGAGCACACTTGGAATATTTAGTTTTTGTCCCATAGACAAAAAGCATGTTATACACCGCTTAATTTCCACATTACAAAAGAGGAGACAGAAAATAGTCTTTATAAGTGATCATTCATTCAAGGAATGAATTCAAGAATTCAAGGATTTGTAATATGGGCAGCCCAGAATGTTGGCAGATATGTGTAGACATCTCCATCTTCCTACTCTACCAGTCACCGCATGGAAAGGGAAAGGCCTGCAAACCTGAAATGGTGTCCTAATAGCCTAGATTTTAAAAGAGAAATAGACTGCCTAAATATAAAACACTCTTGATTAACTCTGAGTTTTTAGAATGTAAAATAAATATTTTAGTAGTCACAACCGCTATCTTAACTTGCGAATCCAAGAGGTCCCTATGGACTAAAGAGTCAATCACTGGTATTTACTGAGCATTTACTGTGTACAAAGTCCAGGATAACTTAACCCCCACAGCGCCCTGTGCAACAACAACTTTGGGGAGTCCTCACCAGGAGGAGAGGGAGCCCCTAAAATGCAAGGCCTTGGGAAATTTCCCCAGCGGCCTGTATCAATCAATTGTATTTATTGAGCACTTACTGTGTGCAGAGCACTGTACTAAGTGCTTGGTGGAGTACAATAATACAGACACATTCCCTGCCCACAATGGGCTTACACTCTAGAGGACTACAGTTTCTATGGTAGAGATGCTGCTCCTTGAAAACTTTCAAAAATCTTTACTTAGGGTTTGGATCTTTGTGTATGTGTAATTGAGGAACTTGTCATGCAGAGAGTGGCTTTTAAAATAAAGTTTTAAAAGAAAAAGAACCATTTGGTTGTTTTGTTGTTCCTTAAATTTCTAAAATTAGGAAAAACTTAGAGCTTTCTGGAAATAAAAAATAAATATAGAATAAACGTCCAGTTAATATAAAATTAAAGCTACTCCCCCTGATTGTAGGCTTGTTGTGGGCAGAGAACAAATCTACCAACTGTTGTATCCACCCAAGTGCTTAGTACAGTGTTCTGCACACAGTAAACACTCAATAAGTACCACTGATTGATTTTTATTGCAAAAGAATAAAAGACTAAATTAGTCTGTGGAATTTCACTAAATGACAGCTAAATATTAGACTGGTCAACAAAATCGAATGTGTGACATAATGGATGAAATATGAAATCTATTCCAATCTCATGAAGCCCAGAGAGATTTCTTACTGTATGATTTTGGGGATTCAGTCTATCCTCCCTCGGAGCCAGGTCTGCAAAAACCTGTGCACCCCTGAAATGGAATGTGGTCAAAGCATTTGGGGGAGGGACAAGCAGCTTTGGAGGTTCTTCCAAGGGGCAGCAGAAGCCACCCCTCTCCCAGAAGGGATTTGGAAGCCATGCAGCCACGGAGAGGGAGTCTTGTTTCGCCCTCATCCCCTTTGCCATGCATGTGCCTGAATGAAAAGATGAACAAAGGGAAGAGAGGCTAGTCTTTCTCCCCTTCACATCCAAGAGGATGTGCCCTTCTTGCCCCAAAGATGGGAACAGACTGTGTGTCTTACAGCTGCTGCCAGAGGGTAATTGGCTTTGTGCCAGAGGTGGCAGTGGGATGTGGGGCCTGGAAAATCCTGACATGCTGACTGTCCACTGGAAGGCTGGGCTCCCATCTTGGTTCCCTAAGCAGGTTCTAGGCTTGGTTCTAGTGTATGACCTCAAAACCACTCATTTGAACTCCATGTGCTATCCCCCTAAAGGCTGACTTGGCCTCATAAAGTTTCCGGCTGGAAATGGAAATTTCCAACAAGCTCAACCCCTATGTTTTTTTTGCCTGGGAGACCTCACGTAGTTATACCAGAGAGTGATGACAGCCAGCAGTGGGAGGTGGGGGGGCGGCAGGGCACACACAGACTAAAATTATTCACATACATTAATTTAGGTTCAACTCATAAGGATCCCAAAGAGGATCTCCAATTAATAGTCCTGCTTTACTGTCATTTTAATGTGGCTTGCAGATATAATGTTCACATGAAAACTGTATACAGTATAAAAATCCCCCCACCCCCCCCACACACACCCACCCATTTTCAGAAATGGCCTGAAAAATGCTTCATATAAAGATGATCCATGTGAAATATAGTTTGGAAGAGAGAAAGGTTGGGGGCAGGAAACAAGACCACCAGCAAGAAGGCTGATGCAATAGAAATGCTGCAATATGACCAGACTTTTCACCAAAATGATGGCAGCTTAAATGGAGAGGAACGGGTGGATCTGAGAGACTGTGCAGGAAGCAGCAGCAGGATTTGGCAGTAGGTTGAGTGATACAGAGTGTTAAAGTTAAAATGTATATGAATTCCTTATGTTCTATGCTTGCCTTGGTGGGACAAATGAATTATGTTCATATAGGTCAAATGATGGATATTTTAACTGCCCACTATTCTTCCTATTAAGTGCTTCCTAACTTTTACAAGACACTAGAAAAGATAAAAAAAAAAATCCCACAAAATGTAGGATAAGGTCTGAAAATGGCCTTGCTAGAATAAGCTTAACCAGGGCTCATAGTGCAGTCTGCCTAAAACATTAGGGCTTTCTCATTGGAGCCAATGTCTCACTCGAATATTTTTCAGCACAACAATGGGAAAATCTCTTCTACAAAATACATAGATGAAAAGCTTCTGCTTTGTGACATTTAAGACTGTAAGACTCTAGACCGCATGCTCGTTGTGAGCAGGGGACATGTCTACCAAAATGTATGCTCTCAAATAGAAGTCAGTTTAATTTAAAATTAACATCAAAAACCAAGGATGCCAAAAGATGAAGGGCAATTTTAAGTTGTTGTTTTTTCCAGTAGCAATTAAATGATCCAGGATACTGTTGAGAGGGAACATTTGCATTAGGCATCCCTAAAAGAGAATTTCAGTTCATATTCAATCAGTGCTGAACTTCTGTGATGCAAAATAATTGCACATTGGAAAGCTAATGCAAATCAATGGTATTGAGCACTTACTGTGTGCTGAGCAGTGAACAAAATGCTTGGGAGAGGACAGTACAACAAAGTCAGCAGACTTGTTACCTGTCACAAATCTGCAGGAAGCGCCTAAATTTATTTTGAATTTGTTCACATCAAAAAAGTAATCCATAGGGAAATTAAAAATGTGTAGGTGCACCGTGGATGAGGACGTATATTCTAGCCAAATGCCAAAAATGAATTGTTAAACTTGGGGTTCTTGAAGAAAGAGATCAAATTTCACCCTTGACTGCTTTCACTGCCCAAGTTTTGATAGTTTTACCGTGTCTAGAAGTCCATTCTCCCATTGGAGCAAGACTGATACCGGCACAGAAGTTTTAGCAGATTTCAAGAGATCCCTTGGAAGGGTACTAAATGAGAAACTGTTACTTAAAAAGAATACTATCCAGATAATGTGAGAAATATTGTCGTGACTGAAGTTCAAAGGGCAGTCAACAGCTGAAAGTTAATATTGAAGAGACTGGCTCCTATAATTGAGACACAAAAATAAACTAAAGATTATACCCTTAACTTTGTATATATTGCATGCAAGTCCAGAACTACATACTGGTTTTTAATCGTTCTTTGTCAGGTTATCAGAATGATTCTTCTCTCAGCTATTTAGTGCAGGTTTAGTGGAGACTGAGTCTAATAAGCTCAGAGCAGGATTTGACCTACTGTGTGATCCACAAGGCATAACATATGAAACCTTAGATTTTTGAAAAAAATCTTCCAAACATTATTTTCTGGAGAAAAACTACATTTTAACACAGAATCTATATTGCGTTTTGTGTTCAAAGATGACAGTAAAGGTAACCGTGTCCAGATACCAGAGTGGCTGCAGAGTCTAAGACAAACAGTCCCATCGTTAACACCTACACCTGAAATCTTTCCTTTCCTAGTGCTGGGATCTCACTGTCAATAGGATCTTCTCTTATCCACATTACGGAAAACAAGAATTTAGTTAAATTACTTCCAGAATCAGAAACAAAATTCATGGTTCATAGGCTTCATGGAGCCCCAGCTCTTTGCCTAATATTTTATAGATATACATAAAGAGAGCATTATATGTATTTGCCTATCATCCTTTCCACAATATACATTATTTTTTATGTTTCATTTAAAATAAGTTTATTGAATTAAACTCAGTAAATGAAACAAATGACATGACTGGAGCTTGAAATAAACTATGTGATGATCCTATTAAACACATGATGCAAAATTGTCTTGCTTTTTATGCAAAAAATTATTAGCCATATAGTGATGCATGAATAATTAAGGTGAAAATTATGCTAGGTATTTAAATCTCCTCAAAACATTTCTAAACAAGTATCTAGCTATGAGATTAAGGCATATGTACTTTTGGTTTTATTTGGAAAGACTATGTTGTTCTAATCTACCTGTTGTCAATTTTTTTTGCTTCCCTTCTTTAATGTTTAAGTTTCTGTATTACGATTTCCCATTTCTCTTTTTTCTAGAGAAGAACAATGTTCTGACTTCATCTTACGGCCAGCAGGTTTTTTCTGGTTTTGCTTTCCATTTAGAACTTTAGTTTTTCCTTTTTTTGGATTGGTTTGTTTCCTTGTATTTGTTTCACTAAATGTGCTTGCTTTGTTGTAAGTTCAAAGGAGAGGGTAAACCTTGTTTTTAACATTCATTTTGTGTTAAAATAGCCTTGAGAGAGAAAGTTAGAAAGACTAAATCAAGATCGTTAGAATTATTGGTAGCCTTTTTCTATCACTAATGAGTATTCTGACATTGTTTCTTTCCTTTCATTTGTGTACTAGGTGGTTGTGAATGCCCTTTTAGGAGCAATTCCATCCATCATGAACGTGCTTCTCGTTTGTCTTATATTCTGGCTAATTTTCAGCATCATGGGAGTAAATCTGTTTGCTGGCAAGTTTTACCACTGTGTTAACACTACAACTGGTGAGATGTTTGACATCACTCAAGTCAATAATCATTCTGACTGCGATGATCTTGTGGCAAGAAATGAGACTGCCCGATGGAAAAATGTGAAAGTAAACTTTGATAATGTAGGATTTGGGTATCTTTCTTTACTTCAAGTAGTAAGTGATCTCTCTTTGTGAATATATATGTGTGTGTGTGTGTGTGTGTGTGTGTGTGTGCCCAAGTATATTTAGATGGGTGGGATGCATGAGTGAATAGTTTTACAGTGTTTATATAAATACAAATGGTGAGACTATACGCAGATTTTGTCAGTCACAAGTCACACTTCATTTTTTTTTTCTGATATAATTACACTAGTACAAATTGGGTCACAGGCATGGTGGGCAGAGATTACTGCAGTCTCAGGAAGGGAGACCTTTTCTATCTCAGCCTGTACTTTCTTTTCCTGTTTCCCTTTCTCCCCATGTGAGAACTTTGATTTGTGGATTGCTAACTCTTTTTTTATTTTTATAAGTCATTTGAATGTTTATTTTGCTGAAGGAAATGTGTATGTTTTTTTCTGCCAGGCCCAAAATGATTGATCAGGTAAAGATAATTTTTCATAATTGAGCTGCTACCACCCTTTAATAAACTGCTGCTAAATTTCACTTCCTCTGAAAGTATGATTGGTGAGAGGATATCTTTTAAAAATTTATGCTTTCTGTGAAATTAAAATAAAGGAGACTATTTTAGCACATGAATACACCCTAGAAACTAACTTTTGGATTAATATTTTCCAAAACATTGCAATGATTGATAAAAATTCAAGATTTAAGCCCTAAATTTCTAGATTGTGTTCCGCTACAAACATTTTGAGGTCTGTGTTTTGTGGGGCTGCAGGCATTATTACATTAGAAAAGGTGGAGGAAAAAAAACCAACAACCAAAAAATGGTCTCCAAACTGGACTGATATAGAACTAGCTTGAATTAGAAAAAAAAAATAGTTCCAAAGTAACCACTTCCTTGCTTTGTTAGTAGGCCTAAATATTAGCTAGGGCAACTGATTTCAGAAAAGGACAGTTTTAAAAGGCTTAGACATATATATTAGGAATATAAGAACAGAATACAGACTTATAAGAAACATGCCTCCTAATGGAAAGCGTAAAACTAATTTTTTTTATTTTGCTCTCTAAATACTGTATATAAACAGAGTATTCTATTATGTGACTGTATGAAGACCCTATGCCAGTTCTATAAAATCTCAAAGTACTATTGAGGACTAAGATAGGAACCATACCTTATTCATGAGATTTGGATGTTTCCTGATTTCCTTTGTCTTTTTCTGGGGCTTCCCCACTCTCCTTGTCCCCCTTACCATCTTTTAGTCTTTCTGCTCATCTTTCATTCCCACCCTCCCTGTCCAAGTTTCCTCCACTTTTCCTTTTATGATGCCCCCTTATTCCTAACTTCTTTCCTCCCCTGTGTGAATACAGATCGATGGGTGTGTGTTGTAATAATAATAATCCTATATTATGAGTAATTGCTCATGGAACATCTGAGATAGCTTTCCACATTTTTATAAATTGAATTTGTTGGATTACTATTGAAATATCTTTTGCTTGATTCATCCCTCTGGGACTAAGCACAAAAATGTACCCCTCCTAACTCCTTCCTAGAGTTTCTGACAACAAATAAACTCATGTCCACTTGGTTCCCTAGAAATTCCGTTGTTGCCCTTGGAGTCACATTCTTTGGTTAGGGGTGCAGCGTCCTGACAGAGATCTCTCTACCCGAGTTGAAAACCAAGCCATTCCCAGGCCTGCAAAGATCCTTCACAAGTCAAGTTCTGGGGCTACTACAAACCCCCAAAAGCCCTACAGCCCAATCTCCCATCTCATCCTCCACGTGGTCCAACTGTCTAGGCTACTGCCACTCCCACCATATTTCGGTGGTGCAGCCAACCCACTGGCACCACTTGTTTGGGACATTAAAGCAGAGCAGAGGAAGGCCAATTCCCTTAGTTCAGTACAGAGTGACCAGCCAGTGTGGAATCAGGACCTGTTGCCTTGCTTGGTAGACTAGGCCAATGTGCTGGTTGTCGTATAAATGGCACCTGAAGAGAGAGAGCAGAGCAGTCCTCTTACTGCCTCTGCCTTCCGACTTCTCCTCACCTTCAACCTCTTCCCTCGTCTTTCACTTTAATAAAATCTGGGTTTATGTTTGTACATTCTGTGGTGTGGTAGGAGGAATAGGCTGAGAGGAAAAAAAGATGAGGGAGGGGTTTAATAGGAGAAAAATATAGGAGTACCTTATCAGAGTAAGGTAATGATACCTGTAAGCCTAAGTATTTGTCGCAGAAGGCAACTCTGGCCAGTTACCAATACTAAAGAATGTCACAGCTTTCAGAAAGTATCAAGTCCTCACAGTATCAGAAACTGTCATGCTGTCCTTTTACCCATTCCTCTCCTCCCCATTCCACTTCCCCAAATTATGTTTGGGTCTTGTGGGGCAAGTGCTTACTATGTGAAAATACTTACCATGTGATAAGCCTTATTCTAAGTACTGGGATAGAGATAAACTAATTAACAGTAATAATAATAATTGTGGTATTTGTTAAGCATCTACTGTGTGCCAAGCACGGCAGTAAGCGCTGGGGTTGATATAAGGTAATCAGGTCGGACATATCCCTATCCCACACAGGGCTCACAGTCTTAAGCCCCATATTATAGAAGAGGTAACTGAGGCCCAGAAAAGTGAAGTGACTTTCCCAAGACCTAATTAGGTCAGACAGAGTCCCTGTCCTACAAAGGACTCACAGAGTGAATGGTATAAGGTATATCAACCAATGGTATAGCAATCAATTTTCCTTCTCCAGTATGACCCTGATTTAGATGCAGGGGACATTTTCTCATCTCTATGAGAAGCAAGACGGCATGAGGGATAAATTGAGTATGGTGGCTTTGCTTCAAGTGCTTACTATTTGTTGAGCACTGAACAAAATGTTGGTAGATACAAATGTACAGTTGAGACCCACACTTTGGCCCAGATTTGTTTAGGTTACAAACTAAATCTAGACTTAGAAAGTCACAGGAAAGAGTGGTCATAGGGATGGGGGAAGCTCAAGATTTCCATGACTGTGGTCAAAGTTTGTCATTTGGGAAGAAATGCACCTTTGAGGATTTTTCAAAAATATGCTGAACTATTGGCACACTGAGACCAAGCGAATACAAAGAGTACAAATTAGTATAAAGCCTTCAAGGTTCTTTTTTTTCCAGCCATGTTTTTATTACAGTTTATCTTCCGGTCCCTACTCAGGCATATCCTTTCTAGTCTGAGGAAGCCCCAGTGAAGGACTGGCTGATTCATTTGGAACACAGGAAATTCTCCTATAATGCAGGGTTCTTGAATTATCTCTTGTTATGGGAAAAGTGTATTTTAATGACCATTAACTCAATGGTAATTAATGGATTATGGGCTAGATGGTTCAAAGATACCACCCGAACATTTATCAGCTAACATATTCCTGTATTATTATGCCCTAGTGGAATGCTTTATGCCACATCACTCATTGTTATTTAACTATATTACTATTGTAAAGTTGCAAAATACAAAAAGATCCCAAGTATAGTAAGGCTGAGACAGAAGCCAGGGAGTGTAATAACATCCTGCTCCAGCTGATACCACCAGTCAATAATAGTATTTACTGAGTGTCTACTGTGTATGCAGAACCCCATTCTAACCACTTGAGCGAGTACAATAAAATAGTAGAAAGTGATGATCCCTATCTTCAATGATCTGGAGGATATCATATCTACATGTAAAGTGGTTTTTTATACCAAATCTGGTAGCTCCAATTTTTGGATCTTATACCAGAATAGTTAAGTTCTGGTAAGATTGTTCCCTAATTCTTCCATTCTGTTATATTCAAATTTCGTGAAAACACTTGTTTCTTTCCTTTTGAAATTTCTGACCTAATTTGGGTACTTATTCAACTATGTATCAGAAGTCTCGTCATTAGTTATTGCTTCCATGTACATTTTTTCTTTATTTAGACTATAATTTGCTCAACTGATGGCATTTATTGAGTGCTTACTGTGTGTACAGCCCTACAGTAATAGTTGGTAGACACGATTCTAGACTCTTGGAAGAGGAGCAAATAGAACAGAGTGAATAATCTAGGCAGGGAACGTTTCTAACAAATCTGTTATATTGTAGAGCTCTTAGTACAGTGCTCTGCAAATAGTAAGCACTCGAGAAATACAACTGATTGGTTATCAGACTGAGAAAAACACTACCAAAAATAAAAGCTATTAAGATATTACGAAAACAATCTGGAAAGATTGAACCCAAGTGCAATGTGGGGAGTCAGGAACCGAACTAGAAATGTGAAAGGAACAGCAGTCAGGAGAAATAATCCTACCAAAAGTAAAAAATTTAGGATACTCTTAATTGCCAAAATACCACTGATTGGTTATCAGACTGAGAAAAAACTACCAAAAATAAAAGCTACTAAGATATTATGAAAACAATCTGGAAAGATTGAACCCGAGTGCAATGTGGGGAATCAGGAACCGAACTAGAAATGTGAAAGGAACAGCAGTCAGGAGAAATAATCCCACCAAGAGTAAAAAATTTAGGGTACTCTTTAATTGCCACCATTTAGGTGGGGATTAGCAAATAGCTTGCTTTAAAAGCAATGAAGTCACAATTTTGTTGCATTGTACTTATTTACGATTATTTTTCATAGAAAACCCATCTTGATTACCATGTAGCACTTGATTCATAAACTGCATTAAAAATTCTAATCCTAGATTATCTTGATCTCAAAAAGAACCTTCATCTCACACCAGTGTTTTGATATTTGAATATCAAAACTTTTGACTCTGTGCCATTAAGACGTTTGTTAACTACCATACTATGCCTTATAGATACACACTGTTTTTACATGGACAATAAACATATATATGTATCCTGTTTATAGGCCACATTTAAAGGATGGATGGATATTATGTATGCAGCAGTTGATTCAAGAAATGTAAGTATAACCTGAGATTCAAAGTTTCTTTTTTGTGATACCATTGAGAAGAAAGTACTAAAACTAATACCTAAGGTAAAAAATACAAATAAGGGCATGTAAAGGTAATAAATAATATTGGTCTTTAAATGCTAGTAGAGTACTAAAGGAGAACAGTATTAATAAAGGAGTATAAAGGAGCAGAAGTAGGAAAATTAAAAATAAGCTGTAAATACTGTTTATATATTAGATTGTTTCCAGGAAATTTCTCCCAAACACTTAGCCAGTTTCAATTCATGCCACCTGAAAATTTAAAATGTGTAATTTATAATAAATTGGCAAAAGTTAGCAGCTTATTACTAAAAAAACATTACGAAGGAGTATTGGATCCACTACCAAAACAGCTGCAGATATAAGGTGGGGTGTTTTGGGAGAGATGTGTCCATGGAATTGTTTTGGGTCAGAAATGACTCGACAGCGTAAGACAAGACGGCACCAATTGGGAAGGTAGCTGTTAGACAATACGTTAATTACTGAAAATCAGCACAGATGCTATTTCTCATAGATCCTAGAAAGTTAGAGCAAGTATTGAATCTTCTCACAAAAGCATGTTACTCTATCCTTGGAACATTAATACACTACAAATAATTGAGGTGTACTAAAAGTTGTTTTATCAGCAAAAACAAAAACTCTCAGGTCCTACCGGGCACACCTCATCCCTTGATAAGACATTCAATGAAGAGTGCGATATAAAATTCTGCTGTTGCATTTATGAAACTTTTCCCCTAATTTGTAGGTGGAACTCCAGCCTAACTATGAAGATAACCTGTACATGTACCTATACTTTGTCATCTTTATCATCTTTGGGTCATTCTTCACCCTGAACCTATTCATTGGTGTCATCATAGATAATTTCAACCAGCAGAAAAAAAAGATAAGTATTCTCTGCATTTTATCACACATTGAGACAAAAAATGCACTTCTGACTGGGTTGTTCCTGATGGCTGGTTCCCAATGGGAACCAACATGTATATGTAAAGTTACAAAGAAGAAAAAAAGCAACTAAAATGACATTGGGCTGCTCCTAGGCATCATTCTTGGAGAGGGTCAAGGAAACAAACATGAGAACACTGTCGGAGTCTTTACTCGTTTTTCAATACCAGAGGAGAACATATAATTCCCAGTATACAGGTCCAGTGTTGCTTAGTGGCACTCTACTTGTCTAGAGCTACAAAGGGAGGTGGCATGTGGGGAAAAAAGAGGGAGGAACTCAAACTATGGTACTGACTGAGCATGTACTGTGTGTGGAGCACTATATTAAGGGCTTGGGAGAGTATAATACAATAGAGCAGGAAGACACGTTCCCTGCCCACAAAGAGCCTACAGACTCAAGGGTGAGACCGACATTAATTACAGATGGATAGGTACGTAACTGCCATCGGGATACGGTGAAATATCAAATTGCTGAAAAGAACTTGAGAGTGACCATGCAGTGGTTTTTCTGAGGATTCCTCCCCATCACTTCTCCAGTTGTCTTACTTTATCAACCAATGGTATTTACTGAGCACTGAGAGCACTGTTGTTCTAATCCCTTGGGAGAGTACGATACAAGACAGTTGGCAGACATGTTCCCTGCCCACAGCGACTACAAATTCTTCAACCGTTACAATGCAGCAGTGGCCTACCGTAGTGTCTTTTTTGACTCCAGTCCTATCTTGAGTATACATCAGTGCCCCACAACCATAATCTACACATTTGGAGCCAGTCTTGTACTTGATTCCTGACTGCCATCAGGAACAACGAGTGGGGCTTCAGCTGATGGCAAGGGAAACTTTTCTAACCTCTAGGGTCCCTTGACCTGCTATCGCTGACCTGAAAGGACAGCAACAGAACAATTATTCACAATAGAAGGGGTCTTTCCCAATTATCGCTCCCAAAAGAAGGGAGCTGCAAAACACGGTGACCCACAATGAGATGATGCCAACATTAGTTTCCAAGCTTCCCTGAGCTTGGCATCATCAGCAAACACGTATCTTTCTGTCTCCCCAGACTGCCCACATTCAACTATGTACCAGACGTCACAGATCAAAGTCCTAAGGGCTTATGCTGTAGTGAGAAAGGGTAGGATAATGCAGGTCCCACAGCCAATGCTTCTAGCTCAGCTGACAAGAGTGGCAGGTATCATATCTTAGTGCTGTGTAGTCAATCAGTGGTATTTATTGAGCACTCTGTGCAGACACTGTACTAAGCGCTTGGGAAAGTACAAAATATAATAGAATTCGTAGATGTGATCCTTGCTCACAAGGAGCTTACAGTCTGCCGAATGCTCCATAAAAGTAAAAATACTGCCTTGGCTTTCAACCATCTGACCATTGAATCTCTCTAGATACAGACTGATGAAAATAATCAGGTAATTTCCTAGTCCCAGAGGGAAGAATTATGTCCCTATATTTAATCCTCAGGGTTGAGACAAACATTGTGCTTTCTTCCCAACTGTTAAAATGTGTAACTATTTATAATAGGCATAAAGGCACAGTTTTCACCAGTCTCTTTCATTCCTATACTTTGGAGGTCAAGACATCTTTATGACAGAAGAACAGAAGAAATACTACAATGCAATGAAAAAACTGGGATCCAAGAAACCACAAAAGCCCATTCCTCGACCAGGGGTAGGAACTGCTTTGGCATTTAATTTGTCTAAGTGAACATGGAATATGAAAAATACTGGAACTAAAAGAAAAATCTGCTTGAAATTGCAACGAGAGTGACTAGCTATTTACTTTTACGCATTAAATATTTTCTGCAGTTTTTTCTCTGCATCATATAATATTTGGAACCCCACACTAATCTGGGTCTTGAAATTTCCATACAGAGAGTAGAAGAATTCCTAGTATCAATTGTTACTTTCTTCCAATGCTATAATTATTGTTAGAATTGATAACAATTGTCCATAGTAATTTTATTGCTCTCGAAATAAATTCATAATATTTATGTTTAAGCCACCGAGTTGGGTCCCTATTGATGTTGAAACCCAGGGGCCTACTTCCTTGCAAGACACCACTGTATTTCAAGCCACTTCTTCAAAACATATTTGCAGCCTTTATTCATTCATTCAATTGTATGTATTGAGCGCTTACTGTGTGCAGGGCACTGTACTAAGCGCTTTATCCCACCTTGGGAGATGGCCCTATATTGTCTTGAGATGTTCTGTCTGAATTATTGAATCCTAAAAGAGGATTCCCCCCCCCCCCAATTATCAAGAATCCTCATTTAACTGCAGAATGGGAATTAAATACCTGTCCTCCTTCCTACTTACACTGTGGGTCCCATGTGGGACAGGGATGGTGTAACTTGTATCTACCCCAGTGCGTAGATGGTACTTGACACATAGTAAACACTGCACAAAAAAATAATGTGACAAAATAATTTCTACAGTACAGAGATACACAGTTAAGTAGAAGTACATTACAAAATGATACCTGGATTCATTCAACATGTTGAAGTCCAGTTTGCTCCTAGAGAGACTAGACACTCACTTTAGTGCAGCCTTACATCTAAGTAATAATAATAATAATTCTGGTATTTAAGCGCTTACTACGTGCTATCACTGTATTAAGCGCTGGGTGGATACAAGCAAACCGGACACAGTCCCTGTCCCATGTTGGGCTCACAGTCTCAATCCCCATTTTACAGATGAGGGAACTGAGGCCCAGAAAAGTGAAGTGACTTGCCCAAGGTCAGATAGCAGGCAGGTGGCAGAGCTGGAATTAGAACCCATGACCTTCTGATTCCCAGGCCCGTGCTCTAGGCGCTATGCCATGCTGCTTCTCAAAACATATGATCGTCTGGTCACCCGACTACTTATACACCAAATTTGCAAATGGGGAAGTGATCAGAGCTATCAGCAATAGTGGGAGTCCTGGTTGAGTACAAATTAGTCCTTGGATTCCCCACACCCCAACAAAGTCATGGGGACAGGGGTATGTAGTGATTTGAAGAGACAGGATTAGGGACCAGGGCCAGGAAAGAGGGACAAAAAGAGTGGCCTGAGAGATTCAGACAAATGTATGAGTGTTATACACCTGATATGAAATAAGCATAGATGGGTCACTGCCTGCCTGCCCCAAAGTCAGGGCCAGTGGTAATAGTGAGTTATCAATCTTTTGATCAATCAAAGATATTTATTCCTATGTGTACAGCACTGAACTAAACACTTGGGAGAGTACAACAGAATTCGCTATGTTCCCTGCCACCAGCTTATATAAATAAATACATGCAAAACCTGGTATAGGTATGAGTCAAATTGATGTGGTCAGAGACAGGAGAGAGGGAGAGAGGGAAATATGGCAGAGGAGGGTGCATAGGAACAACACACTCCACCTAAGCAGATGGAATAGTACAGGCCCATGCCTGAACTCTGGAAAGTGAGCTCTAGACTGTCATCTCATTGTGAGCAGGAAATGCGTTATATTGTAATCTCCCAAGCGCTTAGTACAGTGCTTTGCATACAGTAAGCGCTCAATAAATATGACTAATAATAAGTGCCCAGTGGCGGCCCCAGGGACTGTCTCTATATGTTGCCGACTTGAACTTTCCAAGCGCTCGGTACAGTGCTCTGCACACAGTAAGCGCTCAATAAATACAATTGAATGAATGAATCACAACTCATTGGAAAAAACAACTGGTATGTGATAACTTTAAATCACTCCGGTGACAACTGCAGCAATGGATCCGAGAGCACAGTTAGCACTGAAGCTCACACTATGCCATTTAGAGTGCTCATGGGCTAATTCTTTTCCCGAGTATGAGGGCAAAGCATTTGCGTCTTTCTTTGCCCTCCCGCCTTTTATTTCCCCCCTGTCCAATCTCTGAGGCAGCTCCAGGGTGAGAGAGTTGGGACAGCCCAACATTCAGCACTCCTTTCCTCCATCCCCAAAGAAGCCTCAAATGGAACAGGGATGGGAGGCAGAAAAAATAGACCTTTCACTTCAGCTGCAAACTTTGCCGGCTCCCCCACTGGATACGGTCACTAACAAACATGTTTCCTTTCAGAACAAATTCCAAGGAATGGTCTTCGACTTTGTAACCAAACAAGTTTTTGATATCAGCATTATGATCCTCATCTGCCTCAACATGGTAACCATGATGGTGGAAACAGATGATCAGAGTAAAGACATGACTGAAACTCTGTCCCGGATTAACCTGGTATTCATAGTTATGTTCACGGGAGAATGTGTGCTGAAGTTGATCTCCCTCCGCTATTATTATTTCACCATTGGCTGGAATATCTTTGACTTTGTGGTTGTCATTCTCTCCATTGTAGGTAAGAAATATTTAGATTATATTAATGTCAATCTACGAAGAGCGAAAGCTAATAAATGGCAAAAAATAGAGAAAAATTGCATAAGCCCTCTATTTGACCTCAGGCATTACACTGTCAACTACTAAGACCTAATAGGATTTTTATTTCCCCTAATCTAAGAAAATATAAAATGGCTATGTGTCTGGAGACAGAAAGCCTGGTACTAAGAACTAGATGGACTACAAATAATGTTCTTCATGTTACACAGAGGACTAATATAAAGGGAATAATTATTTCACTCTTCTCCAAGGCCAACAAGAGAAAATGGGCTTAAACTACAGAAGAGGAATTTATATTAGTTGAAAATTCCTGCCAGAGCACTTAAAAAGCAGAATTAGCTCAGGAGTATGAGTGCTAGCTTTTTAATGTAAAACCTGGATTCCTTTTGTTTCAAACCTGTGTTTCATGGTTGTTAAGGGGAAAAACCTTCTTTCATCCTCACTTGATATGTACCTAGTACAGTGGGCTAATACAGAACGCACTCAAATGTTGTCTATAGAGATTTTGTATCTTTAATACTTTTTTGTTTGCAATCTGCTTAGACTATCCCATTGGTTCTTCCCCTATTTCCAGGATCTGCTTCTTTTCCAACTAAACAGCCACCACACAGGTTAAGGCACTTGTCATATTCTGACTTGACTACTGTATCAGCCTCCTCATGAGTTCCCTGCTTCCAGTCTCTTCCCCTCTCCAACCCATGCTTCACTCTGTAACTAATTTCATTTTCTTCCAAGGTCATTCTGCACACATAACCCCACTTTTAAAAAATCTCCAATGGTTGTCCCTTCCTCTGTGCATCAAGCAGAAACTCCTGACCATTAGCTATAAGGCACTCCATCAGCTCTCTCCCTCTTACCTATTCTCTGTCTTTTTGCACTATACCCCAATTTGCACACTGAGTAGGTTGCTTTGAGAGGAACAAAGTGCCTTCTCATCTGTCCTGCTGCTGACCTTGCTCACACTCTCCTCCTGACTGGAACATTCTCCCTCTTCACATCCAACAGATCCCTGGTCTCCCCATCCTTCCCAATTTATTTCTAATCTCCCAGTTGCCATTTTAGTGCCTCTACATTTCAGTACTCAAAAGGCCCTGTTGCCCTGATTTTTATATCTTTATACTCCATTACTTCCTCCTGTATGTGATTTTATTGTCAGTCTTCCCCACTAGATTGCGGGCATAGGGAAGCAGCGTGGCTCAGTGGAAACAGCATGGGCTTTGGAGTCAGAGGTCATGGGTTTGAATCCCGACTCCGCCACATGTCTGCTGTGACCTTGAGCAAGTCACTTAACTTCTCTGAGCCTCAGTTACCTCATCTGTAAAATGGGGATTAAGACTGTGAGCCCCACATGGGACAACTTGATCACCTGGTATTCCCCCCAGCGCTTAGAACAGTCCTCTGCACATAGTAAGCACTTAACAAATGCCATCATTATTATTATTATGGAGATTCCTGAACAGTGCACCTGGATTAATTTTAAATGTTAATATCAGAACCATGGGTGCAAAATAGCTGTCACGAGCTCAACTGATAGTTGAGCTATCCTTATTAGACCATAAACCCAAGCTTTGTTTATTCTGAGGTCCATTCATTCATGAAAATTAGGCAAAACTGAGAAGCAGCTTGGCCTACTGGAAAGAGCAGGGAGTTGGGAGTCACGGGACCTGGGTTCTAATCCCAGCTCTGCCACTTGTCTGTTGTGTGTCTCCATTACCTCATCTGTAAAATGGGGATTAAGACTGTAAGCCCCAGGTGGACATGGACTGTTTCCGATCTGATTCTCTTGTATCTGCCCCAATGTCTCTCTCATAGTAGGTGCTTAATACCACAAAAAAAAAACTTGGATTGGCATAAATGGACTTAAAATGATAAACTTAACCAAGACTGACTGAATCCATTTTTTGGGACATGGAAAGAATAAATCTACAATTTGGGGGCGTTTTACCCGAAACACTTGAGAACAGTTAAAAAGTAACTCATTATTTTCTTCACTCAGTCAACCGATTTTTGTTTCCACAGGCATGTTTTTAGCCGAGCTGATAGAAAAATACTTTGTGTCCCCGACCCTGTTCCGAGTGATCCGTCTGGCCAGGATCGGCCGGATCCTGCGGCTCATTAAAGGAGCCAAGGGGATCCGCACGCTTCTCTTTGCCCTGATGATGTCACTGCCTGCCTTGTTCAACATCGGCCTCCTGCTCTTCCTGGTCATGTTCATCTACGCGATCTTTGGCATGTCCAACTTCGCCTACGTCAAGAGGGAAGTTGGTATCGACGACATGTTCAACTTTGAAACCTTCGGCAACAGCATGATCTGCCTGTTCCAAATCACCACCTCCGCCGGATGGGACGGTTTGCTCGCGCCAATCCTGAACAGCGGACCCCCAGACTGTGACCCAAATAAAGCAAACCCTGGAAGTCAAGTTAAAGGAGATTGTGGCAACCCCTCTGTTGGGATCTGCTTTTTTGTCAGTTACATCATCATATCGTTTCTGGTGGTGGTGAACATGTACATCGCCGTCATCCTGGAGAACTTCAGCGTGGCCACCGAAGAGAGCGCCGATCCCCTGAGTGAGGATGACTTTGAGATGTTCTATGAGGTGTGGGAGAAGTTTGACCCAGATGCAACCCAATTCATGGAATTTCAAAAGTTATCTCAGTTTGCAGCTGCCCTGGAACCCCCACTTAATTTACCACAACCAAACAGGCTCCAACTCATCGCCATGGACCTGCCCATGGTCAGCGGGGACAGAATTCACTGCCTCGACATCTTATTTGCTTTCACCAAGCGCGTTTTGGGGGAGAGTGGAGAAATGGATGCCCTCCGCATACAGATGGAAGACCGCTTTATGCAATCCAATCCTTCTAAACAATCCTATGAGCCAATTACAACTACCCTGAAACGCAAACAAGAGGAAGTATCTGCAGTGATCATCCAGAGGGCTTACAGGCGTCACCTTTTAAAGCGAACCATATCACAAGTTTCCTTTACCCACAACAAAAATAAGAGCAAAGGCGGGGCTAGCCTGCGGGTGAGAGAGGACGGTCTTATCGACAGGCTAAATGAAAACTCAATTACAGAAAAAACAGACCTGACCATGTCAACAGCAGTGTGTCCGCCTTCCTACGACCGGGTAACCAAGCCAGTCCTGGAGAAGCATGAAAAAGAAGACAAAGATGATAAGGCAAAGAGAAAATAAAGTGAGAGCCAATAAAAATTACTGGGTGACAAATTGTTTACAGCCTGTGAAGGTGATGGATTTTTTTGACAACGGGGCTCCTCTGGGAGGTCTATGCCAAACTGACTGTTTTTACAAACATATACAAAAGGTCAGTGCCTATAAGGAGACAGTGACCCCTCGTCAGCAAACCGTAACTCCGTATAAAAGGGGAGACAACCTTGACAGGAGGTTACTGTTTTCACTACCAGCTGACACTGCTGAAGAGGAAAGACAAAATGGCTACTCAGACGGTGGGACCAGTCGAAATGGGGTGCAAACCTATAATTTTGGGGTGTTGAACATGAAACACTTTAGTACACTAATTGTATCCACTATTTGCATTTCAACTGCCACATTTATCACATTTTTACAAATCTGTTGGATTCATTTTTTTTTAATTCATATGTTGTTTATTATGTGACTATTATATGTGACTATTTTTGTAAATGGGTTTTGTGTTGGGGAAGGGGGCTAAGTATACTACTTTACAGGTATGACACCTGAGAGTTGCACCATAAGACTCTCCAATAATATACAAAAGAAAGGGTTTGCATGAAGGCATGTTGCAGTAAAAGACCATGCATGAAAAAAAAATTAAGTCACAGGAAAGCAATGGGTTTTTAAACTATTTCAGTGTTCTGGGATGGGGATTGGGTAATAAATTGGAGGTGCTTATCTTATTTTGTCAAATCCAGATAAATCTTTTTATACCTGTAAAGCTCCCCCTAAGAACAGAAAAAAGCAGATTGTTTTTACACAGGTCATTAAAACTCAGCAGGTGCAAACTTCATTTCAAGATCTGGAGTCACAAATGTTTTGTTTTTGTCTAACGTTTACTGTCAAAAATGTTTAAAAATGAATAATTGATCTGCCCCGGAAGATGAAATGACAAAACAGAAACCCTATACAAAACTTATTCTGCTTAATCCTGCACTTGGTTTAGCCATCTTCAACTCTCAGCAAGGTGGACATTGTATGTGTTAATGAAATACCCTCTTGTTGTGTAAATAGTAATTGTTCCCTGTGGTGCATGTTTGGGCAAACAAATAATGACCTGAGCACAGTATTTATTGCATCAAATATGTACCACGAGAATTGTAGAGTGCAAGCTTTCAACAGGTAATATAATGTACTCCGTACCATTTATAGATAGTCTGGATGCTATCCATGCATGTTTATATTGCCTAAGCTGCTGTATCCTGTTTCTTCTACTGTCCAGAATTCATAAAGACGGGAAACCATCTTTCAGTGGTAAAGTCAAGGAAATTGTCCAACAAATCTCACTCCTTTAAGTCATTAGGCAATAGTTTGCGGCAACTTAAAAGCTGTTTCTGTTCGTATTTTAAAATTTTAAGTGTGAATATGGTGTATAGCCAGACTGTACAGACATGTTACTAACTGCTTAACCTGTTAAAAAAATGTGTTTAGAAATTTTATAAGCAAATATAAATACTGTAAAAAAAAAATCATTATTTTATTTTTCAGCATTATGTACATAAAACAAGAAATGAAAATTATCTTCAGGTTGATGTCATAGTCATTTTGGTTCCTTTCTGCCCATAGCACTTATTCATGGGAGAACTTCACTAAACAAGAAATGAAAAACAGAATGGGTAGTTGTAGATTTCTGCTTTTTTATTATAACTGTTAAGTGGCTTAATGATTTTTAAAGGAAGTTCACAAGTCGCTTCTAAATTCTACTTTGCAATTGGAAAGGGGTGGAAGTTTTTTTTGATTATCTGTATCAACAATTTCAAAGCTGTCATGTTTTGTTCTATCCTTAGTATTTCCATTTTATGTTGACATTAGTTTGGAGTCAGGCTGCACTAGAACTATTATAAATATAATATGGGGTCCACAATATTTTTTCACAGAAACAGAGTAATAAAATTCTATAATCAACCACATCAGGCCATTTTGGTTTCTTACCCAAGCAAGCTGTAGACTCCTTTTCTTAAAACTACTTAAACTGTATTGGTGAACTGCATGCAGGAAAATGCTACTATTACCCTAAATGATGCTAACAAACATTACAATGCACCAAAATAATAAAGATTACTTTTTTATTGTATTTGGTCAGTCTCTCTCTTACTTAAAACTGATTTAATATTAGGAGTTTAAACAGCACTAAAAATACCTCATTAGATCCATTACTTCAAATATCACATTCAAGTTACCAGTCCATTGACCAAAACTTGATTGAAAAAACTTTTTTTCCATTTCTATTTCCTCCCATCACTGTTAACCTCTACGACTCTAGCTGGGTTACTTGAAATACTAACTGAACCTGATTCAAACTCACGTTAAGCAGAATGCTCATGGCATTTACACCTTATACACAGGTTACTCATTTTAATCCATTTTTTCAAAAAGCCAGCAATCCAGGAGAAGCTGCCAAGTACACCTCCTGAGGAGAATGCTGACCAAAAATGAAATGTGAACTGGAAAAAAACAGAATTTACTTACAAGACTACCTTAATGGTTATTGCACACCTCCCTCCTCGGTCTCTCCACATTCTTGCCCTTCTAAAAGATGAAAGTAGGATGAGAGGAGTTGCCAAAGGAAAAGGAGTTGACATTATTAAAAATGCTTTGGGGGCTGAGGGGGTGAGGAGAGGGAGGGAGAAAGGGAGAGGAAGGGGGAGAGGAAGAGAGGGAGAGAGGGAGAGAATGTGTGTGTGTGTGCCCATTAACCAACTGCAGAGGGGCCCCTAGACCTGTACATGTGCCTGGAACTTCTTTAAACAACTAGGATATGAATGGATAGGTACAAAACCATCACCACTAATGAAAAACCCAAGTCCTATTGTCAGTGGAATACCTCATACCAGCACTCAAGTCCTACACAAGTAGGCAGTCCAGGAAATTGGTTGCTGAAAAGGCAGCCCCCCATTCAACACCCCCAAATATCGGAGCAACTCCATTTATGAATTCAATGCTCACCAACAAAGAGGAAGGGGAAAAGAGAAGTTAAAAATTGCCTACTTCACCCAAACCTGACTTATCAGTAGACCGTGACCAGAAAGTAAAAAGTGAAAAATATTTAGGAGAGAACACGAGTAGTTCAGTACATATTGCAGCTCTTGAGCAATCAATCGATCCATGGTATTTACTGAGCACTTACTACGTGCAGGGCACCGAACTAAGCGTTTCGGAGTACAAAACAACAGAATTAGCAGACACATTCCCGGCCCATGAGTTTACAGTCTAGAATAATACGAATCAATAAGTAGTTTATAATATATAATTTCCCCACACAAATCTCATTCTTGCACCAAGTATGGTCATATTGAATTTGTCCTGGGACCTTTGGAAGAGCAATGTCCAATGGAAAGAGCACAGCCCTGGGAATTAAGAATTGGGTTCTATTCCAGTTCTATTCCAGATCTGCAAATATGAACATTTCTGCTGGGGCTGTGCCATCAGGGCTGGAGTTTCTGAATGAAGAAATTCCTAGAAATTCCATGAGGTGAACAGGACCAGAGGAAATACCAGGGGAAAATAGGAGCTGGATAGTAATAGTAGTAATTAGGGAATAATAATAATAGTAATTAAATGCTTACTAAGGGCTTGGAGGGAATTCACAGGTGGAAATTAGGTATGGTCCCCATTCATCACAGGACTCACAATTTAGTATAGGTGGCCAAGAGTGCAACGGTTACCAAGACAACCAAATGCTGTGTTATAGCTCTATATAGCCATAGTCCACTTTAGCCATAAATGGGTCTTGCATGTAAAAAAGCCTTTGAATGCCCTTTGCAATATGCTGCACTCCTGCCCACTCATAATAATAATAATAATAATGGCATTTATTAAGCACTTACTATGTGCAAAGCACTGTTCAAAGCGCTGGGAAGGTTACATCGTGATCAGGTTGTCCCGCAGGAGCCTCACAGTCTTAATCCCCATTTTACAGATGAGGGAACTGAGGCACAGAGAAGTTAAGTGAATTGCCCAAAGTCACTCAGCTGACAATTGGCAGAGCCGGGATTTGAACCCATGACCTCTGACTCCAAAGCTCGTGCTTTTTCCACTGAGCCAGAGCAGTAGGATTAGAGCACCCAGTGGGTGCAATGCATTGTGCTAAGAGTCTGCCTCACTGTACTCCGTGAACCAGAGGGAACACAACCGGCAACGGGGAGGGTGAAACCATTATTAGCTCTTTCAAAGGTTCTCAGGCCTGAAGTTTGACATTCTCTACACAAGACTCTACATCTTGTGTATATAGAGTCTTGACATTTGTTTGACATTCTATATAGAGTCTCTATATACTATAGAGCACTACATACAGTGCTCTGCACATAGTAAGCGCTCAATAAATACGATTGAGTGAATGAATGAATGAAAGGGGGGGCTCAGTCTGGGAATTATTTATTTATTTATTTATTTTATTTGTACATAGTATTCTATTTATTTTATTTTGTTAATATGCTTTGGTTTGTTGTCTGTCTCCCCCTTCTAGACTGTGAGCCCGCTGTTGGGTAGGGACCGCCTCTATGTGTTGCCAACTTGTACTTCCCAAGCGCTTAGTACAGTGCTCTGCACACAGCGCTCAATCAACACGAATGAATGAATGAATGAAAGAATGAATGAATGAATGAATGAAGGCCTCCTGGAGGAGGCCACGCCCCTCTTTCCTCCAAGCCCCGCCCCTTCCGTAGGAACCAATCAGAACGGGAGTCTAGCCCAGGAGCCCCCCTCCCATTGGCCCTCCGTCGGACCAATGGCGGCTCTCGGTGGGCGGGGCGCTGGGCAGGCGGGCCCTGGAGGGCGGCGGGAGGTGCCGGACTGGATTAGAGCGGATCGGAGCGGACCGCGGCGCGGGCAGAGCTATGGACCCACCGGAGCTAAAGGTAGGCGTTGCACGGGCCCGCTGAGCGCCAGGAATGTCTCTGTTTCTTGTTGTCCTCTCCCGAACGCTTAGCACAGTGCTCTGCACACCGGAAGCGCTCAGTACGTCCGATTGATGGGGGGGTGCGGGTTGGGTGGTGCTTTCGGGTAAGAGGACGGCAGAGAGGGGCCGGGCGGGGCAGCCGGGCCTGCCAGCCTGTTGGTGAGTAGGGACCGTCTGTATCTGTCGCCGACGTGCCCTTCCGAAGCGCTTAGTACAGTGTTCTGCACGCAATAAGCGCTCAATAAATACGATTGAATAAATGAATGAATTTTAGAGGGAGGGGCTCAGGAAGGTCTCCTCCAGGAGGCCCCGCCCCCTTCCGCAGGAACCAATCGGAACGGGAGTCTAGCCCCGGCGCCCCGCCCATTGGCCCTCCGGTGGACCAATGGCGGCCCTCGGTGGGCGGGGCGCTGGGTAGGCAGGCGGGCCCTGGAGGGCGGCAGGCGGTGCCGGACCGGATCATGATCGGATCGGACCGGACCGCGGCGCGGACGGAGCCATGGACCCTCCGGGGCTAAAGGTAAGCATTGCACGGGCCCGCTGAGCGCCGGGAATGTCTCTGTTTATTCCCGAGCGCTTAGCACAGTGCTGTGCACACCGGAAGCGCTCAGTACGTCCGATTTGACAGCGGGGCGCGGCAGTCTCGGGTAAGAGGACGGCAGAGAGGGGCCTGGGAGCCCGTTGGTGGGTAGGGACCGTCTCTATCTGCCGCCGACTTGCCCTTCCGAAGCGTTTAGTACAGTGCTCTGCGTGCTGTAAGCGCTCAATTAATACGATTGAATGAATGAATGGAAGAGGCGGGCCCCTCTTTCCTCCAAGCCCCGCCCCTCCCTCCGGCAGGCCCCGCCCCTTTCAGCAGGAGCCAATCAGAACGGGAGTCTGGCCCCGGAGCCCCGCCCACTGTCCCTCCGATGGACCAATGGCGGCTCTCGGGGGGCGGGGCCTGGAGGGCGGCGGGCGGTGCCGGACTGGATTAGAACGGACCGGACCGCAGCGCGGGCAGAGCCATGGGCCCTCCGGGGCTAAAGGTAGGCGTTGCACGGGCCCGCTGAGCGCCAGGAATGTCTCTGTTTATTATTGTCCTCTCCCGAGCGCTTAGCACAGTGCTCTGCACTCCGGAAGCGCTCAGTACGTTCGATTGACGCGGGGGGGGGCGGGTAGGGCAGCACTCTCGGGTAAGAGAAGGACGGCAAAGAGGGGCCGGGCGGGGCAGCCGGGCCCGGGACCGTCTCTACCTGTGGCCGACGTGCCCTTCCGAAGCGCTTAGTACAGTGCTCTGCATCATCATTATCATCAATCGTATTTATTGAGCAATTACTAAGTGCAGAGCACTGTACTAAGCGCTTGGGAAGTACAAATTGGCAACATATAGAGACAGTCCCTACCCAACAGTGGGCTCACAGTCTAAAAGGGGGAGACAGAGAACAAAACCAAACATAGTAACAAAATAAAATAAATGTTATAGATATGTACAAGTAAAATAGAGTAATAAATATGTACGAACATATATACATATATCCAGGTGCTGTGGGGAAGGGAAGGAGGTAAGATGGGGGGGATGGAGAGGGGGACGAGGGGGAGAGGAAGGAAGGGGCTCAGTCTGGGAAGGCCTCCTGGAGGAGGTGAGCTCTCAGCAGGGCCTTGAAGGGAGGAAGAGAGCTAGCTTGGCGGAGGGGCAGAGGAAGGGCATTCCAGGCGATCATCATCAATCGTATTTATTGAGCGCTTACTGTGTGCGGAGCACCGTACTGAGCGCTTGGGAAGTACAAATTGGCAACATATAGAGACAGTCCCTACCCAACAGTGGGCTCACAGTCTGAAAGGGGGAGACAAAACCAAACATACTAACAAAATAAAATAAATAGAATAGATATGTACAAGTAAAATTAATAAATATGTACATACATCTATACAGTAAGCGTTCAATAAGTAAATAAGCACACAGTAAGCGCTCAATAAATACGATTGAATGAATGAATGAATTTAAGGGGGGTCTCAGTCTGGGAAGGCCTCTTCTAGGGGGCCACGCCCCCTCTTTCCTCCGGGCCCCGCCCCCTTCCGTAGGAGCCAATCAGAACGGGAGTCGAGCCCCGGTGCCCCGCCCATTGTACCCGGCGGACCAATGGCGGCTCTCGGGAGGCGGGGCGATGGGTAGGCGGGAGGTGCCGGACTGGATCGGACCGGACCGGACCAAGTTGCGGGCAGAGCCATGGACCCTCCGGGGCTAAAGGTAGGCGCTGCACGGGCCCGCTGAGAGCCGGGAATGTCTCTGTTCATTCCCGAGCGCTTAGCACAGTGCTCTGCACACCGGGAGCGCTCAGTACGTCCGATTGACAGCGGGGCGCGGCAGCCTCGGGTAAGAGAAGGACGGCAGAGAGGGCCTGCCAGCCTGTTGCTGGGTAGGGACCGTCTCCATCTGTCGCTGACGTGCCTTTCCGAAGCGCTTAGTACAGTGCTCCGCACGCAGTAGGCGCCCAATAAATATGAATGAATGATCCCAGGTGCCCCGGCATTGCGGGAGTGAGCACAGATAGGTGGCAGGGGAGACGATGGCACTTGCTGAGCTCTTCCTAGGTGCAGAAGTGAGAGCTATGCCAAGCGAGAACAAGGCACCCTAAATTAGCCGGAGGGGGACAAAAGATAACCAGCTGCGGAACAATGCACTGTTCTAAGCGCTGGGTTACGAGGTGATCAGGTTGTCCCACGTGGGGCTCACAGTCTTAATCCCCATTTTACAGAGGAGGGAACTGAGGCCCAGAGAAGGGAAGTGACTTGCCCAAAGTCACACAGCTGACAATTAGCGGAGTCGGGATTTGAACCCATGACCTCTGACTCCAAAGCCCGTGCTCTTTCCAATAAGCCACGCAAGGCCAGACAGGAAGGACTGGCTGTAAAAGTAGTTGTAGTAGTAATAATGATTATTATTATTAGGGTATTATATGTGCCAAGCACTGTTCTAAGCGTTGGGGGAGCTACAAGGTAATCAGGTTGTCCCACGTAAGGCTCACAGGCTTCATCCCCATTTACAGATGAGGTAACTGAGGCACAGAGAAGTGAAGTTATGTGACTTGCCCAAGGTCACACATCATCATCATCATCAATCGTATTGAGCGCTTACTGTGTGCAGAGCACTGTACTAAGCGCTTGGGAAGTACAAATTGGCAACATATAGAGACAGTCCCTACCCAACAGTGGGCTCACAGTCTAAAAGATCTGACAAGCGGTGGAGCTGGGATTAGAACCCACGACCTCTGACTCCCAAGCCCGGGCTCTTTCCACTAAGCCACGCTGCTTCTCTAATAATAATGATGGCATTTGTTAAGCGCTTACTACGTGCCAAACACTGTTCTAAGCACTGGGGGAGCTACAAGGTAATCAGGTTATCCCCCGTGGGGCTCACAGTCTTAATCCCCATTTTACAGATGAAGTACCTGGGGCACAGGGAAGCGAAGTGACTTGCCCAAGGTCCCACAGCAGACTAGTGATGGAGCCAGGATTAGAACCCATGTCCTCCGACTCCTAGGCCCGTGCACTTGCCACTAAGTCAGGCTATTTGTTGAGTGTTTACTATGTGCGAAGCACTGTACTAAGCACTGGGGTGGATTCAAGCAAATCCGGTTGGGCACGTTCCCTGTCCCACGCGGGGCTCGCAGTCTCGATCCCCATTTTACAGATGAGGGAACTGAGGCCCAGAGAAGTGACGTGACTTTTCCAGGGTCACACAGCAGACAAGTGGCAGAGTCGGGATTAGAACCCATGACCTTCTGACTCTCAGGCCTGTGTTCTATTCACTATTCCATGCCATTCAGACATCCGGGCAGCATCCGAACCTCCCCCTCCATGGGGGGCAAAGAAATAGGTAATTAGAGCGAGGGAGCCAGGCATCCGGGTGCCCAGACCGGAGATCAACATGGATTAAGTGGTTAGAGCCTGGGAGTCCAAAGGACCTGGGTTCTAATCCTAGATCTGCCACTGGTCTGCTGTGTGACCTTGGGTAAGTCACTTCCCTACTCTGGACCTCAGTTTTCTCATCTGCAAAATGGGGGTTAAGAGTGTGAGTCCCATGTGGGACCGAGACTGTGTCCAACCTGATTAACTCTTATAGAACAGTGTTTGGCACATTGTAAGCACTTAACAAGTACTCTAATAATTATTATGGCAGAGGACCAAGGGGAACGAATCACAGAGGAGGCCCCGAAGGTTTGGCCCGCTGCGTTGATCAGAGGGAGAAAGAAATGTGGTTTGCTCGGGGAGAAAAGGAGGCAGAGAGCAGCTATTAAAGAAGAATGCTTGGATTGGATCAATTCCATTCTACCATAGTGCCTTCTTTGCTTTCTGCAGAAACAGTGGCAAAGCAGAAAAGTAAACACTTATTGATTGCTTAAAATAGTTGTCATGACAGCAAACACTCTACACTAGGCACAGGGTTTTAAGCCTTGCTTTTGTTTTTGAAAAATGTCACCAAGGAGACAGACATAGGCAGTAGTAACCGATAATCAGCTAGTGTTTCTTTTCTTTTAAAATACGGCCGACTGTATGGTTACATCATAGAACCTGTTTTTCCATAGGTTTACATCAGTGCTCTAGGTTCCTATTTGTTGTATTTATCGAGCTCTTACGGTGTGCAGAGCACTATACGAAGCTCTTGGGAGAGTACAATGTAACATAAACGCATCCTTTCCAGAACCAGCCACAAATTAAAATGTAAATCTCCCCCTCCATCCATTATACCTGTTCCTCGGGCTTTCCCTTGCCTCAAAATCAGCCTCCTCTTTGCATCTCTCCAATGAGCTCCTGTGTTGAGTTCTTTCGGGTAACTTCACTCATAGCGATGACTATATGGCTCCGTTGTTTAACTCCATCTTCCTTCCCACTTCTCGAAAATAAAACTGGGAAGAGGGAAAGGGAGGTGGGGCAATAAGCCAAGAGGGGAAGGTGGTTGTTGCTGGGGGTAGGATTGCAGTGAAAGAAGTAAGGGAAAGCTTCCTCATTCTGGCTGTGCCAGCAGCAGTGGCTTTAGGTAGCTTGTGGCTAGCAGTGAATTAATTTACTGGCCATGGGTGGTTGTAACTTCAGAGGTAGAGCTTGTAGTTTCTGGAATGGTTCAGCAATTAGTGTTGGACGTATCTCTGAGTTATCCTTATTGTGGGGAGTGTGTAATCTGGGGTACACATTTATAGATATTAAAAATGTATACATTCAAAATCATTTTGCACTCACTGGAACTCTAATCTGAAGAGTATGTAAATTTAACTTTTTAGGGGTATATGGGGTAAAGTAATTGTAAACACTCAGACTGCAGTTATGTTCTAGTGTGCCCACTTTCCCTTATTCAGCCCCATGAATTATATGAGTGTAGAGGTCTTAAGAAGAGAATTAAAGTCAATAATTTATTCTATTTTAAATAATGAAACAGGGGTGGCCGGACTTACGGCTTGTGAGCCACATGTGGTACTTTTTTTACTTGCAATTTGCCCTTTATTTCTTGACCAGTAATCTTCAGTCAATATGAATTTGTTTAGGAGCTGACGATCTTGTCTGTGGATTTCAAGGCTTCTTGTTTATTCTTCCCCCTCCTGTTATATGTCTTCTGGAAATTTCTCTGTTAGAATAAGAAGGGAAGCAAAGGTTGAAAAACTAAAATTGAAATCTATTAGTTTTTGCTACTTGGAAACAAAAGATTTGACCTCAAAGGAGGTGGAGATCGTCTAAAATGGGAATTTTGTATAATCTATGGATTGAATTCATACCTGTTAACGCTGCTTTCCCCAATGGTCTAAGCTGGTGAAGTATTACTGTTTGCAAATAGGGACATTATAAGTGAATACTTAAAAGTAAATATTCTGTAGTATATGTAGATATCACTTGAATGTGGAAAAATAGACCCATATTTTACCTTGCTTGAGACTCTTTCATCAAAGAATATGTATTTCCATATGCGTGTCAGAAAGCTGGGAAATTTTTGCCTTTTACATTCACCAAAACAATTTTCTTTCAGACTTTAATGTACTATTACTGTCAAGAGAGATATTTCCATCATGTGCAAACTGTTGCCAATGAGGGCCTTAAGAGGCATGGCAGTGACCCAGTCTTCATGTTTTACCATGCTTTCGGCGTGTTGATGGAAGGTATGTGCTAATGGACTAAATAGGTTTTTTTTCTAGTTTAAAATTCTGTCGTGGAAATGGAGAGACTCCAGTATACTGCTTACTTTTTTTTTTCAGGTGGAATTCAAGAAGCCATCCGGGAATTGGAGGATATTAAAAACAAACAGGATATATCACTGTGTTCCTTGATTGCACTTCTGTACGCCCATAAAAGGAGCGCTGATCCAGGTACTGGGCTAACGACATGATCTCCAGCGCTTAGAACAGTGCTTTGCACATAGTAAGCGCTTAATAAATGCCATCATTATTATTATTATTATTAGCTCTGCCATATTTAACAGACTGGATGCTGGCCATTAGAATTTCTGGGATGCTTTTGAGACTTCCCTTCTGGCCCCCACCATCCCTAACCTGCCCCTGACACAGTTATTATCACTCCACCTTTGATTTTTTAAAACTTTGTATTTATAATAGTGCGTCAAAAACATTGTTGCCAACTTGTACTTCCCAAGCGCATAGTCCAGTGCTGTGCACACAGTAAGCGCTCAATAAATACGATTGATTGATTAAGCCTATCCCATGAATTTAATTGCAGTAGTAAAAAGTGGAAGAACAGCCATAAGAGGCATATGAGTTTATACGTACACAGTCACCATCGGGTCTGCAAATATAGGGTTGGGTACATGTTCAATCAGGTGTCTTTATTAAGTGCTTACTGTGTGCAGAGCACTGTACTAAGCACTTGGGAGAGTTCATGTAACAGAGTTTACAGACGTGTTCCCTGCCCACAGCAAGCTTGCAGTCTAGAGGGGAGTGTTCAATCAATCAGTCGTATTTATTGAGCGCTTACTGTGTGCAGAGCACTGTACTAAGTGCTTGGGAAGTACAATTTGGCAACATGTAGAGACAGTCCCTAGCCAACAGTGGGCTCACAGTCTATAAGGGGGAGACAGAGAACAAAACCAAACATATTAACAAAATAAAATAAATAGAATAGATAGGTACAAGTAAAATAAATAAATAAATAGAGTAATAAATCAAACATATATACCTATATACAGATGATACATATATACAGATGTGCATATGACTTTTATGTATATCCCATAATTATCTCGAGCAATCTTTATGGATAGAAGGCTGCCAGAATTTGAAGATTTGTTAGATTGTAAGATCCTTGAGGGCAGGGATATTGTCAACCTCCTCTATTGTGTCTAACCCGGTTGTCTTACATCTTCCCCAGTTCTTAGTACTGTGCCTGGTACATAGTAAGTGCTTAACAAATGCCATTATTATTATTGTACTCTTCTCACATGCTCAGTATAGTGCACTGCAAATAGTAAGCACTCAGTAAATAACATTGGTTAATTGAAAAGAAAACTGGTCTGGGTGTGGTTACAGCTAAAGCTGCTACTCAAAATGCCTGGGGGGGCCATATTGGAGCCCATCACTGCATTATTTCCACACATCAGAATATTTCTATGGTCTTTGTGGACACAACCAATTTTAGCTCATTTTTATGGACTAATTGTGAATTTATGGATGGTGGGGTCACTGTACCAGCCCTTTTAATGATAGCAGGCACAGCTACATGAATTTAAGGATTGTTGGCAACCCCAGTTGGGGAATAGTGGACAAAAGTACACTTGTTCAAAAATCCCAGGTGACCAAACTTCCTCTCTCTCTACTTTTTGACTATTGAAATAGGTTCAGTTCTAGATATTCTGAGGAAAAAATGAGTTTTTACTATGCATTAAGATAGGGAAGGAAAGAACTTCATTTGCCCAAAGCAGTTGTTGCCAAGTACCACTCTCTGCCTCCCCAGCTCTTTCTGGAGAAGAGAGGTCATTGATTCACAGCTCCAACTCTGGGTTTCTGCTCTTTGTCCCTTAGTCCTGTCAGTGATGTCCCTTCCACCATCATCTTGGGGTAGGAGGTAGAAGAGTAATATTAGGTCTCGAGGAATAGAAACCTAGATGCAAGTACTAATATATTTTGTCTGTTTCTTTTGTCGACTAATTCAGATCTGAATTTCCTCTTAATAAAATACGCTATATTAAACCATACAATAAAATGCAAACAGTACCACAAAAATGGGGTATGTATGCTTATACATGGTATTTATGGCTACACACTGCCTTAAACTCACCTGTGTGTATGGTGTGGGCAGCCACCTATCATATCTCCGGCTCAGACTGCAAACCCTACATTGTCTGTGTGTTTTGAATCATCCATGAAAATAAGTATTGGCCTAAAGCTAAAAATAAAGCAGGTTGAACCTAATGAAAATGAAGCCAGGGCCCTAAAAAGAGATTTAAAAGACCTTTTATTTCATTTTTGGCTTTTGTTAGAATTTCTCCATAGAGGAAATACTGTGTTTGCTTTGAGCCAATGCTTGGGTATTCTTAGTGTATTAAAAACTACGAGAAGTAGTGTGACCAAGTGGGTAAGAGCACGAACCTGAGATCTAATCCTGGCTCTGATGCACATCTGCTGTGACCTTTGGCAAATCACTTAATTTCTCTG
This sequence comes from Tachyglossus aculeatus, assembly GCF_015852505.1. Classification (NCBI taxonomy): domain Eukaryota; kingdom Metazoa; phylum Chordata; class Mammalia; order Monotremata; family Tachyglossidae; genus Tachyglossus; species Tachyglossus aculeatus. The sequence continues at coordinate 51,729,919 of NC_052074.1, read as the reverse complement.
TGCTTCACTGTGCTATAAAATGGGGGTTAAGACTGAGTCCCTGTGGGACAGGGACTGTGTCCAACTTGATTTAAGTGTGTCTACACCAGCGCTTAGAATCATGTCTGGCACATAGTAAGCAGTTAATAAATGCTGAAATTATTATTTTTATTACTGTTAAAAATGATAAAAAGAAGGGCGAAAGAAGTTAATACACCTGGGAAGGAGTGGAGTAAAATTAACTGGGCTCAAATCTACTTTTATGAAATGTACTTTTGGACTTTTTTCAGCCCTGATTACTTCTGAAAATATTTTCGGGACTGAAATGTACACACAAATGCCATTGGAACCTAAATGGGAGTCAGAATCATCTCTGAGGGGAGAGAAGGAGAGGGAAGAGGAGAAGGGTGCAGTAGTGTCTTTGTGGAAAAATTTTGACATTGTTACCATTCTTCTTTTTATAGATCGAGATGCTATCCTGGACCTTGATGTTAAAATGAAGGAAATTCGAAGAGCAGCGGGACAGAAAGCTCTGTACTATGCAGGCCTACTTTTGTGGCATCTTGGTCGTCACGATAAAGCGCGTGAATATGTTGACAGAATGATCAAAATTTCAAATGGTTGCAGAGAGGTAGCTAATTTTCTGAATGGGCCATGCAGTTATTTGAAATAAGCCCTTTTGTGGTTTGCAAATGTTAACTGTAAAATCTACACTCTCTAACATGCTATTTGGGTGTAATGTGTTCTAATAATACTTTTAATTTGCTTTTACTTAAATTTCACTCCATTGTGGATTGTCTGCATATTTAGTCATTTACTTTAAAATTGCCTTTATTAATAAATGAAAAACACTCAGTCAACATAAATAACCATTTAATTCTGTCAATCTACGTATATTTTTCTACCTCTAGTCTACCATACCTAAATAATTACTTCCAAGAGCAGAAATTTAAATTATAGTTACACCCATATTGAACAGAAAAAACACTTTTTAATCAAGTATTTACTAATTAAATGTTTTCAATTAACTGAATTACTGGCCTCTGTCGAATCCATCCACTCTTAGTGGTCAAACTCATGCTTTTTCTTTGTAAGAAATTCTTTAAAAATAGTGTAGTTGAATTGGTTACTTATTGACTGAAAAGTGTCTTTTACTCTTGTGGCTTTAAAAATGCCATTACTGGTCCCTGGCCCCTTCTTTCTCCCCTCTCCCCAGCCCCCATCTTAAACCCTCAACCCAGTTGAACTCCGTGGAAGGGCATTGGATTTCCTGGAGCAGGGTAGGGATTTTCAGTAACTGCAGTTCATGTCCCCCTGTTTTAATTCCTGATTTCTTTCTAAAGCTCATTGACTGATATTATCCTCAAGGACATTTCTCTTCTCAGAAATATATTTGTGGTGTAGCTAGATTCATGAAGCCTACGACCAATATTACCACAATTTAGTCTGTCCAGTCCTCTTTTCTCTGTCTTATTCCTTCTGCCTTCTCCAGTTGATAGGGCCGTGCATGTGATTCTATAAAATGGGGATAAAATAGTGGCTTTCCCTCCCTCTTAAACTGTGACCTTCATGTTTGGAGGGGGACTGCATTTAATCTGTGTCTCTTATCTATCCTTAGACTGTAAGCTCCCTGTAGACAGGAACTGTTTCTTCCAACTCTGTTGTATTATACTCTCCCAAGTGCTTAGTACAGTGGCACTCAGTAAGTGCTCAAATTCCATTGATTGATTGTCACAGCATTTAGCACAACACTTGGTCACCTAGAAAGTGCCTAGTAAATACCATCGTTATTATCTCCTGTGTAGCCAGGGGAAATAGGGGTGAAAAAAGGCAATTTTGAAGCAAATTACTAAATATCCAGACAGTACCGTCATTATAATCACCTGTGTAGCCAGGGAAATAGGTGCCAGATTATCTATTAAACTAAAATGAATAAAGCTAGGAGAGGCAGTTTGTCTTGTACCTTCTAAACTCTCCTGCCCAGTTATTTATTCATCACCATGAACTCGTGACTATGATCATGTGATTTTAGTATGCTGGAAATAATAGTTGTGGTATTTGTTAAGCAGTGAAATGTGCCAATAACTGTATTCAGAGCTGGGATCCCTGTCCCTTATGAGGCTCACAATCTAAAGGGAAGGGAAAACAAGTAGTCTCCATTTTACAGATGAGGAAACTGAGAGAGAAAAAAAGTTAAAGCATCTTGCCTGTAGAAGGCAGATGGTGGAGCAGGGATTAGAACTCAAGATTATCTGATTCCTAAACCGTGTTCTTTCTATTATGTCATGCCGAAAGATCAATAGAAAACAGTTTATCACCTTTAGCACCTAATGGACTTTTTAGCTTCTTTATGTTGGATTGGCCTTTGAACTGTAGGCTCATGGATGTTATTCTTTTTCAGCTGCTCAAGTGAATATTTCCTAAATAGTTGTGAAGTACACATTTCCTAACTATCTTACTGGAATTTATTAGTTTTTACTAAAACACAAGCCTGATTTATAAATATTACATTTGCAGGGACTGGTTTTGAGAGCATGGCTTGATCTAACTTGTGGAAAAGAAGCTTATGCCAAAAAATCTCTGAAGTATTTTGAGGAAGGTATGCAAGATGTAAATGATATCTTTGCTCAGTTGGGTAAGGTAAGTTCGTTAATGAGAAATGGAATTGAATTATTGTGGATTTATTAGTAAAGGCATCTCTACTCAGGAAGACTAATTATCATGTAATTTTTATGTTTGTCAGCATATTTTTTTCCAGTTGCTGCATTGTTTCATCACTTCTAAGTAGATGTTTCTGTCAAATATAATGAACAAAAATCAGTAAAAAATCACTCTCACAGAGGCAGAAAAGAAAGTGCAGCTTCTCTAGCCATGCCGCTTCTCTTCAAGACTTTTATTTTTCCCTTGTTGCTGATTTTTTTTATGTGTGTTAAAGCTTTAGATAACTTCCTGTGAAATCAATTGACCACCTACAGTATGTTTATTTACAGAGAAGCAGCCTAGAAGAAAGAACCCAGGCATGGGAGTCAGGGGACCTAAATTCTAATCTGCTCTGTATTTAAGTGCTTACTATTTGCCAGGCACTGTGCTAAGCGCTGGGCTAGATAATGTCTAATCAGGTTGGATGCAGTCCATATCCCACATAGGGTTTACAGCCTCTACCTGCTTTTTGCAGATGAGAAATTGAGGCATAGTGAAGTGACATACCAACGTCACACAGCAGAGAAGTGGCAGAATGGATTAGAACCTAGATCTTTCTGACTGCATAGACCGTGCTGTATCACCTAGGCCATGCTGCTTCCCTGCCTTCAAGGAGCTTACAGTTTCGCTTCACCCAGTCTCTCCCACAGTTGAATTTGAAAACTCATTTTGCTGATCTGCTTAGTTGCCTCTGGGCTTAGTCCAAAGGATCCAAAAGATTTAGAAATTAGTTACTCACACAACCTCAGTGTTTTGCATTTTGCTAGTTTGTGGGGACTTCTTTTAGATATTTAGTAATTCATTATTAACCAAATTCTAGAGCAGTTCTCATAGTGTTAATAAATAGCATTATTTTTGGGTATGGAGGGCTACTTTTTAAATGACTTCAGGGATTTAGGAGTTAATTACTAGTTCAGCATAAATGGTTAGTTGACTGCAGGAAAATGTGCCTAAGTAGGCCGCAGAAGTCGATCTAACTTGTGTTAACTGCCTCTCAGTTTAAAATATTAAAGTACTGCACATGGCACTTTAAAGCAAAAGACATTTTAAAATGAAATCAAATAGAAAAAGATCTTTCCCAAATCTAGAAACCACTGCCAACACAGCCTAGAGATTATAGTTATAAATTAGTAGGAAAATTTTTATTTTGCTTCAGCTTCTAAGCACGACTTCTTTGCACTTTATAGTAGAGATTTCTTTAATGATATTTTAAAATAAATGCCATTTTAAAATGCTCACTTATTCTATGTAACAGTACCTCTGAGAGTTAGTAGTATCATTATTTCATGTGGCATTTTTCTCTGACAGGCACAGTATTTTGAGATGCGCCAGAATTATTCAGGAGCTCTGGAAACTGTGAACCAGATAATAGTAAACTTCCCTAACTTTCTTCCTGCTTTTGAAAAGAAAATGAAGCTACAATTAGCCTTGCAAGATTGGGAACAGACAATTGAGACAGCACACAGGTGGAGTAAAAAAAGAATCTGAATATCTTGCCTTGTTTAGATGGTTTGCAGTTTTAGGGGAGAAGAAAAGGGTATGTATGTCTTTTGCTCGTATGATTTAATTGAGAGAAAACTGAAGCAAGTAGTTATAATTTTTCTAAATATAAATTTATTTTTGTAAACTATAATCTGCATTAAAAGCTTTGTTTTTTCCCTCACCGATAGGAATTACTCAATTATTACACTATATATTAATAGGCTCATGATAAAGATTTTTGTACAGTGTTGTCATAGAATGGCTGTAGAAAAATTAGTTCTTTAAGCTCTAGAGTTGCATGATAAAGACCATCAGGCATTATCAATTTCTCCAATTTGATTTATTTGGTTTATTTGGCAGTAGCACAAAGCCAGGGAACTTCACCAGACCAAAGTAAAAAGGAGTTACTTAATTGAACTCCTCACCTTCTACCAAAACCTTTTTCTCTTCCACCATTGTCAACTTAGTGATAGCTTTGATTATTCTCTGTGATTTTTCTCCAACATTTAGTTGGTTTGTAAATCCTGCAGGTTCTTCCTTTGGATCCATCCTTTCCTCTTTACCCATACCATCACCCTTGTTCAAACCTTCATTCCTTTCTGGCTGGTTTACTGACACAGCCACTTATTTTACATGCAGCCAAAAGTATTTTCCTTTTTATAAAATTTCCCAGCACTTGCCTCCATTGGCTACCCATTTCTTTTTAACTAAAATAAAAGCTATCCACAGTGCCCTTCAATAGCTCTTCACTAGCTGACTTCTTCATATGTAGCTCAGTGATAAGCTGGTAGTACAAGCGCTTAGTACAGTGCTCTGCACTCAGTAAGCGCTCAATAAATACGATTAAATGAATTGAATGGTAGTGGAACCCCTGTCCTTTGACTCCAGGTCCATGCTGTTTCCCAGTAGGTCACTTAAGCTACATCCCATCTAAAGTTCTTTGTACTTCCCAAGATGACCTTTTAACTAAATTATGCTAGTAATTCCTGTATTTAATAGGCGTGGAATGTTTCTTTCTTCCAGGAATGCTATCCTTTTCCCACCTTCAAAACACTCCTAAAATGCCATTTCCTCAAAAGACATTACGTGATTAATGGCCCATCTTCCTGGTCATGCCATCTCATCAGTTCCCTTACACTGATTTGAATAGTTTTCATTTTTTTGTTTACTGGTGGGCTTTTTTTTGGTCATTTGTATCTAATCCTCTTTCACCAGTTGGTGTTTGCCAAATTGTCTACTTATCTCACACATTAGATTGTAAGCTCAAGGTCTTTAAAGTACTATCTCCCAAGTACTTAAAGGAAGAGCTCCACACAGTAAGTTCTCAATAAGTCCTACTAATTAATATTAATGCCTAGATTTACATTAAATGAACTGTTATTCTACAGGATAATACAGAAAAATAATCAAAATGTGGAAGCCCTAAGAATGCTGGCTCTTCACCACTTGTGTAGGGAGGGGAATATACAAGAGGTAGGTTGCCTCTTGTTTCTTAATATTCTTAAATTGTAAATCATTGCTGTTTCATTATGTGGCAGTTTTTAATGTGATGCAAAATATATCAGCTACTTTGAGTACTCTCTGAAGGGTAAGAGTCTTTCAGAAGTAGTAGCATGTGAATGTTTATATTCCAAATGTAATGTACAGAAATGATAAGATTAAATTGGGAAGTACTCTTACTGTAGCTGCTTAGCTAAATATTAAAGTTAACTCCATGTACATCCAGTATTAGCACCCCACATAAAATCAATAATCTTTTGATATTTTGCTTTTTAAAAAATCTATATTCTAGGCTACAGGCAAGCTGGGAGATTTACTTGGTGCCTTGAATGCAGTGGAGCCGAGGAACGCTCAACTTTATTACAAGATAGCCTTAGCCTTCAGCAGAACGGTAAGCATTTGGCACTGCTTACATTCTGAAGCAAAATTCACCTTGTGCTGCCTTTAGATACCAGGGCAGTGTGGAGCCAAAGCTTGCTGAGAATCCTTTGGCATAGGAAAAGTGTTTGTGCTTTTTTATTTCCTAAGATTAGTTCCTTTCTCAGTAGGGAATAGATTCTCATTTGAGAATACGGATCCCCATAGGCCAGACCCTTGAAAATTTAGGTGTAGGTGGCTGCTGAGGGAATCGGTGACTTTGCAGTGGTTGACTTTAGGATAATATTTTAAGTTAACTTGGAATACGGAAAATGATGAATAATTCCATTCTTCCCTTGCTCTTGTTTTTTTCCACAACCCATTTTAATTGGGGAAATGCTGCCAGATTAATAATTCCTTGTGAAATACTGTTTAAAACGTATTGAAATATGCTTTATATTTGCAGGTTTTGTAGACGAGCACTCATCTATAAGTCAAGTTACTTGTGTTTTAGCCTTAGCTCTGATTTTCCTTTTAGTGTGGTCGTAATCAAGTGATCCTTCAACAGACTCAAACATTAATAGAAAGAGCATTTGATTTAGCTCCCCAGAATTCAGAAATTGCTACAGAATTGGGATATCAAATGATTTTACAAGGAAAAGTGAAAGAAGCCCTGAAATGGTATGAAACTGCTATGACACTTGATGAGACAAGTGTTTCTGCTCTAATTGGTATGTCATTATGACTTTTATGTTTTTTGCTTTTGTTTTTCAACCTATCACCTGAATAGTTGGCTCTTTAATTTATGGTATTGTTCTCTTTTTGAAAGTGAAGAAATAAGTCTCAGTTGCTGAACAGTTTTAAAGATAAAAGTCTTTAAGAATCTTTTATTACAACTGCATCTTTTCTCCTTCTTAACATTTTTAAATATTTCAGATAGGTGTCCAAACCCCATTGGTGTCTGCCTTGGAAACGTAAATCTTTATTTGAACTTAATTAATATTTGGATCATTACATTTACGTGAAAACTTTAAGGGAAAATTTTCCCTGGCATAATAATGAAAGGGGAATGATGTTTTATAAGTTAGAATATAAATGCTGCATCTCACTCTTTTTCCCATTATTCCATTTGCCGAGAGAAGATTAGTTTTAACAATTTTCAATGTATTGCCTCATTTTTATTTTTTCCTTGGATGGGTTCATTATGTTTAATACAAAAGGAAACTTTTTAAATGACTCACCTGTGCAGCCCAAGCTAAGCAAAGGATTGAATAGTCGACATACTCCCAGAGTCAGTTTTCTAGCCCAAATTTTTCCCCTTGAGCTGTCTAAAAAAATCAACTAGATAATTGATCAACCCTCTAATTCATGAGGGCTGTTTAGAAAAAACTCCATTTTTTAGCCTTTCCTAAACTGAGGTTGTGAGAGCATTTCCTCTTTTGTAGGAATCATCCGATGCCAGCTATTAGAAGGACAGTTACAGGATGCTGATCAACAGTTGGAATTCCTTAATGAAATTCAACCATCTATTGGAAAATGTGAGGTAGGATGCATTTGAGTTCAGTGAGGTATCTTTGTCCGCTGCTAAAATACGTATTTTAATTTCAGTCTTTATGCTTTATAATTATGGATTTTTTTATATAGGCAAGTCTGGCACAATAAAATCTCATTAATTCATTCCGAGGGGGAATAAATCCAGTCCAAATTGGCAAAATCCAAGCTGTAGATTATTTTTAAATGCAACTTTATTAGTTGCAAATGCATTCTGTCCTCTAAAGCTTTATATACACTTAAATCTCCAGTTTCAGTGTCTTACCTAGTACCTCAAGGAGGACTTATAACCTGCTGCTTCTGGAGAGTCAGTTTGGCTGACTAAACCACTGTTGCTCTCTTATAAACACTGGCCAAATCCAAGGTGCAAAGAAGTGAAAGAAAGTGGTAATGGGGGCTGGAAAAAATCGTGTTATGTCCCCACTCTGAACCAAGAATGTGTTTGATTATTGTTATCAGCAAAGAGGTCTGTGCTAGGAGTTTATCATTTGTTTGCTTCAGAGACAGGCAGTTGAGATATAAAAATTGACAAGTGCAGCGATTTGGGGCCTCAAGGGGGTGGATTCCCAAGACAAGACAAGGGCTAAGAATGGCTTTTGTCAAGATCTCTGAGGAAATAGAGGATCCTAGAGAAAGATGACATGAATCTCCAACTATCTTCCTCATTACTGGGAGAAACAGTTGTAGGGCTCCTGCAATGGGGACAAAAACTTTGAAATGAGGAGATTAAAATTTGAAAAATAAAACGTTAGCTGAGAGGCTGTCAGCAAATGTGGAATATGGAAAGTCTTCTTTTACAAGCCAAAATAATCCTGTCCAAATTATAGCAAACTGGCTTTTGGAATCCAAGTGAATGGGGTTTACTATACTTTTTTTTTTCCCTCTACATGGAGCTAACTGTCTAAGTAGGAAGGAGAAAGATTTAATTCCCATTTTACAGATAAGGTAATTACGGCGCAGAGAAGTTAAGTAATTTATCTGTCACAGATCACACAAGGGAATGGGCCAGGATTAGAACCCAAATCCTCTGTCTGCCAGGCTCATGCACTTTCCACTAGGCTATGCTGCTTCCCTTCACACATCCTTATAATTTAGAATATATCTAAATTCTTAATAAAAAGTAAATTTACTACTAGTGATTTAAAAAATTTGCATTTCAAATAGAATCTTTGTCAAAAACTTTATTTTCTAGGTTCTGTCCTATTTGCATGCAGTTCTAGCCATGAAGAAACACAAAAGACAAGAAGAAGTTATCAGCTTATTAAATGATGTCCTGGACACTCATTTCTCTAACTTGCAAGGGGTACCACTTAGTGTGCAGTACTTTGAAAAATTAAATCCTGATTTCTTATTAGAAGTAATCAGGGAATATTTGCACTTCTGCCCAACTCAGGTAAATAATATCACTTCATTTCAGGTCTGGAAATTTGCTTTTAAATTCATCTTTTCAGTCATTTCTAACAAGTTGCCTCATGTCTGAAAGCTTAATGGTTTCTTATGGATAAGAATTGGTATTTTGAAATACATGTATTTCATGTACGAACCTCTCTATTTTAATGCTGTTCTATTAGCAGTCTTTTAAAATAGCTTTATGCCAGTGTTTCATAGATGAGACTGCAAAGTTAAAATTTCTTCCTTTCCTTCTCAACCATTGAAGAATTTTCACTGACTTAGTGATCAAAGCTCATTTCAATTTAGCATTAGATAATGGCAGATTTATTGAGCATAAGTGATGACAAGTCCCTAAGTATGTTAGCAGAAGGTGACTTTTTGCTGAATAACATGTGGAAAATTAAGTAGCACTTAAGTAATTGAATTTTTAAAATATTTAATTTGTACTAATTTATGCTTCAGGTCTTTTTAGTAATATATGGTAGTCATAGGAAAATGGGGATACAGTTTTGAGAGAAATTTAAGGGGAGTGGGAAAGAAATCTACCAATGTGGTTCGACATATTCATTTTATCAATCAATTGTATTTATTGAGCGCTATGTGCAGAGCACTGTACTAAGCGCTTTACTTCTGTTGGTCAGCCACCCTATGATGGAACATTGCTGATGTTCTTTTTTTATGGTATTTTTATTGGTATTTGTTAATCACTTATTTTGTGTCAAGAATTGTTCTAAGCACTGGGGTAGAAGCAAGCAAATCAGTTTGGATACAGTCCCTGTCCACACTGGGTTCACAGTTTCTGTAGGAGGGAGTAGGGTTTAATCCCCATTTTACAGTTGAGGAAACTGAGGGACAGAGTGGTTAGGTGACTTGCCCAAGTTCACACAGAAAGTAATTGGTGAAGCCAGAATTAGAACCCAAGTCCTCTGACTCCCAGGCCTGTATTCTTTCCACTAAGCCATGCTGCATTAACATAATTTTTATTTTTGACCTATAATTGTTTAAGTTCACAAGTTTGCGTATTTTTGTCAATAAAGGTTCAGAAATCAATTCCTCATTTAGGATATGATAAAATTGATTCCATCATATGTATAGAGTACAGACATAGTTTTATGGAACCAATCATGATCATCAGAGGACTGCCCCAATTTCCTATTGGAAGCTGCACTTCATTTAATGCTCTTTTGCTTACCATTCAGTTTTCATGGAACCAATTAAACATGCCAGCTGGTGTATAGCAATACAATGAATTGATAAATTTATAGTGCCCTAATAGATTTTCTGACTTTTCACTCTTAAATACTGTATAATTTGCACTTGAAATTATCCACTGATGGGCACACAGATTTTGCAGACCCTCAAATCCGTCAATCAGTTGTATTTATTGAGCATTTACTGCATATGGAGCACTGTACTGTGTGTTAGGGAGAGTAAAGTTTGCACCCCTTATTCTCCCTTTCCTCGCCCACAGCACTTATGTGTGCATCATAATTTATTTATTTTAATGCCTGTATCCCCCTCTAGCTCACTGTGGGCAGGGAACATATAGTCTCCCAAGCGTTTAGTACAGTGCTCTGCATACAGTAAGTGCTCAATAAATATGATTGTTTTATACAAAGCAGTAAAGGTAATAGACTTGTTCTTTGCCCACAAGGAGCTTACAGTCTGGAGGAGGAGCTTCTTCAGGTCCCATATATCCCATGGAATTGGAGATTCAGGACAGAATAGGGGAGAATAGTCACTTAAACCTCCCTGACTCTTAGCTTTTTTTTCTGAGAAGTCGATCAACTAATCTGTTTATACTCCTAGCCTGCAAGTGCTGGCCAACCACCTTCTCCTCTAATCAGTCACTGTGCCTCAGTCCTGGAGGCTGTGGTAAAAATTGTACCAGGTCTTCTGCAAGCTGTCTTCCTAATGGCAAAAGTGAAATACTTTTCAGGTAATTTCTATCTATAAAGCTGAAGCCTTTCAATATAGGTTTATTAAAAAAAAATTAAGTAATCCAGTGTATCTTAAGCAGAAGAAAATATTAGAGAGGCATGGATAAAATGTTCAAATTACAAGATTGTTTTCTTCACATCAGTTTATATTTATGATCATTTTAATGCCAAATAAGTACTCCTGTCCCAGAAGATGTGTTGTCATGTCACATTTTCAGCTGAATGCTGTAGTGGAATTAGGGAATGTTCTTCTGACATTGTGTTTCTGTCTGAGTGTAGCATGATGTGGTGAGCAGATTTGACTAGGTACACAGTGTTATGCCCAGCATGGAAGCTATAATACAAGTTTTAACAAGCCTGAGTTTTTTATGGCAGAGCTGACTAGCAGAGGTTTTTATATCTGTAGATTATAAATTACTTGAACCCCGTGAGTGAAGAGTGTGAAGGAAGACATAGAACTATTATACAGTGCCCATCCGTGTTAGATATATTAAGGAGGTCAGCCATTAAGTATCTCTGTTGCCACTTTTGGAGATACAATGCTAAATCGAAACGGTCTTTTGGCGTATCACACTATGCTAATCAAATGGGTTTTAACAGAATTTAACGTATCCTGTTAACAATTACATGAGTTGGAATCCATCAGGGAGGCTTTCACCCTCAGGTCAAAACTTCAAATCCATATCAGTTGAGGCCAAAAGTAATGTCTACAGAATATTTGGTCTTCATGGTGTGTGTTGAGTAGTCTTACTCTTGTTTCTGGTGATTAGCCCACTTAGAAAAGATGAAAACCAGAAAAGAATAAATGGGCACATGCATGTCAGACATCATTTGAGTTCCATATACAGATTATACTGAGATGTGGAACAACCAAGTTAAAAATGTGTAGTTCATGCATTCTTGGGAGTTTGTTTAAAAGTACCAAGTCGGATCAATTTTACTTCTTCAAATCATGATTAAACCCATTTGGTGATATGAAGAGAACAACTCTTAGTTTTTTATAAATCAATCGTATTGAGCACTTACTGTGTGCAGAGCACTGTACTAAGCACTTGGGAGAGCACAATACAATGCAATTTTGGTTTCTTTTAAATGATTAAACTGAGATCTTGGGTTCTTTTAACCGATTCTTTTTTTTTCTTTATATTGTTAGTACACTTTATCCTAATATGAATTAATCAACATAGAAACTATTATGCTCTGAAACATATATTGTTACTCCCCGTGTTTTAAATAATGTAGCAGGTTGCCCCTTACCTTGAGGAGAAAAATAATTGAAAGCTGAAGTGAAAGAGCATATTCATTGAGTAATTGAAAAGAATATGTGAAATGAATTTTGTATTTTTTTTTATTTTGTAATTTTGTTTGAATTAGGTGACACTGCAGCAGCTAGTAGTAACTTGAAACACTGCCTGGAACATAGTCCTTCTCATGCAGATGCACATCTCCTGATGGCTCAGCTTCATTTGTCTCAAAATAATTTTAAATTGTGTTCTCAATCCCTAGAACTCTGCCTGAGCTATAATTTTGAGGTGAGTATAAGACCTATCACTTAAACCTGATAAGCTTTAGACTAGTTCTGATAAATTGTTAAAATGTTTATTAAATAAATAAAACTAGGTCCGTATTATGTCAGGACTTAGGAATTTTTAAATTTGCCCTTCTTTTTTCCTTACCTTCTGTATGGGAGTCTTCAGACTAGACTCCTTTCCCTCCCTAATTTTCTTCTTGTTTCTCTTATGAATGCCTTTTTGTCTCTGCTCTTGCAGGGCCTCTTGCTGACTCTGATGTATAAACTGAATCCCACTTTCTATATGTATTGAACACAGGATCAAGGGATAAAATTAGAGTGAAAGTGAGAAATGTGTGCTGCAATTTCAGGCAGAAAAAGAATGTTACCTGAGGTAGAACAGTGTATCCAAGGCTTTTGATAAGTCAAGATTAAAACATACTAATGTGCAGAGTTTGAAAATTTGTACTGTTTCCTGTCTGGGGATAGGGGAACCATAATCTACCAGATATTAATTGAGCATGTGTCTCAACTGTCAAATTTCCCCAAAAGCTCACAATGGGAACTTACTTCATTACCATCTTGAAAGCCTGACCATAATATCTCATTCTATGATTGTTGGAGGCTGATGTATTGGGACAACCAATGGTATGATTTTTAGAAATGAAGGACTGGGGTGTAATGAAATTATCCCAAATCTTATATAATATATGTGATATTCACCTAGTCCTCCTTTACAATGAGGATACAACTTGAGGTATTCTGAGCTTTTAAAGTCTGTGCTTTTTGCAGCGGAGTTAGCATTCCCAAGTTCTGAAATGATGATAGATGATGTTTAAATAGTCCTGGGTTTCTTTAGCAGCCTTTTCTCAAATGTTGTCCATCTGTGGAAGTAATGAGGTCTGAAAATGATCTTGAAAAAACTGCCAAGGCAGGGTAGGAAGAAGCGTGACAGTGGAAAAAGCATGGGACCTCAAATTAATTTGCTCATTTATTCAGTCAGATGTATTGAGTGCTTAATGTGTGCAGAGCAGTATATTAAACAGTGACATTCACTGCCCACAACGAGCTTACACTCTAGAGGTGGGGATACAGACATCAATGCAAATAAATGAAATGATAGATACGTACATAAGTGCAGAGGGACTGAGTGGGGGAAGAGCAAAGTGAGCAAGTCAGGGAGATGCAGAAGGGAGTGGGAGATGAGGAAGAGTGGGGCTTAGTCTGGGAAGCCCTCTTAGAGGAGATGTGCCTTCAGTAAGGCTTTGAAAGCGGGAGAGAGTAATTTTCTGTCAGATTAGAGGAGGGAGGTCTTTCTGGCCAGAGGCAGGATGTGAGCTAGGAAACCCTTGGGCCAGCTGTGTGACCTGAGCAAGTCACAGTCTCCCTGTCTCCATTTCTTCATCTGTAAAAGAGAGACAAGATACCTGCTGTCTCTCCCTCATAGATTTGGACCCCCGTCCCTACTAGTGCTTAATAAATAACATAATCAGAAAAAAAGGAAGATAAGGAACTTCTTGAGCAAGCAATGGCTTTTGAATCTAGTCATTTCTAATGAACTCTTTATCCTTGAATGTAATTTTTGCTGATATTTTCACTTTCTCCAATTCAGTATAAAAATTACTCTTTCAGATACGGGAACACCCTTTATATCATTTAATAAAAGCTCAATCCCAAAAGAAAATGGGAGAAATATCAGAAGCTATTAAAACTTTACATATAGCAATGAGTTTACCTGGGATGAGAAGAATTGGAATGTCCTCAAAATCTAAATACAGATCGCCTGAAATTGATGCAAGTAATCGTTTGTCAATCTTTCTTGAATTGGTAGATGTCCATCGCCTAAATGGAGAACAGGTATGTTGAAAGAGCAGGGAAGTGGTTGACTGTTTCAGTAAGAAAGATACTTAGGAGGTAGTAAGGATAAGCGTTCTGGATTTAGTACTAAGGTTAATATAGCTAGGAAGTTGATATGTGCAAGATGGTTATTTTACTGCCACTTGTATTTTAAAGTGTTTGAAAATGACAGATGTGATGCAGGCATATTCAAAACGATTTGTATGAGAAGCTAGGAGATTCCACTCGTATGGATTGATCCCAGAAAAAAGAAGGTTGTGTGGTAAGGGCAGAACTTGCAGTTTCAGTGGGACCCAGCGGAGGTAGGTGGTGAGTGTTGTAGTAGTAAATAGAATTTATAAGCACTTTCTGGATGCAGAGTACCGTTCTAAGTGCTGGGAGAGAATGCCCAGTTGGGAATGATGTAGACCCCATCTCTCAGGGTGCTCACAGTCTAAGAGTATAAGTGGGGAAAAGGAACTGGAGATGACACATCAGGAATGCTGAAACAGTAAAGCACAACACAGACAAATGTGCAAAATTAAAACGAAATCAGTAGAGTGCTGTGACTAGAGAAGTGGAATTTGTTTCCTCGGGGCTCAGAGTTGAAAACAACCCCGTAGCCACACAAACCACCCCAGCAGCCAGCACTCTTCCCAGGTTTTTGTGGAACCTTTATGCGTGGGGTGGTTTTCTCTTTTCCACCGGGGTGGTGGAAGACAGGATGAGGTATGGAGTCTCCTTAGTGGCATGGAGGAGAGCTGGTGCCAGCCTCTGGGGAAGCAGCTTGGCTTGGTTGGGCTGCCGGTTGGTCAAGGGGGAGATGCCGAGGGTGTGCTTTTCAGGGTGGAAAATGCCAGGTTGGTGTCTTCTCCGCAGTGTGGAGGAGAACTCGTGCTTGTATGAAAATAAATATTGAAAAGAGAGAGTTCTGTATATCTGACCTACTCTCAGAATTTTTGCATCATTCTGAAAAAAAAATTGGCCATCCCTTTCAAGAAACTTTCATCGTAACTTTTATGCTTGCGAGGCACTGGTAAAGTATTATTTACATAGTAAACTAGGTATTTTCGGTAATTAAATCTTTAAGGCATTTGCTTAAATATTAGGAAACATTTTTATTAGAGAAAATAATTTTATTTCATTTTCACAGCACGAAGCGGCCAAAGTTTTGCAAGATGCCATCAATGAATTTTCGGGTACACCCGAGGAACTCCGTGTTACAATTGCTAACGCAGACCTAGCACTTGCTCAAGGGGAAATTGAACAGGCCTTAACCATGCTCCGAAATGTTTCACCAGATCAGCCTTATTTTGTAGAAGCCAAAGAGAAGATGGCACACATTTATCTTCAGCACAGAAAAGAAAAGAAGCTCTATGCTAGCTGTTACAGGTTAGTTTTTCAGACCTGCATAGGATAAACCCAGTCACAATAAGCCACCCTTGGTAAGCCACCTAAGTAAATGCTTCTAGCAGATAAATTCCAGGTATTTCTCCTTCCCTGTGTTTCTCCTGGAATTTATACCATTTCCTATGGTTCACCCCAAACTCTCAGCTGCCCTTCCCAAGGGCTTCTGTGAATGAGTTTAAACTGATAGGGCAATACTTAACTGGAGGAGTTATATTAAAGAGATTGTGAAAAGCAGCAACCATATCATCACATCCATTCCCCTAGCTACAATTCATACAAGACCTTTTGTGCTACTTAGGCCTCGTTTCACTTCACTATTTCTTTCCTTCCCTCAGTTCCGCACTTCACCTTCCCTCCTCCATACTGCAGCCACCACTCCCAGTTTCTTAAGGCTCCTTGGCTACTCATTCAACCACACTCCTACTTCCCTTTAACTGCTGCCCATTCCAACTTTTACTTGCCTATTCTCCACCTGTGTGTCCTTATACTCCCCTTTTCCCCATTTAGCCCTGCCTCATTTAATTCCATGATGAGTCAGTTCACTCATCAATTTTATGATCACTCCTTCTTGACCCATTTCAGTTTATCCTTACCTCAATTCTCAGATCACTTTAGCTCTCCACTCTCCCCACCCTTACACTGTGTCCCTTTGTTTCCCCATTTGTTACTTTACCTTTCTCTTAGTCCTGCCTTTTCTCTGGAGTAACTACAATGTACTTTAAAATCCCTAACCCCACTCCTATTTTTGCAATTTCCTTTCTTTTCTTTTTCCTCTACTGTACTTCTGCTTCCCTAGCTCCACACCCCATTCAGTAGATAATTGTATCGGTATTAAAGTATAATATCTATATAAATAGTAATATGTAAAGGAGTAAGTGTAAGTAAATTCATTGCATTCCATTTCAATCTTAAAGCTATAATAAAACTTTAGAATGTAAATATTTCAGCCTAAAATATTAGTCTTCAAAATGGAAGTCCCTTAAATTTTGGGATAGCTCAGCAGGTACACTTGTAACCTCATTAGTGGAATGGATTTTTAAATTTAACTTAACAGAAGGAAAGTGACCTTGTGTCAAATTACCCATTATTTCAAATAAATTGCATCCTCCAAACTCTGGGGACCGTGGCTGGCTCCACATGACCCTGAATGAATAGATACATTTGAAATTCACATATTATTAAACTTTTTAGGCTTCCATCCATTGTTACCTACATTTCGAAACAACCTAGAACCTTGGCCCAGTGATAGATTTCAATTCCCATTGCAATTTAATGTGGCATTGATAAATGGTTGGTTATCATTCCAACCAACCAACCATATTCTTTTTTTAATGGAAAATTTCCAGTATCACTGCTTAAAGGGCACATTTGGGGGTTTTTTCCACCATATCAATTGGAAACTTGATATCCAGTCAATTGCCTTTTATATTTGGGGTTAAAGGGGTTTGATTTTGGGGGGATCTTACTTAACAAATTAGTAGCTCAGCCACGATTTGTCTTTGTTTCCAGAGACCTGGTGGACAAATTGCCTAGCTCCCATACCTTTCTTCTTCTTGGTGATGCATACATGAACATTCAAGAGGTAAGAATATTCAGCAGTATTGAATTTCAAATAACCTAAGCATGTTGTAGTCATAACTATGTTGCGGCAGTTGTATGAGCAATAAAATTAAAATTCATTTGGGAAGTTATAATTACCCGCAGAGTAATTACCAGGCATTGGTAACCAAAAGTTGTTGCTGCATTTTTTTTTTTTTTGATATTCGTTAAAGATTTGCTATGTGCCAGGCACTATACTAAAGTTTGGGGTAGATACAAGCAAATCAGGTTGAACGCAGTCCAAGTCCCACATGGGCTCTTAATCCCTATATTTTACAGATCAGGTAACTGAGGCCCAGAGAAGTTAAGTGACTGGCCCAAAGTCACACAGCAGACAAGTGGCGGAGCCAGAATTCGAACCCAAGTTCTTCTAACTTCCAGGCCTGTGCTCTATCCACTAGGCCACACTGCTTCTCATGTTCACCCAGAGAGTCTAGGTGAAGGGGGCTGGATGTGAGCTGGGCTTCCAGAGCAGTATTACAGTCACTGCCAAGTTCAGTTCCCCAGTGACAACATCTATTTGGTAGTCATGGGTTCCCAGTTAATCAGTGGTGATTATTGAGCTCATTCTGTGTGCAGAGCACTGTACTAAGGGAATACAATATAAGCAGAGTTGGTAGGCATTTTTCCCTGCCCACATCAGGCTTGCCATCTAGGGACATCCTTCCCACCTCTGAAAAGTAGTAACAGCATCCACCACCCAAGACTATGTATTGGGTCTTTGGGCCCAGAGCCGGCTGTGGTGGTCACTATTTATGGAGGCTGATTAAGAGTTCATCCTATTCCCTGCTGCCTCCCCAGCTTCCCCAGCTTTAGAAAATTGAAGGATGTGGAATTGCTATGTAAACCTCAGCGGTGGCAATGTGAATTTAGAAACACACAAACACCAATTCTCAACCAGGCCAGAGGCTGCCATACCTCCCGGCTCCCCCTTTTTGGTGGCTTTGCTCCAGGTATTCAGTGCTGGCCTGATAATTGTTCAGATGTGTTATCACACTGAATGTAATGTTGAAAAAAAGTGGGTGACAAGTACACTAATGAAGACCAGAGTTTCAAAATTCTCACAGTTGAAAATCTTAAATTGAAAAGATGTCAGAAGCATGAAATGGAGCTTCCTCAGAAATTACTTTTAGAGTCACAATCTCTAAAGCTAATTAAAGCTTTGAGTATGACTTTTTGTCTGTCACTAAGAAGACTTACTCTTAAGTTCTTTGCAAATTGTCCTGTGATTTCCCTATCTAATGTTACCCATTCCCCACACTTCCCTGAGGGGATTCAGAATGACTTGACTTTTTCATATGTGATAAATTTAAGACCTGGTGATTGGGGGTCAGGTGGGACTCTGGGAAAGATGTCACATTCAGAAAAGTTGCTCTAAAATTTTGCTTTTTGCCAGATTACCTTTATAAACAGTCAAAACTCAGAGGTCTCAATAATAAAATTTTAGTTATTTTGGTTACCCACTGAAATCACAAACTCACTGCCTGTCTTTGTTGTAACAATCTTAGCCTGAAGAAGCCATAGAGGTATATGAACAGGCCCTGAAAAAAAACCCAAAAGATGGGACTCTGGCCAGTAAAATTGGAAAAGCCTTAATCAAAACTCACAGCTACTCGAAGGTAAATAACATAGAATAAACCTACTGGATGAGATTTACTGAGCCCTGTGGATCACTCAAGCATTCTTGATGCTGGCAAAATTCTGCCTCCACATTCACAAATGGAAATGGGCTCCTAAGGTTATGCAGCTGTCTCAAAAGAAATACTCATTTATTCTCACAACTTTTCCATTCCCTGTGTGCAGGGTGGTGCAGATACATTCTGAGAGGATTGTCTTGCATATATTCTTTTTCTTTAGTTTTGGCTTTTGCACTGTAGACTTACACCTTTAGTATTAAAGCTCAGGAAAATACTTAACAGTCTTATGTCACAATCCAGTTGCCTTTACATTAGAGTACATTTTTATTTGAGGAAATATTTGTTTGAACTTCTGTAGACTTAAAACAGAATATTTGTATAAACTAATTCACAATTCTGAATTGGTGATATAGGCTCCAAGAAGTGTTCAGCTGTATTATCAGTAGTTATATTTGCTTTTTGCTTGTACATTATGTTGAATAAAAAGTAGCTTCTTCCATAAGTTGTCCTCTGTTTTTAGGCTATCGGTTATTATGAAGCTGCCCTGGAAAATGGTCAGCAGAGTTTCCTTTGCCATGACCTTGCTGAGCTCCTGCTGAAACTGAGGCAGTATGAAAAAGCAGAGAAAGTTCTTCAGCATGCTTTGGATCATGAGCCTGGTATACATTCTTTTCTTGATTTGTTTTTAAAAAGCCAGGTAAATAAATATTTGCATAGTTTATATTTTTATATATTATTTTCACTCAAATCAAAGATTTTCATGTAGTAACCCATAAAAACCACATACATGCACTAACAGAATTTGATTTGAAAAACTAAGGTTCTGGTTTTGGAGGACGTAGTTTTCATCAATAAGTGCAAAAATTAACATCCTTGGCATCTGACTGTGTGAACTGCTGCTTTTGCTGCAGAAAATCTGAGTCCTACTTATAGGCTGTATTTTCCTATTAAGCATTTCAGTCCTGTTGTATACTCATATACCAAGGGGAAGCCCCAAACAGAGAACTCCTAACTTCAGCCATTCAAAAAATCCTCAAGAAAAAAAAAATCCAAATTCTAACCAAGACCAAGTGTCTGGTTTACCCAGAAAAAGTGTCCACGTCCTGAGGTCTAGATCTTTATTATGTCATAGAACTGCAGAGAATATTGGGCTTACTATATTTGATAGTCATAAGTCTTCCCTTCTTGACTACTTCACTGCTAGTCAAGTCCATAGCATCATTTAATTTCCCTTTTTCTGGCATCATGATTATTGATGTGAATGCATGAAACTGTTCATGCATTCCAAAGAATTAGTTTATTCCAGTCCTAATATAAAATGAGATTATTAAGCATATTAAAGCTTGAAATGCAAATGGAATTTTTTTGCATGATTTGTTTCGCTTAGGTGTGAACAGTATTTCCTTAACATTCTTAATGGATAAGTCTTAAGACCCATTTTATAGAAAAGATGTTATGAATAATTTTTGTATTCTTGAAATTAGAAAGAAATCTTCTAAAATCATGTATTCATCTCCGTAACTCCAGACAGGACTAAATTATTTTCTGTATTTGGCTGTCTGGAAATTTTTTAGTGGTATTTGTTAATTTCTTAATATGTGCTAAGCCCTGGGTTAGATACAGGATAATCAGTTAGAACAAAGTCCCTGTCCCACATGGGGCTCACAGCCTAAGTAAGAGGGAGAACAGGTATTAATCCCCACTTCTATAGATGAGGTAACTGAGGCACAAGAGGAGCTAAGTGACTTGCCCAGGGCACACAGTAGGCAAGTTGTCAAGCCGGAATTAGAATCCAGGTCCTTTGACTCCCACGCCATTGCATTTTCGATTAGGCCACACCGATGCCCATTTGTTTTTAAGAGAGGGAGATTGTACATCCTCCCTCAGTATTGTCAAAGTTAACTTTTAAGAAATCTTTTGGTATGTATTTTTCTGGTGTCTTCAAAATTTTTACTTTAAAGTAATCATTTATTTTGCTCACCATATTTTTAACTATTGTATAGTAAATGACCTATCAGCCCTAATGGAGGATGGACGTTATCAAGTTCTGCTAGCCAAAATTTATAGCAAAATGGAAAAGGCAGATGAAGCCATCACTTCATTACAGAAGGTAAATGAAAAATAATGTAGTAGTTGTGCAGGCTTGCCAGTACCTGCTTTGCTGTTTACAGAAAAGTAAACATACTTCAATCAATAAATAGTATTAACTAATTTTTTTAAATGGTATTTAATCACTTACTGAGTGTCAAGGATGGTTCTAAGTGCTGGGGCAGATACAAATTAGAGCAGATACAGTTTCTGCCCTGTATGGGGGCAGACAAGTAGGAGGGAGAAATGTGTGTAGAAACACTGTGCTAAACACCTGGGAGAGTGCAAGAGAGTAGAAGCATTAACAACCCACTGGGAATTTCAAATCTAGTCGAGGGCCGGGCACCGAAATAATTTACAGATTGGAAGAAGGAAAGTGGATGTTTAATGCTTAAGCGCTTAGTACAGTGCAAGCGCTTAGTACAGTGCTCTGCACATAGTAAGCCTTCAATAAATACGATTGATGTAGTATATAAAAGTACTGCAGGTGGATATGTGAAGCAACCAGAGGAATAGGAGAAGTTCAAAGGGAACTATATCATTGAAACCACAGATCAGAGTAGGTGCCAGTGAGCATCAGTATAAACAAACATAAGATTATGCGCAAAGAAAAGTAATTCAAATCCCATCTTGTCATTGAGGGCCCTGATCTGTCAGATGGGACTCTGAAAAGAGAAATCATTACCCACTAGTCGCATTTTTAAAAGATCGAACTTATGTTTTTCTAGTTTAGTTGTTGTGAATTTGAAAGGAAGGACTTAAATGACATCATAAGGAAATGGAATTCATTATGGGTGGTGGAAGAGTACAACTTTTATAGTTACCCAGGCAGGGCTAGGACTGATGCTCTAAGGAATATTGTAAAGTGAAGCGTAAATTCTACATTGTTTCTTCTCCTGTCATGTAATACTTCTAAACCTCCTGCCCTTTTTAAAACATAAAACTAAATAATTTCAAATATGTTGACATTAGGACTGAAGTAACTTGTAAGACTCTTTATACAGTATTATTGTAAAATATCAGCTGATGGTTTTAAATGATCTATTTTATCATTTATATCTCAAAAAATATTTCTGGGTATTATTTGCCTTGCCTTTTGACTTTTCAACACCCTCATACTTGTCACTATTTTTCCCAGGCTCGGGACTTACAAGCCAGGGTATTGAAGCGGGTTCAGATGGAGCAGCCAGATGCAGTGCCCACCCAGAAACAGTTAGCTTCTGAAATTTGTGCAGAGCTTGCAAAGCATTCTGCTGCTCAACGAGACTATGAGAAAGCAATTAAGTTTTACAAAGAGGCTCTTGTTTATTGGGATACAGATAACAAGGTCAGTTATTTTAGGAATAACCTCATTCTAAATATCATCGTAATGACTGCAAATGTTAAATTCCTACCATCTTGTTTATCAATTTAGATGAAATCCAGCCAAAGTACATCCTTGAGAAAGAAAAGCAAATATTCTTAAAAGATGAATTTGTAGAGCTGTCCTCGTATTAAAAATATTGGCAGCGAAACTCAAATTTTTTGATTAAAAGGCACGAAGCTCAATCTCAGAAAATAGATCTGAGTGGAAATATTCAGAAGTTTATTGCAGTTGTGTTTCTAGTCCTTGATTTTAAGCATGTTTCCTCTGTTCTGTTAGTATCTTAATCAGAAGTTAATCTTTCTGGGCACCCATGCAAGTATTCCAAAATCTAGAAGTATGGCTATGGGTATCCTTTCTTGGTTCAGCAATATGGAACTGGGTTGAAACAAATGAAGTTGACTACAAGAACTGAAAAAGAGACATGATACTTTACTAAATTTTAGAAGTGTTTATTTTAATGTTTCAAATCATAGTTAACCAAAGACTTTCAGGATAAAATAAAGGCAGTTATAAGCAGATATAAACAGAAAACTACCTCCCTTTTTTCCACAAAATCTTAGTTGAATATAGAGAAACTCATATTGAAACCCTGATAATTGCTTTCCTGAATCAAACATTAGTTTTGATCCCTGGAAATGCACCTCATATTGTTTTCCTCAGTTTACCTCTTCCATATTATATACCTGGTTTGTAATTCATTTTCACCATGTTTTTGGCAATTCTTAAAATAAACGGATGATAATATAGAGGAAATTTACATATTTCATCTTATGAATGTTATTTTATTCATATTTCTCTTTCAGGTAATGCTGGAACTTGCACGTTTATATTTAGCACAAGATGATCCTGATGCTTGCCAACGACAGTGTGCATTGCTGCTAAAAAATGACCAAGATAATGAAGCTGCTACAATGGTTAGTGAATCTTTTACTGAATATTTTTACAAAAATATTGCTTTTTGTTGTAAACTTTGAAGTAGATCAGGTAGAATAACTCTGTATATATGAACTTTTCAAAATGCCAATGAGCAGATCAAGGGTTAATTTCCCAATTGGTGTGGAAGGAACTTTTTAAAACCCATGACCATATTATGTTTAAATTCCAACTACATTCAAAACCTTTCTTGGCCTTCTAAACTCTTGGAAGTCTTTCAAACTCCACCATCATTTTGGGGAAGGGGCTAAATTGAGCAGGCGGTCACTCTTTGTGATGGCTCTGAAATGATACTTCCCAAGTGCTTAGTACAGTGCTCTGCACATAGTAAGTGCTCAATAAATACAATTGAATGAATGAATGAATGATACAACTTGCTGTTTAGAATTCTGTTTCAGACACTGGTTCCTGCTTTTACCTCTAAGCCAATTTTTCTAGGTAGCATACAATTTTACATTGAGTCGTTTTATCATCTCACTCCACATCCTACTATTCTGCTCTCAGCTCAGAGCATCAATTCTTTGAAAGGGAGCTCAAATCAACAAATCAGTGGTATTTATTGAGCACGTCCTATGTGCAGAGCACTGTACTAAGTGTGTAGAAGAGTCTCATACGAGAGAATTAGCAAACACTCCCTGCCCGTAACGAGCTTACAATCAACTTTGCACTGTATGTTTCAAGATGGTAAAGTGGTTTCTATTTATAGGACTTGACTCTTACTTCATATTTGCGGTGGGTTTACACCATATTGAATCCATGAAGGAAATGCTTTTTAACAACTGGACAATAATTATTTCCCCTATAGATGATGGCTGATCTCATGTTCAGGAAACAAGACTACGAACAAGCAGTGTTTCATTTTCAGCAGCTTTTGGAACGCCAACCAGGTATGTTGTGTTCACTGGTAACCAAGGAACCAAGTTTTCATTGTGAACATGGGGGTGAAAGAGGGACAGAACTTAGGGGTCTGGTGGAAGAATGACGTCTGGGAGGGACAGGCTGCAAAGAACTAACAGGCCAGAAAGCCACCATTGTGTGTCTCTTCAATCCCAATGGGTTCTTAGAGAACCTGAGTTCTATCCCCGACAGCAGCACTTGCCTGCTGCATGAGCTTGGGCAAGTCTCTTGGCTCTCTGTTCCTCAGTTTCCTCATCTGTAAGGTGGAAGTTTAATTCCTACTTAGGACTGCGAGTCCCATGTGGGACAGGATGTGTGTCTACCCCAGGGCTTAGTACAGTGGTTGGCAGTTAGTACGTGCTTAACAAATATTATTATGTCTTTGAATTATCAATTAAATAATCCACCCCGGAATGCATCACTTCCCAGGGAAAAATTGGACTTCAAGTATAATTTATTTCAGATAACGCTGAAAAAGGGAAAGCTCTGAGGACTGCCATTGACAGTCTGATTGCTTGGCCACTCCTTCAGTGCTGTTCCCAAATCCTTAGCGGGATTTGCAAAAAGAGCAGGCCTTGAGGTAGGAGGTGGCATAGCAGATACTTCCAGGGTAACAGCAGAAGGTAGATGTGTGCCATTAATCTTAGCCCCAGTGTAGCACCTGTGTCCTTTTCCCTCTCCATTCAAAACTTCCGGTCCAGAGAACCAGAGTTGCTTCCAGTTACCGTAGCTTCCTAGGGAAAGATGAAGAAGTAGGGAAGACAGATAAAACCCCTCCAAAAATCTTCAATAATGTAAGGAGAGTTTGAGATGCCGCGGTGATGGATTTTCTCATCTCTCCTGTTGAAATAGAGCCCCAAATCAATTTGTACTGAACCCAAGACCCAAACAGCCTGTGTTAACTCCAGTGTGTCTCCCTAACCTCTGTCTTGGTAATAATGCACCCTCATCCTTCCCTTTATCAGAGAGAAAGATGGCAAGAGCTGAACCTCCCCATTTCAGTGGAGGTTGGATGGGTTTTCCTAGAGTCAGTTAAGTACTGCCTGGGAGTCAGAAGGATCTGTGTTCAATTCCCAGCTCCATCACTTGTTTGCTGTGTGACCTTGGGGAAGTCACTTAAACCTCTCTATGCCTGTTACCTAATCTGTAAAGTGTGGATTAAGTCTGTGAGCCCGATGTAGGACAGGGACTGTATCCAACCTGATTAACTCGTACCCATCCTGGAACTTAGTAAGGTGCCTGGCACACAGTAAGTGTTTAACAAATACCATTTTTTTTTTTTTTCAAAAAGGAAAAGAATCCAAATGGTAAGCCATGACCCTGAATAAAGCATCCTGAAACTGTCATGCCATGACCCTGAATAAAACATCCTAAAACAGTAATTATTATATGTGAGAGGTATACTTGCACCTAGTCATGTGATTTCTGAGGTCACATGACAGATTCTCAAGCCAAAGCTGGGGTGAGGTGCTTGGCTCTGGCAGGCACTTCAGAGGCCAGGTGCTCCAACTTGGCAATTGCTTTGAGCATTTCCAAGAGATCCGAACTAGCCTCCAACCCTATGGGGTTTGTCCCTGCGTTAATATTAGGTGTCAGCCGCTGAGCTGAAATTTCCGAGCCTGAATTTAAAGTAGGTTCATTCAAGTTAAAGGAGAGGCTGTTCAGTCTAGATACCCGAAAAGTTTGTCTTTTTAAAGTGCAGCTGATTACTTCCAAATATATTTTGTATCAGAAATACAGTCTGAGTAGATATTTTCTTATCTTGTCTAGAATTTTTTAAATCCCTTGACTTGTCCAAAACTTGTTCTCCCATTGGGGGAGTAACTAATTATCAAGCAGCTGCTGCTTCCTCCATCTCCCCCCTATCCCCACCACTCAATTAAAGGGCTGACTGTATGAGGTACCAGAGCAGTCTTAATCCTTTGCCTCCAATAATCCCCCTCTTCTCTCAAACCCCTTCTTCCTTGTTCACAGCTCTGAACCCCTGGCTTTGCCCCCACTTCAAGAAGAGCTGTGTTTTGTTTACTTTTGAGAGCCAGAGATTGAGGAAGGAGATTCAGCCTTGTTCATGGAATATTCCGTTAAGATAGAGACCCAATAGAGGGAGACATTTTTATTATTAGCCTCCCCAGGTATTTGACTCTTTAAAAAGCAATTTGCAAGTGGCAAGGTAGAGTTAATTACTGAAAAAGGAGGGGCTGATCCCTGAAAGAAGGGAGTGAAACTTCAGTCATGCTATCTAGCCCCTGGGGTTATCTTAAGAGAAGCAAAGAGTGCTCACTAGCCAAATCAAACTTCTTCCCACTGTGAATTCCAAATAGGTTGTGTGAGGTTAAACTGGACTATTAAACCTGTTAGTACATAAGATCTAATTCTGTTCAACTCCTGAATAGTCCCTTATGTTCTTAGATAATTATACAATACTCTCTCGCTTAATTGATCTGTTAAGAAGAGCTGGAAAACTTGAAGAAGTTCCAAGATTTCTTGCAATGGCTGAGAAACACTCTTCTAGAGCAAAACTGGAGCCAGGATTTCACTACTGTAAAGGACTGTATCTTTGGTAAGTTTAATTGGGTAAAGCGTGTGTTTTAGAAACTTTTTTATTACAGTTCCATTTTTTGTGTGGTAATATGGGTATGTTATCAGATATTTATGATCATCCCAGAATCATGATACAGAAGTTAATTTTAAAGTTCATTCAATTCACTAACTTTTTTGAAATTGTTTTTAAATCCAAAAGGTATACTGGAGAACCTAATGATGCTCTTCGCCATTTTAATAAAGCCAGGAAAGACAGTGACTGGGGCCAAAATGCCATTTATAACATGATAGAAATCTGTTTGAACCCGGACAATGAAACGATTGGGGGTGAGGTCTTTGAAAATCTGGATGGGGACCTGGGGTGAGTAATTATAGAATCATCATGTCCTTTTTCAGGGGAAGGTATAGCTTTAGAGAGAGCAGAGTGTTAGACTAGTTGGACTTTGTTGTCTGTCTGAAACACCAGCAAAGATTGATTTGAATTTTAGATCACTGGTGAAAGTATTTCCTGATTTAGAAAACTGGCCTTCAGTCTAGAGAAAGGACAGGGCAAACTGTAGTATCCGGATGACCTGACTCTGTAAAACTTACACAATTAACAGCAGCCTAGAAAGTATTTTCTTGTCAATAAACTATTAGTGCATGGCATTAATAACTGTAATAATTGATTCAGTCATATTGAGTGCTTACTGTGTGCAGAGCACTGTACTAAGTGCTTAATAATAAATAATAATAATAATGATATTTGTTAAGTGCTTACTATGTGGCAAGCATTGTTCTAAGCTCTGGGGGAGATTCAAGGTAATCAGGTTGTCCCACATGGGGCTCACAGTTTAAATTCCCATTTTACGGATGAGGTAACTGAGGCACAGAGAACTTAAGTGACTTGCCCAAAGTCACACAGCTGACAAGTGGCAGAGGTGGGATTAGAACCATGACTTCTGACTCCCAAGCCCGTGCTCTTTCAGCTAAGCCAAGCTCATTCTGTGTATGAATGGGAATACAATTTATACAAATGATCGCAGAATAGAAAAACTTTTATGATCTCTTCCAGGAAATTGAATAAGCTTAAAATAACAGCATTGAAATAAGATGGAAAGCGACTCACTGTCACCAAAGATTGAATTAATCAAGTCAGCGGTATTTGAGCACTTGCTTTGTGCAGAGCACTGAACTGAGCACTTGGGAGAGTACAGTACAATAGAGTGAGAAGACATGGTCCCTGCCATGAAAACTTGTACCACGTTTTTAATTCAATATTGTTAGTGGTCGTTTTACCACTGACAACCTTTTGGACATTAATTTAGCCAGCATTTGGGAGAAAATTGACCAATTAGTTATCTATTCCACCTTTTTGCTAATCTACCCAGTTCTCTGATAACAATGGATTGCATTCTGGCACAGTCCCATGCTAAGGAAAACTTGTGTTATAATCCTCATTTTGAGTGTGTGCAACTGTTTCTTCTCCCACCAAATTGTGCTGTATTCAGACAAATGTGCATTATTGGAAAAATGTTCAAAACTCGGCAGGAAAGTAGCATCCGGAATACATAGCAGAAACATGTTCCAGCAGAATTGAGTGTACTAAACATGTCCAGTCCTTTGGTCTTGTAATAAAACGGAAGCCCAATTTGAGCCAAGATCATAAAATCTAATATGAGAGCTGCACATACTACCGTTCAAACCCACTGGAGGAAATTTCTGGGAAAAGATCATTTTTCATAATTCAAAGAAACTTTGGTTAGGAAAGATGTCGATTTACAGTAAAACAGAACATCTGAACTGATGTTCTCAGTATACCAGGAAACAACTACTAGGCTGTTCTAATTTCAAAGAACTCTTTCGATTTCCTTGTACACATTAAGCTGAATAAACTAACTGTTGGTCTTAAATATTTTAGAGGTCAGAACCATTTAGGATAATCACTGAAATAGCCATATAATGGAAATGTAGTTTCTCTGTTATGTCAAAATAGTTTAGCCCTGTTTAGCCTTACGGAAATAAAGACATTTTTTGATTCTCGTAATATAATGTGCTTCCTTTTGGTTATCTCCAAAATAATCTCTGGAGTGCTTAATTTTTTGAGGGTTTTTTTAGACGAAACCTACCATGCCTTTGTTTGATAGTGCTTAGCAATCATGAACCATATCATGGCTGTTTATTTTGTAAAAGGGGCATTCATTGTCCTCACTTAGCATTTGTTTTATCCTACCTGAGTTTTAAAACTTGAGGTTTGCTTTTGTAAATATTGCTAAAGAGTCACCTATCAACTCTACTGTGTTCTTCTCTTCCTATGGCTACTAGAGTGCTCTGCATAGATAAGCATTCAGTACACTGATAATTGATTGTGGGTATTTGAAATATTGTTCTCCTTGATGTTTCCAGACTTTCTCATGATCAATGCTTGTTTAGTGTATCTGAAGTTTACAGTGCTACTTCAGTTTAGGGATGGTGATTGCCACACCTGTTTATAGTATACCTTTGTTCTTTTGTCCTGTTGTATTTGCAAATTTTAGTTTCTTCTTTTGTATTTGAAGGTAACAAGTAACATGCCTTACTGCTGCAGTTCTTTCCCCCAAGTGCTTTGTAACTGCTGTTAGTGCAGTACTTTGTACTCAGTAGACGCTCAATACAACTGATTGACTTCATGTCACTGGTCATTTAAAATCCTTTTACTAAAATTTTTACCTTTACCTGTCTTCTGACTGAAGATATCATCTAACAGCTCAAGATGTGAAATTAATGTAACATTTCCACAGAATGGGAGAAGTTTAAATTGAACTGTTAATTTAAGCATATCAGATCTCACATGGCTTCAGGGTTGGTTTTAGTTTAAAAAAACTGATTTAAGAGCAAGTCTGATCATCTTTAATATAGCTTTATATAGAAATAAAGATTTGCATATTTAAAAAGTACTCTTTCAAATGATTATTGTAATATAAAAACCAGGTAGCATTTGGGGGCCCCACATCAACCTCATAGAAGCAGCGTGGCTCAGTGGAAAGAGCACGGGCTAAGGAGTCAGAGGTCATGGGTTCAAATTCCGGCTCCACCAACTGTCTGATGTGTGACTTTGGGCAAGTCACTTAACTTCTCTGTGCCTCAGTTCCCTCATCTGTCAAATGGGGATTAAAACTGTGAGCCCCCCGTGGGACAACCTGATCACCTTGTAACCTCCCCAGTGCTTAGAACAGTGCTTTGCACATAGTAAGCACTTAACAAATACCATCATTATTATTATTATTATTCAACCATATTTAATAAAAGGAATTAAATTTGTGGTATACTATCATCGTTATTATTATTCAACCATATTTAATAAAAGGAATTAAATTTGTGGTTTTTGTTGGGGGGGTTGCATCTAGTAATTCTTCAGAAAAGCAGGAATCAGTGCAGTTAGCAGTGAGAACAGCAGAAAAACTCCTTAAGGAATTGAAACCTCAGACCATTCAAGGACACGTCCAGCTTCGCATAATGGAAAATTATTGTCTAATGGCAACCAAACAAAAGTCTAATGTTGAGCGAGCCTTAAACACCTTTACTGAAATAGCAACCTCTGAGGTTAGTGGCTTTCTTTCATTTCATTAACTTGTGCTTTTGAAGATTTTCTTTATAAAGCAAACTAGAAATATTTTTGAAGTCAGCCAAAATTGTTTGGTCATTTGTGAAAAATATATAAAGCTGTACCACATCTTTAAAGAGACAGTGTTAATATCGCGTTGACATTGATCTGAATACAAGTTTTAGAAAATGAACCTGCCACCACTAAGACCACTGCCACCACCCCAATCTATTTCCTGTTCATTTGGAAAGTAAATTTTAGTCCTCCACCTCAGATTTCCAGCCATCTCTCAGACATGTCAGTGACACATCAAGTCTCCCACCTGCCACTACCTCGCTTTGTTCTTGGCTACCGTTGCTGCCTAGGCTTTCCCAGGAAGCACCACAATATACTACTCCAACTTCCCTCTTCCATATAGGTGCATTAACTAGACCAGCACATGGCCTTTATCCCCCATTGCCATCCAGAGTTCCCAATAATCACTGCTGCTTCAGCTCTGTCTCCCTTCCCATCTAGTGGACAGCTCTAGCACACAAAAGTCAGTAAGAGCTGGCTAAATAAGCTTGAACATTTGATTTTCTTGGTTTATTTTGGATGTATGTACTACCGTAATCCTGAAATTATTTTCTCACCCAAAAATGGCAGTAGGACTCGTTCTCTGATTGGATCTTATTTAATGAGCCAGATTCTCTCCAGTAGCTGAGTTGACTCCTTAACAAGTAACATTCCTCACTTCAGGCTCCTAGCCCATAATTTAGTTCTACTATAATAGACTCATCTGGGTCTTTTGAGAAAAATGGGGGTTCTGAAAATCATTTCGTCGGCCTAAATCAATTTGGATAACCCAAAAGTGAAGCACTCTTGTGCCCCCACCCCCACGGTTAGTGGAGATTTGTCTGTGTAAACCAAATCGGTATTTGGCACAACTGCCTCCTTCCTCCCATCCTCCTGACCATGAATGAAGAAGCCTGTGTTCTTCCCCAACTCCACTTTAGCCTGTTAGCCTGTTGGACTTTCCTATGGTTTGCCTTAAGGTAGAGTGTTGGCAGGGTAAGCCTGAGGCTGTAGTCCTGGGTCAGTTAGGAGCCACACAGGAGATGGTAAACTCATGGTGAAGGGAAACATCTGTTCCATCTAATAATGTTTTTCAGCCCAACAGTGTTGAACTTTGGTACTAGCAGTAGTTTCCCCTCCCAAGATGGCACCCCTTGGCACTTCAAAGGTGGCACCCTTACATGGAGACCTAATAGAGATGGCTGCCACGCATATGCAAGGTCCCTGCTTCCCACTCTACTCTGTCAACACCTCAACAGTCCTTTACAACATTTACTCCTTCTGCAAGAAATAATCTAACAAGGTTTGGGGATTGTTTTTTAAGCCTCAGGGAGCCACTTAATTCAGGGACCGGACCTGAAGGATCTGGTCTTGGCTCTCCCCTCTGGGGAATGATGCGTGAGTGGGTGGGTGGTTGGCCAGGGATCTGGGCTCAGTTCTCCCTCCTCAAGGGAAGGAGGGTTGGAGGATGGCATAGAGGATCCAGGAGTCTGGGGGACGTAGAGGATGACATCTTGTGCTGGACAAACTGCAGAGTGGAATCCACTGGCCTCGTCCCTGGAAAGTAGCCACTTTGGGTGCTATGCTTACTTATCACCTGCAGCCTACTAGCCCCTTCTCTTTCTGCACACAAACTCCCTCCAGTTCTTAAGGTAGCCAGCTATTCCAGCTTTACATCCTCCCACCCAGACCCTCTGTGACTCGATCTGTGCTTCTGCTACCTGCATCACACCTAATCCTCTTCCCATTTAACCCTGGGCTCCCCTTTGGGCCACTGTGGGTGACCCCAGGCCCCCTGCCCAGAAGCAGCTCTAAGTCCGTGTTGGCCACTGTCTTGAAAATGTTGGGTCGTGTGTCACATGGCGAGATTGGCAGCACTTATGATTCTTGCCCTGGGGTGCGTGATATTCTGAAGATGGCCCCCAGAGGAAGGACAGCTTTGTAAAGGGAAAGTTGAACAGGTTTGGGGGACTCAGAAAGCTTATAACCACATGCCTAGTGTTATTATAATCTGTTTGTTACAACCGTAACTCTTAGAATGTCTGGTATTTTAGTTGCTTTGAATAGTTCCTAGCGCAGGGTTATGTATATGAGGGCATTTACAATGATATTTAATATTAACAGATTGCAACACTCAAACGTTAGTGATGGAGCCAGAAAGTACAGTCTTCTGCACACAGTAAGCGTTTAATAAATACAATTGAATGAACTTCTTGTTTGTTCACTCTAGTATTCTGTAGCACGGGAGGCTTTTTTGCTATGTTTTGTCTGAGGTTCTCCCTTTCCTGCTTAGAAAATCAAATTTTCTAATCCTGAATCTACATATGAAATGTTCATTTCAGAAGGATCACATCCCCGCACTTTTGGGAATGGCCACAGCATTCATGATCTTGAAGCAGACTCCAAGAGCCAGAAACCAGTTGAAGCGCATTTCAAAAATGAACTGGAATCCTATCGATGCGGAGGAATTTGAAAAGAGTTGGTTGCTTCTTGCTGACATTTATATTCAATCTGCAAAATATGACATGGCAGGTGAACTATTAAAAAGGTGTCTACGTCATAATAGGGTAAGTGATCATTTCTCTTGTCTACTAAAGTTAGTCAGTGGAATTAATTCATTGAGCGCTTACTGTGTACAGAGCATTGTACTAAACACTTGGGACAGTACCAGTGCAACAGAATTGTTAGACATATGCCCTGCCCACAGTGAGCTTACAGTCTAGAGGGGGAGACAGACAGTACTATAAATAAATAATGTATGGATATGTGCATAAATTTATGGATATACTTATAGCCTCTGCTCTAATGCACTTCATTGGTGGATATCCCAGAACAGTACTGTTTACATTGTTCCTCGGCACCTCAGAACCTGCCTAGAGCTGGAAAAAATGTTGAAAAACAGTTGGGGGTCCATGACAGACCCTTTCATAAGAAGTTGTACGTTAGAGTTGCCTGGAAAAATTTATGATTCCTTTCAAGGTTTTGGTTGAGTTTTCTTTCGGTTACATGTCCTTGTTTTGTTTCTAAAGGTCCTTCTCACAAACAGGAATAATAATAATAATAAATAATGATGCTATTTGTTAGTGCTTACAATGTGCCAAGCTGGGGCAGATACCGGCTGATCAGGTTGGATAAAAGAGCACGGGCTTTGGAGTCAAAGGTCATGGGTTCAAATCCTGGCTCCTCCAACTGTCAGCTGTGTGACTTTGGGCAAGTCACTTAACTTCTCTGTGCCTCAGTTACCTCATCTGTAAAATGGGGATGAAAACTGTGAGCCCCCCATGGGGCAACCTGATCACCTTGTAACCTCCCCAGCGCTTAGAACAGTGCTTTGCACATAGTAAGCGTTTAACAAATACCATTATCATTATTATTATCCCACACGGGGCTCACAGTCTTAATCCCCATTTTACAGCTGAGGTAACAATCAGAGGGAAGTTAAGTGACTTGCCTAAGGTCACAGAACAGACAAGTGGCAGAGCTAGGATTAGATCCCAGGTCCTTCTGACTCCTCAGCCCGTATTCTATCCACTAGACCGTGCTGCTGGAAAATTAGAGATTTAGTCATTTACCTTTGAGAGTAAAAAAGAAATGCAACTACAGGTGCAGTGTAGTATTTTCATTTAGGAACTAATTTATGCATTTTCTAGTTTCAGCTGTGGGGATAAAGTAGTTACTGAAGATGTTTGTGGAATGTCAAGTGTCTGCATCTCATTATCCAACCTATCTCAGAGTTAATGAAAATTGCTGAAAAATATCAATTGCAGCTCTACTTAAGGGAAAGAACACTAAAATTACTGCAGCTGCTTACTATTCCCATGTAGTAAAACATGCCGTGTGAAACGTTTTACATGTAGTATTTCCGGGTTTTAATTTGGCTTATTTATTGGAATTCCTCATTTTAAATGCATCTTTCTTAGTTATTAAAAAGAGCTTGTTTTAGCCGAGCTGAATAGACATCAGTATTTAATTAAGGTAAAATAGAGCAGCTGCGAGAGCGCAGGCAGAAAATCTTGAAGGAAGCTTTGGAGCATAATTTCAGGCACTTCGGCAATACTTTGAACACCGTTTGTCTACAGGTTTTTTATTCCTCGACTTGGGTCAGAATTTTATTAAGTAGTTTGTTTACTGTCATAGGACTAGTCCCTTTTTACAGTCACATTTCAATAACCCACTTTACCATGATGATGGAATATCTCACTATCATTTTAAAATTTGGGAAAGTGGACTCTAAGTTAAGTTTAATGAAGTTCTGGAAAAGTAGAAATAATGGCCTACCATTCCTCTCCCTGACTACAAAAAAGGAGAACCTAGCTAAGGAGTGTCAATCAATCAATCAATCGTATTTATTGAGCGCTTACTGTGTGCAGAGCACTGTACTAAGCGCTTGGGGAGTACAAGTTGGCAACATATAGAGACAGTCCCTACCCAACAGTGGACATTGTCAGGAACTTGGAACATTGGGGTATATTGGTGGGATTTCATAGGTTTTGGTCACACTTACTGGAAATTGGGAAATTTCCACTTAGGCATGAAACTGAAGGTATTCATTCAGGCAAATTTATTGAGCACTTAATGTGTGCAGAACACTACTACGCACTTGGGAGAGTACAATACAACAATAAACAGACGCATTCCCTGCCCACAATGAGCTTACAGTCTAGAGGGGGAGACAGACATTAGTAGAAATAAGTTCTGGATAGGATATAAGTGCTGAGGGGCTTGGAGAAGGGGAAGAACAAAGGGAGCAAGTCTGGGTGACGCAGAAGGGAATGGGAGAAGAGGAAAGAGGGGGCTTAGTCTGGGAAGGCCTCTTGGAGATGTGCCTTCAGTAAGACTTTGAAGGGGAGAAAATAATTGTCTGTCGGATTTGAGGAGGGAGGTTTTTCCAGGCCAGAGACAGAACGTGAGTGAGAGGTCGTTGGCGAGATTGAGGCACAGAGAGAAGGTTAGCACTGGAGGAGTGAAGTGGGTGAGCTGGGTTGTAGAAGTAGTGAGGTGAGGTAGGAGGGGGCAAGGTGGTCGAGTGCTTTAAAGCATTTTAAAGTGAGGAGTATTTGATGTGGAGGAGGATGGGCAACTGCTGGAGTATTTTGAGGAGCAGGGTAACATGCCCTGAACTTTTTTGCAGACAAATGATTCAAACAGCAGAGTGAAATATGGACTGAAGTGGGGAGAGACAGGAGCCTGGGAGGTGAGCCAGGAGGCTGATCCAGGCGGAATAGGATGAGTGTATTAGCATGGTTACAGTCTGGATGGAGAGGGAAGGGTGTATTTTAGTGATGTTGCAAAGGTGGAACAGACAGGATTGAATGATGGATTGAATATGTGGGTTGAATGGGAGAGAGGAGTCAAGGATAATACCAAGGTTACGAGCTTGTGAGACAGGAAGGATAGTGGTGCTGTCTACAGTGATGGGAAAGTGAGGCAGAGGACAGGGTTTGAGTGGAAATATAAGGAGTTCTGTTTTGAACGTGTAAAGCTTGAGGTGACAGGAGGAGATCCATGACTTGAAGGCAAGAAGAAATGTGACACTGCAGAAAGGGAGAGAGATAAGGGCTGGAGATGATGCAGATTAAGGTATCATCCGCCTAGAGGTGGTAGAAGAAGCCATGGGAGCAGATGAGTTCTCCAAGGGAGAACAGAAGGAGACCCAGAACTGAACCTTGAGGGACACCCACAGTTAGGGGGTGGGAGGCAGAGGAGGAGGCTGTGAAGGAGACTGAAAATGAATGGTCGAGAGATGAGAAGAATAAGGTAGATAAGCTATGGTAGTTCTGTGTATTCTGGGTATTGTGTGTGAAGTGTAGCTGGCATAATAAATAAAGCATGGGCTTGGGAGTCAGAAGGTCTTGGATTCTAATCCCGGCTTTGCCACTTGCCTGCTGTGTTGCCTTGAGTAAGTCTCTTTACTTCTCTGTGCTTCAGTTACCTCACCTGTAAAATGGAGATTGAGACTCTGAGCACCACGTGGGGCAGGGACTGTATCCAACCCAATTTGCTTGTATCCATCCCAGCGCTTAGTACGGCGCCTGGCACACAGTAAGCGCTTAACAGCAAATGCCATAATTATTATTATTATTATTATTATTATTATTATTATTATCTGAAACCAATTTTTTGAGTGATTGCTTTGGAGTTTTGTAACAAATTAGGCCCTTGGTCTGAAGAGGTAAGACTCCTCACACTAGGTGTTATTTAATGCCTTGCTTTCAGCACTTAGAACAGTGCTTGGCACATAGTAAGTGCTTAACAAATACTATTATTATTATTATTATCACACTCTTCCCAAAGTGCCTAACTTAATATCAGGAAAAACTGTCTTTTTGCGTAGTTGCTTATGCTGAGTAAAAGTATCCTAGGGTTTTGTGATATTTTCCCCTAGACTGTAAGCTCCATGTGGGAAAAGGCCTCATCTACCAACTCTGTTGTTTTGTACTTTCCCAAGCGCTTAGTACAGTGCCCTGCACACAATAAATGCTCAATGAATACCATTGATTCCTGTGAAAATGCTAATTCTGCAGTGTTATTAACATCATGTCTTGTTGCTTCTTTGTCCTATTTGCTTGTTACTTGGCTAAACTTTCTGGATAAAATTGAGTATTTTCAGCTCTGTCTATATTCAGCCATTTTTTATTTTTCATCAGTCTTGCTGCAAAGCCTATGAATATATGGGATACATAATGGAAAAGGAGCAAGCTTATAAGGATGCTGCAGTAAATTATGAGATGGCATGGAAATATGGCAATCAAACAAATCCAGCCGTTGGTAGGTTTAACCGATGGGCATTATGTTCTGTGAAAATTTAACATTGGATTGTATTTATAGGTAATTATTACATCAGAGAAGGAACATGTTATTTGCCAGGTGTCTCCAGAGTAAAATCCACAAGAGGCTCTGAACAGCTGCCTAAATAGAGAGCCTTCCTGCCAAGAGAAAAATATTTGACAAAACTCTTATATATTTCTGGCTTCAGAGGGATAATTTCCACCAGGTTCAACTTTGGAACCTTCATCATTCACTATTTCTAAAGGTTTTTTTTGTGTGTGTGTTGGGGGGGGGGTTTGTAATTCATGTGACTTCACTTAAAATACAAACAAAATTATTCCATTTAAGAGGACCAACCTCTTGTAGATTTTGCAGTGTAGTTTTCTCCACATTCATAATAGAAATCCTTGCAGCTCTGATTTAAGTCAGTGTCATTCCATTCAGATTTTTGGCCTAATACTAGCCCTAAAGTTTTTGTGGGGTTTTTTTTCATTGTTTTTGTTTTTGTTTTTGTTTTTTTATGTCTCTTTGTAAATTTCTACATTATATATGTATATATATATATATATATATATATGGATTTTTATTTATGTGTGTATATGTATGCATACACATTATATACACACACACACACACACACACACATACATACACATATATCATCAATCAACTTGTTAAACTTGAAGCTTTCCTTGGAACAGTAGTATTATTTTTTTCTTGATGGATAAGAATTTCCCCAGTCCTTCTTGACATCATTTATCTGCCATAGACTGATTATGAAAGTCAGTAGACTAAAGTATGGCATAAGTGCTGCATTTTTATATTTGGATTTC
The DNA here is from genome assembly GCF_015852505.1 of Tachyglossus aculeatus. Lineage (NCBI taxonomy): Eukaryota > Metazoa > Chordata > Mammalia > Monotremata > Tachyglossidae > Tachyglossus > Tachyglossus aculeatus. Next base: position 51,691,984 of record NC_052074.1, on the reverse strand, counting down.
TTTCTTGCCTACTGAAGAGGTCCAGTATAAACTTCCTTCAAGTCCTGGGTCACAACTTATGGCAATTTTAATGTCTAAAATAATTCAAAATGTAAAGGATAGTTAAGTGACTTACATTAGCAAGCAGAAACTCCTTACCAATAGCTTCGAGGCTCTCCATCTTCCAGTTGGCTCTATTCCCCTGCTGGTCAACAACTTGCTATTCTGTCATGCAAGATTTCTGTTCCTGCCCCATGGTGGATAGATTGTCTTCAAGGAGACTCCAACCAGGACTGTTTTTCACAGTGGCCCTCTTTATTACACATCCCTCTGGCCCCTCTTGCCAGGGACCACCATCCCAGCAGTGCTGAAGCAGAAAGACCTTCATCTCAATGAGGGCATTGCCTTTTATAACTTAATAACCCCTTCTGTCCCTACAAGGTACATCCCAACTCCTCCCTTTAATAAACGTAACTCTCCCCCTTTACCCTTTCCATTCTTGTTCTCCCTGCATCCATTTTGGGGTCATCTGTTCTTGAGCCATTGCACTCACACCCCACCAGGATACGCAAGTGCTGGAGCTCTTGTGGCCAACCAGAGTTCACTTGGTAGTGGACTTTCCTGGGGCTCGCATTGTGGTTCTGCGCACCTCTCTTGGGTCCTCATCCAATCGACATCTCTTGTGAGTGTCTCTTTGGTCTTTGCCCAGTTGACATTTCTCCCTGCTCCTCTACTCAGACCTCTGCTGCTCAAATGTATCTGCTGATAATATTAATGATAATTCATTCTTGACTCTCCACCACAGATACTTCTGCTTGTGCTGTTACCTTGCCCCTTAATGCTCTCCTGACTCCCTCTGACCTCAGATCCACCAACCCGCCCCTCTCCAATCTTCTAAACCCTCCAAAATCCCACTTTGTCCAAAAAGCCTTGCAAAATCAGTTCCAAACACCCCAAGTTGTCAACCCAACAACTATGCTTTAACATTTACATATACTTGCATCCAGCCTCAGCACTTGTGTCTGAGAGTGTCCAATTACTATTCAATTATTCAGATATTTCATCCTGGCATATTAATGCTACTAAATGTTATAACCCTGTTTGATTTGTTCATCCTGCTCCCCCATATACAAATAATTTATGACTGCTAGCCTCCCCCAGTAGATTGTAATGTGCCTCAGTGGAGGGAGCAAGTCTTTTCTGGTGTACTTTCCAAGTGTGTAGTACAGTGATCTGCACATTCTAGGGGTTCAGTAATAAGGGCTCAGTAAATACACCCTGCTAAAGCCGGGAGAAGAGAAAAACTACCGTGAAGGTTCAGAGAAATATCTGAGTAAAGAAATACAATAGCAATAGAAATAGGACCAACTTTCACGAGCAATAGGGAGTTAAAAGTATATTACTTGCAAAATGTGAGTGTCTACCATTGGCATTTCACAATTTTGGATGCCCTATTTTTACTGTGCTTTGTTTTGGATAATCCTTGCATCATTTTCACACTAAAACAGTCTTAAATATAAAGAAGACAGGTATTTAAAATTGGCTTAATATCATAATGCGTGTAAAATTGAAAGAACAGCCAAGTAGTCATCATCAAAGCCCAACCTACAGCAGAGGTTGACGTCTTGCCGAAAGGTGAGAAATCATCTGAAAAAAGAATGAATAGTAGTAAACCATGACTGAATTACAGGATTGGAGAAAATCTATCAAAACAAGTGTAGAAATGGCTGTTTTTAGGTTGTAACTCATTTAATGATAGTGGTTTTCTCCTACCTTAGTGAATTTAAAAGGAAAATACAGTTGATTGTGTTCTGACTTCTTTTTCCATTGGTGGTGTTGGACAGTATTAATACAAAAGCACACTGCTGTTCCTTAGTTAAATATGTTGTTTAAGAACTAGTGTTGCTGCAATATATTTTTTTCAGGTAAGAAAAATGTTGCTCTGGATTGCACCCAATCTCGTTGTTCTGACCTGTGAATGTGCCTAAAAGCTAACTATTGCATGACTCTTAGTATTTCTAAAGCTTTAGATCAAAGCCTGCACTAGTGTGAAAAGTCAGAATTAACAAATTAACTTAGTATTGCCAATTTAAAGCATGCTGATTAATCATATGCCATAGCCAACATTTGTTATGGAGCTGCTTCTTAGAAGATTGAAATAGACCAAGGAAGGGGGAATGATTACAGTGGAAAAGATCTGTGAATAATGTGTCTATTATAATTGTGCTTTATATCACTATCACCATTTTTTTACAGGGTACAAGCTGGCATTTAACTACTTGAAAGGGAAAAGATATGTTGATGCAATTGATATATGTCACAAGGTAAATCTTTAATACGAGAATGAACTTGATTGCCTTTTTTAAAAAATTGAATAACTCCTAAGTACCCAAAGTATTCATTTAGCTCTAATTGTTACGTATTTTCAACTGCTATTTTTTTTTTCTATTTGACAGATTCTGGAAGCACATCCAAGTTATCCAAAAATCCGAAAGGATATACTTGATAAAGCCCGTGCATCTTTAAGAACTTGAACTTTTTATATTTGGGTTTTCTGTGTTCAAGAGACGAAAAGGGCATTGAGCTCTAAAGATGCTTTCCTCTATTAGAGTCAGTATGAACATATTCTGTAAGAGAAAAGCCATTTTCAAAATTGATATCTTCCAGCAGGGGCTGCTGTTGTAGTTGAAGAAAAATACTGGCATATATTTGGTGTTAAGAATTAGAAGGAAAGCTTAAAGCAAAGTGGCTTGTTTTAGGGAATCTCTGTACTTAGAGACAACTTTGAAATTGTTACAAAAATTCTAAACTGTTGCACCTTTAAGAAATAGTCATACCGTATAAAGGAAAATATTTTGTAATAAAAACCTAGTAAATTACACAATGGTATATATTAGACTGTAAGCTCTAGAGTGTAAGCTCATTGTGGGCAGGGACCATGTCTACCAACTTTGTTATATTGTACTCTCCCAAGCGCTTAGTACATTGCTCTGCACCCAGTAAGCACTCAATAAATACCATTGATTGATGTACTGCTAGAGTATAATATCTCTGTTTTTCAAATGGGTTTACTGAAAATATTCCATCATATTTTATATATAATAATAATGGCATTTATTAAGCGCTTACTATGTGCAAAGCACTGTTCTAACGCTGGGGAGGTTACAAGGTGATCAGGTTGTCACACGTGGGGCTCACAGTCTTAATTCCCATTTTACAGATGAGGTAACTGAGGCCCAGAGAAGTTAAGTGACTTGCCCAAAGTCACACAGCTGACAATTGGCGGAGCCGGGATTTGAACCCATGACCCCCGACTCCGAAGCCCGTGCTCTTTCCACTGAGCCACGCTGCTTCTCATAAATCTAGATGACATTGTAAATAGCTTGTGAGATGTTTTAATGAAGATATTTGTACAAGATTTTGTTTCCATTTTGTCTTAGCACACATTCCTCTAACTTATTTTGTAGTTACTGATTTTTGCGTGTGGGCAAGGGAGTGGAAACCGACTGTTTTCCAACGCTGGTAATGCAAACTCCACTACCTCCTCCATTCGTTTTCACTAACTCTTAAAGCCATGGATCCATTCGTCAGTACAGTGTAATAGTATTTCCAGATTCTTAAGTAATAATGGATAACTGCTATCAGTCAAGGGGGTCCATTTTTAAGGACCTACTAGCCTGGTTCTAACACATTGAACCCAATGAGTCTGGTCTGGATCCAACTAGTTGTTGGTTCACCTTACTACTGTAATAAGAACAGGTCAGCTTTTCAGGGAAGTGAAGTGGTGTGATCAAACTGTTAGAGCTATTTTAGATCATCGAAGGTGGCTGTGTTTGCATGCAGTACAAGTAAAAGATGGGGTTGACTGGTTTCTCTCCTCCCCCACCATGTATTCCTGATTATCCCTATTGAACTTCATTTTATTTTGATTCTGAGAATTTCTTTACCTTGCCAGTTATTTTTATATTTTAATCCTACCCTCCAAGTATTCATTTGATATTTATCGAGCAGAGTTGGTAGACCCATTCCCTGTGCAAGTATTGTTCCTCCTCCACTCTCTCTCCACCCCACTCTCTTAGTGCCAGCCACAAATGTTAATAAGTTTGTTTTCTGTTCTGGATCATGAAAATGTTAGGCTCAAGTCTCATCCCTGAAGAACTCCTCTTGTTATACCTTTGCAGGTGGACTCTGACCTGTTGACTGACCAGCATATTTTTAATGGGGGGGGAAAAAAGATGAGTGCCTGAAAACAGTGAGTCTAAAGAAAGGTATTATAAAACATACTGAGGATCTTGAAGAAACATGGTCAGGCATGAGGGAGAAGGGGAGATAATGATTAACCTGAGCATTTCAAGGAACTTGTGTATGACATCTGCTTCATGGAGTGCTGGTGGAAATAAATTAATTCTTGGGGATAAAAAGGATAGTATGTACATCATGGACCTAGGCAGAATAACATACTCTCCTTGTTCTAGCCTACAGTCTATGAAACAGATGTTTCCTTGACAAGTTCTTCACTACAGCATCTGCCTTACATACTGCCTAAATGGTACTGGCAAGATGCCCAAAAAAGCAATTTCATCCCATAAATGAGGAAAGCTGAGTAATGAGTAGGTTCTAAATGTCCTCTTCTAAGTGGTATAACCTTAGATTCCAGGGCAGTCTTTATACCATTCTAACTTCAAATAGCAAGTGATATTTATCATTCCAAAAACAAATGATTTGGGCAATGGAAAAGCCTTAAAAAAAAAGTTTGTTTTAAGAAGTTAATTGCTATTTCGATCACTTCCTGGGGCTATCTGGTTTTATTTTTAGTGTTTAAATTATATAAGGCCTTATGAAATATTTAAAGACATAAGGTCTAGTTGATGAGTGACATCCTTATTTTAAAATGGGTTATATTTAAATTGATTTAATTGCATTCCTTTTGGAAAATTCAAAAATCTTTGTGGCTTTTTTTTTTTTTTTTTACTGTTTTACTTAAGCGTTTTTGGAACTGGAAGCGTCAGTGCTGTTTTAACTCTCTCCATAGCTTGAAGCACTATGCATATACAGACACACACACACACACACGCAAATGCTTATGCATGTATACAACATAATTCTTGGAAAAGTTTCCAGTAGTTGGAAGAAATATGCTATGTATTTTCAAAGAAAGATGAGCAACCCAATGTAACAGAACCACAAAATGTGTAACAGAGAAAAACCCATTTTTTTAAATGACCTGAGGTTAAGGCTTTTGTGCCAGATAAACTAACCTTTTAGGATTGGTTCAGAAACCGCCCCAAATAACCAGCCTGCACTATTTTCACCAGCCTTTCTCACACTTTCCAATGCTGCATTGGGGCTGTAGCTGCTGGCATTGAGAATCAGTAGCCTCAAGGACATCAGTACTGGGGCCTGATTTCTATTAAAATTCCTTATGGACTGCAGCGTAATTTATTTGTGGTCTCATCGTCTTTATCAAGCTCTGATCCTTTGGGACTGTGCTAATTTGCATGGCTGTTTACCAGCCATCTTCAAGAGTTAATGTATTGAGCTATTTCATCCCAAATCATCGAAAACGAATTTCTTGTGTATGCTTCACTGCCTTACATTTTTCCAACTGCTTTTTTCTTCATTGAGTGATGCTCACCCTTTCACTTGAAAATGCTAGATGCTTTTTTTATGTTTCTGATTATTATACTTATACCATGTGAGTTTTCTTTCATCCTACTAGCTTATAAAATGATTTTGAATAGGAGGGCCCCAGAGATGACGAGGGAGGTCAGCTATGTTAATTTCAAAGCGCTCCAATCTTCAGTTGATGTTGCTTAGCAACCCATCTCTCCGTCTTTCCTCTTTGTGGGTGAGGAGAGTGGAACGGATTCCCTGCTCTATTCACCCACATGCTGAGATGGTTTCATAATACGAGTAGCCTTTGGCCAGGGCCCCTATGAAACGACAGCACTTCTCTGGCCCTGCTTGTCTCTTCGCTCCCCTCTTCCCTGCCCACACACAAAAATTACAGTCCTCCTGTGCCTTAATTTAGGCCCAGATAAGGAAAAGAGCAAACATTAATATAGTCCAACAGTAGACATCACCTGTAAACAATCCTCCTTCCCTGCCCCTTTTAAATGTGAGAGTGTAGATCAAATTGGTCCCTCTTCTCTCTCCTTGTTTCTGTCCTCCTCACCTCAATTTCCAAAGGCCCTAGTTCAATGAAACTAAAACAGATCTAAGCATTAGTTACTATAGCAACATGAGCTATGAAGAGAGATGTGTGTGTCGTGTGTGTGCTAGAATGTGCATGCACTTTTCCCTGTATTCTGGGTAGCTGAATTTTTTTTGAGGCTGAGTACTTGAACTGCATGCTGACTAACGCACTACCCCTTAACCAAAAAATAAATAAAAAAAAACATTCTTTAGAAATACTTCTAAATTGAAGATTATGGAATGATGTCACAAAAGTAGGAGCAAGCAACAGTCAGATATTCCTAATAAGGACATAAACCCACCGAAACGTATGTTACAATACCTTTTCTGCTATGCAATCATGCTGTTGGAAGGAAAGATACAATGGACATAATGTCATGGAACACATTGAAAAATAAGACAAGGGATAATATAATCTGAAATAAAATATGTTTGCTATCACATACACAACACTAAAACCTTTGTCCTTAATCTCTGTCTTTCCCATCACTAGACAACACCACTATCCTCCCTCTCAAGCCTGTAACCTTGGCATCATCCTCTATTTGTCTGTTATTCAGCCCATATATTCAATCTGTCACCAATTCCTGTCACTAAAATCTGCCCTTTCCTCCATCCAAACTGCTACTACTCTGACTTAAGCATTTGTCATATCTCACCTTGACTACTGCATCATCCTCCTCCGTGATCTCCCAGTCACCTATCTCTCCCTTTTCTATTCCACACTTCACTCTGCTGCCAAGGTCATTTTTCTGAAAAACCATTGTCTATATCTCCCCATTCTTCAAAAACCTCCAGCGGTGCCCATCCACATCCAACAAAAACTGCTTACCATTGACTTTAAAGCACTGTTAGCTTGCCCCCTCCTAACCTGACTCAATGATTTCCTACTATAACCCAGCCCACAGGTTTCATTATTCCGACACCAACCTGCTCACCGTACCTCAATCTCATATATTGTCATATTTATTGAGCACTTATTGTGTACAAAGCACTGTACTAAGCACTTGGGAAACTAAAACTACAATACAGCAATAAAGACACATTCCCTGCCCACAATGAGTTTACAGTTTAGAATGGGGGAGACAGTGACATAAATAAGTAAATTACAGGTAAGTGCTGTGGGGCTGGGGGTGGGGGAAAGAACAGAGGGAGAAAGGGTGACGCAGAAAGGAGTGGGAGAAGAGGAATGGAGGGCTTAGCCAGGGAAGGCCTCTTGGAGGAGATGTGCCTTCACTAAGGCTTTGAAAGTGGGGAGAGTAGTTGTCTGTCTCTGAGGAGGGAAGACGTTCCAGAGGCAGGACGTGGGCAAGGGATTGGCAGCAAGATAGATGACATCAAGGCACAGTGAGGTTATTACTAGAGGAGCAAAGTGCCCGGTCTGGATTGTAGTCGGAGAGTTGCAAGGTGAAGTAGGAGGGGTCTCACCATCGACGCCTTGCCCTTGTCCTCCTGCTGTAGACCTACAGCAGGAGATATATCTACCAACTCTGTTATATTGTATTCTACCAAGTATTTAGTACTCTATGCACAGTAAGGGCTCAGTAAATATGATTGATTGATTAGCTGATCCTCCCTGAAGCTAGAACTCCCTGCCCCTTCATATACAAGAGACCACCACTCTTCCGACCTTCACAGCCCTATTAAAATCACATCTCCTCCAAGAGGCCTTCTCCCACTCAACCGTCAGTTCCCTTACTCTTTCTCCTTTCTGCATCATCTATGCACTTGAATCTGTGAATGCCTCACACTCCCCTTCCTAAACACACACCCTGCTTCAATTAATAATATTTGAGTGCTTACTGTGTGCAGAGCACTGTACTAAGCACTTGAGGTAATACAATACAGTGGTAGACATGATTCCTGCCCACAAGGAACTTACAGTATAGTGGGTTATGCAGACATTAAAATAATAATTGTAACAATTATGGTATTTAAGTGCTTACTGTGTCAAGCACTATCTAAGCTCGGTGGTGGATACAAGCTAATCAGGTTGGATACAGTCCCTGTCGCACATGGGACTCACAGTCTTAACCCCTGTTTCATAGATGAGGTAACTGAGGCCCAGAAAAGTTGGCGACTTGCCCCAGATCACCCAGCAGATAAGTGGCAGATCCGGGATTAGAACTCATGACCTTCTGACTCTTAGGCCCATTCTCTATCCACTAGGCCAAACTGCTTCAAGTGGTAGAGTATAAGGATATGTGCATAAGTGCTGTGATTCTGGGAGCGGTCTGAGTATCAAAGTGCCTAAGGTGTATAGATCCAAGTGCATAGGCAGTCCTAACAGGGAAAATGAGTGCTCAGTCAGGGAAAGCCTTCCTGGAGGAGAAGGGATTTTAGTGGGGCTTTGAAGGTTGGGAGATTGGTGGCCTGTTGGATATGCAGACCAGAGGGAAGGTTTGGACATTGGATTGGTGGTGGGATTGATGAGATTGGGGTACAGATAGTAGGTTGCTGTTAGAGGAGTGAAGTCTGGGGATTGGATTGAGAGATCAGTGAGATAAGGGAGGCGTGGGAGAGCTGAGTCGTCTCTACTGTTCTCCCATCCCTAGGGTTTGTCATAATAATGATGGTATCTGTTAAGCGCTCACTATGTGTCAAGCATTGCTTTAAGTGCTGGGGTAGAGCCAAGCTTATCAGGTTGGACATCGTCCCTGTCCCACGTGGGGCTCACAATCTTAGTCCCCGTTTAATAGATGAGGTGACTGGGGCCCAGAGAGGTTAAGTGACTTGCTCAAGGTCACACAGCAGACAAGTGGCGGAGCTGGGATTAGAACTCATGGCATTCCGACTCCCAGGGCCATCCTCTATCCATTACACCATGCTGCTTTGAGTTCCTGTTACCTACAGAGGCCCATAAGACTGAGGTCCCTCAGCAGAGGCCGGGAACACATGTCTCTCCACCCATCGGCTAGTCTAAAGTCTAAAGACTGGGCTCTGTCCCTGTAGCTTTGCTCCTGATTTCCAGCATCAGAACCAATTAAGCTTAATGTTTAAATGTGAAAGTAAGAGGCAACTGAAGGCAGGCAGTGATTACTCTTCAATTACTCCCCCTCGTCCCCCTCTCCATCCCCCCCATCTTACCTCCTTCCCTTCCCCACAGCACCTGTATATATGTATATATGTTTGTACATATTTATTACTCTATTTATTTATTTATTTATTTTACTTGTACATATCTATTCTATTTATTTTACTTTGTTAGTATGTTTGGTTTTGTTCTCTTTCTCCCCCTTTTAGACTGTGAGCCCACTGTTGGGTAGGGACTGTCTCTATATGTTGCCAATTTGTACTTCCCAAGCGCTTAGTACAGTGCTCTGCACATAGTAAGCGCTCAATAAATACGATTGATTGATTGATTCAATCCCCATCCCTCCATTTTCATGGCAAACCCAATTTCCTGGGTCTGTCATGAGTTATTCGTCCCAGCAACCTGCCATTTCCAAGTCTGTCTCTATGTCTTTAAGCCATGACTAATTTCTCAGAGGCCCTGGGAACATGGATTTGTACTAATTTTGCAAATTGAGTGATAGTTAACACCAGCGATCATTCCTACAAGTAACTTTCTAAAAAAATGATTTATACATTTTTGATTCATGTGTGCTGGCTGAAGGGTTATTATATTATTATAGACCACTAAATCCTGCCCACATACGGAAGAAAACGTTGTTGACAATTCCTTCTTTAACTTGGCTCACCCGCTGAGTTCTCTAGTGTGTTTTTAATAACTATATTATCCTCACTAATTCAAGACTGACCAGGTTCCAGATGAATAAAGTAATAGAATTACCGGACAGTATTTACCCTTCTGTTGAGTACCCCAACAGTGAATCGGTTTTGTCTTTTAATTTTAATAGGTCCCAAAGGGTGCTTCTACAAACAACTTGACTATATTCCTGGTCTACTAATTGTTCGTTACGTTCCCTGTGGAAAGTTTCCATTCCAGGCTGTATGATTTTGCTATCCTGGGAATGCTTTTGAGAGTTATTTCCTTGTTTTGTTTTTTTGCCCTGGAAATCCAACCATCAATCCATTTACCTCGTGAAAAGAGTGACTTGTTTATACTCATTTTGTTTCCGAAGTGGATGGAAACCACTATATTCCATCTAGTAATCTGAAGTGATAAACAGAGTATCTTCATCATTGTTTAGGCACAAGTTCTTGATGCTCAGCTGGGGACTGCCCTAGTCATGATGAACATAAACCTTAAAGAAACCCCAGGCTTTTCTGCTTATTTATTTTACATCCTTATTTACTCACTTTATTACAATTCTGTTAAATATATGAACATATATCCCAACAATGTGACTGACTTATCTTCGGAGTAACTCACTTGGGTACTAGACTGTTTTATTTTATTAGCGGAAAAAAGGTGGGAGATTGGGGGTGGATATCAGCTAATTTGAGATTCTGACTGATGTTTTCAAAAGTGTTTTTCCCATCCCCTCTGGCTGCAACAGAAGATAGTGTGTAACTGAATCCTCACACTTTAATACAGTTTTCTGAAGCAATTCTTCCTGTAGATCAAGCAAAGAAAATGAAATTGATGTTTTTTTCCCAAACCTGAAAAGAATCTTTACTCTTTTTCCTATGAGAAAGAATTTTATTTCATAGAAGGTGGTGGTAAGTAAACCTTGTAACTTCTACAAAATACAGAGTGATCTTAAAAAAAATATAAAATTCATTTTTATAAAATCAAGTTGAAGACAGATAATAAATACTTTTTAGAGAATTTCCAGAAGTTGAGAAACTTCATCTATTAATAAGTGATTATTTAAGTTTATCTGCTTTAAAGCTGCCTTTTCACTGTATGTTCTTTAATTAGGTAAAAAAAAAAAAAAACCACAAGGGCGTTTGTGATTGTTATGGCTTATGTTGCCAGCTTTGTATCCAGTTTTGCCTAGATAGGGCTCATTATCATTGTAAACAATTTTAAAGTGAAATCTTGAGCTCCAGTAATGTGGCAATCCCAGTCTGGTGTGTGGTCTTGGGCAATTCATTTAACTTCTCTGTGCTTCAGTTACCTCATATGTAAAAGCCAAAAAAAAAGCCAGTGGAGGAGCGGGGATTAATACTGTGAGCCCACATGGGACATGGACTGTGTCCAACTGATTAGTTTATATCTATCCCAGCCTTTAGTACAGTGTGTGGCACATAGCACTTAACAAATACCATTTTTTAATCCCATAAATTCCGGAATATTCATTCATTCACTCATTCATTCAATCGTATTTATTGAGCGCTTATTGTGTGCAGAGCACTGTACTAAGCACTTGGGAAGTACAAGTTGGCAACATAGAGAGACGGTACCTACCCAACAGCGGGCTCACAGTCTAGAAGGGGGAGACAGACAACAAAACAAAACGTGTTAACAAAATAAAAAGAATAGTAAATATGTACAAGTAAAATAGAATAATAAATCTGTACAAACGTATATACAGGTGGTGTGGGGAGGGAAAGGAGGTAGGGTCGGGGGATGGGGAGGGGGAGAGGAAGGAGGGGGCTCAGTCTGAAAAGGCCTCCTATGTGTCTCATTCCTTCTCAGAACAGACGTTGTTGCATGCAGCAGCAGCCTCAGATTGTTTCACTATTATTACTTATAGGGGAGATGATCTAGTTGTTATTAGTATTCAACCAGATCATCTTATTAATATTCAGCAGCAACATCAGAGCAGCCCAGTTGGAAAAAGAAAATCAAACCACAATTACTAGCAAACACAATGACGGGGCTTCTCTCCGTGATGCTGTATTCCAGGCAGCTGTCAATACATTGGGTCCAGCCAAAGGAAGGCACCAAGACTGGTTCGATGCAAATGATTCAGAAACAAAAGGCCTTCTTGCTGCAAAGCATTGATCGCCCCAGAGCATCTTGCAGCCTCTGAGATCTCAGACAAAAGGGAGGCGTTCAAAAATCTGCCACATGATTTGCAAACGATATTAGGGAACATGTGCGACATTTATAGGGTGCCAAAGCAGAAGAGATCCAGGGATGTGTGGATCACCATGAAACCAAAACCTTCTACACTTCTGTACAGATACTACAGGGTACTACACAGGCCTTCCCAGTACTTCTGACGAGGGAAGATGACTCCACTCTCATCACAGACAAGGAATATTGGCCAAAATATTTTACTATCCTCCTCAATGTGGCTCCCGCTGTTGTACATGAGGTTCTGCAAAACATCCAAAACCTCTCAGTAAGAGAATATATGGCACTTGTCCTAACTTTTGGTATTAACAATCAATAGTATTTATTGAGCACCTTCTGGGTGCAGAGTACTGTACTAAGTGCTTGGGAGAAAAGACTAGTGTTAATGGCCCTGTTGTTTTTTTGTTTTTTTTAAAAGTAGCTGTTAAGCACTGGGAAAGATCCAAGACAATCAGGTTGAAAACAGACCCTGTCTCACATGGGGCTCACAGTCTAAATAGGAAGAGAACCAACCTACCATTTGTAAAAAATGTGCAATCTAGTGGGATTGGATAGGAAAGTGGATATTCAGGTGAGTGAGTTCGTTAAGAAATTAATCAGGCAAGACTTCCTGGAGGAAGTGTGATTGGGTGAGAGGTATGGTCCGATGAATGAACAACTGCTAGCCCTGTGGAGCTCAGTTGCTGAAGTTGAACCAGAGCCACTAAGGCAGAGCCTACTGACTGATCCTTTTTTCTGATTAAACACCACCAGAAAGCAGCGTGAAGTCATTTCCTTGCACATGGATGGAACAATATGGGGCTTCCCCCATTGACCAAGTCACTGTATCCATATCACTGTTCTGTATATCATTTTCTGAAAAAAAAAATTAATGAGAAAACATAGCACTGAAATTGTTTTGGCAAAAGGATGAAACCACATTCAGTATGGAAACTGGATTCTGTTTATAGAAATACAGACTTTTGAAATGTTTACTTGTTAAAATGAAGGAATTGTTCCCCTGAATTAAAGATTACCATACACTTGTATTTGACTCTTTGATAGGTAGTACCTTAGCAATAGGAATTATAGGAAAAGGGGCTCTGAGTGTTAAACCCTCATATTTAACATAAAAACTGTTGGAATCTTTGCTTCAGATCCAGCATTATCCATAAATAACTAGGAAATGAAAATATACTTTTATCAGGGATAAGAGACCTGTAAATCAGAGTAATTATAATTGGAAGCCACTGTTTTTAGTGAAAATCTTGCTCGAACCTATTTTGATGTTTAGATTTAAGGTCATTGTTTACCACTACGAACCCATTAACTATTCTGTTGTCCTGTTGAGTACATTCTTTCTTGTAGTAGGAACTTTTGCACGACTTTGAACGCCAAACCAAAGAAAGAAGTAGAGGAATGTAAGTCATATCTATTATTTGGAATAAGTGTAAATACGTTTATAATGCAGGATCACTGTTAAGTTTGTTTGGAAAACATGTTAAAAATAATAATGTTCCATCCCACTCTATGTGTAACGAGCATCGTACAACCTAGCAAATTGCACACAGTTCATAGATCATTTTGCACTGCGTTTTTTGAGTTTCAAAAGTCAGACTTTGATGTCCGTGGCTCCTGTCCCTTGCTGTTTTCTTGCCTCCTCTCGCTCACCTCCATTTTGTTATTTTGAAGTACAGTACCATTATGAGGTTCCTCAGTAATACCTTTGCCTTGAGGTTCTGAATAAGAGATGAGGGTGAACTCTTTAGCCACTATTTGGGAGGTGGTTTAATGGACTGATGAGAACCGGAAGGGAAATGAGCTGATTTCTAAATGTACCAAGACGTCTATTAGGTATTTTAGCTGACTAATCAAAACTCACTAGGCCTGATCCTGGGAGCAAGAGGGAACCCGGTAGTTGAGGTGTCCACTGGCACACCTTAATGCTTGTTTATATAGTGCCCTAGCATCCATCGTGCAGCATTATGGCCTATGAGAAAGAGCACCTGGGTTCTAATGCCTGCTCTGCCACGTGTCTGCTGTGTGACCTTAGGCAAATCACTTAACTTCTCTGGGCCTCAATTACCTCATCTTTAAGATGGGGATTAAGACTATGAGGCCACGTGGGACATATGTGTGTCCAACCTGATTCGCTTGTTTGTACCCCAGGACCCACTAACAGCTTAACAAATACCATTAAAAAACAAACAAAAAGCCCCAAATTGGTTCAGAGGCAGGCCTGTGGCAGAGCTGGCACTAGAATCTATCTCTTGACTCCCAGATTCTAGATCTGCCCAATTCCCATTAAGCTTCCCTGCACCAGCATTTTCAGAGGCCTTTTTTTCAGGCAAATTGGAACCTTGTGGGCTTTGGGCTGAGGCTGGCCCAAATTGTTTCCACCGTTGCTTTAGTTACTACTGTTATCATACATGTTCCCAATAATCCTTCAGAGCTCAGGGGGGTTTTGTGTGTGTATGTGATTCTTCTGCAACCTCCAAAAATTTAGGTTGTGAATTCCTTTAGGATAGGAACCGAGCCTGCTGTTTTTAGTACGACACACTGCTCATGCTACTGGGCTAAGTATAGAACAGTAGTGAAGATGACAATGCTCTTCATAGTGAAAGACAAGACAGATGTTGGTTAGGGATTTCTGACACGTGCAGATGTTTCTGATCACCCCCAACAATGTTGCTGCTTTCCTAGAGAAAGTGGTGTATTTCAGATGCAATATGGATAAAATGCCCGGAGTCCAATAAATGCCCAAAGTCTAATCATTCTAAATCCGTTGTTGTCCGTGCCAAAAAAACAAAATCAACCTATCAACAACCTCAGTTTTATTGAAAAGTTTGTGAAGAACCAACAGGTCCTGTCTCCTGTCACTAGAGGCCTTTTTTTTTTTTTTTCTATTAAGTGGTATTTAGTAAGCACTTGCTGTGTGTTAAGTATTATTGGCAGAGCTGGAATTAGAACCCAAACTCTCTAACTCCCTGGCTGGTATTTTTTCCACAAAACCTTGTCCCCATCTCCCAAGAAGACCACCAGCCATTTTAGCTCCCAAGCCCAGCTGCAGCAGAGCGTAGGTGAAGCAGCCAATCATTCATTAAATCATATTTATTGAGCACTTACTGTGTGCAGAGCACTGTACTAAGTGCTGATCAGTGCCAAGTTGTCCTCAGCTGCTTTGGGCTGCACAGAGGTTCGAGACCTCACACTCCTCAGAAGCACTGCCTGTTATCACTTTGTTAATTGTTTCTGTATTTGTCTCCTTCTTTCCTATCTCCCCTAAATTATAAATCCCCTATGGGCAGCGGCTCTCTTCAATTCATATCTTCTTTGTGTATACCATGCTACACTAAAGAATTACATCCATAGGTGCTAGTATTGTAAATGTTAGTACTGTAATGAATTACAGCCAAGGTTAGGAGAGGTGATGATTTGTTTTATTGATAATTTGATTGTCAAAAATTGAACACTGACTCATTTTTCAACAATTATCCTTATATGTATCTGATGATTTATGCTGTGTCTCAAGGGTACATCGCTGGTGCATATTTGCTGCCACTATTTTTTTTTAAATTAAATTGTATTACTGCTTAAATGGTTAACAGTGAGCCTCGTTTACTCAGCTGGCTATTAGTGGTGGATTGCCATGGGTTTTTCAGTACACAGGTGGCCAACTTTGTCAGTAAACTACATTTAAAATGTTGTCAGCCAAAATGGATTTTTTTTCAGTATGTCTTGTCTACCATCCCCGGGGTTTTGTCAAGAGTGTTTGTACAGAAGCATAGCTTGAGGTGGTTTTCTAAGGAATAGTCTCAATTGTCAAGCCCTTGAAACTTTTCCACAGTTCCCCTCTGCCTCTCAATGTGAAGGGCTAAGTCAAGGTAAAAGAGGGTTTGCTTTGACTCAGACAGCAGTGTCTCAGTTGGAAGCCTCGAGTTTTAAGGTAGAACTAGCTTGGGCTCATGGAAAAAAGGATGGGCTTGGGAGTCAAAGGGCCTGAATTCTAATAATAATAATAAGAACAGTGCTTTGCACATAGTAAGCGCTTAATAAATGCCATTATTATTATTAGTTCTAATCCTGACTTCACCACTTGAGTGCTGTGTGACCTTGAGCCAATCACTTAACTTCTCTGGGCTTCAGTTTCCTCATCTGTAAGATGGGGATTCATTACCTGTTCTCTTTCCCTTGTAGACTGAGAGACCCGTGGGGCACAGGGATGGTGTCCGATCTGATTATTTGGTATCTCCCCTAGTACATAGCACAATGCTTGACACATGTTAAGTGCTTACCAAATACCTCATTTATTGTTATTAACTAGACTGGACAGTTAACTACTAACTAGGCAGTTATTAACTGTTATTAGCTATTCATTCCCTGCTGCAAAGCAGGGTCAGTCCAGCTATTTCAGGCCATAAGCCCAGACCTCCTGGTGGGCAGAAAACATGTCTGACTCTGTACTCTGTACTGAACTCTCCCAAGCATACAGTGCACCACACAGAGTAAGTATTCAATAAATACCTTCATTTGATTGATCCCCATCTTCCCTGAAGCTTTTTATGATACTCAAGACTATTGCTTGAACAAGCCATGACTACTGCTTGAATAAGCCATTAGGGACACCAGGCCAGATGTTAGGATATAACCTGGTTGTATAACTTCCAATATAATAATAATAATGATGATGGCATTTGCTAAGCGCTTACTACGTGCCAAGCACCGTTCTAAGCACTGGGGTAGATACAAGATTAGCACGTCCCTCGTGGGGCTCACAGTCTTAATCTCCATTTTACTGATGAGATAACTCAGGCACAGAAAAGTTAAGTGACTTGCCCAAGGTCACACAGCTGATAAGTGGCAGAGTGGGGATTAGAACCCACATCCTCTGACTCCCAAGGCATGCTGCTTAGAGAAGAGATGCCAGGGTTTTTTCTAAGCAAACCGTTCCGGGATCTTACTGGTTTGACTTCAAAAAAAAGCAAAAACCATAGACCCCTCTAAAGCCGGAAGCGTCTTTCCAAAGCCATTTCGTTCATTACGCCGCTGCTGTCCATGAAAATTTCTGAACAATAAATGCAGCAGGGACATTGCTAACAGGACTGAGTTGCCGTGTGCACACACCGAAAAGCTTAAAGGAGCAGGGGCACTAATATTGGGCTAGTTATTCACAAGCAGTCAGAGGGCAGAGTGCAAAGCACGTTAGCAATTTGACCGGGTTTTCCTCTTTTCTTAGAAACTGTACCCTTCCGGTGTCAAGGTTTCACTTTAACCCAGTGTCTAATCTCCGGATTAGACACTGTGCCTCTACCCCCCTCACAAAGCGCAGCAGTTCCCTAGGTAGAGACTCAGATACAGATCTCACCTCAGCTGATTCGGGCTGGTAAGGGGTCATTTGAAATAATCAGACTGTGGCAAAGTTCAAAGAAAGGATGATCAATGCAGTTAAGTTAAATTGACTACCCTTCACTGACCACAAAGCAGCCATTCTATTATTGGGAAGAAAAGAGGAAGTGATATTGGGTTTACTGATATTATGTCAAGTATTAGGCAAATACCAGCATTTTACAAGACATCCTGCAGTTTCCTCCTTCAGTTCTTGAATATTTCATGCACGGGAAAAAGGACCTTTTTATGGAAGTAATAATAATAATGCTATTTGTTAAGCGCTTACTATATGCCAGGCACTGTACTAAGCCCCGGAATGGATACAAGCAAATCGGGTTGGACATAGTCCCTGTCCAACGTGGGGCTCACAGTCTCGATCCCCATTTAACAGATAAGGTAGCTGAGGCACAGAGAAGTTAAGTGATTTGCCTAAGGTCACACAGCAGACAAGTGGCAGAGCCGGAAATTTATCATGGGGCATGAGCTTGGCTGAGGCAGACCTACCAAATGGTGGAGGTCCTTACCCAGTTGCTTCATTTCCTTTGATTGGGTAAGGCAATGACATTTAGCACTGGGCTCACCAGGGCTGATCTGACTCTGAATTCATTACTGGTAAATTTTGCCTAAATGCTAAAGAGTAGACGAGGAGGGGCATTTGGACAGTAGAAGCCATTTCTTTATACACATGAATTGGTTCTTCACATCAAACTCATTTTTTGTCTCAAGCACCACTTTGGTTTCCAAGGACCTCGTTGGCTTCTAGCACCTTGTTTGCTTCAAGCACCAAACCGGTAAAGAGCCATTCTGAAGTACACGTAACCTTAAGGAGCCGGGAATGGTATCCTCCTGGGACACCCCATGCTTGAGGTTTGGCTTGGCTATCCCACGCATTTGGAGAACTGTAGGACATTTCCTGCCACGTGGTAAGCTTCCCTTTTTCTGCCAAGATATATGAAGTTACCTGGCAGGAACTCTTTTCAGAAACCCGGATTCAGCAACTACTTTCTGTGGAATTCTGTTAGGTAGTTATCTTGGTTCAGTATCAATTCCTGTGTCAGTTTATTAGGTTTATTTCTGAGCCAAGCCAACTAAAATCATTGTTTATTTAACAAGCCAATTTCATACATTACATAATGGTTATTTGTTTGACTTGACGGGCAGTGAACCAAAGAGGAAGATAGAAACTCTGTAGGGAGTTAACCACCAGTTTACAGACAAAAGCTTCCAGCCATTCATCCCCCCTCTCAGTCGTATTTATTGAGCACTTACTGTGTGCACAGCACTGTAGTAAGCGCTTGGGAGAGTACAATACAAGAATAAACAGACACATTCCCTGCCCACAATGAGTTTAGTGTCTAGAGGAGGTGGAGACAGACATTAATATAAATTGTGGGCATATCTTTGAGTTGGGCAAAGGTATATCATTTGGGGTTAGGGAAAGGGAGGCGGTGAGACTACCTAATTATGAGTCTGCAAGAAATGGGAATTTTCCTTGAAGCAGCTGTACTTGACTCTTTGTTATGATAATTACTGGTGGTAATTAGTAAATGTTTATTATGTGCCAAACACGGTACTAAGCACTGGGATGAATACAAGATATACAGATTGAATATAGTCCCTACCCTACATTGGCGCTCCAGCCTAAGAGGGAGGGAGAATAAGTATTTTACTCCCATTGCACAGATGAGGAAGCTGAGGCACACAGAAGTTGAGCAATTTGCCTAATATTGCATAGTAGACAAGTGACAAAGTCGAGATTAGAACCCAGATCTCTTGACCCCGCCCTGTCCTTTATTCTTTCGACAAGGCCACCTCTACCTCCCCACATGGGATATATCACTTGGATAATGCTTTATCCAACAGCATGTCTGAAATGCTTTATTCGTGAACCTCCCTTCCTTTGAGTCTCCACTCCTTAGAATCATCACTGGTGGCACTAAGATAAATTAACATTGACTGAGTGCTCATTGGATTCATTGTGCATAGCAACATTGAAAAAGGTCCTATGAGTCGCTGGAGAACACAGAGCCTTAAGCATGATAAATTCCCTATCTGAACTCTCTTCCCTCACAGTCCAGGACTGAGAGTTCAGAACACTAAATCTAATATGAGCTATTCCATTGACTTTTCATTATAACAGTCTGTGGTCTTCCATGACTCCATCTGTAAACTGGAATATAAAATGTTTTCTGCTTATCTCACAGCAAAGGGAAAAAGCACTGTAAGATACTCAAAACGACAGCATAAACATTAAATATTATTATAAGGAGACCTCCAGACAATCTCTCATTTCTTGTGCAATCTTGTTAAACCGTAAATATTTAGAAATAAAATTTGAGTTGGGGTTGGGAGGGTAAATTATGGAAAACACCAATGAGGCAGTTGCTTTTGGAAGGATAGTCAAGTTAGGGAAAATTTGAACTCTGGATATTTGGAAGGAAATTGGAACTCATTTTCATATGCTATATATTTTTTGCTTTAAAAAGGACATTCTCATCTTCCTGCATGCACAACAGACAAGTTATTCATCTTAATTTTCAATCCATAAATAGCATTTATGGAGTACTTACCATGTGTAGAGCTGTACCATGTGCTTGGGAGAGTACAACAGTGGGAAAGTGGCCAACCCTTAAAGCGCAGGCTGGGAGCAAGAACCTGAGTGAACTCACTTAACTGTTCTGTGCCTCAGTTTCTCATCTATATAATGAGAATTCAGTTCCTATTGTCCCCCCTCCTTAGATGATGAGCTCCATGTGGGACAAGGAACATGGATTGAGCCTGATGTGATTATTGTATCTACCCCAGGGCTAGACACATAGCAGGCACATAAAAATATCATGATGATGACAGGGCGTGGCCTAGCAGATAGAGCATGGGCCTGGGAATTAAAATGATCTGGGCACTAATACTGGCTCTGCCACTTGTCTGCTGTGTGACCTTGGGCAAATAATTTAACTTCTCTGTGCCTCAGTTATCTGATCTGTAAAAGTCCCTTTTAGACTGTGAGCCCACTGTTGGGTAGGGACTGTCTCTATATGTTGCCAATTTGTACTTCCCAAGCGCTTAGTACAGTGCTCTGCACACAGTAAGCGCTCAATAAATACGATTGATTGATTGATTGATTGACTATTAAGATTGTGAGCCCCAAGTGGGATGGGGACTGTGTTCAACCTGACCACCTTGTATGTAACCCAGCGCTTTGTACCGTGCCTGGCAGAAAATAAGTGCTGAACAAATACCCTAAAAAAAAAGCAGCAGACTTGTCTGGCCAGAAGTGGACAACAAGGCTAGAATAGCTTACTGCTATCCTTCTGATCAAGAGCACCATAACATTCTTGTGGTGTCCTCTCTGGCCCATTCCCACATTCCTCATTGCTCTCCATCTCCCCTGTCTCCTCCTCTCCCTACTCTTTCCCTCTAGCCCTCTTCTCTATGTCAGCGTTCTCCTTCAGGTCCTAAGTTTTCCAACACTGTCCCTCTAACCACCCGTCCATCCAACCAACAGAGTCTTCAGTGAGAAAAGGGACAGAAACAGCAAGCAAGGAGAATCTCATCAGGTGGGAACTAAGAGAGGGCTGGTGTGGAACTACAGCAAAGCCTTACTTCATGTTGAACCTGTACCTAAAATCTTCATTTCAGGATGCCAGCCTATGCAGGGCAGGATACCACTCTGCCTTCTTCCTTTCATTCTTGCTGGGACCGCAGTCTGATGGCCGATTTTATTATATTGGATGCAAATACCCGTAGATATCATCATGTATTCATGATGGAGCTGAGCATTACAACCAACGTAAGAGATAGACCCCTTCCTTGCCCTTAAGAACTTGAGCGAAGGTCCTCAGAGACCAGAAGTTACATTCAAGGTAAGATTCTGTTTAATGTTGTATACCCCTCAAGAGCAAGGACTCCCTTGCTCTATTGAATTTCTTTTATAATTCACCTCAGCTCTTTATACAGTGCTCTCTGCTCAGAGGGAATACTCAGGATATACTGTTTATAAAACAAACTGCCCCCGTGATGTGCTTTAGGTAAATGCAGAGGGTGAAAGTCCATTAGTGTGAAGCCTAGAGGAGGAAAGCTTATGTTTGGAAGCAATTCTCTTTGGGCTGTGAGGCCAAATAAAATCTTCACACTGTTGGAGAATGCTGGTGGCATAAGTGGAGTACAGAACAATTTTCATAAGATGTTTTATTAAAGGAAGAGCAGCTCTGCTTTACAGGATTGTTAAATCAGCTTCCAAAGCACATGTTCAGTTCAGTGCTCCAAACCACTTGAAAATGCTATTGGACTGGAAGAGCATGCATAATAGAAAATGCCATACATCACACTGAGAAAGCAGCTTGGAACACTCTGAATTTAAATATTCATACAAGGAGAAGAAAGGTGCTACGTAAACTCCTCAAATAAAAGCAAGATGATCTGGACAGCAGAGTTAAATGTGGACTGGAGTCTGGAGAGGCTGGAGGCAAGGGGGACTAGAGGAGGTGCCGATGCCAGTAGTCAAGCTGGGAAATGACCAGTGTCTAGACCAGCGTGATGGTCGTTTGGATGGGGAGGACAGGTAGGTTTTGGAAATGTTGTGGAATAAGAACCAATAGGATTGGGCAACCGAATGAATATGAGAGCTTAGTTGGGGAAGGGCTCTTGCAGGAGATGTGGTTTTAATGAGGCTTTGAAGATGGAGAGAGTAATTGTCTGTCAGATTTGAAGGGAGAGGGAGTACCAGGACAGAAACAGGATGTGGGCAAGGGTTGGCAGCAAAATCAAGGTACAGTTACTAAGCTGGCATTTGAGGAGTGAAGTGTGTGGGCTGGGTTGTGATAGGAAATCAGAGAGGGAAAGTAGGAGAGAGCTTTAAATAATGATAATAACAATAATGGTGGTATTTGTTAAGCACTTATGTGCCAAGCATTGTTAGCTAATGGTCAGGAGTTTCTGTTAGAGGAGGTGGATGGGCAACCACTGGAGTTTCTTGCCGAGTAGAGAAACATGGACTGAATGGTTTTGTAGAAAAATAATCTAGGCAATAGAGCAAAATACGGGCCAAAGTTGGGGGAGATGGGAAGCAGGTCATCAAAGAGCCTGATGAAGTAATCAAGGCAGGATAGGATAAATATCTGGATTAATGTGATAGTTTGGGTGGAGAAGAAAGGAGGATTTTAGTGATATTGAGAAGCTGAACCTACAGGATTTGGTGACATTGCTAAGCGCTGTACAAAGCGCTTGAATAAATACAAGATAATCAGGTTGGACACAGTCCCTGTCCCACGTGGGCTCACAGTCTAAATAGAAAAGAGTGAGATTTAAGATTTGGGGAAGCAGCGTGGCTCAACGGAAAGAGCACAGGCTTTGGAATCAGAGGTCATGGGTTCAAATTCCGGCTCCGCCAATTGTCAGCTGTGTGACTTTGGGCAAGTCACTTAACTTCTCTGTGCCTCAATTCCCTCATCTGTAAAATGGGGATGAAGACTGTGAGCCCCCCGTGGGACAACCTGATTACCTTGTATCCTCCCCAGTGCTTAGAACAGTGCTTTGCACATAGTAAGTGCTTAATAAAATGCTATTATTATTATTATTTAGTGCCCATTTTACAGATGAAAAAACTGAGATACAGAGAAGTTAAGTGATTGCCCAAAGTCACGCTGCAAACAATTGGCAGAGCCAGGATTAGAACCCAGGTCATCTGACTCCTAGGCCTGAGCATTTTCCAGTAGAGAAAAAGAGAAGTTGACAGAGAAGGAGGATTCAAGGACAGTGCCAAAGGAGTGGACTTCAGAGATGAGGAAGATGGTGGCTCTTTTGAACTGCTATGGAAAAGTTACTTGCAGGAAAGGATTTGGGAGAGACGATAAGGACGCTAATGCCACATACAGTCTGTTCCTTTTGGTGGTGCATTACCAATCAATCAATGATATTTATTGAGGGCTTAAGAGGTGCAGAGCCTGGTACTAAGCTCATGGGAGAGTACAATACAAATACAGTAAGTAAACTCGCTCCTTGCCCACAAGGAAATTTACAGATTAAAAATTCCTTAAGTCCCTAGCAATGGTCTAACCAAAATGTGTGGTGAAAACACACGTCAAGTATACTCGTCACTTGGAAACAGACATTGAGAGGAATATATGCAGTCCCTGCCCTCGAGGAGCAAAACACACCGTGATCAAAGAAATTATGCATCTGTGGACAGTTGGCACAGGTAGCCTCCAAAAGTAAAGTTCACAGCTGGGAGTTTTGAATTAGCATTCTTACTGGTCTATCATCTGACCTGTCTTAGGCTTTTATAGTTTGTTTTAGGCCCTTTATCTCCGAGAGATTAAGGCATGGCCGACTGCAGGCTGGCTGAAGACCACCCTTCTTCTCTGTGACTACACTTTCCAAACTCTGCCCTTAAGTATCTTTGAAGTCTTGATAAGTGGTATGTATGCAAAGTTGTGTTCCCATTCCTCCTGCTAGGATATTCATCTCTCCACCAGTTCATTGTCGTATTTATTGAGCGCGTACTGTGTGCAGAGCACTGTACTAAGCCCTCGGAAAGTACGATTCGGCAACATATAGAGACAGTCCTTACCCAACTCCTGTTAAAAGTGCTTTTCCAGCCAGGATGAGTTCAAGAATAGCTCAATGTGCTTAGTTCCCCTCCTGATAGGGCCTTAGTGTCCAGGCGTGGGGTAGTGGTCCCAATTGCCTCAGTGGTAGTTCCATCCCTATTTCATCTGACATGATTCTAATTCGGATATCTAATTTGTATAGTTCACCTCCTAACAATAAAAATAACAATGGTATATGTTCATTCATTCATTCATTCAATCATATTTATTGAGTGCTTACTGCTTGCAGAGTACTGTACTAAGTGCTTGGAAAGTACAGTTCGGCAACAGATAGAGACAATCCCTACCCAACAACAGGCTCACAGTCTAGAAGACAGGCTCACAGTCTAGAAGCTAAGCACTGTACTAAGCTCTGGGGTTAAAAAAACATGTCCCGCATGGAGCTCACAGTCTAAGAAAAAAGGAGAATGGGTATTGAATCCCCATTTTACAGATGAAGAATTGGAGTAAAGTGGCTTTGTGTTTAATCTCTATTTTCTAGATGAGGAAATTGAAGCACAGAAAAGGTCACACATACTAGAACCCAGGTCTCCTGACTCAGTCCTGTGCTCTTTCCACTGAGGCACGCTGCTTCCTTATTCAGCTAAGTCACACAACATTTACTCATTTACTACTCTGTCACCTAAATTATCATTAAAACAGAATAAAGTGCACTCAGTGAAAATATGCTTTTGGCCGATGTTGCCCAAGGCAATATCTGCTCGACCTGAATCTACAGAGGAGAAAACAAGCTATTGAAACGGGGAAAAAAAGGCCGTGAACAGACAAAGGGAACATTTGTGGAACACTGCAGAACCAACTAAGGCCTCAGGAATCCTGACGTCAGCACGGTTACCAAACTGAGGGGATCACTTACTGCTTTGTCCTGCCTTGAGATTCATATTGGGTCCAGTTCCGCAGCCACAGGCTTAGGGAGGGGAAAGAGAACAGTGTGTTGTACTTTACTTTGTTTGCCCACCCACACCAACCTCTCTTGGATTTTCTCTCCCGGTGTCCGGGGTAAAGGAGAGGGATAATGGTAGTGAGGTATGAAGTGAAGCTGTTTAGCATTCAGCTGGGGAGTCCGACCCACCACAGGGAAAGAAATGATCTCAAATGCAAATTAGGGATGGGTCCACTTTTCCAATTCATCAGAGACCTTGCCACCTCTACTGCCTTCAGTCCTTAACTTGAAACTTAACCCCTTTATTTTTGCCTACCCTATTTTAATTGATCCTTGGATAGAGAGAACCAAAATGAAAAGTGGCACTCTGGAGGTAGATTTTTTTTAAAAAAAAAAAAAGCATTTAAAGTTTTGCAACATTTACTTCCTTTTCTAGAAAGGGAAGGGGAGGAGGGAAGAGACAGATAGGAACCATCAACAAGGCTGACTCAGGACCTAACAAGAGCCTAGCCCAAAGATACACTGCTGTGAGAAGAAAACCTAGGTTGAACTGCCTTTAACAAATGGCTTTCAGCCAATCTGCATAAAAGATAACAAAAGCTACCCGGCAATTTTCATATTTGTTGTGTTAATAATAATAATAGTATTTGTTAAGTACTTACTATGTGCCAAGCCCTATTCTAAGCACTTGGGGGGAGATACAAGGTAATCAGGTTGTACAAAACAGGGCTCACAGTCTTAATCCCCATTTTACAGATTAGGTAACTGAGGCAGAGAGAAGTTAAGTGACTTGCCCCAAGTCACAAAGCTGACAAGTGGCAGAGCCGGGATTAGAACCCTTGACCTCTGACTCCCAAACCCGTGCTCTTTCCACTGAGCCACACTGCTTCTCACCATGAAAACTGTGTTGAAAACAAGGCTGAAATAATCTCTGCCATTAAGAAATTTATGACAATTTTTTTTTAATTTCAAATGGACATTTTTTCACACTCTGCAGACTAGGCTACCAATAATACCGAAAGCTATTGATTAAGTGAAAACTGTGGGCCAAGCAAAGTACTAAACACTACAATATAATTAAGTTGGACACAATCTTTGTCCCTCACAGGGCTCACTGTCTAAGGAGAAAGGAGAACAGGTATTGAATCCCCATTTTACAAATGGGGAACCTTGGGTACAGAAATGTTAAGTGCCTTACCTATGGTTCCACAGAAGCTAGCGGTTGAATCAGGATTAGAACCCAGGTCCCCTGACTCCCGGGCCTGTGTTATTGTTTTTTTTTTTTTTAATGGCATTTATTAAGCTCTTACTATGTGCAAAGCACAGTTCTAAGCACTGGCCACCCTGCTTTTCTAATCATTTTCATTGCTCAATCTTCCAAAGTGAGCTTGCATATCAATCACATGATTTTTTCAGACAAAAGAAGATTTTATTAGAAAATAAGTCAGATGATTGAGGCCAAAAATGATTTTTTTTTAACCACTGAACTCACCAATTGTTTGCTAGGATATGTATAAACATAGGATATGTTTAGCTAATGACAATGTTTGACCACAGGAGTAATTTAAAACATCAGCCACACCACAACCGGTCAAACAGATGGCCCATCCAATGCAGAATTCTGAGTTTCTTGGAGGAATGGTAGACTGTCTGCCCTATGTGAAATTAAGCCACACAGAAGCCTTTGAAATTTGAAAACTTTTTTCATGGAATTTTAGTGAAATGTAGTGAGTGGATATCAGATGAAATCAAAAAAATTCAAATGAAATAGGTGGATGATTTTCTAGTGGATATAGCATTACGTATTCTCAGTGTCAAGCAGATGTTTTAAGAACATAAAGAAACCATAATCATTATCATGCTTGCTCAGTACAAGCACTTGACACCCATACTTATGGATCTGAATGTCCAAGGATCCTCCCTACATTTTTCCTCCATTTATGGTTTATGGATCCAGTCATCCCTCAATACCCTGGTTTAGCCTTTGAAATCACTATCGATCCTGGTAACACCCCAAATTGTGGGCCCATTTTACCTAAACTTATCTAAACCATTATGAAATCTAAGATACTTTCTGCCTCCATAACTTCCTGTGGTGCATAGTCAGTTTGCTTTTCATTCTCTGTGTAAATAAATATTTCTTTTTGCATGCCTTGAACTTATCCTCTTCAAGCGTCACTGGGTGTCCCTTGCTCTGAGGTGGTTGTTGTGAAATTTGGTGATTAGTAATTCCATTTTTCACTCATGTTCCCTCTCTACTGTTGTCTTTCCAAACTGAAGAGTCCTACTATTGTCAAACTATCCTCAGAGACTGTTTTGCATTTCTACACCCAGATTTCCAGATCTGAACACTTTTATATGCTATATAATGACCCAAAATGCTTTTGGTTTTCTTTTCGTTACTTTTCCTGATGATACCCAGTATTCTGTTGACATTTCTGGGTGCCACGGCACTCTCCACCAAATACTTGAGAGAGTATTAACATCAAGAACTCTATGTTGGTGAGGTAGCTGATAATTCAGAGGCCATTATAATGTAGCTGTTTAGATTATTTTTCCCCAGCTATATTACTCTATGCTTGTTTACACTGAAGCTCAAGGGCCACTTTTCTGCCTACTCATTCAGCTTTATGAGTTCCTCATGAAAACGTTTCCTATCAGAATGACATTTCAGAACTAGGAGAAGCTTAATGTCACCAGACATTTGGAAATTTCGTTATGCAATTGCTCCTTCAGATCATTTTTGAAATGGTTAAATAAAACAATTTAGAGCAGGGTCTAGAATTGCTATTCAAACACCATCCCCAAATGTGACCATTTCCCCCACCCTTTGCTTCCTATCTTTTTGCCTTGTTTTCTAACCATGATGAAACAATCCTTTGAATCACAAGATGATTCAGTTTGGGTTTTGAATTGGGAATCTCATCAAAAGCCTAGATACGTTATAAGCACTGATTCTCCTCTAAATACTTTCTTAGTCATCTCTTTAAAGAACACCATCAAATAGTGTCATGACTTCCCCATACAGAAAACATTTTGTTTTTCCCCCAATAAGTTGCATTTGTCAAAAGCCCACTGTGCCTAGAATTGATTTTAGATTCTACTACTCTGCCAAATATAAATGTGTTAGAATTGTGCATTTGTAATTTCCAAAGTCAGCTCTGTAATCTGTTTTAGAGATGGGAATCACTTTGGCCTTCTTCCAGTCCTCCAGTGGAGTGCCCAATGAAAAGATCTGCAACCTCCCCTTGTGAATTCCTTAGAGCACTCAATTTGAGACCATTGGCACTAGTTAATTGTTCTCATCTAGTGTTATCTATTTAGTATAATATAGTCTGTATATTTACTACAGTTTGACCCAGTACCACAAAGGTACCTAGACTATAAGTTCGCTGTGGGCAGGGAATGTGTCTGTTTATTGTTTTATTGTACTCCCTCAATCGCCTAGTACAGTACTCTGCACACAGTAAGTGCTCAATAAATATGACTTACTGATTGACTCTTTCTTGTGGCTTCAATTACCACTCTTAAGTGGCTGACTTCTAAATCTTCCTCTCTAGGCCTTGACCACTCATCTGAGCTACAGTCCCACATCTTCTCTTGCCTCCAGGATACCTTCACTTGGATATCCCACCAACTGCTCAAACTCAATATGTCTAATAGAGAGCTAATCATCTTGTCCCTCTAAACCCTGTCCTCCTCCTAACTTTCTCATCTCGGTTATTAACATCATTATCCTCCTTCTCAGAGGTCTGCAAGCTTGAACTCATCTTCAGCTCCCTCCTTGTCATACGGCATTCACATTCAGTCGATTACCAAATCCAACTGATGCTTCTTAAACATCTCCTGGATCTTCTCCTTTCTCTCCACCCAGACATTGCCACTGCAGGGCAAGGCCTGGTCATAGCATAACTAGAGCATTGAATCAGTCTTCTTGCTGGGTCTCCCTGCTTCCAACCCCTCCCAGCTCCAATCTCTGCTACCCAAGGGTTATCTTCTTGAAGTATTGCTCAGTACACATCAATCAATCATATTTATTGACTGCTTATTGCATGCAGAACATTGTACTAAGCGCTTGGGTGAGTACAACATAATGGAGTTGGTAGACGCATTCCCGTCCCACAAGGATCTTGCAGTCTAGAGGAAGAGCTTGCAGTCTCTTTGAAAATACTTTTATATCTAACTCCTCAATTAGAAGGTCAGCTCCTTGTGAGCAAGGAATGTGTCATTTTTTTGTTTCTACCTCCTAAGTGCCTACCATAGTGCATTTCACTCAGTGGGAGTTCAATTAACACTATGCTTTAGTGTCTCTGAGGAGTATAATTTATAGTGTGGGAACTTCTATAACATCATACTCAGTGAGGACCAAAGAATTCACTGGGCCTCGCAACTTGCTCCTTTTCATCCCTGAGTGAACCTTTTACCCCTAATTGATAAGTGAGCTCACAAGTCCCTCGCCAAACTCCTATTTTTGCTATATCGAAGCATCTTTTATCATTTTTCATTGTGTTCCTGGCAAGGTGTTCTTTCTATTTGTCTTTTACCCTTCTAATCTTCTGATTTTCCCTTGCCCTGCCATCTTTCTGTATTTTAGGGGATGGCTTTATTCCTATGGTAACCTCTTTTAGTTTACCATGCATGGCTTCTATTTGATATCTTGTTTTTGCTGTTTTATGACACATTTCACCTAGATTTCCAATACAGTGTTTGTAACTGGCTCCCTGTTATTTATTCTATTATTTAGGTACTCCTTTTAGCCTTTAACTAAGGTCCCTCTTCTACAGACTCATGTTTGGTTTTGTTGGTCTTTTCTCCCCAGCAAGAATGTTAAATTTAACTTTGTTGTAATCACTTTTACAACGTGGCTCTCCCACATGTATTTCCTGCCTAAGTCCTATCCATGTCCAGAATTAAATCCAGTGTATTTTCTTTCCTGGTGGTTTCTTGGATTCATTTCAGGAATCAGCCAGTGTTCTTCCTAAAAATCATTCCTCCTCGTCATCCTGAAGAGTTACTTTGCTAACTTATGTGAGGAGAATGGAGTTTGTTATGTAATAGTCTGCAAGCAGAAAAAGAGCTTCAGCGATGGCCCTGAACTGAATGCTGCCCGTGAATTCTGCCTTCTAGGCCCTACACTCTCTGCAATGATGCAAGCACAGGCAGAGAGTAAGGAAACCAAAGCAAGAAGCCTTTCAATCAGTCAATTTATTGAGTGCTTACTGTGTGCAGAGCACTGTTCTTCACCCTAGGGAGGGAACATTGTAATAGACACTTTCCCTGCTCACAGCGAGCTTACAGTCTAGAGGGGGAGACAGACATTGATATAAATAAATTATTGGTATGACAAGTGTTGTGGGGCTGGGAGGGGGGAGCTGGTGAATAGAGAGATAAATCAGGGCTTTGATGACTTTCGGGGGAAGCTGACAGAGGCAAAGTGACATCAAAATGCATAGCAAACTGAAAATCTACACAACTATTAATCACTGGTATTTATTGAGTGCTTACAGTGTGCAGAACACTTGAACTAAGTGCTTAGGAGAGTTCAGTATAACAGAGTTGGTAGACATGTTCCATGCCCACAGTGAACTTATAGTTTAGAAGGGGAGACAGATACTAAGGTAAATAAATAAATTACGGACATGTTCAGAAGTCCTGAGAGTGGGACGAATAGAGGGTATAATTCCAAGTACGCTGCCTCCTTTTTGACTAGGAGAACTGGACTATCAGAAGCACCACGCACACATCAGATTTCTAGAGCCATTCCATCAGTGGCTGAACTGTGACTCCTGAATGCAAAATCTTTGAGAGCAGGGATTGGGTCTACTTACTCTATTGTAATAATAATAATAATAATAATAATGGCATTTGTTAAGTGCTTACTATGTGCAGAGCACTGTTCTAAGCACTGGGGGGGATACAAGGTGATCAAGTTGTCCCATGTGGGGCTCACAGTCTTAATCCCCATTTTACAGGTGAGGGAACTGAGGCTCAGAGAAGTTAAGTGACTTGCCCAAGGTCACACAGCAGACATGTGGTGGAGCTGGGATTTGAACCCATGACCTCTGACTCCAAAGCCCGTGCTCTTTCCAATGAGCCACGCTGCTTCTCTTCGAGCCATGCTGCTTCTCTTGTACTCTCCCAAATGTTTAGTACAGTGCTCTGCACATAGTAAGCACTCAATAAATACCACTGATGATGGTGATGATAACGACACCTTGCCATATTCCCTTGTACATAAACCTGAACACAAAAATGATGCTTCAAAACCAACATGTTTCTTAGCAGGTTGCTTATAAAATGCTAGAGAGCAGGACGGTGAGGGAAAACTTAATAATGTCAGTTTAAAAACTTTCAGATGCCTCCTGAGTTTAGAAAGTACTAAGAGGATCTTAATTCGCTAGTAAAGCCAACGATAAGGAGATTTGGCATTAGTGCTTTTTACAGCCATTCAGCTGGGCTGGCAGTCCCAGCTTTCCTAATAGCACCAATAAGATCTGGGCCAGGGGAGAACTTTTCAGAAAAAAAATGCAATAAAAAGAAAAACTTTTTCATATCTGTATTACAAGCAAACGTGTACTTTTTTGCATTTCAGTTTGCACAGTAAAAATTTCACAAAAACTTGTTGCAAAACAGAAGCAAATGCATGGGATGTACTTTGTGCCTGTGGTGGTCTAGAAGTGGAATCACCTCAGTGGCCACACAATCATGTACTTCAAAGAACACTTTTTCAAAAAATGAGTGTAGATTAAAAAAAAGTTGGATAGAGCTCAGTATAAAAAATGAGTTTGTGATAAAAAAGATGTGCTGTCGCTTATTATTATCATTAACCTCCCTTAATCTCATTAATGCCTTTGCTAAGAGACAGATGAGACATTGTGGGGTGCAAACTTCAAGACAAATGTATACTGTCATAGGCATTTTCTCTTTATTTAAAATTTTATAATTAAAAAGGCTAAGGGACAGCAATAAGCTAGCTTTGTGTCCAGAGCTGTCAGAATGACAAATCCAGCCCTGGGGGTAGGGCTGAAAAACATTAGGCTGACTTTATGCAGTAAAGGATTTTTTTTTTTCCTCCCTGAGATTGCATCCTGAATGGCTGAGAGCCCACCCGCCTGAAAGCTGCTATCTAAGAGATCCTGCCAACCCTGCACTCCCCTTGAATCCTGTAGCCTATCTGCTTGAACTCTTGGGACCATTCTGAATCCATTTAAAATGTCAGTAGGGGATGGTGGGGGGAGAGGGTGTCTGGAGGAGAGCCTCCGATTCTTGTCTATCAGACATGATGTTCCCAGGACAGGCCCGGTTAGGGCATCGACCGGTCAGTCAATCTTATTTATTGAGCACTTACTGTGTGCAGAACACTGTGTGCAGAGCACTTGGGGAGTACAAAATAACGATATAACAGACACACTCCCTGCCCACAACGAGCATAGAGTAGGTAGCTGCTAAGCGTGATTGATTACACAGAGCAATCCCAATCAATTTGGAGACATTTCCTGCTCGTTTTGCCCAACTCAGATTCAGACCCAATCCAGAATTTCGCACTGAGAAACTTGTTTGTCCCATTCAGGTATGGCCAGACTTGCTGCTAGGTATAGCTTGATTGCTTGGTTTGGTCCATTGAGTGTTAGGTTCAGGCATGGGAAGCAATAGATGTGTTTGCCAAAAAAAAAAGGCGCATTTGGGGGAAGATCGTTTTTCACAGAAAACTACACACGTGAGCATGCGGCGTTAAAAATCACAGCATCCTGTGGAACTCTCTAGGTCTCTTTACCATTTAAATGCTGGTTAGAGCTTTCTCCGATCTCTGACTAGGTCTCAACCAGCTAGTTAAAGGAGAACCAAATGAAATAGTATTGTCTACGTAGGAGGAAAAAGCACTCCTAAGAAACAAGATAAAACTAACAGATATCTTTTGATGTTAATGTACACTAGTTTTACCTGCCCGCAACATTGATAAGCTTTGTAAAGTAGGGATGTTTATATAAAAGTTGGGTATTTTGCAAAATATTCCCCTGAGAGGACAACACTTTTTTTATACATCTGTAATGATTAAAGAAAACTTATAAGTGATTCATTCATTCATTCATTCAATCGAATTCACTCAGCGTTTAATGTGAGCAGAGCACTGTACTAAGCGCTTGGGAAGTGCAAGTTGGCAATATATAGAGACAGTCCCTACCCAACAACGGGCTCACAGCCTATAAGGGGAGACAGACAATAAAACAAAACAAAACTGGTCAGAGAAGCAGCATGTTCAGAAAAGCCATGAGGCTCAGTGGAAAGAGCACGGGCTTGGGAGGCAGAGGTCATGAGTTTGAATCCTGTCTCCGCCGCTTGTCTGCTGTGTGACTTTGGGCAAGTCACTTAACTTCTCTGGGCCTTAGTGAGACCCATGTGGGACAACCGGATTACCTTGTATACCCCCCAGCACTTAGAACAGTGCTTGGCACATAGTAAGCACTTAACAAAAGCCATTATTATTATTATTATGGTCACATGTTACTCACAGGGCCCTTTATGATATAGCATGAACTTTTAGGAGTTTATTAAACACACCCAGTAGAACAGTAAAGGGACTGTATCCAACTTAGGGGAGAATTTTTACAAGGAAATAAATGTGTTAAAGTAACATTTTTTAAAAGGCACTGAAAGCTTTTTCAGCATTCTGATTTCTATGGTCTTTGACCAGGTTGCTCTAAAAATGATTCCTTTTAGCCTGTCAAAAGGCAGCTCCTGCCTTTCATTCAGGATGAAGAACAAAAAGACCGGAATGGTGTGTGCACCCTGGTTTCAATCCAGGTAATAACGAAAATGATTAAAGGAACAAATAGCATTTTTAAAGGCAAGTGGAAAGTAAATAAATGTGGTTTTCCACCCACTAATAACAAGCTCAAACATTCCTCCCAAATTTCCTTAAACACTGTTTCCCAGCAAAATGCCTGCTCAACTAAATCTGACCCAACCCTTGGGAAAAGCAGGAGTCTCACTGTTTTTAACAGTAAACCTAAAAACTACTAAAATATTGGTTCAGGAAGGGGTGACAGTAAATCTAAAAACTACTAAAATATTGGTTCAGGAAGGGGTGATAGTAGTATACAAGTATTATTTCATCGCGACCCCCCCCCAAAGGACAAGGGACTGTGTCCAATTCCCAACCTTGTTTTCTCTCCCAGTGCTTAGTACAGTACTCTGCACCAAATGCTCAATAAATACTATCAATATTACTACTAGAAGAGAAACATTACTACCGGAAGAGAAGCACAGTACAGACATCTTATGAAGCACAGAAAGTTGTGGGTTCTAATTCTAGCTCTGCCACTTGTCTGCTGCAGGCTTGGGCAAGTCATTTCTCTGTGCCTCAGTTACCTCATCTGTAAAATGGGAATTGAGACTGAGACACATGTGAGACAGGGACTGTGTCCAACCCGATTCGCTTATATCCACCCCAGCATTTAGTACAGTGTCTGGCACACAATAACCGTTTAACAAATACCACAATTATTATCCCCCCTCTAGACTGTAAGCACATTATGGCCAGGGAATGTGTCTGTTTATTGTTGTATTGTACTGCCCCAAGCGCTTAGTACTGTACACAGTAAGCTCTCAATAAATACGATTGAATGAAAAGAAATATTTTTGGAGCTGTGAAACACAAGGCCACCTCATAGCTTACTTTGAGATCTCCAGGACCATCATACGTCTCAGATTGACAGATGGCATTTCAAACTGTCTTCCCTGTTCCCAGTGACCTTTTTAAATCACCCTGGAAAACTTGGAGATAATGCTGGACCCAGTAGATAATAGTGCTTCATTTAAGCGAAAGGGAAGATTACAGAGGTAGATTTTTTACGTATGAGTGTGTATAACCTTGCTAGCACAGAGAAAAGTGGATGATTAAAGGGAAAAACAAAACAAAACCTCCAGCTTCTGGTCTCAATTTAGCTGCTGCCCAATTTATCACTTTCGTAGATAAAAAAGAGGTAATAAAGGGATGAGTTAGCACATTAATAGATAAGAAATGAGAAGATTAGAAGAATTAACACCTTCAGGCACAGTGTCAATAAGGCAAGAGACCAGCCAAACAGCATCTTTGCCCGAAACCAAATCTCAGAGGAACAAGAAAAAAAAAAAAAGAACTGGCAGCCAGGACTCAAATAAGTGGATTTCTGCTCATCCATAGAAGTGGTGCAAAAGTATTGTTGCAATGCCCATTTCATTGAAAATAATGCTATCGATAATATTTATGGCATATTTTAAACACTTATTATGTGCTATGTGATGGGGTACATAAAAGACTAAGAGATCAGGCACAGTTGCTTTACCACTCAGGGATCACCATCTTATCTTATCTGAGGCCTGGAAAGGTTGTGGCTTGTCCAGGGAGAATCCACTTGGCCTGTGGGAAGAGCATGGGAATGGAAGTCAGAGGATCTGGGATCTGGGTTCTAATCCCAGCTCTGGCACTTGCCTGTTGTATAGCATTGGGGGAATCACTCAACTTCTCTGTGCCCAGTCTCTTCATCTATAAAATATGGATTGAATACCTGTTCTGCCTCCTCTTTAGAATGTGAGCCCCTGGAGGAACAAGGGCCAACTTGTACTTCCCAAGCGCTTAGTACAGTGCTCTGCACACAGTAAGTACTCAATAAATACGATTGATTGATTGATTGATTGATTGATTGACTCTGTCCAACCTAATATATCTACCTCAGCCATTAGTACGGTGCTTGGCACAAAGTATATCCTTAATCAACACAACCAATCAATGGTATTCATTGAGTGCTTATTGTGTGCAGAGCACTGTACTA
The DNA here is from genome assembly GCF_015852505.1 of Tachyglossus aculeatus. NCBI lineage: Eukaryota > Metazoa > Chordata > Mammalia > Monotremata > Tachyglossidae > Tachyglossus > Tachyglossus aculeatus. Next base: position 51,656,209 of record NC_052074.1, on the reverse strand, counting down.
AGCGCTTGGAAGAGTACAACAGGATCGGTAGACACATTCCCTGCCCACAGTGAGCTCACAGTCTTATCATCATCATCATGATCATCATCATCACTCAGAAAGTCAGTGACTGAACTGGGACCCCACTTGTAAAATCCAGGAGAGCAGGGGTTGGGTCTATTTTACTGTTACTCTCCCTAATGCTTAGTACAGGGCTCTGCACACAGTATATGCTCAGTGAATATCATTGATTGAGTCCAGCGCTCTTTCCACTAGGCCATCCCACTCCATTTTTGTTACTAAATCAATCAATCAATTAATCAATCAATCGTATTTATTGAGCGCTTACTGTGTGCAGAGCACTGTACTAAGCGCTTGGGAAGTACAAGTTGGCAACATATAAAGACAGTCCCTATATGGATTCAGAATGACTTTTACTTGTCCCCAAGCAGGCATGGCTACTGTGGGTTTTTCATCTTCTCCTCCGACAAGGTACTGAGTGGCATTCTCTTCTAGAGGCAGAATTTTTTTTATGGCAGTCGTTAAATGCTTAATATGTGACATGTACATATACTGTATGGAACAGTTCATAAAAACAACACAAATACATACAATGGGCTCAAAATGTCCTGATATGTCTGTCTCCAATTCTTTCTCCCACAAAATCTTCCATTGCAAACCATCCCCGTCCACCTGTGTATTCTCTCCCAGTGTTATTACACTGCTCAGCACACAGTGAGCACTTAATAAATACTATTACTACTACTACTATTACTACCTAGGTGGCACTGGAAGACTGAAGTGTCCTTTTGGGGGGATATAAAGTAGAATAATCACGGAAAGACTCCTGAAGATGATATTTCAGAAGGGCTTTGAAGATGGGGAAGCTGTGTGGTCTGTCGATTAACAAGGGAGAAGTTTCAGGCTTGGGGAGACCGTGAGCAAGAGTTTGGTTGTGTGAGAGACAAGAATAAGGCACAGTGAGGAGGCTGACTTGAAAGAAACAATGAATGTAAGCTGGATTTTAGTTGAAGAGAGTGGAAATGAAAGTTGCAATTTCCGTGATCCCCTTGCTGCTCACTTGCATATTCGTGGTATTTAATGGGCCTAAAAAATACTGGAATCCATGCTTTTACTATGTGTTAACTACATAGAACAAAAAAGGCTACTTGGGCCAAGCACAGAGAGTTGCATCTTCATGCAGAGCTCTCATTTCATTTTTTAATGTAGTGGTACTTAAAAAAAAATGAATTCCAGCTGGATCAATTTAGGGGATTGAACAGTGTCTAAAGTAAGATTATTATTTGGACCTATGACATTTTCATTTGATTAATAGGATTATGTTGTGAATCACTCACCGTAAGCCTATTTCCCAGAATTTTATCCTGAGAAAGTGAAGTGTTGATGAACATATTCAGATTTTTAAGACTTTTGTTCAAGAATTGTTGCTACTTCTAGTTTTGCCTCTTCCTGCATCAGTCTTGACCCACTGTCACCCCTCCCTCGCAGCCCTGCCCTGGGCCTTGTTTGATGCCTTTGCTTCCACGGTCAGTAGACCAGCACCCTGCCGGCTCTCATCTCAGACTAAAACTCGTCCCTCCACCTTGTGCCCAACACACTCTGCCTTGTGTGTTTTCGGGGCTGCTGCCGCTATTCCCACTTAACCACTCCCTAGGTCACCCACTCGACTCCGGTTGCTTTTGCCCAACTACCCGGGTTTAAGTATCCTGTTCCAATTCGGACCGGAACGAAAGAAATACAGGTATGAAAATAGAAAGATGATCTCAAAAACATAGCTCAGTAAGCAAGGAAGTCCTCCCACACTCCACCAAAAAAAAAAAAAAAAAGTGGGAACCACAAGTTAGGATCTAAAGAAAGATCTTGGATATAAAGTAATACGCACTTGGAGATGAACTCTTTTCACACTTGATATTCACCCCACCCTCAGGCCCAGAGTACTTACGTGCATATCTATAATTTACTTTAACGCCTCTCTCCTGCTCCTAGACTGTAAGCTCCTCGTGGGCAGGGAAGGTGTCTACAAACTCTGTTGTACTGTACTCTTTCAAGCGTTTCGTACAGTACCCCGCACACGTTAAGCACTTAAACAATACCATTGACTGATAAAGTCAAGGTCACTAACTTAATTGGGTCTCTTCCATCAGGTCATTTTGTGTTTTGATTCTCTGCAGAGAGGGGTTAATTGTGGAGGTTGTGGTAGAAGAAAAGATCAGCCTCATTTGCTACAAGAAAAATGATCAAATAAAGTGATTCCAACCTAGTTATAGTCTTAGAAATAATCTCCAGAACCCCCAAATTACAGAAATAAACACTGGTTTTAGATTCAGTCAGAAGTATAGCTTGATTAGAGCTCTAGCGGGGACTACGATCTCAACGCTGTAGTTTTGTTAAATAGCCAAATAATCCTGAATTTTGTGCCCGTTTTATAGGTAATGCTTCTTCTAGGCAAACAAGGAAATGAATGAAAAAATAATTTCAGTTTCCGCGTCTCTCCCCGCGGCTCAAAAATTAACATCAGCCAAATGGAATAGGAAAGAAAGTCAACATGAAGAGGTATTTGGTTTGTCATTGAGAAGCAACTCGATCTGTTTGGGGCAATTCTTCTATTACATAGCTTCACACCACACAGGATGTCAAGGCAGTTTTCAACAGGAAGTTTGAGGTCGTCGTAAACTCCTAGTTTAAAGGTACGTATGGGTTTGTCATTATAGGCAGAAAAGTGGTCGAAACCGAAACTTTCACAGCAAGAGAGAATCGCAGCGAAGAAAAAAAAATGTCCCAAAGCACATAACTGCGATTGTCAGTTTCCATATCAGAATTAAGCCCCTCCAACTACCCCGGGAGGGAAGAGGGGGGAGGTTTCGCGGAATTGGTGGGGGACTGTAGTAAAGGCTCCCCTCGACGAGGATGCTTGAAGGCTTTCAGTCGTATTTATTGAGCGCTTGCTGCGTGCAGGGGACTGTACTGAGCGCCTGGAAAAGTACGATACGGCAGGAAAGGGTGGCGATCCCTGCCCGCAACCAGCTCACGTTGCTTCTGATGCTCGAGGTTTTATTTTCTAGGAGATGGTAACCCGGGAGAGGAAAAGTTGGGGGGGAGCCGGCAGCCAGTCGACTTTTTCGGGGGTTCCTGGAGGGGAAAAGGGAAAAAGAAAAAAGAAAAAAGAAGGAGAGAAGAAGAAGGCGGGGGGGGGGGGGGGGGGATCTCCCTGCCCCTGCCTCTTTCCGCTCGGCTTAGCCACAGGATGCACAGCAGCAGTCGCGTTCAAATTCATTCATTCAATCGTATTTTATTGATCGCTTACAATGTGCAGAGCACTGTACTAAGCGCTTGGGAAGGACAAGTCGACAACATATAAAGACGGCCCCTACCCCGCAACGGGCTCACAGTCTGAAATCGAAGGCAATTCGGTGAGCTCCTGCCCCGGGGGTCCTTCGGATCTTCGCTTACTGGGGAGTCAGAGGTGGTGGGTTCGAATCCCGCCTCCTCCCCCCGTCGGCTCTGTGAGACTTTGGGCAAGTCACTTCACTTCTCGGTTACGTCCTCTGTAAAATGGGGGGGGGGGGAAGGGGTCAAGACTTGCTTCCCAGACTGAGCCCCCTTTTTCCTCTCCTCCTCCCCACCTCCCCCGCCCTACCTCCTTCCCCTCCCCAGCACCTGTATATATGTTTGCACAGATTTATTACTCTATTTTGCTTGTACATATTTACCATTCCGTTTATTTTGTTAATGATGGGCATTTAGCTTTAATTCTATTTGTTCTCACGACTTGACACCTGTCCACATGTTTTGTTTGGTTGTCTGTCCCCCCCTTCTAGACTGTGAGCCCACTGTTGGGTGGGGACCGTCTCTAGATGTTGCCCACTTGTACTTCCCAAGCGCCTAGTACAGTGCACACAGTAAGCGCTCAATAAATACGATTGAATGAATGTATGTTTGTACGTATTTATTACTCTATTTTACTTGTACATATTTATTCTATTTATTTTATCTTGTTAATATGTTTTGTTTTGTTGTCCGCCTCCCCCTCCTAGACTGTGAGCCTGCTGTCGGGTAGGGACCCTCTCTAGATGTTGCCCACTTGGCCTTCCCAAGCGCTTATTCCAGTGCTCTGCACGCAGTAAGCGCTCAATAAATACGATTGATTGATTGATGGATTAGTCCAGTGCTCTGCACACAGTAAGCGCTCAATAAATACGATTAAGTGAATGAATGCTCTGCATTCAGTAAGCGCTCAATAAATATGGTTGAATGAATGAATATGTTTGTACATATTTATTACTCTCTATTTTACTTGTCCATATTTATTCTATTTATTTTATCTTGTTAATATGTTTTGTTTTGTCATCCATCTCCCCCTTCTAGACTGTGAGGCCGCTTTCGGGTAGGGACCGCCTCTCGATGTTGCCCACTTGGACTTCCCAAACGCTTAGTCCAATGCTGTGCACACAGTAAGCGCTCAATAAATACGATCGAATGATTATTTATTTTATTAATGATGCGCATATAACTATACTTCTATTTATTCTGATGGTTTTGACACCCGTCAACGTGTTTTGTCGTCCGTCTCCCCCTTCTAGACTGTGAGGCCGCCGTCGGGTAGGGACCGTCTCTCGATGTTGCCCACTTGGACTTCCCAAGCGCTCAGTCCAGTGCTCTGCACACAGTAAGCGCTCAATAAATACGAGTGAATGATTATTTATTTTATTAATGATGCGCATATAACTATACTTCTATTTATTCTGATGGTTTTGACACCCGTCAACGTGTTTTGTTGTCCGTCTCCCCCTTCTAGACTGTGAGCCCGCCGTCGGGTAGGGACCGTCTCTAGATGTTGCCCACTTGGACCTCCCAAGCGCTCAGTCCAGTGCTGTGCACACAGTAAGCGCTCAGTCAATCCGACTGAATGAACGACTGCTGTGCAGGCAGTAAGCGGTCGAAGTCAATCCGATTGCCCACCGTTGGGTAGGGACCTTCTCTATATGTTGCCAACTTGTACTTCCGAAGCGCTTAGTGCAGTGCTGTGCACACAGCAAGCTCTCAATAAATACGATTGATTGATTCAAGGCCCTACTGAGAGCTCACCTCCTCCAGGAGGCCTTCCCAGTCTGAGCCCCCTCCTTCCTCTCCCCCTCGTCCCCCTCTCCATCTTCCCTTCCCCACAACACCTGTATATACGTATAGATGTTTGCACATATTTATCACTCTATTTTACTTGTCCATATCTATTCTATTTATTTTATTTTGTTAGTACGTTTGGTTTCGTTCTCCGTCTCCCCCTCCTAGACTGTGAGCCCACTGTTGGGTAGGGACCGTCTCTAGGTGTTGCCAACTTGTACTTCCCAAGCGCTTAGTCCGGTGCTCTGCACACAGTAAGCGCTCAATAAATACGACTGATTGATTGATTGACTGACTGACTGACTGACTGTATGAACGAAGGGGCGATGGTTGTGTTGGTGGGTGTTGTCACCTGGGGCGGTGAGGTGGGGCGGGGCCCGCCTGGGCGGCGCAGGCGCGGAGCGGAGCGGAGCGGAGCGGCCCGGCCCGCGCTCCTGCCCACGTTGCGGGCGGGCCGGGGCGCACCTGGGGGCGGGGGCGGGGGCACGGGCACGGGCACGGCCCTGCCCTCTCTGCCCTCTCCTCTCCTGGCAACGCTGCGGGCCGGGGCCGGGGCCGGGGCCGGGGCCGGGAGCAGGAGGAGGGGGGGGAGGAGGAGGAGGAGCCGCCCGCCCCCCGCTCCCGGCCTTACCTGGCGGGCGGCCCGTGTTCCCCGCGGCCCGGGAGCGCAGGTAAAAGCCGGCCGCCCGCCCGTCCGGCCCCCCTGCCCTCGCCCCCCGGGCCCCCGCGACGGCACCTGGCCCAAAACAGATCGTTCCTCCGCGGGCCCCCCTCCACCTCCCCGCGGGCCTCTCCCACCCCTCCGCGGGCCCCCTAAGCGCTCCGCGTGCCCTCTGGCGCTTCCGCGTGCCCCCCTAGTCCCCCGCGTGCCTCCCAAGCCCTCCGCGTGCCTCTCCCACCCCTCCGCGTGCCCCCTAAGCGCTCCGCGTGCCCCCCTAGTCCCCCGCGTGCCTCCCAAGCCCTCCGCGTGCCACTCCCACCCCTCCGCGTGCCCCCTAAGCGCTCCGCGTGCCCTCTTGCGCTTCCGCGTGCCCCTCCAGTCCCCCGCGTGCCTCCCAAGCCCTCCGCGTGCCACTCCCACCCCTCCGCGTGCCCGCTAAGCGCTCCGCGTGCCCTCTGGCGCTTCCGCGTGCCCCCCTAGTCCCCCGCGTGCCTCCCAAGCCCTCCGCGTGCCTCTCCCACCCCTCCGCGTGCCCCCAAAGCCCTCCGCGTGCCCTCTTGCGCTTCCGCGTGCCCCCCAGTCCCCCGCGTGCCTCCCAAGCCCTCCGCCTGCCCCCCAAGCCGTCCGCGTGCCTCTCCCACCCCTCTGCGTGCCCCCTAGTCCTCCGCGTGCCCCCCAAGCGCTCCGCGTGCCCCCTAGTCGTCCGCGTGCCCCATCCCTCCACGTGCCCCCATCCCTCCGCGTGCCCCATCCCTCCACGTGCCCCCCAGCCTTCCGCGTGCCCCTCCCATCCCTCCGCGTGCCCCTCCCATCCCTCGGCCTGCCCCCTAAGCGCTCCGCCTGCCCCCTGGTCCTCCGCGTGTCCCCATCCCTCCACGTGCCCCCCAAGCCCCCCGCGTGCCCCCAAGCCCTCCGCGTGCCCCCATCTCTCCGCGTGCCCCTCCCACCCCTCCGCCTATCTCCCTAGCCCTCCGCGTGCCCCCCCCCAGCCCTCCGCCCAACCGTCGGTCCCTCGGAGAAGCAGCGCGGCCCGGCGGAAAGACCCCCCCCCCCCCCCCCAGCTGGGGAGTCGGAGGCCGTGGGTTCCAATCTACCCTGTGACCCTGGCCAAGTCACGCCACTCCTCCGGGCCTCAGTCGCCCCAGCTGCCAAATGGGACTGGGAGCCCCATGGGGGACAACCTGATTTACCTTGTGTCTCCCCCAGCGCCCAGAGCAGTGCTTGGCAAATAATAATAATAATAATGATAATAATAATAATAATAGCATGTGTTAATCAAACAGTCAGTCGTATTTATTGAGCGCTTACTGTGTGCAGAGCACTGGACTAAGCGCTTGGGAAGTACAAGTTGGCAACATAATGTTTTAAGCGCTTGCAGTGTGCGAAGCACTGTTCTAAGCGCCGGAGGGGATACAAGTGATCAGGTTGCCCCATGTGCGGCTCACGGTCTTCATCCCCGTTTTACAGTTGAGATAACTGAGGCCCAGAGAAGTCAAGTGACTTGCCCGCAGTCATACAGCTGAGCGGTGGCGGAGCTGGGATTAGAACTCATGACCCCTGACTCCCAAAACCGGGCTCTTTCCACTAGGCCACGCTGCTTCTCACATAGTAAACGCTTAAAAGATACCATCATTTTTTTTTTTTTGCTTCTTCTGGGCTTCACCTCATCTGGAAAATGGGGATTGTTCAGTTATTCATTGTCATATTTATTGAGCGCTCTCCATGTGCAGAGCGCTGTAGAAGTGCTTGGAAAGGTAAAATGCAGCAATAAAGAGAGACAGACCCTGCCCAAAACTGGATTAAGGTTTAGTAGCAAGAGCCTGGGATTGGGAGTCAGAGGACGTGGGTTCTAATCCCGGCTCCGTCTCTGAGCTGCTGTGTGATCTCAGGCAAGTCGCTTGACTTCTCTGTGCCTTAGTGACCTCATCTGTCAAATGGGGATTAAGACTGTGAGCGCCACGTAGGACAACCTGATTACCTTGTATCTACCCCAGCGCTTAGAACAGTGCTTGACCCATAGTAAGCACTTAACAAATACTATCATTTTTATTATTATAATTACTATTAAAGACTGTGAGCTCCACGTGGGGCAACCTGACTACCTTGTATGTACCACAGCGCTTAGAACAGTGCTTGACCCATAGTAAGCGCTTAACAAATACCATCATTTTTATTATTATAATTACTATTAAGACTGTGAGCTCCACGTGGGACAACCTCATTACCTTGTATGTACCCCAGCGTTTAGAACAGTGCTTGACCCATAGTAAGCGCTTAACAAATACCATCATTTTTATTATTATAATTACTATTAAGACTGTGAGCTCCACGTGGGACAACCTGATTACCTTGTATGTACCATCATCATCATCATCAATCGTATTTATTGAGCGCTTACTATTTGCAGAGCACTGTACTAAGCGCTTGGGAAGTACAAATTGGCAACAAGCGCTAAGTACCACAGCGCTTAGTGGTTGATATGCAGGAAGCACTTAACAAATGCTATAGTAATAATAATAATAGTGATTATTATTATTATTATTATTATTATTTTGCAGTAACCCCCCCCATCTGGCCCGGGGCTGTGCCACAACCGGGGCTGTGCCACAACCGGGGCAACTTGATTACCTTGTATCTACCCCAGCACTTAGAACTGTGTCTGGCATGTAGTAAGCGCTTAACAAATACTATTATTATTATTATTATTGCTATTATAATTTGCGAGAACTCCCTCCCTAACTGGCCCTGCCCTCCTTAAAAAGGACCTTTTGGAGAAGGCAGCGCCTGTGGCGAGCGGGTTGGGCTGCAGCGGGTGGCCTCTGGCATCCTCAGGTCATCTTTCCTGAAATAGCCCCAAGAGTCACGGTGGCTACTGCTGCGACCTCCCTTTCCGCTCCAGGGCCAGCACCGAGGACGGGGTGAGTTGCCAGTCGGTGGACAGGTGTGCAGTTTAATCCCAGGCAGGATCCTTTGAATTTGCAAACCAAAGTATAGCCTAGTGTGTGGTGAAAAAGTGCCCGACTCCTTTACCCTTGTGTACTTTTAGAAAAAAAAAAAAAGCTGCTTGTGATTTTGGTACTCTAACAATTTTCCATTCTTGTGTTTTTCTAAACAGCAAGGGTTGTCTTATTTTTAACACTCTATGCAAACTTTTTTGCTTCCGTTCTTAGGTAAACTTTTGGGTTGCTTGAAATAATTTGGGGGGAAGGGGCTTTTTTGCTTGAACTTCTCATTGTCTTTTAGTTCCTTTTTTATGTCTTATGTCGCCTTTGCAACAGTAAGAAATATTTATTGTTTTCTACTTGAAACAGCACAACTTTAGGCCTTGGAGGCCCAAGTACGGTAAAAAGTGCAATAAAACAATTCAAAAACTAACCACAATACCATTATGGAAGCATTGTGTGTCATAATTACATTCCCACAGCTTTTTCTTCATTCCCCAAATCTGCCAGTCTTTGTTATTATTGTAGTTAAGCACTTACTATGTGTCAAGCACTGTTGCCCCCCTGTGTCTTTTGCCTCTTTAGTCTTTTTTTGGCCTTAATGAATTTAATTTATTGAGCTTATGAAAGGTGAGATTAGAATCAAAATAATACCACCGTTATGAAATTGATTTATAGTAATTTGCTGGATTAGTCATTAGAAAGAACTATAATGAAAGCGTTTTATTAGATAGAAAATGGACATAGTAGGAAGCATTAACTTCTCTGCTTCAGTTTCTTCATCTGCATTTACTTCTCCCTAATGGGTACAATGTGATGCTTCCTGAGGCTTATCAATAAATGCTATCAGACTGTTGATAATGGTGCTTTTAAGAAGTTCTTGTCAGTCACCTTTTTTTTTTGACTTGTAGAGACTATTTCCAAAAGTACCAAAATACGTACAACGGGTAGAATGTTCTATAATGGTGATGGTAGTTATTAAGTTCTTCTGTGCTAACTACTCTAATGCTGGAATAGATTCTAGATAATACAGTCAAGAGTCCCAAGTCCACAGAACATGTACTAAGAGGGAGGAAGAAAAGGTACCGTATCCCTGTTTTACAGGCTCAGAGAAGTTGAGAGTTGTCCAGGGTCATACAACAGGCAAGTGGCAGAGCCTGGACTTGAACCCAAGTCTCCTTATTCCTGTGCCATGCCCTTTCAACTGTAAAAAAAAAAAATCACATTGTAAGACTGCTATAATAATAATAATGGTATTTGTTAAGTGCTTACTATGTGCAGAGCAATGTTCTAAATGCTGGAGAGGTTACAAGATGATCAGGTTGTCTCACGGGGGGCTCACAGTTTTAATCCCCATTTTACAGATGAGGTAACTGAGGCACAGAGAAGTTAAGTGACTTGCTCAAAGTGACACAGCTGACAGTTGGCGGAGCTGGGATTTGAACCCATGACCTCTGACTCCCAAACCCGTGCTCTTTTCACTGAGCCACGCTGCTTCTCTATACATACTGTATAATTAGCTTCCACATAATGTTGAACTTTAGCTTTGTTCCAAGTCTTTTTCTAGTTATGCAGAGTGCCCTTTTTGTTTTTCTAGTCCCGGATTCATTTATTTGTTCTTTACGCTTTTGCTTCAAGGTCGGCATTCATTCAGAAAAATTCTGGTCATGATTTCGCTTACTGAAAGGTGTGTATGTATAATAGCTTTGTCCTCTGATTCATGGGCTGGCATAGCACGTAATTCAGTAAATCCCTTTTTATCCACCTCTGGTTTAACCTAATTCTCCCTTGTCCAAACGAAATGCCCGATTCCGGAGTTCCTGGGACACAGTACTACTCGCCCTCCTACTTCGACCGCACCTTCATTTTAACTGTCTCTTTTTGATAAATGAGATCATGCTTTAATTTAGTCTTTCTGAAATTGCCCTGCTTTAGTTCATTGTCATGAATCAGCACAATTTAGTCTTCAAATCTTTTCATTACTCTGGTTAAAATACACTCCCTAAAGTCTCCTTTGATTCACCACCCACGTCAAGTATTTGTCCTGGGTCTCCTGCTACATTCAGCAGCCACCTCTGCCTTCTCGTCACTCCCATTAAAAGTACATTCTCTAAGGTTTTTGCCACCTTTCGAGAGGTCCATGTGATGAAAACTGGTGTGGATCTCTGTTTCCTCTGTGTAAGACTTTGAGGACTTGTGATATGGTAGTTGCGACTTAATCAGCAGTGAGTCTGCTGGAAACCTCAATGAATTTGCTTCATTTTAAACGGGGTGCCAAGCTTAACTCGGGGGGCATGTGCCGTAAAACTCTTCAAGAACAGAAGTGTGCTTCTAGCGGAAAACTTAGGAATGTGGATGTCAGAATCTGGGAACGCAGTGGATGGGGCAGAGGTAGAGCCGGATCCCAACCTCAGTTTTTTAGTCCAACCGAGACCCTGCCTGGCCGTCTGGGCTGAACCTTAGAAGTGTGACCCCCTGACTGATCTCAGTGGTGCAGTGGAAATGAGCACACTGAAGGCTAGAATAAGATGAATAAAGCTGAGACGAGATAGGGTCTCCAGGGAGCGAAGCTTTGGCGCTGAGAGGCCGGAGAGAAAGAACATGTAGTGAGCCGACGAGGGTGACTGAGGGAGAGAGGGGCGAAGATGAAAGAGTGGAGAGGGAGAAACAAGGGTGAAGAGAGGATCTTCAGAAGAAGGGTCTTGCCTCTTCTGCTCCTGGGGCTGCCGTCATCCTCTATTGTAGCTGACTGGCCTCAGAAGCCGGTGACAGACTACGCTTCCAGTACTGCCTCCACCTGAGCCAGGCAGCGTCCCTAGGCTGGTGGCAACTGTGGCCGCCCAGCTGGCCCTTCTGGGACATAGATGAGAGTTTCTGTCACAGCTGGATGTGGAATACAACTCGGAAAACTCCCATTGACAGTCCAGAGGGGCCAGTTTAACCGAAGGGGTGTGGGCAACTGCTGGTTGCTGCTGCCGAAGAAGGACAAGAAGAGTAATAGTCTAACAGCGTTTATCGAACACCCACTTGATGTGATACACTGTACTAGGCGCTGGTAGAGAATAAAGAAGTGACATGTGCTCTGTCTGTAAGGAGCTCTAACAGTTGAGACAGAGATGGAAAATTTACAACTACCGAAGACTAAAAATTGAGTACATGTTAAGTAAGGGTACGAAAACGTTCATCAGTGCTTGAGTTGCCAAAGGGATGAAATGGCTCAGAATGCTGGAAAATTAATCAGGGAAGGCGTGTTGGAGAAGGTGGCATTTTAGGAGGCCTTTTGAAAAGTCGGGAGAGTTATGTTTGTGGCGTTGGAGGGAATTCCCAAGCTGGGGGACAGAGTTAGGAGAGTCAACAGTAAGGTACAGGTAAAAAACTGGCCTGGGAGGAAAGAAAACTGAGTTGGGGAATAAGCAGGGTAAGAGTGCAGATGAGTGAGATGGTAAGATGAGAAGCAGCACGGCTTAATGTACAGGCCCGGAAGTCAGAGGACTGCTGTGTGACCCTGGGCAAGTCACTTAAATTCTCTGTGCTTCAGGTGCTTCATCTCTAATGTTAAATCCTATTCTCTCCAATTTAGACTGTGAGCCCCATGTGCGACAGGGGCTGTGTTCAACCTCGTTAACTTGTATCTGCCCCAGTGCTTGGCACATAAGTGCTTGACAAGTACCATAATCAATTATTATTATTATTGTTATGTGGTCAGATTGAGCCTTGAAACCAAGGTGTTTTTCTTTGGTGTGGAGAGACATAGCCAGGGGAGCGTTTTGAGGGCCGAGCAATGCTTCAGGAAGATGATCTGTGCAGCAGGGTGTGACAGAGATTTGAGTGGAGAGGCTGGAGGTTGGGAAATCAGTGAAGAAGAGAATGTAGTTGCCTAACTCTGATAAGACAAAAAGGCTTTGTACCAGGGTGGTAGCAGTTTGGGTGGAGGGGAAGGGGAAGATCGGGATGATGTCCAAGAAAGCCTGGGAGGATTTGGCAGTAGACTGAATGTGAGCATTGGAAAACACTAAAGTCAAGGTTGACACCAAGACTGTGGGTGTCTGGGTCAGAGAGGATGGTGTTTTTGACCGAGAGAGGAAAGCTAGGGGTAAAGATGAAGAGGTCTTTTTTAGACATCTCAGTAGTCATGATTACAACTCAGTGTTTTCTCCCTTTCTCCTCACGGAGCCTACCTTGGGTCATTTGTGGCAGAACCCGAAAATATGTAACTGTCCTCCCCATTTCGAAGAGATCTCCAGAAATGGGCCCAGGCAGTATCTATACACTTGCGCTGTTGTCTCAGTGAGAAACTGATGCGTGAAGCCCCAACTGAAGTGCTAACTACTAAATCCGCAAATGCTCAAAACAGTTCTACAAGAGAGGAGGGGGCAGGGTGGTCAGAAATGGACCTGGGTCTGTTTGACATTTGTGCTCCCTGACCCGTGGAGAACTCTAGATGGAGAGAGGTGTAAAGCACATGCAGTGGGAAAGTTTTGTTAATAGTAATAATAATAATTGTGGTATTTGTTAAGCGCTTACTCCGTGCCAGGCACTGTTCTAAGCGCTGGGGTGGATACAGGCAAGTTGGGTTGGACACAGTCTCTGTCCCACGAGGGGCTCACAGTTACAACCCCCATTTTACAGGTGAGGTAACTGGGGCACAGAGAAGTGAATCAATCAATCAATCAATCGTATTTATTGAGCGCTTACTATGTGCAGAGCACTGTACTAAGCGCTTGGGAAGTACAAATTGGCATCACATAGAGACAGTCCCTACCCAACAGTGGGCTCACAGTCTAAAAGGGGGAGACAGACAACAGAACCAAACATACCAATAAAATAAAATAAGTAGGATAGAAATGTACAAGTAAAATAAATAAATAAATAAATAAATAAATAGAGTAATAAATATGTACAACCATATATACATATATACAGGTGCTGTGGGGAAGGGAAGGAGGTAAGACGGGGGGATGGAGAGGGGGACGAGGGGGAGAGGAAAGAAGGGGCTCAGTCTGGGAAGGCCTCCTGGAGGAGGTGAGCTCTCAGCAGGGCCTTGAAGGGAGGAAGAGAGCTAGCTTGGCGGATGGGCAGAGGGAGGGCATTCCAGGCCCGGGGGATGACGTGGGCCGGGGGTCGATGGCGGGACAGGCGAGAGCGAGGTACAGTGAGGAGATTAGTGGTGGAGGAGCGGAGGGTGCGGGCTGGGCAGTAGAAGGAGAGAAGGGAGGTGAGGTAGGAGGGGGCGAGGTGATGGACAGCCTTGAAGCCCAGGGTGAGGAGTTTCTGCCTGATGCGCAGATTGATCGGTAGCCATTGGAGGTTTTTAAGGAGGGGAGTAATATGTCCAGAGCGTTTCTGGACAAAGATAATCCGGGCAGCAGCATGAAGTATGGATTGAAGTGGAGAGAGACACGAGGATGGGAGATCAGAGAGAAGGCTAGTGCAGTAGTCCAGACGGGATAGGATGAGAGCTTGAATAAGCAGGGTAGCAGTTTGGATGGAGAGGAAAGGGCGGATCTTGGCAATGTTGCGGAGCTGAGACCGGCAGGTTTTGGTGACGGCTTGGATGTGAGGGGTGAATGAGAGAGCAGAGTCGAGGATGACACCAAGGTTGCGGGCTTGTGAGACGGGAAGGATGGTAGTGCCGTCAACAGAGATGGGAAAGTCAGGGAGAGGACAAGGTTTGGGAGGGAAGACAAGGAGCTCAGTCTTCGACATGTTGAGCTTTAGGTGGCGGGCGGACATCCAGATGGAGATGTCCTGAAGGCAGGAGGAGATGCGAGCCTGGAGGGAGGGGGAGAGAGCAGGGGCAGAGATGTAGATCTGGGTGTCATCAGCGTAGAGATGATAGTTGAAGCCGTGGGAGCGAATGAGGTCACCAAGGGAGTGAGTGTATATTGAGAACAGAAGGGGACCAAGCACTGAACCTTGGGGAACCCCCACCGTAAGAGGATGGGAGGGGGAGGAGGAGCCTGCAAGTGAAGCAGTGCACTTCACTTGCAAGTGGAGCCTGCAAGTGAAGTGACTTGCCCAAGCTCACACAGCAGACTTAAAAGAGTCAGG